>NC_056422.1:12411509-13616014 GCF_905147365.1 Aricia agestis
CCAAAACAGAAACCATGCCAATAAAAAAATATTAAAAATCTATAAAAAATTTAATAAGCAAAATTTATCAGCGTTATTTCTTTTCAAAACTATGTTATGTAGTCAAATATACACACAAATCCAAAATATCCAAAAGAACTATGATCCAGAAAACCAAAATGTTAAAAGCGAAGCTAAAGAACAATGGCCAAATCGTACCAGGTGGGGGTTGGCGTCCCGATATGCCATTAGTAGCAAAAATTCCCTAATATTTTAAGGCATCGAAAATCATTAGAAATGTGTCTATAAATAGCCACAAAAAAAAGATCAATATATTTTAGTTTCGTTATGTTCTGACAGCCGGCGATCATTCGCATTCGTTCTATTATTTGGGTAATACTCTAGGAAAAATTGAAATAATTAGAAACGAGATCGCCGAATATACACTTGTAGGCCACACCGCAGTCGGGAAAAAAGTAGTTCTTAAGTCTAACCTCAAAATAATTGTAAACGTTATTAATTATTATAAAAAATAGCCGTCCCGATCCGTCTGATGTGTGGTGTTTTGGGCCGTACGTTGATAGATCACTATGTCAATCAGTCAGTCACCTTTGAGTTTTATATATATAGATACTTACATCAAACAACGTTTGATGCATAAAATTCTATTGAAAAAATCGTGAAAATGAATGTTAATCTTATAATATTTATTACTTTTTTTTTCGTAATTTATTCAAATATTGTGATTACTTGCAAAAAAAACCCACCAAACTGCCAATCTCGCGAGATCTCGAAATTGGCGAGATCTCGCAGTATTGTATTCATAAACTCGCGGGATCTCGCTTGAGCCCCAATCTCGCGAGATTTGCATTCCCTAAATTGATAAGTATAAAAAAAATATATGATGCACATTACTATAAAAACTACCGGTATGTCATCGGTAGATAGATATCTAGTTAGTGCTTAGTGTCTTAAGAGTGGGCTGCCAAATTTTGCTGTGTTTTCTAATAAGTATTACGATCCCGGAAGACGATTGACTTAAATGAAATTGGGATTTATTTAATCATTGTATATTAATAATCTGATATTTGCCTAACGGAAAACACGTTTCACTTATTTTGGCTCGATAGTTATATTTTTCGAAATTATGGGATTTTCAACAAATATCTGTTACACTTATTGAGTCACTATTATTAAATAACTTGCACTACTATAATCACACACTTTATTAAATAATGGCTAAAGGAAATATTAGTATAATTGTATTTAATTTTTAAATAATCATCAAAAACAGTTTTGGGACATTCGACCTTTACTTTCTTGCTATATAAATATAAATTAACTAATTCGAAAATACTTGTATACGAATATTATATAATATACGAATATGATTGTAAACCTAATAATGTAGCCTTGTTACTCTCCATCCTTTCAACTAACGGCCGTTCGCAATATTCAATCTATCTCTGGTTTGACATACGACCGATCACAGCTAACATTGAATTGACATAATATAGATAACTATTCCTATCTCTAGTTGGGCAAATTGAACTTAGTTGTCTTATTTGAACTTAGTTAAAGGCAGTAAATATTATTTCATTACTTTTTAAAGTTGTTTGGCGGGGGCTTTTTAAAATTTCTTAATTTAATTGTTTATGTGGGATAATGCGTAGGTGGCCGCAAAGGAAGATCTTCCGACCGAGCGAGATGTTATGCTCGGTCAGGCCGGAGCCCACGTGATACATTTCAGATGTGGTATATATACTGATGCGCTCAGAAAACTTCGATAGCGCGATGCAGGAATGTTAGGCGAATTGTGGGTACCGCCACATCACTTCCCCCCGAAGACCGGAGGTCGAATCTTGAAGTCGTGTCGCTTGAGTCGCCGGTGCCAGTGAGTTTCAGTGAGACGGAACTGTTGCAGTGAGTCCCAGTGAGTCGGAACTGTAAGCTGCTGCACGGGATCCAGTGAGTCGGATAGCTGCCGTGCGGGGCCGATGCTACGGAGAGATGTGCTCTGCTTGCTGACCGGTCGGTGTAGTGAGAAAGCCCGATGATGCCGATGCGGAGTCCGCCCAGGCCGCGGTACGTTGCGGCTAGTGGACGATGTACCTGATGAGGCGATGCTGGCTGGCGTGGTGCGGAGGGCGGGGAGTGATGATGATGAAGGAGGCGTGTTCTGTCAGGGGTCACCAATTTAACGTTGTTCGTGGCGGCCGAAAATGAAGATCTTCCGACCGAGCGAGATGTTATGCTCGGTCAGGCCGGAGCCCATGTGATACATTTCAGATGTCGTATATTATATACTGACGCGCTCAGAAAACTTCGATAGCGCGATGCAGGAATGTTAGGCAAATTGTGGGTACCGCCACATTTATTATACTCACTATTAGCTTCCAAAGTATTAGCAATTTATTTAAATTCAAACATACATTTAGCATCTCCCTAATATTTACAAATTACGTACTTTATTTGAAACAATAGATAGATAATTTCATTAACTACATATTGCCGTTTTAAATTTTTTTAGATAAATTTTAAACTAAGATAAGTAAAAAAAATAGGATTTTTGTGTGATCTCGGCAACGCGTCAAATGTATGGTCAAGGTCGTTTGCTCTGGGGATGGCGTTAAGTGTAAAATTAAGGTTTTTAGATTTAGGGCCTAAGGTTAGAAACTTTACTACCTTTTGACACCACGAACTCTATTATGTACTCGTCTTGGCAACAATATATCAATAAGGTCTAGTTTTTTCTTTTTCAAATATGATTTGATAATATTTTCGTTTCTGTATATGCTTTGCTGCTTTGTAGTATGCTTTTCTGCAAGAGACATGTACGAGTAACTATTCTTTTTCGAGTACCTATTAGCTCTATTAATACGTCGTTTCTTTTTATGCTGCACTTTTTTGTTTTCCACTTTTTTTGGGTTTCGTAACCAAATGGTAGAAACTGCCCGTCTGTCTGTCTGTCTGTCTCCAGGCTGTAACTCAAGAACTGCTATAGCTAGACTTTTGAAATTTTCACAGAATACTGAATAGGTATGTATGTATATACGCTATAATTACAGCAAATACTAATTTAAGCAAAATATTTAAGGGGGGTCCCATACAAGAAACGTGATTTTGTTGACTTTTTTGAATTATGGCAAAATCCTTAATTATATTAATTGTACTTTAAAATTAAGTAATAATAAAATTAAAATAAAATAAGTATGTAAGGAATCCCATATAAAAACACAATATTTGCCTACTTTCGCTCTATAATGGTACAGAACCCTTCGTACGCGAGTCCGACTCGCACTTGGCCAATTTTTTTCTTTACTGTCTTTCTAAGCCATTGAGGTTTTTATTGCATATGTAAGAAATAACCATAATATATAATCAAATTCTTGATGTATTAGAACTATTAAAAAACTTAATGATCTTAATTCCTCTACAAAATATATTTTTATATAAAAATAACACATATTTTTTTATACATTAAGGGGGCAAACAAGCAAACGGGTCACCTGATGGACGCAATTTCCGTCGCCAATGGACATACGCAACATCAGAAGAGCTGCAGGTGCATTAAAAGGGAATAGAAGAGGGTAGGGAAAAGAATAGGGGAGGGTAGGGAAGGGAATAGAAGAGGATAGGAAAAAGAATAGGGGAGGGTGGGGAAGGGAATAGGGCCTCCGGTGAACTCACTCACTCGGCGAAACACAGCGCAAGCGCTGTTTCATGCTAGTTTTCTGTGAGCCCGTGATATTTCTCCGGTCGAGCCGGCCCATTTGTGCAAAACCATGGCTCTCCCACGTGCATTATTATACGGTACAATATATATTTAGAAATAAATATTATTGACAAAATGCTATAACTTCTATAATAAAACAACAAAGGTCTCAACAAGTAAAATACTTATTACAATAGAGCCATTTCGTGGTAAGATTTTTAAACCTAATATGAACTTAATAGTCTCAGTAAAAAATACTTTAATTTAATACTTCATCATCTTCAATAACTAAAAATATTCAAGATTATTCTCAAGTGTTAGTTAGTACCCAAAACTCCAACTGCAACACCAGTAAAAAAACATGCAAAATGTGATGACCCGTTTTGTTGCCAACATAAAACTGATGATTTTTTCTGCCCTTCTGTATCTACTATTAGCTCGAACCGAACTCGAACCAACCATTTCCGTCATGCTCGTGAAACCTCCACGTCTAAAATTTCAAACGCAGAGCGTTTTGAGATTTCACAAAGTTTTGGGAACTTCGTAGCAAAGAACAGCAATGGTTGTATGTAGCTAACTATAGAAGACCGAAAAACCGAACATTCAGACGACAGTTAAAGTATAATAATAAATAGTATTTACATATAGTTTGCTACATACTCGTACAACCGTTGCTGTTTTTTGCCACCAAGTTGCCAAAACTTAGTGAAAATCTCATTAGTAGTGCATTGGAATTTGCACTGGCATGGAGGTTTCATAGTTTTAGCATCGACTATACGCCTTTTTCTTAATATATACGTTTTGCATAAGTTTTTTAAAGCTTTTAGTTTTATTTCCCTCCACTTTTCTTTTTTTTTAGTTTCGAGTGCGCTTTTTCCCTAAGCTTACTAAAAAAACTGTTGTGAAAGTAATTAATGTTTTTATTCCATATCCTAGACCTATAGTTTTCAAAACCGACCATAAAGTTAAAGACATATCCCTAGAATATTGACGGAATGTTTCTACCGTCATGAATCTAAAAACAAAACTCCATACAATAACGTCGGTTTATTACATACGTCACATTATACTCCAGGAAATAACGACTGATGTGACTTTTTAAAAAAAACTACACTAATTAGGTATTTGTACTGTGAATCACATTATAAAATTCATAAAACCAAACCACATGCCCAAATTTCACGTCAACTAAATTACTAGTTCTAAAAATATGAAACAAAATACAACACAAAATCTTTGAAGGGCTCTCCTGTAAAATGGCTAAATTGCAGATCCGTCTTTGTTCTACGATTGCGACGAAATATATATATTTTGTTGTTGCGTACACTTACCCAAAGTGTTGTGTACACATACCCCGATACTGGGGTAAAAGTGCGCAAATGAAAGGGTTACTTAAAATATAAGTTACTGAAAAATACAATTGTTGTGTTTAAGTTGGTCACAAATAAACAGGCTTACAAATTAACACAGTTTTGTTTCATTGTACTAATAATATTTAAGTTTTTTAAAACATCAAAGTTTAAATGCGCACACTTGACCCACAAGACTCTGTGTGTGTTTTCATAATCAAGTATAATATTAATATAATATGAAGATTTATTCTACCAATAGCTGTAGCCACATTTATTACGTACTTACATTATTATTATTTTTTTGAAACTCTTTCAAATTATCCGCTTTACACACTGACCTCCATACAAGTACGTAGGACTTAAATGATACCCTCTGAAATAACAGCTATTTTTGTGCCTATTTGAAGCGGAATCAGCGCCCCCAATGCGGGGAAAGAAAACTAAATCTGACGTAAAAATGTCGTTTTTTGTCGTTGGCTTTTCATGATAATAATAATATTAATATAATAATACTAGATGTACCGCGCGGCTTCGCCCGCGTAATTTAGAAATTTCACGAAAACCGTACATTTTTCCGCAAAAAAAGAATCATATATCCTTTCACGTGTTCTATTCTTTAAGTGTACCAAATAACATAAAAATTGCTCCAGTACGTTCAAATAAGCCCTTTCAAATATTTCCCCCCTTTTTTTCACACTTCCCTCTATTTCTTCGCTCCTATTAGTCTTAGCGTGATAAAATATAGAGCCTTTCTCGATAAGTAGGTGATCTAACACTGAAATATTTTTTTCAAATCGGACCAGCAGTTCCTGAGATTAGCGCGTTCAAATAAGCCCTTTCAAGTAATTTCCCCCCGTTTTTTCCACACTTTCCTGTTTTTCTTCGCTCCTTTTAGTATTAGCGTGATAAACATAGCCTATAGCCTTCCTCAATAAATGGACTATCTATTTATCTAACACTGAAAGCTGACCCTACTGGTCCGATTTATTCTTGAGATTAGCGCGTTCAAACAAACAAACAAACTCTTCCCAATTATAATATTATATAAAAAAAGTAAGATTTTTAGTAAGTATAGATTTCAGGTGACGCCGCGTTAAAGTAAAAAATCATTTTGGATATGTTTTAGATCGCTTGTTTTCTATAAGAGGCCGGGCGGAACTGGAAAAAAGTAACTGGAACAAGGTACAACCTAATTATATATTCTGTGCTGGAACCATAAACCTATAATGCTACAGTATGTATTAAGTCTATGGCTGGAACAAAGAAATGGAACAGCAAGAAACGGAAAGGGCGTAAGCGACAAAATTGATTTTTGTCACGTAGGTAATTTAACTTAATTTATTTAAGGGGGCTCCCATACAAAAAACATTTTTTTTGCCTATGTAATTTTTGTATGGGAGCCCCCTTAAATATTTATTTAATTTTAATTTTTTTATTAGTAATTATTAAAGTACACATATAATAATTGAGGATATTATGAAAATTTCAAGTGCCTACTTGCTACCATTACCTAGATAGAGCAAAAAAGTCAAAAAAATCACGTTTGTTGTATGGGAGCCCCCTTACTTTTTAATTTTATTTTGTTTTTAGTATTTATTGTTATAGCGGCAACAGAAAATACACAATCTGTGAAAATTTCAGAAGTCTAGCTATAACGGTTTTTGAGATACAGCCTGGAGACAGACAGAGGGACAGACAGACAATTTTTAGTCAGTAGGTACTTAAGGAGCGCCTCGGCCTCAAGGCGCGGTTCGCCTCTGCTATTGGTCCAAATTTTGACAGCCAACCAACCAATCACAGAGCCTGAAACGTTCCTTGAGGTCGAGGCGCTTCTTAAGTATTGACCAAGAATACGGGTGTAAGTCTCAGTAATAGGGTCCCGTTTTTACCCTTTGGGTACGGAACCCTTATAAATATATTTCATATAAGCTATGGACAAATTATAGTGTATACACTTAAACTAATCTATGTACAAATGGAAGCTTAAATCACTCTCTACTGTTGGAAAAATTAGAATCCCTGTTTTTATAGAGGTCTTTTTAGGGTTCCGTACCCAAAGGGTAAAAACGGGACTTTGTTCTCTGTCCGTCTGTCTGTCTGTCTCCAGGCTGTAAACTCAAGAACGGTAATAGCTAGAGAGTTGAAATTTTCACCGATTACCGGATCTGTTGCCCCCATATAACAACAAATGCAAAAAACAAAATAAGTACTAAATTCTGGGGAGGCCGTCAATAAGAGTCCAAACATGAACTTTGGGCTCAGTTTGAGTTTGAGTTTGAGTTTTTATATGGAGCTCGGCTCCTATAGAATCCAGGTGAGGCTGCAGCAGCAGCAATTGCAAATATTTAATTTACTGTTTATCTAAGTCTTTCTGGTTGTCGCAATTAAAATGAGGCCAAACACGTAACCTCTGCTCTAAGTTGGCGAGGAGTTGGGTATCCTATTAATTACCAGGTTATGCTGCAGCACCATGTCAACTTTCGATAAATGTGTACCTAAGTATATACATATTCATAATGTCATGAACTAGAATGCAAAGTCTAAAGCCCACCAAACGACTGCAAGTTGCTAATCGGTCCTTCACGAACCAGATGAACCACGATTTTCCAGCACTGAGCAGGCTGATGATGATGAACCATAGCTAAGAACACTCTCGATTATGTTAGCTTTTAGACAAAAAAAAAATAGATCAAAATCGGTCCACCCGTTTGGATGCTACGATGCCACAGACAGACACACACAGTTAGATAGACACAGACAGACAGACAGACAGACAGACACGTCAAACTTATACACCCCTCTTTTTTGTCGTGGGTTAAAAATCAAGATACCGTGTTAATAAAATATAGTGACTAACTCACTAGTACAGCGTATCCCAGCTTTATAACCTAAAAATAATTACATAATGTACAATCTTAGTTAAATCTTATATGACAGTAAACCATAATACTTATTATATAATTTAAAAAAGTTTTAATGCAACATTTTTTTATCGTCAATTAACAAATATTTAAGCAATAATTGCTTCATAGCCTATTTAATTATGCTAGAAATATATTAAAAACTGTTAATAAATAATATAACAACTAACAAGTGAATGGAGAGTAATAATAATCAATGTAAAGCAACAGTTGTATTGTATACACATAAAAAAATTGCTTCATAGCCAACAATTATTAGAAATATCAGTAACAGACTTTCGTTCATAACAAAAAAATCACTTTCTGCGCTCCTGTTCTTCTGCACGTAGGAATGCACGAGCTGCTCATTATACGATACTTTCATCTAGTTAGCGCGAAATCACCGCCGCTACTGGCAATAAAATAACAAAAATATTGTACAAAAATTATATTGTTTATTCGGTATTCAGCTTTCCACTGATAATTATTAAATTCATACACGAAATTGCATGAGAGTAGCGGCGCGACGCGACAATTTGATGCGCAAAATGGAAGATTAATGTTGGAATGGCGCGAAATGAAACGCTCGTAACTTTTTTTGTTTGCACGTCGTTTCGGTCCGGGAATTTTTGCGAAAAGCCACTAACAAGGAGAAAATTGTAATGAATCTTACAGGTATAAATAATATCTATAAGATATGTAGACATGGGAAAGAAACTGCCATTACTTTCTTTCGAAGAATCGACTGGGCAACGCCGTACTAGCTATGCAGAAGAGTTGCATGTGTGTAGGAGAATACGAGCAATGCATGTTCTTCAAAGTTAGCCGGTCGTGTTGGTCTGGAAATACTGCTGGCGATAGTTCATTCCAGATTTGAGTTGTGTATTGTGGCGGGGTCGGATTTATATTTTTTATGAGTATCTAAGACCACTTTACATAATTTTGCCGCCCCTAGTACTTATGCACGAACTCTAGTCTCTACCGCCATCCTAGGACGCTGCCACTTAGGACGCCATAGGATGCTGTCGCTGTATAGGCCATGGCCTATACTGCCTATACATAAATCCTGAGTTGTATTGTGGTAGTAAGTAGTAACTAACTAGTAGCTCCAGTTCTCACGTAACAATAACTTCGCGGTCGGGTAAACTGTAACGGTCAGCGCTACATACGCTGTGACATACTAATCGAACGTCGACAGTAGCTCTACCACGAGGTATGGTATTTACTATTTATCGATACTCGATACCGACTACGTAAATACTTAATATGGCAAATTTTATAGTGCCTCTAGCGGTTACTTGCGGAACTAAAATCGCCATTCGCCATTTGTTCAATCCATATCCATACTAATATACTATGTGAGTCTGTTTGTCTGTTTCGTTCAGCAGTATCACGTGACACTCTTCATGGTTAAGCCGCTGAATCGCTTTGATGGAATTAGGAACGAACTATGAAAATACTTTTTTAGGAGTGAGCACCCTGAGACGGGCCGTGCCGGGGCTCAGCGTGCCGGGGCTCATCGCAAAAATCTGCCTCCATACAATTTGTATGGAAGCGGATGCGGGTATCGCACACTGTGTCGGGGCGCAGCGGATTTCCGCTTCCATACAAATTGTATGGAGGCGGATTTTTGCGATGATCCCCGGCAGGGCTCGTCTCAGTGTGCTCACTCCTTAATGCAGCAAAATCTACGATTACCGCAAAACAATCTTTGTGCGAATAAACAAAACACAAGCGACCGCAGACTAAAAATTTCAACTAAATCGCATAGTATACCAATAGCTATACCTAGCGACTTATGAGAGCTCGCACGTCGCATCCCACTAAATTGTACAACTAAATAATTGGACACCAATCGTATCAGAAGTCAGAACCGCGATACCTTTCCGATTACCCGCAATAAAAAAGTTGTCCAATTAATTTGTGATTTGTGAGACTACGCAATTTAGTTGTATCTACGATAGTACAATTTTTTAGAGTTTTCAAATAAGTAAGCTGTTAGCCCGTTAGCTATCTAGTTGTAATATGCAAAATTAAAAAAAAAAAAACAAAGTAATTAAGTAGTTCAATAGAATGATGTGCAGCCTTGGTATAGACCTTCCACGGAGGAAGCATGCATCGTTGCTCCACACGCAATGCGCAACATACCCAACTACCAACACTGGCTCTTCCGTATATGGAGACACGTCTCCTTCATCATCATCGCTCCCCGCCCCTCCACACCGCGCCAGCCAGCATTGCCTCATCGGGTACATCGTCCACTAGCCGCAATGTACCGCGGCCTGGGCGACTCCGCATCAGCATCATCGGGCTGTCTCACTATACCGACCGGTCAGCAAGCAGAGCACATCTCTCCTGGGTCAGCACGTAGCATCGGCTCCGCACGGCAGCTATCCGACTTAAAACACTATTATGACATTTGGCCTAAGGTGTAAATGGTCCCTAGGACCAGAGCCCAGACGACATAAGCGAATATAGTAATTGATTTGGTAATTGATAACGAATCTTTTGTGTTAATCATTTGCATTCTGTTACTATTCAATTTAATGAATTCAAATTGCATTCCAAATTCCAATAAATGTTCGCTCCCATTTGTTTCCTTTTAACGTGATAGGTATACATTGACTTGATATATCAGATCTCAGGAGGATACCTTAATGAAATAAAAATATTTATTTCTAAATAGGTTAACAAAGTTAACACTTTTAGAACGTCTACATGAGCCCTACCACCGGTTCGGGAACTTACCCGAAAATAAACAAAACCTAACATAATATTATTGTTTGATAGGACTGGCTTGATAGATCAAAGATTCTGTTGTATTCCTTTTACTACTGACATACTTACTCTCGATTCAGCAAAAACTATAATTTTATGTTCATCTTTATCAAATCGCCGATGCGTCGCGTTTCGCTCCATCAGTTTACTTAACAACCAAATTATCTCTCCGTTGTTTGATATCATCTTATAAACCAAGCCCATTTACGCAGATCTGCTGATCCCTAAGGCTGCGTTTCCATTCCACCAGAGCTGAGAGCTGTGTTGACTGTTGCGACTTGCGAGGAATGTGTTTTTTAAACCAATAGCATCGCCGCGCTGAGCGATGTCATGGCAAAGTCAGGTCAATGAAGCGATTCTATTGGTTTTCAAAAACACATTCCTCGCAACACAGCTCCGCTCAGCTCTGGTGGAAAGACAGCCTAATAGCGGGCTTACATAATTCCAATCTAGTGATCAAAATTGCATTCCAATCTATTCCAGTGCATTCTTGTGCCCGTTTACTAAATGGAATTTTAACAAAATTCCATTTTTTTCTCATAGTACGAATATTAGGTCGAGCACAACTTTAAGATGGATCGATAATTATAACCACGATTATAACGGTCAAATCAGACGGGTCGTTATTGGTAGATCGATATTGGACAGTGTCTTGTTATTGGTTGCCATCCATATTCCATACTAATATAATATAAATTCGAATGTGTGTCTGTATATTTTGTTAACTGTTCACGCCCAATCTGCTGAACCGATTTTGCTGAAATTTCGTAAGGTATACTTGTGAGTCCCGGGAAAGGCTATAGGATATTTTTTATTCCGGAAAAATGTACGGTTACTATGCGATAAACGGTCTTTGCGCAGCGGAGTTGCGGGTTTCATAATATCTAGTTGTTTTAAATATTTTGTTTACCCCCTCACTGAGTTGTATGTGGCCTGAGGCCTCAGAACAGGAAAATAAGTATGTGGCCAATATCTATTTTTTAAGCCCTACTTAAAATCTAGGTTAAGTAAGGTAGATGTTGTGGTTAAGTTAGTTACGTGTGATGTGAGATAAGAGAGTTATCAGCACGTAAAGAATTTGAGGACTTATGTAACTGATACAGTTATCTTAGTTTTGCATAGGGTTGTCACAACAAGGCTAATAAATACTATTATTTGAAGCCAGCCTTTCCTTTGATGTGTCTGATGTCCATACTAATACTAATATTACCTATAAATGCGAAATTATGTCTGTCTGTGTGGAATGTCGAGTATATACGACCCCCCCCCCCCCTTATAATATACGCCCATGATGGTTCTCTAGCGGTAAACTAATTTTAGCGCTACGGAGTTGCGCGGCGTCATTTACGTGGGAGAGCCATGCTTCGGCACGAATGGGCCGGCTCGACCGGATAAATACCACGTTCTCACAGAAAACCGGCGTGAAACAGCGCTTGCGCTGTGTTTCGCCGAGTGAGTGAGTTTACCGGAGGCCCAATCCCCTAACCCTTACCCTATTCCCTTCCCTACCCTCAACTTTTCCCTTCCCTTCCCTTCACTACCCTCCCCTATTACCCTATTCGATCTTAAAAGGCCGGCAACGCACTTGCAGCTCTTCTGATGCTGCGAGTGTCCATGGGCGACGGAAGTTGCTTTCCATCAGGTGACCCGTTTGCCCCCTTATTTCATAAAAAAAAAAAACCATGGACCGCTCAAGCAGTTCTGAGCGGTCGATGCAGTCGCTCTGCGAGTTTCGCCATGCGGTCGAACAATAAAATATGTATGTATAGTCGATTGCATGACGCGGTCGTGTTAGGGTGCCGGTTGGCAGCGGGTGACATGAAGGGCGGCAGGTGACTTGTCGTCGTGACACTAGGTTCCTATGTATTTTTACGAAAAGTGTCGTTAGCTTCGTGTTGCTAGCTGCGGAGGGTATTTCATAGAAATACATAGAAACCAGCAGTGTCGCGACGACACGTCGTCTGCCGCCGTTTCATTCAAGTTGGAACTTGGAAGCCGGCTCTAGAGCTGCCGATCCCGTCTGCAACTTGCGGTCCGTCTATGACCTTACTGCTTACAGTTTGACAACTGATGCGCCAGCCCTGGCCGCCATGGCATGGCCTGGGCGGTGGAGCATGCACCCAGCTATTACGCGACCTCCACTCACGACCGCCATTACCGAATCGCCATTTTGTTTGACATGCGTATTGTCTGTACACAATGGAAATAATATGACAACGACCCTATCGTTGAAATATATACTTTTAGAAAGTTCTGGCCCTCCTACTAGGCTAAGATGTAATATGGCAAAGCAAGGTTTGCTGGGAAAGCTAGTATAATATAAAATTCTTGTTGCGGTGTTTATTGCCAAACTCCTATAAAACGGCTGGACTGATTGTGTTGAAATTTGGTTTGCTTATCCTGTAGGTCTGAGAATTGGCCAAAATATATTTGTCATCGCCGAAATTATAAACACTGACACACATAAAATGGACCAAACAGTCACTACTCCTCGCTCGGTAACAAAGTCTTCCGTTCGGGCATATTCTCACGGCCGGTCTCCTGGCCTATAATTAATGGCATGTAGGTTTTCTAGGCTAAAAGCAGTAATGCAGCATTCTGGAATCTGGACTTCCGAGGGCGGCTTGTCACGGCGAGGTTTGCTGAGAGCAGTTTCACAAATTAACTATAGTAATTATAGTGTGGTAATAGTTTAAGCGGCATTGTTAAATCCATACTAATATTATAAATTCGAAACTGTGTCTGTCTGTCCTTCTGTCTGTTGTCTCTTCACGACTAAACGGTAGAACCGATTTTGCTAAAATTTGGTATAGACTATAAGGATACTTTGAGCATGGGAATTGGGAAAGGACAATAGGACACTTTTTATCCCGGAAAAATGTACGGTTCCTGCGTGATAAAGAAATCTTGGCGCAACGGAATTACATGTGTCATCTATGATCTAGTATAGAAATATATAATAATAATAATACTCCCCACACCGATTTCGGTGACGATGGCCAGTTTCATTGAAGCCAGACCAGTTACACAGGAGTAATATTATAGTGCCCAAGTGTGTGCGCAGTACACAAGAGTACTCTCTATTCCTTCACTCTCATAACCCAGACGGAAGACCGACACGACCGGCGAGAGATCAGGTGCGTGGTTCATCTTTACTTGTCAGACAATCAGGTGATCAGCCTGCATTGTTCTAACCAAACTTGGAAATAACATGTTTCCAACGCGGGAATCGAACCCACGACCTCCGAGTCGATAGCCACGCTCTTAACCACTAGACCACGGAGGCGTCATGACATATGATAGACCATCAGCTTCATGATAGATCGCCCGAATTTTGTTTTTTTGAAGTAGTAAAACAATGCAGCTGTAATTTGAGTTGAAAATAGAGCTAAGTGACTAAGTCCAAGGACACTTCAACCAGTTCAACCGGCTAAGTTACCCAAATAGGCAATAATAATTTATGAGTACTCAAACAACTCGCACTTGGCCAGACAATTTTTATCTAACAAGTCAAATAAGTCATCACTTCCTTTGCTTATCACTGTACTGGTCATGTTAAACTTTAAACTCTATTCATATCAATTTATGGTTCAAATTGGATCAAGAGGTTTGTTCTATTTCCATACAATACGTCAGGATGTGGCTTGTATGTTGATTGTTGACGTTTGTTATGTTATCATAATATTGTAGTTTGTAGTAGTCCCGACTCCCGATAGGATTCAAATTATATTGTATACTAGCTGTTGCCCGCGACTTCGTCCGCGGCAATAATATTATAGTATAGTCTGCAGGCTAATATATCTCAAGCATCGCGCTAGCTAGAAAGTTGAAATTACAAAATATGTATGAACAAATATAAAAATTTAAAATATATCCTCCTCCTCTATTGAAAGTCGGTTAAAAGGTAGCCTAAGTTACTTCTTATTATATCCGCTATCTGCCAAAAAAAGTCCCGTTGAAATTGGCCCAGCCGTTTCAGAGATTAGCCGGAAAAAACAGACAGACATACAGACATACAAAAATTGTAAAAAGTGCTATTTTGGTATATGTACCGTATGTACATTCATATGCATGTAGTAAAAAACGGTTCTTTCAATATCACAAACAGACACTCCAATTTTATTTATATGTATAGATATTGTATAGATAGATAAGATGTTCAAAATAACTTCGAACAGTTAATATTATTTAGAGCTCTCTACATTTTTAAGTTACGACTTACATCATTTGAAATAATTATATTTAAAGATCGTAACTTTACCATACGTTCTTTAACTTTACCATATTTTTCTAAAAATCTATTTTTTTTGTTTTTCTCCCCGTAAGAACCATCCTCGTAATTCAAATCTAAAAAGATAGATTATAGTTCCCAAGTCCCAACACATATTATACAGAGTGTAACAATACTGAGTGATATAAAAGTTTAGGGTGTGTATGCGTTCCTCTTAGAGAGCTCACTGTGAAAGTAGCAGCGCTGAAAGAGCATTTTTTTTTCATTTTTGTATGGGGAAACTCGTGACGCTCGGGCCCTTGCCGATACAAAAGTGAAAAAAAAATGATCTTTCAGCGCTGCTACTTTCACATTGAACTCTCTACAAGGAACACGTACACACCCTAAATTATTATCACTTAGTTTTGTTACAAACTGTATTTGTTAGCATCAGCTATCAGCCCTATATTTGTTGCGACTGAAATACATATTAAGCACATTTCCAGTATATTTTCAATCATGACCTGTTTATCATTAGCTTGTACATCAGCGGAATCTGCCATCAGTAAGTGGAGTCATCCTTGAACACTCATTCCATTACTTCCAATTCAGTGCCGTGACTACATTCCGTCATATGACATTCTTTATTACTATTACTAGCTGTCCCGGCAAACGTTGTTTGGCCATAAAATTATTTTCCCTGTTTTCCTGCTTGTCTCTTGAAGTTTTTTCTGGTTTTTTTTTCTACAGACCTCACGGAGACCTTTCCAACGAATGCAGCCGTGGAAATCGGTTCGTGCGTTCTGGAGTTATAGCGTGAGGAAGGAAAACCCGACTTATTTTTATAATATTAGATTTAGGTAATACAAGATGACGCTAAAATTCATTTATCGCGGAACCATACATTTTCCGTGAGAAAAAGTATCCTATGTCCCTTCCCGTGACTCAAAGTCAAATTTCAGGAAAATTCAATACCGCAGCTTAGGCAGATAGACATGAGACCGACAATCTTAGTATGGATCATGGATGCTAGCTTTTGCCCACGTACCTACTATCAAACGGGAACACTAAAGTTTCGAGATAACAAACGGACAAACACATTAAACTTATAATTAAATCCCCCTCTAGATATTTGTTCGAAGTACCCCTCTTTTTATTTAATTCAGAGCTTAAATTACAATCATAATAAAAAAATCAATAGTTTTTGCGTGAAGATTTATTTAAAACATGCACACAACACATTCACAAACATTTTGTCATATTTTGTTTTTATACATTTTGTTTTCAAATTATTTATTAAGTAATTATATAAGTTTTTACTTTTAAGTACCTATTATAATAATTAATCCTACTAATATTATAAAGGCGAAAGTTTGTTTGGATGTATGGATGTTTGTTACTCTTTCACGCAAAAACTACTGAATGGATTTTAATGAAATTCCTAATTTACGCGGGCGAAGCCGCGCGGGACATCTAGTTATTGATAAAGAGTGATGTTATCGTGTTCTAGATGTAAGAATATTATTACATAAAACTGTAAGAAACTTGTATAAATTGTCAAAAAACATAATATTACAAAAAAATACAAACCAACAACAAATGTGTGCTACCAAAAGCGAGAGTTGGAAAAACTGCACACAACAATTACCTCGACGTGAAAGTATATTAAATTAATTTAAATCTGTGAGTATTATATACCTAGCACACAAGCGCTAATATAAGCACTATTATGGCCGGTTTTTTAAAATGAAATAAGGGGGCAAACGAGCAAACGATTCACCTGATGGAAAGCAACTTCCGTCGCCCATGGACACTCGCAGCATCAGAAGAGCTGCAAGTGCGTTGCCGGACTTTTAAGAGGGAATAGGGTAATAGGGGAGGGTAAAGAAGGGAAGGGAATGGGGGAGGGTAGGAAAGGGAAGTTTTCTGTGAGAACGTGGTATTTCTCCGGTCGAGCCGGCCCATTCGTGCCGAAGCATGGCTCTCCCACGTGGCGGTAACCTCTTCATGTCCACTGAACCGATTTTACTGACATTTGGTATGGCGATAGTTGATACTTTGAGTCCCGGGAAAGGACATAGGATACTTTATAAACCGGCAAAATGTACGGTTCCCGCGCGATTAAGAGGAGTCCACACTGCCCTTTTTTCCATACAAACGTTGTCCCCTGTTTACTCCCTGGAAAATGCTAGTAGAGTTATAATTTTTTTCCTGAATATCTACGGCAACTAATACAATGTCCCTATGTTTTCTTTTTTTTCATAATTTAATTATTAAATAAGATATGAACGTTCAAAAACCCAAAAAAATGGCCAGATTTTCCGCTGTGTTCAAACGTCCAGAAAACAGATTTGGCTAGATTATACAAAAAGAAGCAAAACATAGGAACACAGCTCAAGCCTTTTTTTAATCTTTAATGAAAAAAGTACTTAAATCGGTTAAGTTTTGGGGAAGGAATCAGGGGACAACGAATCGTTGATTTTCTGGATTTTCTGCAGTTGTCTCTATCGCGTTCTGCGGTATAGGCTTGAGGTAAGGGACACAGCTATAGATATTACACGTACTTTTTTTTTTTCATTTCTCTAGCCCCTGGTGTACCCTCTTAATGAATTTCAGTGCGAATGAGTTGCATTGCGAGCGTCAGCTAGTGTTTCATACACTCTTCTAACATAAGCAATGGCCAATGAAGCTCGCTCTACATACTGTGACCTAGCTATGTCTAATATTACGTAGATATACTTAGTACTTCCAGATCTAGGTAATTCTAATGTCGTCATGACTCATGATGGATCGGCAACGGTCGTGCGAAATGAACGAAACAAAAGTTTAAGCAACCACACAGTTTTCGGCGAAATACGTGCAATTTGAACTACATAGTGCATATTACACATGTAGCAATAGCCGGACAAACACAACAAAGATTTCACAACTTACAAATCAAAATATTATTATGCATGGTACGACCATACACGTCATATAGGTATTTTGAAAAATAATATACATGGTGCCAATGATATTCTACTTATACAGATATGTTACATCCATACTATTTTCCGGCTTAAATCTCTTCCGAACAATTTTCAAATTCAAAATTGCAAACATTGTCAAATTTGACAGATAAGTGAAACAAAAGATACGAAAAACCATTTACATAAAAGAGACAGTTCTATTTTTAAACGTCGAATCGTATCGCTGTCTCTTTCTTCGCCTGAGCTATGACGAAAATTCGTTTTTTTCCAGATTGTTCGAAAAAATTATTGAATATGTAAATAATCGAGGTATTTATTGCAACGACGTTTAAAAATAGAACTGTCTCTTTTATGTAAATGGTTTTTTTTAATCTAATAAGGGGGCAAACGAGCAAACGGGTCACCTGATGGAAAGCAACTTCCATCGCCCATGGACACTCGCAGCATCAGAAGAGCTGCAAGTGTGTTGCCGACCTTTTAAGAGGGAATAGGGTAATAGGGGAGGGTAGGGAAGGGAAGGGAAGGGAATGGTTGAGGGTAGGGAAGGGAATAGGTTAGGGGTTAGGGGATTGGGCCTCCGGTAAACTCACTCACTCGGCGAAACACAGCGCAAGCGCTGTTTCACGCTGGTTTTCTGTGAGAACGTGGTATTTATCCGGTCGAGCCGGCCCATTCGTGCCGAAGCATGGCTCTCCCACGTATAGCGTATCTTTTGTTTCACTTATCTGTCAAATTTGACAATGTCTGCAATTTTGAATTTGAAAATTGTTCGGAAGAGATTTTAGCCGGAAAATAGTATGGACGTAACATATCTGTATAAGTAGAATATCATTGGTCCGAACACAATGGTTCGGCGGAGGTCCGGATGCGGACCGCGGTCCGCCATTTGGTGATCCTTGTATTTAGTTTAAATTTAGTTTGTTATTATTTTTAGCAATATTCCGCGAAAACAACTTCCACCTTTAAGTAAATGAGTGAGTGTACGCATAGACATGCGTACAGCACCTCCCTCCTCCCACACTGCCTATGCGTACACTCGCATGCAAGAACTTGCAAACACCACCACCACACAAGCAATAATGTTGGCAAATCCGTGCAAGGCCCCTCACCACCATGCAGGTTGAAAACCTCGACGCGCGTTTCGCCCCAACACCGGAGCATCCTCAGGATGTGGACTCTACGAACAACGTCCGTTAAGTCAAGTTGACTTGGTGGTGAGGGGCCTTGCACGGATTTGCCAACATTATTGCTTGTGTGGTGGTGGTGTTTGCAAGTTCTTGCATGCGAGTGTACGCATAGGCAGTGTGGGAGGAGGGAGGTCCTGTACGCATGTCTATGCGTACACTCACTCATTTACTTAAAGGTGGAAGTTGTTTTCGCGGAATATTGCTAAAAATAATAACAAACTAAATTTAAACTAGGTATGGATTTCCGCAAAGTAACGCCTGATTCCATTAACTGATCCTTGTATTATTGAAAAGTCATCAATATCTTTGAAGTTGATACCAATTTCATGGAAATAAATACTTAGCAAACAAAGAGAATAATATAATATGTAGAGGCAAATCATGATTAATAGAATGACATAGGAAAGACTGTTAAGACATAAATCATAAAAAAAAAGAATGCTAACATTTGCTGAATAACTAAATTGATTTGTTCCTATAGATCAATTCATAAACTCTAGTCTCAATTTATTCTAGATACATTTACGTTTTAACATCAAAGGAGCTTCTGCTCTCTGTCAACAAATTAATACTATATTCTTTACTTAATATTCTTGGAGTAACATTGTTGACACAACAGCGTAGTTCAGCATTCCATGGATATTGTTGCAATATAGGTCTGATTCTGATCTAATATGAACGTTGGAATTTAAATTCTCACAACTATTTTCAACTAGTCTGACTACACTATTTTCTGAAATGGGTACATTATTTTCAAACCAAGAACACTTTAACTGAAAAAGAAAAGTTAGTCAAAACTCGTGTTTAATATTTATCAAACAAAGAGCGATGTTGAAAATTGCTCGCGAGACACGCATCGGATTTCGGAATTCGAATGCGTCAGTCGAGAGCGCGCGCCCGTGGAGAGCGTCGTGCGCGCCGGTCGAATTTAAATTTCGAACGCACGCAACTCTCACAGAGAAAAAAGGAATTTTCACTTGAAAACAAGGAGCATTTTATTTTTTAAAGGATTCTCAGTTATGTGCTAGTGTCTGTTCTCGTGAAGTGTGTTCGAAGTTCTATTCAATCTCGTAAGTATCTCTTTATTTACATAAAGCCTTTGACATTTTTTAAAATAAGATTAATTGATAAATTAAGTCAAGGTAATGCTTAAATTATTGATGCCGTTCAGCTGTTTATATAATTTCCTTTTACAAGATTACCAGTGCAACGATATGTGAAGCTTGACTTTCTCTAGTCTCTACTTTACTTTAGGTCTAGAGTGGTTTCGACGTTCAAAATTGTTATAGCTTAATCTTTCCACTTCAAATATTTTATTGTTTTGCCAGTTATTACTTTCATAAAGTAAATTACTGTGTAAAGTAAAATTTTATATCCCTTGTTTACAAGTTGTATGTCTTAATTATTGTTATTTTCGTTATCTTAATTATTATTACTATCTCAATTTCTAGTACGTTGTACTTATTGTTTTATTCAAACATGAGACCCAAAGTTTTTTACCTATTTTTATTTTAGCAAACATTTTAACCATTTTAACCGACTTCCAAAAACGAGGAGGTTAGACGTTCGGCTGTGGATATTTTTTTGTCAATGCGTTCAACGATCACTCGGCCGTTTGTGAACCGATTTTCAAAATTTTTGTTTTGTTGCATTAGGTTTCATTTTATCATACCTCTAGGCTCTATTATATGGTTAGCACTTCCTGTCTCAATTTCTAATCATTCTAGATATTCCTTCTAATTGTAATTAATAATCATGTCGATATAATGTTTGTAGTTTAGATGGTTCAAAAAATTACGCAAGTTTTTACTTCTTCCTGAGATTGGGCGGAGATATGACATTTTCGGTCTGATAACCACCTGGTTACGTGCAACCTTGCTGTGGGTTTTTGTTAGAGTTTCATTTCTACATGAAATCAGCATTACTTTCGCATTAAGACTCAAATGGTTTGTCAAATAATTGGGCCCTAAAAATGTAAAATTTCCTTGGAAAGTCCAAAGAATACTTTATTAGGTTTACACTTTATAATTTAGAACTAAAATAGATAATTTATCTTGCATCTAAAATATAAAGTTACATATGTAATAAGTACCCTTTGAAAGTCCCCCAAAGCCATATTATACGGGTACCCGCATGTTAATGTTAACCGGATTATGTTACTTTTTAACATAATATCTATATATAATACGTGAGCCAAAAACTTTGTATCCCTTTTGAAGAAAAATGGGGAAACGTAGGTGAATGAAATTTTGCACAGTTATAGTTTATATGGTGAAGGAGTGCATCGAGCTAATATTATTTTGAAATTATACTTTTATCATAATTTCTTTAACAAATAAAACATTACACACACTACAACACACACACTAGGAAAAATGACAGATTTTTGAGTGACAAGCCTATACATACGAATTATACTCTTTTATTTATGGTTGAAGTCTGTTGACAACAAGGTGACAAATTGAAAATGGATTATGTTTTTTTTTATTGAATCTTAGATACTTAGACAATGCTTACACGGCCAGTCTCAGATCAGCTGAGTCCCAGAGACAAGAGTTGAAAAAAATATATTATGATAGTCAATATTTTTTTACAAAATATATGTAGTGGTCCTAATATCGTTGTAACTAAGGTCCAATTTCGACCATTGGGCGATCTCTAGTACATATTATTTAATGATACGAGCATTGTGTCATGTGCTGTGTGACAGGTGTAACTTTACACCGGTCAAGACACGACCTCTATATTTTTTTTTTTTTTTTTTTATTAAATAAGGGGGCAAACGAGCAAACGGGTCACCTGATGGTAAGCAACTACCGTCGCCCATGGACACTCGCAACATCAGAAGAGCTGCAGGTGCGTTGCCGGCCTTTTAAGAGGGTATACGCTCTTTTCTTGAAGGTTTGCAGGTCGTATTGGTCCGGAAATACTGCTGGTGACAGCCCATTCCAGAGTTTTACAGTGCGCGGCAGAAAGTTACGCGAAAAACGCACTGTGGAAGACTGCCACTCATCAAGGTGATGAGGATGGTATGTTTTTCGCGTGGGACGATAGCGAAAAGTTGCAGGTGGTATGATTCCGAACAATTCCTCAGAGCACTCCCCGTGATACAACCGATAGAGGATGCAGAGTGAAGCAACATCTCGGCGTAATTCCAGGGGGTCCAAGCTGTTTGAAACACTATGGCAGTCAACAATTCGAGCAGCCCTTCGTTGGATACGATCCAGAGGGAGCAGTTGGTATTTTGGCGCCCCTGCCCAGAGATGAGAACAATATTCCATATGAGGCCGAACCTGCGCCTTGTAGAGTTGTAGGCGTTGGTCCGGACTGAAGTACTGTTTCGCTCTGTTAAGAACGCCAAGCTTCTTTGAGGCTAATTTGGCCTTACCCTCAAGATGATATCGGAACTGGACTTCGCTCGATATGTTGACGCCAAGTATCTCAATGCTAGGGGAGATGGTTAAAGATGTGCCCTCGAAACGAGGATAAACGACCATTGGTGACTTTTTAGTGGTGAACGCGCAGACTTGTGTCTTGGCGGGGTTGAATTGGACTAAGTTACGTCTAGCCCATTCAGAGACCTTCTCCAATGAATTCTCCACCTTAGACACAAGTTCGTTTCGACTCTCAGTGACATTTTGCCGAGAAATATTAGGGGAGCCGGTATATACAGCATCACCTGTACTATCATCCGCATAGCAATGAATGCCTTTGGTTTGTAACATGTCATTGATATGCAGTATGAATAGAGTAGGCGATAGCACACAGCCCTGAGGGACACCAGCATTAACAGACTGAGTTTCCGAGCATTCGCCGTCAACTACGACCTTTATGCTTCTGTCTGCTAAGAAACTAGTGACCCACTTACATAATTTCTCGGGTAGCCCGTATGATGGAAGCTTTGATAGCAGCGCTTTATGCCAAACCCGATCGAAGGCCTTCGCAATGTCCAAACTAACAGCCAATGCCTCTCCCTTCGACTCAATTGCCTGAGCCCAACGATGAGTCAGGTATGCCAAAAGATCACCAGCCGAGCGACCCTTACGGAACCCGTATTGTTTGTCGCTTAGCAATCCCTGGCCGTCCAAGTATCGAAGAAGCTGGCTATTGATAATGGATTCCATTATCTTCGAGAAGAGAGAGGTTATAGCGATTGGTCTGTAGTTGGAAGGATTTGAGCGATCACCTTTTTTGGGGATCGGGTGCACCAAGGCTGTCTTCCAGGAAGCCGGGACGATGCCAGTGGAATAGGAGAGCCGAAAAAGACGCGTCAAGACCGGAGCCAACTCTGGAGCACACTTTTTCAACACAATAGGCGGGATTCCGTCAGGCCCACTCGACTTTTGGATATCAAGGGAACAGAGGGCTTTTCGCACTGAGCGCTGATGAAACCGTATATCCGACATGATGCTCGTGCATCGCGGTATGGTCGGCGGTTTCGGCCCCCGTCACCCAGGGTCGAGTTTGACGCAAAGAGCTTGCCCAGAAGATCGGCTTTGTCTTTTGCGTCCTGGGCCAACGATCCATTTCCTACGTGTAGGGATGGTAGGGTTGGCTTGCAGAAATTTCCTTCAATAGCTTTGGCCAGAGACCAGAATGCACGGGTTCCCGAGGGGAGGCGCTCGAGTCTCTTGCCAATTCTATTGACGTGCTGTTGCTTTGCCCGAGTAATCTCTTTCTTGAGGGACCTAGAGGCAAGGTTGTACTCCTTTTTATATGTGCTGGTATTTAAATCTCGAGCAGACACTGCGTTGGCCCAGGATTGGTAAGCCTCCTGCTTCCGGCGAGAAGCTTTTTTGGGGGATGAACCAAACCAGGGACGAAATCTGCCGCCAGTTGGCACTACAGAGGTCGGAATGAAAAGTTCCATCCCCTGCATCACCACATCGGCAACAGAGTTGGCAGTGTTGTCGAGATCATCCGGCGAGAAGCACACGTGCCCCCAAGGATAGGATGCAAAAAACGACCGCATCCCATCCCAGTCTGCTGACTTGTAGTGCCACACACGACGGTATTTAACAGCGCGCTGTCTTAACACCGTCGTAAGTGGCACAGAACTCCTAACAAGGCAATGATCCGATGAACCAAGTGGTGCGGTTACGGATATTTGGTAGCCGTCAGGATTTGAAGTCAGCAGGAGGTCCAACAAGGAAGGATTCTGACCATCCACATCTGGGATTCGCGTAGGCGTAGTAACCAGTTGTGTCAAGTCGTTCGCAAGGGCAAAGTTGCAGACAGATCTCCCCGCGTGATCAGTTTTACTGGAATTGAGCCAGTCGGCGTGGTGGGCATTAAAGTCGCCAAGTATTATGATCTCTGCGGATGGGATCTGCCGCTGCACAAAATCTGAAGCAGCTTGTAGGTGCTCCAAGAGTCGGTCTGTCTCGGGGTCACCACTATGGGACCTATATAGGCACGCATAGACGCGAGGGTGGTCGTCGCAATCTATGCGGAGCCATAAGTTTGATAGGTCCATGAGCTCAAGATTGCTGAGGCGGCGAGAGCTGATATCATCTCTGATATACACACACACTCCAGCTTTGGGTAGAAAGGAGTGCTCGAGGTAATACCCTGGGTGGGAAAGGTATGATGTGTCACTCGGAGATGATATCTGCGTCTCGGTTAAAAAGAGCAAAGCCGGCCTTGCCGTCTCAAGGTGGTAATGGACGGCATTAAGGTTGGAGTGTAATCCCCTGATATTACAAAAGTCCATGTTTAATATCGAGGGGGGTGCCTTTGTGTGTTTGCTCTTGCCCCGAGCAGATTGGAGCGCAGTTTTGCCCTCCCCAGAATACGAGGGGCAGCCTGGACGTCCACGTTCAGTTCCAAGGGTTCCTGAGCATGGACGTCCAGAGAGGGATTCTCCAACGCAGTTGGTACCCTCCTGGGGTAACAAATTGTTTTTCAACTGCGGCATTTCTAGGGGGGGTAGGGGATTGGGCCTCCGGTAAACTCACTCACTCGGCGAAACACAGCGCAAGCGCTGTTTCACGCCGGTTTTCTGTGAGAACGTGGTATTTATCCGGTCGAGCCGGCCCATTCGTGCCGAAGCATGGCTCTCCCACGTATTAGTTCAGTTTATAATTTGTGCATCTTATAAGGCATTTGATTAAAATAACTCTTCGTGACGGAACTAAACGTGATGTTACTGACCATCAACAAACAATATCGATCACAATAGTAAGTAGAGCAAACCACGTAAGCGTTCAATTTAACTCATTCGACAAAATAACGTATAATTACATCATATTACTAGGGTGTGTCTCAAGGACATATTCTGGATCCAATATTTTATTACGCATATACGATGACCTACTCAGAAATCTTTTTTAGTTAAATTATAAATAATTATTATTTTTGTAAAAAAAGCATATTTAAAAAAATACAATTATTATTAGTAATCACAAAATATTCTCAGGACTTTTTGCTGGAAATCGATAGTAACTGACTCTAAAAGTATGGTTAGTACGTAGTAGGTATGTTAAAGAGGTACAATTAAAGTTCTTTAACGGTAATCTTTACGATACAGTTACACTGACTCATCCGTCATTGACTTTAGAATGTACCTAAGTATACATATTTACATAGATTTAAAAACAAAATCAATAGTTTTTAAATCTTAAGGATTCTCAAAGATCTTCACTTTCGAATTATTTTATCACCCAAAAGTCTTTAAAGATCTACACTTTGTATACAGGAATTATAGTCGATGTAATTGGATAAGAACAACATTGTAAGTCAATAACATTAAATAACATAGGTGCAATTCACTATTTATTATGTGTCTTGCATCATGCATGCAATGTGCCGAATTATTTTTTTATTTGTCGAAATAATATATGTTTGGTTCAGCACCCTTGTGACTCATACACCCAAATTCTAATGAGTCTGGCTTGGCATTTATTTCTATTTTTTATTCAAAATCAGCTATTTTTATGCAAAAATAAATGTCAGAGTCCGTTAAAATAATAATTATGATACTAAATACAATATAAGAGGGATTCACATTCAAAAGGAAACATAAATTTTTAATTCGTGTTTTAATTGCTCACATTTATGGATGTATAACACATAGACATAATATATAGTATATATTATGTCTATGGTATAACATTTTCGTTGAAATCAGTATTAGAAAGTATAGTTTTGGACTTTGTTTAACAGTGTGAAAATAAGGCCACTTTTAGAAAGAGAGAGATACATCCTTATGATAAGACAAAACCGAAAAGAAATCTTAGATTATTAACGACAGAAAAGAGGATCGATGGCATATAATGATTAATAGATTGGTATTTTGTTGTAATAATATGTTTGTAATGGAAAAAAAAAAATTAAAAAAGGTACAAGTTAAGTACCCGCAATTCCGATGCGACAAAATTTATTTATTAGGTGAGAACTGTACAGGAAAACTATCCAAAGTTCTTAAGTACATAATACACATTATGTCCTTCAATAGGACTCAAAGGTTTGGTGGCTTAAAGAAGTAACTGATAGACATACACACTTTCGCATTATGTTACTAACATATTTTGGTAGTTGGATGTTTGACAATAGCATTCAATATATTTTTAGGGTTCCGTACCCAAAGGGTAAATACGGGACCCTATTACTAAGACTTCGTTGTCTGTCCGTCTGTCTGTCTGTCTGTCGCCAGGCTGTATCTCAAAAACCGCTATAGCTAGACTTCTGAAATTTCCATAGATTGTGTATATCTGTTGCCGCTAAAACAATAAATACTAAAAACAAAATAATATCAATATTTAAGGGGGGCTCCCATACAATAAACGTGATTTTTTTGGCCTTTTTTGCTCTTAATTAATAATTATAAGAGGTAGGCAATTTAAAATTTCTACAAAGGCCTTAAATATATGTGTACTTTAATAATTCATAATAATATTTAAATAAAATAAATAATTAAGGAGGGCTCCGATACAAAAAACACAATTTTTGGCCTATGTTTTTCCTCTATAATGGTACGGAACCCTTCGTGCGCGAGTTTGACTCGCAGTTGGCCGATTTTTTAAGTATTTAAACGTACATATTTTATTATTGCTAACTTTCAAATACCGTCCATCAAGTAAGTTCAAGGCACATTCTCTGTATTAGGAATTTATCGATTTGGAACATTTATCTACGCTGACTGTTGCAAGAACCAGTATGTTTCGAAAGCATTTGTGGAGGAACTTATGGTTCTTGAAAAATGTGTAAAATGCTGGTTCCAAGGGCGCATTAAGTAGGGCAGTGAAAGTTGTAAGGGCAAAGGGAAAGGATTAGGAAGGTCGACAACTTATAATTTTTTACGGCAAATCTTGTGGTATTTGTTTAAAATATAACTGCCAGGTCGGTTTAATGCTTGTTAATGGTGGCAATAAAATCGAATAACACTATCCCCAATAAAGTAGTTTCTATGAGAAACTCCAACTCCCTAAACTGATGGGGCTGCCGCGATTCTGTAGCGCGTCAGGGATGTTCGCAGACGCCGGAGTGGACGGCTTTGCAGCAGTAATGCGAAAAAGATCTGCATCCCTGATGAGAAGAGTACGCGGCAGCTCCAACAGTTACCTGCAACTCATTGCGAGTCGAATGGACACTGAGTGTCCATTCATGATAAAATGGACTCTAATGCATGCACAGTCACACAGTCTCACGTGATTATTTAATGTTGTGCAGTTATTGTTATAATATTATGTAATTTTTAAATTTATAATATGGACCATGTCTGATAATAAACAATTTGAATTTAAATTTGAATTTGAATAATAATCTGTAGAGATACGATTCATCCCAAAATTTTTATATAGGTCTTAAATCAACGTTCTTCGTCATTTTTAAATTACTGAATGTCTATCTTTTCTTTGTTATAAAATCTAATTCTTACATAAGTATTCATCTCGAATATGCGGAAAAATGTGTAAATAACACGGTCGTATTATAAACAAACAAATGTAAACACCTAGACACCTATTTACACGAATTAAATGATAAGATAATTGGTGAAATTCTGTAAACATCGACTGATATCGTTGTCTAAATAATGATAGTGTTATTGGGTTAGGGTGTTTTTAACTTTATCTTTTCGTACGCAAAATGTTGCCCATAATCTACAAATAATAAAAACTATATTCGCCCATAAGTTAACGCAGTTGTTACCTAGGAGTACCTTTACTACTTTTACCTCTCTTATGATCATCTTCCTAGGTCGCGATTCTAAATTCGGTTCTAAGTTCACTGCCTTTAGCCCGATTCTAAGTTCATTTTGAAAAAAAAGTAATTACGAGTACGAGTGATGGTTAAGGAGGCGACTAACCCATAACTGTCGATTTTATAATTCATTTTTATACTTGAAAAAAAGCCCCGGATTCTTTCATTTTCTAAACATAGATACAACATTATATTTCCAAGAATTTGATCTGAGCGAAAATACAATATCTTAAAATTTTCTCGATAGAAAAAAATCACAAAGATACATCTAATTTTCACGAATTTTTCATACATTGCTTTAACGGTGCAATTAACTAAGTTAATATTTTAACACATTGTGTATAAAATTCTATCATTGAGACACAGGCCTGGCGGATTTTTAAAATGTTGTACATTTATCGAGTAAGTAGGTATATCTGAAAAATCTAAGTTGGCGATGATTCCGCGTCGTCTTTATCACCTGACATATGAAAGACGGGCGTGAGTGTGAAGAGAGAAGGACGATATTTGATTAGTCGTCCTCTTAAGACAGCCGCGCCTCGCCCCGCGCCGTAGCTGGAAGCGATTCGAGGTATGAGAATCGGGCCCCTGGGCTCTATTCCTCTTTTGTTCCATAAGACAATTATACTTCTAAGAATTCGAACTAATTGAACTAAATCGTTCACTCAATGCTCCATTTACTTTCAATCTCCTTTGTTTAGGTTCAAGGCTATTCGTCATCGGTGGATGGGTGACCGATTTGTAACCTTAATCCCCACATGCTAAGGTGTATTTTTAAGTGACATAAGCTATTGTTAGTAAGGCCTGCAGCAGTGGTAAGGCACTTATTCGCAATTAGTTAATGCCAAGGTCTTTAGGGTTCCGCACATGATTGTGTACTCTTAAAATTACGCTGAGTTCGGACAAAACGTGGTACGGTAGTCTTTGTCTTTAATCTAGTCTTTAGAGCAAGAAAAATATGGTTTCCAGTTTTATACCTTTTTAGTTTATACCGGGACAAAATGTTGCAAAGTGCACCGGAGAGGCGGAAACCGTACATTTTTCCGGGATAAAAAGTATTCTATTATCCTTTCCCAGAACGCAAAGTATCTCCGTGCCCAGCAAAATCGGTTCAGGGGTTTGGGTGTGAAGAGGTGACAGACAGACACACTTTCGCATTTGTAACATTAGTATAATGGACGAGTCTTCGATCTTGTTCACTTATTACTTCAAAGTAGCACGTGTATCTAGAACAGTGTATGTACCATAAAGTTAATATACCTATCGGAATAGACAAACAAAGGCCTGAGCAAGAGAGATGTCACTATCAGTAACACTGCGTGGTAAAAAGAGACGTGTCATGACAGCAGCACTCTTTTTTTGATGTCCAGTCGGCACGTGCCGCACGTTGACAATTTAATCTCATAGAAATCATGTTCAATCATGCTTGTGTAAGTGTATACGTACACATATTTTTACACACAGATGAAACCAATTTCGGTTTCGTTTGACAGCTCGAGATTGTTGCTCTATTCCGCTAGGTATATTAACTTTATGGTATGTACTGTTATCTCTTGTATGTCACTTTCTCGGAAACTTACGTAACTAGGGAACTAGCCAGGACCTTTCGTCTCTTTCTCGCGACTCACAAAACATGAGACAGCAGTTCTTTTTCTTTTCCTTAACCTAGGAACTAATTGTTTATTCGTATCATGTTACTTATGTAAGTTAGCATTTATTGTTACTTATTTGTATGTGTCGTAGAGACGAGAATGCGTAAACTCTAAGTGTCGAAACTTGCTAAACGTTTTGAATGTTACAAGTTACAACAATACATAATTTAATTTTATCTGATTGTTGTATAATAAATACTTTGAGTTTGGTCGTATAACCGACATTTTAAGTAGGGTAAAACTCGGCAAGACACCACATTGACTCTACAATACTAAGAACGTATTATTTGCATTAAAATTAAGCTTTATAACTTACAATAATTAAAGACGTGAGTGGAAGAATACGATTTACATTTTGTAACATGCGGACATTTACTCATTTTTTCCCATAGAATTTGAACAAACCTTGTAACTTATTAGCTATTTCATCACCTGGCTAATATATGTGACTAAACATAGTTTTTTTATTTCAAATCATTTTTCCAGCCCTAAAGCCACCATTATGCCAAAATACGGCAATTAATTCACTGTTACTTATCTGGTTCTTCCACTCGCGTCTTTAGTTATTTACTCTCGTATATATAATAAGATGCCTGCAACTTTGCCTTAATTCTTTTATAGAACATTTTTCCGGGTAAAAAGTATCATAAGTACTTTATCTCCTTACCAAATTTCAGCAAAATCGGTTCAGCTGTTTGGGTGTGAAGAGGTAACAGACAGATAGACAGACAGACGCACTTTCGCATATATGTAATTAGTATGGATTTAAACTGTGCCATACTTAGGTTAGGGCGTTATACGTCTACCAGAATCTGATGGCTGACGGCAGATTTTCAAAAAATATCCTTGATCATTGCATGAATTTATATACCTATAGAGTATTGGTACATATAATTGCAAGTTTGACACACAGTTTTTTTTTATGAAATAAGGGGGCAAATGAGCAAACGGGTCACCTGATGGAAAGCAACTTCCGTCGCCCATGGACACTCGCAGCATCAGAGGAGCTGCAGGTGCGTTGCCGGCCTTTGAAGAGGGAATAGGGTAATAGGGGAGGGTAGGGATGGGAAGGAAAGGGAATAGGGGAGGGTAGGAAAGGGAATAGGGTAGGGGATTGGGCCTCCGGTAAACTCACTCACTCGGCGAAACACAGCGCAAGCGCTGTTTCACGCCGGTTTTCTGTGAGAACGTGGTATTTCTCCGGTCGAGCCGGCCCATTCGTGCCGAAGCATGGCTCTCCCACGTATAAAATCAGCCGCTATAAGGAAAAAAGGATCAAAATGTTTTATTCCAATTACCCCGGTACTGCTAGAGTCAAAATTTTTTCTCACTTTTTGCCATCAGATTCTGGTAGACCTATAATTTCCTTAATTATAATAATAATAAAGCCTTTTATTCCGAACTTCAAAGATTTCTAACTGGGTACCCATTAGTTTAAACACTGATTATAAAATGTCTCTACGTTCGGTGTGCCTTATGGCATAGGCCTCCTCCAACACTTTCCACTGTTTTCTATCAGTTGCAATTCTTGGCCACAGGGGGCCCAAAGTCCATTTCAATTCGTCCTCCCATCTTCTCACTTTGCGACCACGGCTCCTTGAACCATCTCTTGGATACCAGACTGTTACTTGCTTGCTCCATTTATCAAGTTTGCAACGGAGCATATGCCCTGTCCATCTCCATTTTAGTCTGTCTATATGTGCAAGTATGTCAGTTAGTTTAGTTTTCTGCCTGATATCCGCATTCCTGACTTTATCTTTCAATTTTATTCCGAGCATGCTCCTTTCCATGGCTCGCTGACATTTTGCAAGTTTTTCTCTTTGGTTTCTTGTCAAAGCCCAGGTTTCGCAGCCATAGGTGATGCAGGGAAGAATGCACGTATCAAAAGTCTTCTTCTTGGTTCTAATACTGAGTTCCTTACTTTTCATTATTTCCTTCAAGGCCCAGTATTTTTTCCACCCAGTTGCGATTCTTTTGTCTATTTCTTTAGACATTTGGTCGCTTGGAGATATGATCTGCCCTAGATATACATACTCCTCAACATATTCGAGTTTTTGTCCATTGACAGTTATGTCTTCAGCTGTTGCATTTGTCATCAGTTTTGTTTTGCTCGAGTTCATTTCCAAACCCACATCTAAGCTTCTTTCTGCTAAGGTTTGTATCATGGATTCCAATAGTCTTGGGGTTTCCTCCAATATGACCAGGTCGTCAGCGAATCTTAGGTGGTTTAGTCGCGATCCATTTATGTTTAGCCCTAGCTGGTCCCAATCCAGTTTCCTAAACATTTGTTCAAGCACTGCTGAAAATAGTTTTGGTGAGAGGGGGTCCCCTTGCCTGACTCCCCTGTCAATTGGAAAGGTATCCCCTAGAGATTCTAGCTTGATACTAGCTTTACTTTCACTATAGATCTTTTTGATGATGTTTACGTAAGTGTATTGTACTCCTTGCTCCATGAGACTTTTCCATACATAACTATGTTTGAGGCTGTCGAAAGCTTTCGAATAATCTATGAAGGCTAGATAGATAGGCTTGTTATACTCGTTGTATTTTTGTATCAGCTGTTTAATGGTGTGTATGTGATCGATTGTACTGAAGTTTTTTCTGAACCCTGCCTGCTCCACGGGTTGGTTTTCGTCGAGAATGTTCGATATTCTGTTCAGTATCACTTTCGCAAAAACCTTATACACATTTGATATGAGCGATATGGGTCTGTAATTTCCAATATCATCCTTTGGACCTTTTTTATAGAGGAGTATAATATGTGATTCTGTCCATTGGCTAGGGATTTTCCCAGTAAACAGTATCTCGTTGAACACCTTGGTTAGTATCGGACTTAATTCACTGACTGTTCCTCGCATCAGTTCATTTTGGATTTTATCTGGACCTGGTGATTTTTCCATTTTCTGGCTATTTATAGCATTTACTACCTCTGATTTTAGTATTTGTGGTACTTCTTCCGTATTTTCCAGTCTGGGTTCTCTAACAGGTGACTCTATATTTGGCTGCCTAGAATATAAAGTGCGATAGTAGTCTGTTGCAATTTTTAGAATCGTACTACGTGTGGTGGTGGGTAAATCTTTGTCTCTTAATTTTGGTATCCATTCTTTACCCTTCTCTCGCAGCTCCTTGAGAGCTTTGCGTGTACCTCCCGTTTTGGCAATGTGGTTTTCTAGGGTTTTTATTCTTCTATTTTTTCTATCTTTTCTCATGTTTTCACGGATGCGTTTACTTATGTTCGAAATGTCTTTAATGTTTACCTTCTCCTTTTTTGCTATTAGATTTTTTCTATTTTCAATAAGTTTTAGAGTTTCTTGACTTATATAGGGTACTTTGTTCTTATCTGTTGTTTTTGTATGTTTTTTGAGTTTACTTTCCACTCTGTCATATTTTTCGCTTAGTTTCTTGTTGGAGGTAACAATTTCTATAAGCTTCTCTGTAGAGTCATTTGGGTCCTTCGCGTTACTGCCCACCTGTAGGTGGTTGCTTTGAAATATTCTTGGCCTAGGTTTTCTTGGAATCTGTGCAGGTAAACAACAACGTACCATACGATGGTTAGTATTAAAGTTGAGGTTTTGTATTACGCTTGTATCACTGAAGAGTTTTGCTTTGTTTGACAAGATATAGTCTATTTCATTTCTGACCTTTCCATCTGGGGATATCCAAGTCCATTTAGATTTGGGTTTTTTGCAGAATATGGAGTTTAGAAGTGTTAGGTTATGTTCAAGCAGGAACTCTACCAGTTTTTCGCCATTTTTGCTTCGATTTCCTTTTCCAAATTTTCCTATGACATTTTCTTCTCCAGGTTTTTGAACGCCTACTTGAGCATTAAAGTCTCCCATGATTACTATATTATTGTCAGAGTATTTTTCTGTAACTTCGCTAAGATTGTTGTAAAACTTGTCGATATCTGTTACAATTGCTTGTTCTGTCGGTGAATACACTTGGATAATTGTCCACGGTTTTGTGTGCTGCGGTATGGTTATATGGATTATTGCTATTCGGTCAGATATGCCTTCAAACCCAATAATTTGTTTCTTGAGTTTTGACTTTATCATAAAGCCTACTCCTCTATGTCCAGCCACTTCACCTTTGTAAAACATGACATAATGGCTCCTTTCCTCTATTCCTTCGCCTACTCTTCGCATCTCGCTTATACCCAGGATGTCCCAGTTAATATTTTGGACAGCCAGCTCCAGCTCATGTAAGCTTTCTGGTGTTCTCAGCGTTCGTGTGTTCAACGTACAAAAATATAGGCAACTTGCATTTCGTTTCTGTTTGGTTTTGTTTATGTTTGATTTTGTTACATTTGTTGGAGGGTAGTGGTCTTCTTCCCCCACGGTGACCGGCCGGCTTGGGGTGTGTTTTTCAGTTGTTGGTTTGTATAAAGTTGTAGTTTGTATTTTGGTTTGATTTCGGGTGCCGGCGGTCATTACATGTTTTTTGGATTGTCAGACAAGGATGATGCTCTACCTCGTGCAACATAGTTCAGAATATTAGGTTTTATTATTTCCTTTCCATTTTTATTGGTATTTTGAGGTGTCTCGGAGTCAATACTATAAATTTTTTTCTGCACTGATGTTTTAGGTGAGCCTGACTCCTCCCTTTTTCTTTTGTCTCTGGATTTGTCTGTTGGCTTCTTCATCGTACTTTAAATAAGCTACATTTCCCTTCTTTTTTTCCTCGATAACCTGGGTTTGAAGTTGCTTCCTTTTTTCTAGGATTTCTTTCGGAAAATCTTCTTTTATAAATATTCCTGGTGGGAACCTGTTTTTGTTCCTTAGTATGATATGTTTTTTCCACATGGATGTAACTGACACTATAACAGGGCGATTTTTGTTGGTATCTTTTTTGCCAATTCTGTAGACGTTACTGATTTCTTGGCTATCGAGATGTATTCCTGTTTCTATTACTATGTCTTTAATGTAGTCTACCAACTCTGCTTCTGGTTTTCCTAACTCTTTTAGTCCAAAGAACACTAGATTGTATTTCCGTTTTTCCTTGTCCATTACGTTGATTTTCTGTTCGAGCGTAGATATTCTCGCTTTAAGTTGTGTATTTTCCTCCGTTATTGCCTTAAGTTTTTCATCTAAAGCTTCCATAACGCATTTTGTTACTGATGCAGTGATTATTTTTGTTTGTTGGTTTAATTTGTCGTCTAATTTTGACAGCAGTAATTCCGTACTCTTATCCATCTTCTTCTTCTTCTTTTGGCGTTATGGTTAGGTGGTAGCTTTGATAGTCTGTAGCTGTCGGTGTCAGAGTGACGTTGAAATGGCGGTGAAAGAAGAAGAACTTTGTTGCCTGTTTGTTATGTTGGTCTCACTGTTGGTTAATGTCAATGACACTTTTAAGTTTTAGGTTATGTCTTTGGGTGGAGATTTCTGCACTTTTTACACAAATGAGTATGTTTTCGCACTGTGATCACTTTTCACTCGTAGATTTTGAAGGCTGATCTCGCAGATTTTGTATTGTACGATGTCGAAGAGGCACTATTTTCACTGTTTTTGTTAAATATTTGCGGAGCGCGGAGACGTACGTATTCACTCTATGATCGCCGGAACCGGTAGCTAGAAGAATTTCCTTAATTAATGGACGTTATATTTTAGAATGTATCTAACTTAGGCCTTGGCATAATACTGAAAAACTAAAATCCGTTTGGCACTCCCATGTCATAGCTGACGCTAATTTAATTATAACTGAGTTTTATTTGATATAGAGTTTAACAGAAAATGTTATTAAGCTAAAGTTTAGTTATCACTTATCATTAATAGCTTTCTAAGTGAAACCTTAAAACCCCTTTTATATTATTAACTTTATTATAAGAATAACTAGCTGTCCCGGCAAACATTGTTTTGCCATATAAATAATTTTAGGTATGAAAAATAGATGTTGGCCGATTCTCAGACCTACTCAATATGTTCACAAAATTTCATGAGAATCGGTCAAGCCGTTTCGGAGGAGTATGGCAACGAAAACTGTGACACGAGAATTTTATATATTAGATAAACTTCTTAAATGTATGACATCCTTGCGCAAAGTAACATATTAGAGTAAGAGCCAGTGACAGCCAGACTGTCGTCATTTTAGAATAGCTGAAAGTTCACCTGTGTATGATCCCTAAAGGTAAGAACGACGACGAACAATAATTCTTAAAAAAAATAGACTCTGAGGTGGTCTGGCAGTGGGAAGCGACTATCGAAAATGTCATGTGGAAGTCGAGTTATCCCCAAGAAATTAAAAAAAAAAGCTTTATATTTTATCGAGGTTTAGATAGACCTTCAGAACTGGGTACCTCCTAAAGTAATCGACCGAAACTCCATAATTGGGGGTCGTTCTTAGTTCTATAGGGGTCATCTCACTGAGCTCTATATTACACTGGACAGGCGATCGCTATCAATAAAATGTTCCTATTTGAAAGTCGCCATAATGGCGCTGATTGCTATGTAAAAGCAGTAGTGAGTGTACTTGGAACTACTATTTCGCAAATGGCGGTTGTAATTTTCTATGTAATTCACAGTACGCTCACCGCGGCGCTTCAAATCGGCACAAAAAATAGCTGTCAATTTGTATGGCATAGCCTGTCCAGTGTATTATAGAGGTCAGTGGGGTCATCTACAGGCAAACTTTTAGCTTTCATAAAATGACGAAAGTCTGCTGGTCTGGGTGTCGCTGGCTCTTGGGCCATAATTAAGTTATTTTAGTGTTGTGCACATGTCGACAATGCGGTCGCCGACATCTGGCACCACTTGGGAGGTATGTTTGTGCAAATCTTATACCTCATTAACTATGCTTCCTTTGTATGGTTATTGGTTAATCCTTCTTTTAAGTTTGACTTGTATGAACGTAATAGCGAGTTCACAATATCATCGAGTTCATCCAGCCCTGGATTACTGTTGGAATAATATAAACGGGCACTAGAATGCACTGGAATGCAATTTTGCACAAAGAGCTCCAGATTGGATCACTGGATTGGAATAGTGTGCCTTTATAATAAACGTAATTTAAACCGTTTTTTCCAAAAAACAGATTTTCCTCAAAGCGAACCAAACAATTTCTATTTTATTTAAGTTTTTAATAATAATAATTAAGGCGTTTTGTTTGTCGACAAGACCACTATATTGTAGAGTCAACCCTATTAAACATTCATATCGACATTATCGACACCTGTATAAATTATTACCTACCTCTAAATGAATTCATAATACATGCATATTATTATGGAATTCATATTTTATTAAATAATTTACTATGTATGTTACTTTGCAAGATTTGGTTTTGCATAATAGGCAGGAATGAAGATAAATATTATCTTCAAAATGTAACAACAAATACAAAATGCAAAAACGATAAGAATGACTTCAGCCGTTTGTTACTTTAGTTTTCTACCGACATTGGTCATCAGCGACCAGCAAAGTACCACACCAGTAGAGCAAAATGAAACCTTTACCACCTTTAGCCTAGGTCATAAGGTAGCATTTTATTTTTGGTCGGTGATGTCTTGGTAACGGTGTTTGGATACAAACGACCATAGTGTTATAGGAATCCCACACAAACATGTAGGCACCACATATTTAATTTTCTGTCTTAAAGAGTGAAAACTCACCAAGTGCATTATAAAATAATTGAACGAACGATCAAACGGGTCACCTGAGGGAAAGCAAGACAAGGGATATGCTCGAACGATTAAACTCGGATTCGAACAATACCGTGGCAATTTGACTTCGTCAACAAATCAAAGACAAAAGGTTCAAAAACGTCGCCCTGATAATTACGAAAGTCGCTGATTAAGGTTTTGGGTACATGCCGAATTTACGAATCTGTTGACATTAATCTTTGTACTAAACGCTGTATAAGTTTTGCATCAAAACTGTGTCGAGCGACAGAACTTGTATACAATACAAACTGTAGGAAAGTACTGTTTCATATTGCGTCGTTTATACTCACATCTGTTGGGCAGGCAAGTGAGCCGGGAAGTGGGCAGAGCGAAAATGGGACTGCCATTGTCATGCCGCTGCCGCTGCCTGACGCGGCAAGGCTGAGTCAGGCACTTTGCAGACGACGGGGCAGGGCGGGCCGGTCAGTTTCGCCGCGAACGATAGCACAAAGGGAATCTTATATTACCAACGCACACGGCAGAAAAAAATACAGCGCCGCAGGTGTCCAGCGGGCACTGGCGGCGCATGTCCGCGCGAGGAGCAGAGGCAGTTGCTAAACGTCACATTAGATACAGTTGCAGACGCCAGTATCACTAGCTTCTGCCTGCCTAGCATACGCCAACGAGATATCTCACTCTCGAGATAATTAAAAACTACTCGTCTCATAATGTCGAAATCTCGACATTATCTCGACAAAACTCTATAAAAGGTGTTATTTCGATGATAGATCTACGCGAGAAAAAATGTTTTTCATGCTAGGGTTAATAGAGATGAAGAGACAAACCATCAAACATCGAGAAAACATGTAGAGTGAGATATCTCGTTGGCGTATGCTAGGCAGGCTGGCGTTGAATCGTACTGTATTTAACAGTAGTGAACAAGTGCAACGTAACAACCAGTCGTTGTACCTATTCATTCCGGTCCAGCACCGAGTACCAGCAGCCTCAAAGCAGCCAACTTACAAGTTATTAGCCGAGTAGTGGCTACATCGTACACGCACTCGGAACACTAAGGTTGTTGACTTTTGTCACCGATAAGGTCATCATTTCCAGTAACAATTCAGTATTGTCTGTCATCAATTTGGCTATCGTTGTTGTCACTAAACTGTTTTCCATTCTGGTATTGCTATATGGCACCAATATGGCTGTCACCAATGCTTTCTGCTCCAAATGGCCGTAACAATGGTCGCTTATCGGCCACGAGCCACGTCATTACGATAGCAGGTCGACAATACAGGACAGATGGACATCTAGATTAGTAATTACTGTGCCCAGAGCCTAGATTTTTAATCTAGACTAGATGACTCTCGCAACTCAGTTGTGCCGTAGTTTATTAATCGCGCGGGAACCGTACATTTTTCCGAGATAAAAAGTATGTCCTTTCCTATGACTAACCTTCTCTCCATTCCTTTTATCAAAATCGGTTTAGCGGTTTATGCGTGAATAGTTGACAGACAGACAGATATAAACACTTTCACATTTTTAATATTATTTATGACCTGTTTTACCGCTTCCTGATAAGATGCCCGATAGGGTTATTTGACAGATTTTCCATACTCCATCTGTCAAATTAAGTGGTGGATAGCCTTATCAGGAAGCGGTAAAACAGGCCCTCAGTATAATGGGTTACCTGTATTATAGTATAGTCACAGAATACATATTAGTTGGTATAGTTGACTAGCTAGATAATGTGCATGACTTCGATTTAGATTATTTTGCCCGCAGCTCTTATTCGTGTTGTAAAAATTTAAACACGATTTATTAGTTATGAAATTATTAAATATCCTATCCCAGGACTCAATTTATTCTATGTTTATTGTTTATCAATATCACAATAGATCAATATTCACGAGTATGAAGAGTTGACAGACGGAATACATCGCAACAATTAACAAATGTCTTATTATGACTTTTTAACTCCTCCAAAACGATATTTTTTTATAATCTTAGCCTCAACCGTCCAAACGGTTATGTTTATTGTATAACACAATTATACAACATAATACGTGTAAACAGTACGACGTGGAGGCGGAGTTACTTTCGTTGCGGGGAAAGTGTATACAATTCGTGTGAACTATCACCATTCATCACCTTCTAGAATCTCTAGACGCTTCGCAGAGAGCCGCGAAAATATAGAGCCTGTTAATTTTTAGGTTCTAGGTTTTAGTCCATACTAATATCATAAATGCGAAAGTGTGTCTGTCTGTTACGTCTTCACGCCCAAACCGCTGAACCGAAATCTGGTATGGAAATATTTTTTTATCCCGGAAAACTTTACGGCTGCCGCCACAGACATAGATCAAGATAGATACCGCATGTGTATGTACTTCGCGTGCCATTTCGCGATCCCAAACGACGAGCAATGCTCGTCTTTCAAAAGTATGTTTTTTAGTCTGCTATCGGAATCGGACGTCAATCGGAATTTTAAAAATGCCTAAATGCCTAAAAGTGCCGTATTGAGCTGTAGAAATTCAAATAGAAACGTTGGCCTAGGTAATGGATATCGTCGGTACGTCACAGTAGGTAGCAAAAAAGTGACACGCTCGTTTTCATACAAATGAAGCGACATGCGGTATCTATCTTGATCTATGTCTGTGGTTGCCGCGCAATATCTCCGCACAACGGAGTTGCAGCGGGGCTAAAATGGTCACATTTAGCAATTCCTCTCAATCAATTCAGCAAATGAATTGTCAAAACTGTCAAACTGACAAATGTCAAATCAGTACCAAAATACAGGAATGAATTGCAAGCAGAATTGCATTTTGCGATTTCAGAAGAATGAATCATATTATGATTCATATCATGATTCTTCAAAGCGACCATTTTAGCCTCGCTGGTATCTACTATAATAGTAGGCTTGAACTAGGTGTAGAGAAGTTCAAGACGAAGGACATGGGCTACTTTTAGGCGTGGGAAACTGTAGGCTTCTAAGATGGACTTACGCAGCATGTTGTTAAATATAAGTTACTAAATATGTCAAGTAAAATGTAGAGCCAAATTCTAATATGCTTCTCACGCAGAAACCCTAAATATTTACTAAGATGCCTGTGATTTAAAAACTTCTTAAATTAAGTAGGCTTTAAGTATTCAACTATAATTGGGTATATAGCAGCTTAAGTGCCTGATACACGGTTTAAAACGGCGGTTTAAAACTGTGTAGATAGTTGTTAATGCCAAATTTTTTGTTTTTTAGCATAAAACAACACGGTTTCAAACTTCAGACCGTGTACTTATCAGGCCTTGTATTCTCTAACAATAACCGAATATACTAAAAACTACTGACGCCCGTCCGATGACGGGCCTCATATCTAAATGAAATAATTTTCATTCGTTACCGAGTTTCGTTTTCAAAAATTCGTTACCATGCCTGAACCGTACAATTTCCGGAATAAAATGTATCCTACGACCTTCCCCGGAACTCAAAGCCTCTCCATACCCAGCAAAATCGGTTCAGCGCTTTGGGCGTAAAGTGGTAACAAACAGAGATACACACATTCGCATTTTTAATATTAGGATTTACACCTCACGTGTATGTTTTCATACGAAGTGCATTGTACTGTTAATAAGATGGTGTTTCTGATAAAAGTAATTGATTTTTACACGGGCTGTGTTCAAGTGACGTTATCGCCATAATATCTGACGTGCTTCGTGTAGAGAAGAAGAGGGACAGTTTTAACTGCGCTACGTAATTATTTTATTATACGAAATTGATTTATTATAGTTATGATTGTTTATTTATGAGTAAAACGTTGTATATTTTGTCATTGCTATCCAATTATCTATATATAACATAATAAATCATGAAAGGCAGCATAATATTATTCAACATATTAGTACTCAAACAGCTAAAATGACATTACCTTTTTTTTTTCTTTTTGCGCCGAGAAAATGCACTGATGAAAAATATACATGGATAGGTGTATCTGAAAGTCACAATATTAACTAGTAGGTAGTATCTTTTCGTGCTTAAGAGGCCTAGCAGAAGTGGATATTATAAGACCAAAAACAGACCTAACAAAAGTTACAAGTCCAACTCTTGGTTCGTTAGTGTCCTTGTGTGAAGCCTACCGTTTTCCAACAGGTGATATGTCAGCTTTTCCTAAACATAAGAAGCGCCAAATTTTCCGCCTAGGAACCTTAAACGGTGACCTAAACAGGAATTCAGTTTCTTTCGTAATCCACTTGGGAATTTTGTTTATTGCCGTTTGTTTGTGTGATTAATGCACATGTGAAAAAATATAAACGTCACAAGCAATCATCATGAGCTCAGCCTCATCTAGATACTTAAAATTTTCAATGTGGCTAATTAATATAATATATCGAGTGTCAAAATATAGAGAATATTACGTGAAGGTTGGAGCAGAGGGCGGGTTTTAGCATATATAGTAAATAATCCGAACAAAATCTGACTTTTGTTATGCTTAGAATATTAAATATACTTACGCGATGGTTAGTAGGTAACTAAAAAGAGTGAAATTATTATTTTTAACAAAAAATTAAAACCGACTTCCAAGGTAAAAACAATAATAACATCCTTATAATATGAACTAAAAAGTATTAAATAATTTTTCCTATCTAATAGTGCCTTTTTCCAAATTCGGCTAAACCTCAACTATTTCTGTACTCAATCTTCATAATTTTGGAGTCGGTGCCAGTTCCAAAAGTTTCAAATATTCTGTCAGAGAACTAAAGATTCAGCTATCTGGTACCGACTTCAAAATGATGAAGATTGAGTACAGAAATAGTTGAGGCTTAGCCGAATTCGGAAAAAGGCACTATTAGATAGGAAAAATTATTTAATACTTTTCAGTTCATATTATAAGGATGTTATTATTGTTTTTACCTTGGAAGTCGGTTTTAATTTTTTGTTAAAAATAATTAAAAGGTATATTATTACTTTAAAAAAACATCACAAACAGATATAGCTTGATGACGAATTAAAGCGCAGAAAGCATACTAAGTATATAATATAAAGTGAAAACATTACATAAGAATAAGATGACAAGTCAGTATAGATCAAAGTTCTAGAGATATCGCTAATTCACTTTCTACGAGTGTAGAGAAACCGACAAATTGTTTATCGACTAACGTATTTGTTGTATATCAATTTTATACACAACTAAAGTTGAAATGAAAAAACGAGACCTTGTCAGCATCCAGGGGGGGGGGGGGCACCCCCTGGATCGTGTTGACGTCCCTACTAAGTATATTATCTAGTACTTTCATCTATTAAAAATAACGATTTTTTGCCATTTGTTTGCAATACAACTAAAAATTATTAATTTTTATTCTTTATAAACACCTAGCTTATAAAAATCTGATTTGCCCCCCCCCCCCTTGGCCCATAATCTGCATAATTTGCCCCACCCCTGGCCCAGAACCTGGGTAATTTGCCCCCCCCCCCCCCTGGCCCAGAACCTGCGTACGCCCATGCTTGTCAGTTATATATTTTAACATCCTCTGTAATCAGGACCATTCATTCTAATATTATAAGTGCGAAAGTGTGTCTGTCTGTTTGTTACCTCTTCACTCCCAAACCGCTGAACCGATTTTGCTGAAATTTGGTATGGAGATACTTTGAGTTCCGGGAAAGGACATAGGATAATTTTTCCCCCCATCCCGGAAAATGCACGGTTACCCCGCGATAAACGAATTTCAGCGCAATGGAGTTACGGGCGTCATGTTATTATAATAGCTGTCTCGGCAAATGTTGTTTTGCCATATAAAGTATTTCGCCCATATTATTTTATTGAAGCAATTAAATAAGTATATGGCACCATGGCAACGTCCATCGCTATCCCGTTGCACAAACAATGGTCGCCATCAGTCTCGAGTTGCAATAATTTACTATTATTTATTCAACAAATGGACTTATCAATGTAATTATTATTTTTAGAAAAAATTAAAACCGAATTCCAAGGTAAAAACAATAATAATATGAACTAAAAAGTATTAAATAACTCTTTAACTCTATAATAGTGCCTTTTTCAGAATTCGTCTAAATCTCAACTATTTCTGTACATACAACAGTCTTCATTACTTTGAAGTCGGTACCAGCTAATTTTATCGTGAGTTCAGTCAATGTCAGAATATCTGAAGCTTTTGGGAATGGTCTGGACTGGTCTCGATCTCTAGATCACGAAAAGCATCAATAATTGGGTCATAATGTGATGACACATGGCATAATTATGATTGTGATGATGATGATCAATTAAATTGATGTGTTGGCTTATGCTTTCAGTTGTTTAAACAACGCCGAAATCCCCGAATCTGTATCTATAAGGATTCAAAATTTCTATTGGGTACCTTCGGATCCAGGGTATAACCTGGTGTGAAATCTTACTTTTTGGTAGTATTTACCTCGAATGCTTCAGAAAAAATCAAAATCACTATATGTTTCCATACAAATTTCAAGGAGTCCCCTCGATTCCTCCAGGATCTCATCATCAGATCACCACTTTTGTGAACATGGTACCAAATTCGAGTTAAACCCTATACAACACAAAAAGAATTTTGAAAATCGGATTACAAACGGCTGAGTTATCGTTGAACATACAAAAAAAAAAAAGATACATATAGCCGAACGTATAACCTCCTCCTTTTTGGAAGTCGGTAAAAAGTAGCCAGTAGCCGATTCTCAGACCTACTGAATATGCATATCTTATATATAAAATTCTCGTGTCACAATGTTCGTTCCCGTACTCCTCCGAAACGGCTTGACCGATTCTCATGAAATTTTGTTAGCATATTGAGTAGGTCTGAAAATCGGCCAACATCTATTTTTCATACCCCCAAGTAAAAAGGGTTGTTCACCCTTAAATATTTTTTTTTAATCTTATGGACGAAATTTTTTGATTTTATTTTTTTATAATGTGGCATTAAAAATACATACAACCCTAAATTTTTACACCCAAGGGGGTGAAATTGGGGTTGAAAGTTTGAATGAAAGTCCGTCATTTCTTGAGTTAGAAACATGAAAGTTTATTGACGTTTGCGTTTGGCGTTTACTTAAATAGGGTTCCGTTTTTACCCTTTGTATAAGGAACCACAAAAAGGTGAAAACTATATCCATCTTTGTTATTAATTATTATACTATGTTAACGCGGACGAAGTCGCGGGAAACAGCTAGTACTTTATAAAGCAAAACAACGTTTGCCGGGACAGCTAGTATTATGGTACAAAATCAGTAAAGCCGTTTCGAAGGACCACGGTAACTAGCATTGTGACACAAGAATTTTATATAATATGTATATAAAATTCTTGTGTCTAAATATACAGTGTGTAACAAAAATAAGTGATAATACTTTAGGGTGTGTATTTGTTTATTGTAGAGAGTTCACTCTGAAAGTAGCAGCGTTGAAAGACCAAAAATTTTTTTCGCTTTTGTATGGGGAAACTCGTGACGCTCGGGCAATTGCCCATACAAAAGTGAAAAAAAATGTTCGTCTTTCAGAGCTGCTACTTTCACAGTGAACTCTCTACAAGGAACACGTACACACCCTAAAGTATTATCACTTATTTTTGTTACACACTGTATAAAATATAAGTAAACTAATTTTAAACGATAGATGGTAGTAAATAAAACGATAATGACGGCAATGAGTATACAGGAATGATGTATGCGGAACAATTAATTATGACGAGTAATTGTGTTTTTACGCCGCACGTTTCTACTCGCAAAAAAAGCATTCCGTGAAATCTATCTTGGCTAGGGTTGACAACTGGACGAAATTGTTTAAAAAGTCAGTTCTTTTTTTGCAATCCGGAGTACTATCAAGTAAGTAGATCAGCCAGTCTGAATAAGAAGGAGAGATCCTTTTACATCTATAAAGATTAGATCGGATTTGACGACTAATTTGCTTTAAATTACTATATTTTATAAATGCTAAATAGTCGTGAATTTACAACACACAAGGCATACGCTACAGAATAAACTAGATTAATATAAATAAATAAAATAAACATGTAATTGCTCCTTAAAAAGTATATTTTAATGTAATTATCCAGTTACGATAGTTTTTCAGGGAAATGAACATAATATTTTTTTGGAAACCCTACACTCATGTAGGTAATAAAAAACTAATTTTCCTATACTTAATTTTAGTAATCTTTCTCTACCCATGCACCCTACATAAGCATTTCATTCATAATAATAATAATAGCTCCCACACCGGTTTCGGTGACGGTGGCCGGTTTCATTGAAACCAGGCCAGCTACGCAGGAGTAATTTTATAGTGCCCAAGTGTGTGCGCAGTACACAAGATCACTCTCTATTCCTTTACTCTCATAACCCAGTGGGACGGAAGACCGACACGACCGGCGAGAGATCAGGCGCAGGACCGACTTTTTACATGCGCATCCGACGCATGGATCATCTTACTTGTCAGACAATCAGGTGATCAGCCTGCATTGTCCTAACCAAACTTGGAAATAACATGTTTCCAACGCGGGAATCGAACCCACGACCTATGAGTCAAGAGCCGCGCTCTGTACCACTAGACCACGGAGGCGTTCATTTCTTGCAGGAAATGTAACAAAAGTGTCAACATTTCTTCGATTTTTGTATTAATCTGTATTTTCATATTTTCTTTCCTCATTACACATTTGGTATACATCGTGAGCTGCATAAATGTATTCTTTATATGGCCAAGTGCGTGTTGCGTGCCTAAAAAGCGGTTGACAACATCGTCCGTTTAGCGTTTACCCCTGCACTGCGGGGCTAAAATGGTCGCTTTGAAGAATCATGTGTATCAAATATGAATCATAATATGATTCATTTTTCTAAAATCGCAAAATGCAACTCTGCTTGCAATTCATTTCTGTATTTTTGTACTGATTTGACATTTGTCAGTTTGACAGTTTTGACAATTCATTTGCTGAATTGATTGAGAGGAATTGCTAAATGTGACCATTTTAGCCCCGCTGTAGTGTTGTGGTACTACTTGCATTCGTTGATTTAGTTAGCGAAGTTAGAAATCTGAAATATGAATTATAACGATTCGTTGACATTGCAATGCGTTATGCCCAGTTCCAATAGTTAATTAATTATTATTATTAATATCATTGATATCTTACTTCGCTTTCAAAACTATCGAATGCAAGTTGTGTACGTACACTGAACAGAGAACAGAGGCCCTAGACAAAGTATCTTTCGTTAAAAACAATGACGAAATTCGTTATCAAAATGTTTATTCGTTATCAAATTTCGCTTGCGAAGACTAATGTCAAATTCCATACATTTTGATAACGAATTTCGTCATCGTTTTTAACGAAAGGAACTTTGACTACGGCCTCAGCCCCCGTAGACAAGTGGCAAAACGCTAACGCTAACGCTAGCGCTACAAAATGTATGGATTTGACATTAGTATTCGCTAGCGAAGCGATGACTTATGTCAAATCGCATACATTTTGTAGCGCTTGCGTTAGCGTTAGCTCTTTATTTGGAGCGAGAGAAGTTATCTTTAGACTGTAGTCTGCAATGAGCGAGAATCGGGTAATGACCGTGTAAATATGCTCTAAAATGGTAACTACATAAACTATATTATGTGGTATAGATTTTGAGCAAGCGCTAACTTAATTTACCATAATATCCTTATTTCTATTGCAATAGAAAATTAATCACTCAATTGTAATTACATGAAGAATTTGACAATTTTGACATAATGTGTCAAATATTTTTATTATATTATCATACGTAGAAGAGCCATGCTTCGGCACGGATGCGCCGGCTCGACCGGAGAAATACCACATTCTCACAGAAAACCGACGTGAAACAGCGCTTGCGCTGTGTTTCGCCGAGTGAGTGAGTTTACCGGAGGCCCAATCCCCTACCCTATTCCCTTCCCTTCCCTATCCTCCCTTATTACCCTATTCCCACTTAAAAGGCCGGCAACGCACTTGCAGCTCTTCTGATGCTGCGAGTGTCCATGGGCGACAGAAGTTGCTTTCCATCAGGTGATCCGTTTGCTCGTTTGCCCCGTTATTTCATAAAAAAAAAATTATACTGTACTCGGCGAAACATGGCGTACCTAGCGGTCATTGAATCCCTGTCAAAAACTTGTCATTTTCTATTATTACAAAGCCGCGATTGATAACATCTGACACTTCATTGTCAATCGTGGCTTTGTATAATAGAAAATGACAAGTTTTTGACAGGGAGTCAATGACCGCTACCGCCATGTTTCGCCGAGTATATTATAGTTAAATTAAAGTTTGATCACCATTAAAATATGTCTCTGACCGCCGTACATTTAATTATGATTAAGCTTCAATTTAATGAAGTTTGACAGATAAATGTATGGGGCTTATGTCAAAATGTTGGATTAATTACATATAAGCAGAGACCAGGTTTATTTATTACTCTATGATATAAGTACCTAATTAATGTTCCACCCTGAGTGCGGCAGTGGGTGCACTCGTAAACTGTCTAGGAATGACATAAGTTTTAAAATTAAGACAAGATTCATGTTATGACGAGCTACATGGGAAAAAATATCCAAATATAAGTGTCCCAAGTGAGCACTGGTCCTAACTTTTAGGCATTAAACATTCAGGCTAACTGCTAAGTAACTTGCAGATTACAAAAATTAAAACCTAAATACTTAACCCACTATCCCAAATCTTTTGTTTCCCGCCATTATTCTCCGTTTGACACCTGTCATTGTCATTTCAAAATGGCGTAATATGCCGCTAAACTGACCCACTTTCAACAGGATGCTCAATTGTTTATATTGATGCAAGTGCGATGGTTACAAAAATACTTTTAAAAAGTTTTGTTGTTGTTATCGTTAATAATTAATACTTTTATTTATTTGGACTAAATTAAATTTTTATTCCTAGGTTTAGTGTTTATATTAGGACAGAGTTGAATATGAATAGAAAAATATGTGTACAAGATAAAATTACTTTACGAGAAACACACCACAGTTTTAACAGGCACCAATCGCTATAGTCTGACACATTATGAAATTATAATTAATTCAACAATTTAAATTAAATTTGATAGAAGTTAAAATTAAATTAAATTTAGTTCCTCACGTATATCAAATCGAATCAAAATATTTTTTATTCAGAGTAATTTTTTTACAAAAATATTTCTTATTATTGGTGTTTTTCGATTCATTCGTTTCTTTTCACTAATAGGGATGATGACAAGGTCAAAGATTAGCAAATTTTGATAATAAAATAAAGAAATCACGGTAAAAAATAAGTGTTCCCAAAATTTCAGCTTAATAGCATTTGTATTTTTTTTTGTTATGCGCCTTCAAAGTTGGATATTCAAGTCGATTTTTTTTATCAATTAAATTTCTTAATATTTGTATACAACTCGATAACTTATGCAATTAAAAGCAACTTTTGTTATGAAACCACTTTCATGAACGCAATATTTAATATACCTGTCGAACAAAGTTGTCTCCCGATGCGTACAAACTACGAAAGACTGACGTCATACTTTCGTAGCACTTTGTATGGAGCGTTTCGGGCAGGTCTTTTTAATGAGATATTTGAATTGTCATATCTTGGTGAATTTTTAAGCTACCAGAGTCATTCTTTCAACGATGTTTCTATTTTTTAAGTGTCTTTCAATTACCGATAAGAAAAAAAAATGGTCATCATGCCTATTGTCATAAAAAATATACAGATCGATTAAAAACAAAGAGATGGTCTAATAGTTACATAATCCTCGACTAAAATATATAAATAAATAAATAATTACAGAGCAACTAGCAACGGATAACGAGGCTCATTAATATACTTTCGTTTATGTAAAAGTTTTGAAACATTTTCGTGCGAACATTACACAATTACTTTCACTGAAACTCTCTGTTGTCGGCTGAAAAATATTTCAGGGCACTTAGATAACTTGCATTCGTTAATTTTGACAAGGCAGTTAGTTACAACCGATGAGTTTCTAAAATACTAGAGTAGCAATGTCTTACAAAAGATTCTCAGAAATGCGTAACCACTTTTTTGTTCAAAAGACAATGTCAAGTCATATATTCGTTATGTCATTATGTATGTGAGATATGCCTGCAGGCATCTTCGAAGTGGCAACGCGTTGCTACCGTAAACTTCTAATCTAGTTACGTTAGTAACATAGAATATCATTGGTTACAACTGTATTGTTCTAGGGCTCCCGTACTATTTTTTTTTTATGAAATAAGGGGGCAAACGAGCAAACGGGTCACCTGATGGAAAGCAACTTCCGTCGCCCATGGACACTCGCAGCATCAGAAGAGCTGCAGGTGCGTTGCCGGCCTTTTCAGAGGGAATAGGGTAATAGGGGAGGGTAGGGATGGAAAGGGAAGGGAATAGGGGAGGGTAGGGAAGGGATTAGGGTAGGGGATTGGGCCTCCGGTAAACTCACTCACTCGGCGAAACGCGCACGCTTTCACGCTGGTTTTCTGTGAGAACGTGGTATTTCTCCGGTCCGCTCCGGTATATAGCTTCATATAGTACGGGAGCCCTAGAACATTTTTTTTTAATTACTATCAAGCTAATATTTTGTGAGTAGCTTCATTTTGATAAGACGAACAACATTTTTATCTGCGAAAAATCTTGAAAGTGGTAGCTAACAGAAATAGGAAGGATTTCATACTTTGACTTGATGGTCCTAAAATATGGATTGTTTTATTTTTAGGACAATGTTACTCTTAATTAATTAAATAACTATTAACCTATCAATATACAAAAAATCAGCTTGTTAGGGTTCCGTTTTAAGGTTCAGTAGTCAACCAAGTTTTCTTGATTACAGTTGAGTCTAACGTCAACGTCATATTAACGAACGCTTAAATGTCAATTCCGTACATTTTGGTTGACGATTCTTTAACGAAGCAATAACGAAAAAGTTTTGGCTAAATGGTCAGGCCAGTTACGCAGGAGTAATTTCATAGTGCCCAAGTGCGTACGCAGTACCCAATAGCACTCTCTATTTCTTTTTACTCTTATAACCCAGTGGGACGGACGACCGACACGACTGACGAGAGATCAGGCGCATGACCGACTTTTTACATGCCCATCCGACGCATGGATCATCTAATCAGCTTGCATTGTCCTAACCTAACTTGGAAATAACGTCATGATTCGAACGCGGGAATCGAACCCACAACCTTTGAGCCACGGTCTAACTCACTAGACCACGGAGGCGTTTATAATTAGAGCTATTAAAACCTATGACAAATGATATTTTAATTTAATTAGTCGTATTTTAGATCCGGGTTATAATCTGATTGCTCAACCTGTGCCCTTGACATGGTCACGCCCTGCAGCTTTCCTCCCGCGAGGACCACATGATCACGACTAGCTTTAGCTTGGTGCTTGTGAAATACTAGTCATCAGCAGCTTAATTTGAATTGTCTTTATGCAAAATGTTTTTTATACAAAATATAGGTAGGTAACTATTCTCTATGTAGAGCGATTGTTTAGAAAAATATTTTCTACAATTTTATTTCGTTTCATTTCTTTTATTTCAGAATCAATGCATAGCATAATATTTTACACAGTTATGGATTGAATTATATGTATAATTAATATAATATAATGAAGTTGAGAATAATATAAATAATTGTTTTGTCTGTGCTAGGTATCAGGTTGTGCCTGCGACTCCATTCGCATGAATGCCATCTCAGGAGTGAGCACACTGAGACGGGTCGTGCCGGGGCTCAGCGTGCCTGGGCTCATCGCAAAAATCCGCCTCCATACAATTTGTATGGAAGCGGATGCGCGTATCGCACACTGTGTCGGGGCGCAGCGGATTTCCGCTTCCATACAAATTATATGGAGGCGGATTTTTGCGATGAGCTCCGGCACGGCCCGTCTCAGTGTGCTCACTCCTTAAAGGTGACTTTACGATCTTTGCGCCGCTGCTTTCTAGTAGCGTAGAGCAAAATGAATTAATAATTCTATAGTTAATATTATAAAGCGGAAGAGTTTGTTTGAACGCCGCTAATCTCAAGAACTACTGGTCCGATTTGAAAAATTCTTACAGTGTAATTGAGGAAGGCTATAGGCTTTATTTTATCACGCTAAGCCCCAATTTCACCAACGTCCGTTAGTGCTAACAGCTTGTTAAAATGTCAAGTCTTCTCTTTCATTCATAAGAAAAACGAAAGAGGTAACGTGATACCAATTCGAGCGTTAACTTTAACAGTCGTTGGTGAAATTGGGGCTAAGACTAATAGGAGCGAAGAAACAGAGGAAAATGTGTAAAAAAATGGGAGAAATTATTTGAAAGGGCTTATTTCACGAACTACTGGAGCAATTTTTCTGTTATTTGGCACACATAAAAAGTAGACCACGTAAAGGATCATAGGCTATTTTTGTGGACTAATTTGTCTGTGAAATATCTAATATACGCGGGCGAAGCCGCGTGGAACGTCTAGTATAATAATAAATACAGCCTATGTCATAAAGAGGCTTATTATTTGAAATGAGACGCGGTTACTTCCGGCTAGGATCGGTAAGTCATTTCTACTTACGTATAGGAAAAAAATAGTCTCTGTGTTTTAATTCTAAGTCTACATCACTAGTTACTACCAAACCTTTTAAATAACCCGATTAAGTATTATGAAGACGTAACAAACACTTTCGCCTTTACAATAATAGTGTAATAAAAAGATAAAAAAACTTGTTTGCTACTTGTTCTTACACAATATCAAAACAATCGATTATGCAAAACTTTCAAAAGCAGTCGTAAAGCCTTATAAACCTTCAAATACCCTTCAAGAATATTTATTTATTTTAGCAGACAAATATTATGTATGCCAATTGCCATCATGGCCCATGGCCTAGATAATGACTTGGAGATGCTACTGACAATAATTCTGCTAATGTTACTAGATGTTCTTAAGTTTTGTTTCTGGCTCTAGCTAGTTTGGACTTTGTTTTCTTTTGACTATTGACTAACATTTGTGAAATTATAGGATGCGGGCAACTTTCATGCGGACCAGCCCTCCTACCATGAGCTCTTATATCAGTATTACTTTAATATTACTTTCAGATTTGGCACAAACAAAAAACATACTTATGTGTATATAGATAGCAATCATGTTTGCTTATACGAAATACAAAAGTAATATTAAAGTAATACTGCTATAAGAGCTCATGGTAGGGGGGAAGATCTGCGCGCGGGTGATAGCACGCATGACAGGAAAATCGTTTTAACTTTTAAAAGCTGTATTAAGTATATTAAATATTATAATCTATCTAGTATTATAAATGCGAAAGTGTGTCTGCCTGTCTGTCTGTTATCTCCTCACAGTTCACGCTCAAAATATGGCTGAACCGATTTTGCTGAAATTTGGTATGAAGATAGTTTGAGTCCCGGGAAAGGACATAGGATACTTTTATCCCGGAAAATTGTACGGTTTCCGCGCGATAAACGAATTTAGGCGCAACGGAGTTGCGGGCGACATCTAGTATTATGATATAAGCGCCATGATTTATTGTGCTGGACGTAGTGAAAATTGCATGTTTTGTTGCAAACATAAATTGACTAACTTGATTCCTATCAAAATCGTCGACTTTCGCGCCAGCAAACATTTAAACATACGAGTAGTTAAGACATAACTTACAGTATAATAACTCTCTAAGGCCATTGCCCGCCTTCCTGTTCCTTATAATATAACTTTATAAGTGTTTTTTGTACGAAATCTTCAGTAATGCATATCATTTCATGGTCAGCTAAGCGTCGTACTGACTTTGACCTTTTCTACTTATGGACCAGCGGCCATGACAGTTTCTACCGCGTGTGTCGATTTTTTGTGAATTTTGTGTCTTCAACACGGGCTTGTGTATGCTTTGGATATCACTGGTGAATTTCACCGAAAAAAACGTCGGGTTGCTCTCCCGGCAGAAGTGAAATATCGAAACAGCCTACATTTTGATAAACTATATCGCTAAAGAAAGAGAGGGGGATATAACTTCCTCTTCGACACTTTGTTCGGTTTGCGCTCCCTTCGTCTTACGAATTTCCGATCAGGTAACGGCTCCTGATCCCTAGCGCGGGTTGTTTTCCTTTCCCAAAAAGTTCAAATCGTAGCTAAACAAATCTTCTCTCCAAAAAGCACACTTTCTGTTAAGACTTTATTTAGAAATCATCATCTTATAACCCGTAGCCAGAGTCCATTGAAAGACATTGGAATTTGGAACTTAGAAGCTGCCCTTGATATTAAGTAAGAGCAAAGTATATTTGACTGATAAGAAAGAGGCGAAACCGGATTTAAAGTTATAAATCGTAGGACCTACTTCGGGTTGCCGGTAAAAAGCCGGAAGCTATATAAACAATAAAGATTCACTTGATAAAGTGGAGAAAGCGTTGTCAAATGTCTATAAAATACTTTTTATATTTTAGACATTAGGTACATTTTATGCTTTCTAACTCCCCTACTCATAAAAATAATATTTACGTACCTATCTCCTTATTAATAAAAATATAATTTATACCTACCATTGATACGCTATAGTAAAAGTGTTATCTTTGCCTATTATATTGTAAAAGTGGCGCGAAAGAAAGAAAACAAAACATTGTAACATTGTAATTTGTTTAGTGTATAGCTTATCCTTTCTGAAACTTTTGCTATATGTATTAAGCTACGCTATAAGTAAGCTTTGAGCTTTAAGGAGTGAGCACACTGAGACGGGCTGTGCCGGGGCTCAGCGTGCCGGGGCTTATCGCAAAAATCCGCCTCCATACAATTTGTATGGAAGCGGAAATCCGCTGCGTCCCGACACAGTGTGCGATACGCGCATCCGCTTCCATACAAATTGTATGGAGCCGGATTTTTGCGATGAGCCTCGGCACGCTGAGCCCCGGTACGGCCCGTCTCAGTGTGCTCACTATTTTAGTATTCAAGCTTAAAGTATCCCAAAGCGAACCGGTTATTCTAAGCAGACGGCCCGACTTGGCCTTCACTTTTGCTTTTACGATGACATTACGGCGCGAGCAGACAAAGAAACGACCAATTATGTCAATAATATTTTGTACAGTCAGCGTTCGTCAGTTTTAACTTTTAAATAATTATATTATTGGCCAAGCGCCAGCGACAGAAATACTTTCGTCATTTTATGAAAGCTGAGGATTTTCCTGTATGTAATGTACCCATATAGGTAGGTAAGAACGACCGGCAATTATTTTAGGAGGATAGGATTAATACTTTAGGAGGTATACAGTTATTTATAACTAGCTGTTGCCCGCGACTTCGGCCGCGACAACATAGTATAATAACAAAGATGGATAGTCCGCTAACAAATATGAAAAAAGTAAAATATAACCTCCTCCATTTTGGAAGTCGGTTAAAAAGTAGCCTAAGTTACACCTTACTACATCAGCTATTTACCAAAAAAGTCCCGGCAAAATAGCTCCAGCCGTTTCAGAGATTAGCCGGAACAAACAGACATACAGACAAATATTGTAAAAAATGTTGTTTTGGTGTATCGTACTTATATAGATTCATATGCATGTAGTAAAAAACGGTTCTTTCAATATTACAAACAGACACTCCAATTTTATTTATATGTATAGATGTATAGATTATAAGTTAACCTACTATAACATTCCTATTCTGTGAGACTAGCGCAAACGTTTTATACACGTGCGCGAACGCGCCGAATTGCACTTGAAACGTACGTGCGGAATTCGCATGCATTTTCTATTCATGCATTTTCTGCAGATTCCATGCATTCGGGATTCGAATTCGGAAATCGCATACGGAAAACGTATGTATGCATCCGGCCTTAGACACTGTAAAACGTACCATATATGTACTCTACTATAAACACACCTACTAATTACTATTACATTAGCAAAACAGGTTCCGACTTCCGTCTTTCTTTCATATAGCCATAAACAGACTAAGCAACAATGACTTCCGAAGTACGAATGCATTTTAAGCAATTATGCAAGGCAATAACGTAATTGTTTACGAAATTCTTAATATATTATGTATTCTAAACATGTATCGATTATATAAGATAGCATACGGAAGCCGATAGGTATACACCTTACCAGCAAGGGAAAATAATTTACAATTTTCATTATGACATAGGATACGGTCTGTATTTATATATTTATTGTATCATAATATTATAGTCATTTCCTGCAAACTCGGGTACAATTCTAAAACGGCGAAACTCGAAAAAGTTAATTTTTTTCAAAGAATTCCCATATACACTTGCGATTGCGATTGTTCAACGTCACGGCAATGCTGTTGAAAAAATAGACTTATAATTTCAAATACTTCAGAAACCTAGAAGATATATAAGATCTATAAGAATCGAGCATATAATCTATCAAATAATATCGAAGGCTTCGAGGCTGCATCGAAACATGTTAACTGAATTATTACCCAAGCAGCAAATGGACGTGCTATAATGGTCGAGAGCACGTTCTTGTTTTCGCTTTAAGTTCTATAAAAGTTCTTAAAACAGTCGAGTAAAAGTGCTGTAAACGTTTACTCGACGCGAAAAAGGCGCAAATTACTCAGACTAAAGTCCTATTAAAGTGGAATAAGCGCTGAGTAAGCAACAAAAAGATGCTGTAAGATTTGAGTAAAAGTGGTAGAAAACACTAAAAGAGTTTTAAGAGTAACCAAAATGCGTATATAGGATATTTAGTTCAATAAACGCAATTGATTTGCTATTATACAGATAAAGTGTGCTATAATAGCAGACGAATTGCTTTTATTCTCCTTTTTAGTTCTATAACAGCGAATAGAATGCTTTTACTCGACAAATTAGTGCTGTAAAGAGTGCGAGCTTGTGTGCTACATAAATTTAATGTAAAACAATTATAGTTATTAAACTACATCTCAATCCTTATTTATATTATCAAGTTTTTGAGAAATCAATATGTGATTATTTTTACTGTTCGTGTCGAACTCCAAAACATCATGCGCAACAAGCTTTATTGATAAACCCAAAGGCATTTTTACATAAACATTCATGCGCTGCCTATTTTCTTAAATTTGAAGACTAATTAATATAATTAAATTTACTTAAAATATATTTTTTTACTGCCATTGTCCACATTGATAATCTAGTTGCAGTTACAGCTAACTTATTCCATTAAAAGTCGAGTAAGAGTGCTGGTCACCACATTTATAGCACAAAGTGTCGCCATGATAACAGGATTTAGGGTTCGCTTCGTAAATATCGTATAACAGCTCTTATTTACACTACAGCTCCTATACGAACGTTTTTAATTCTACTATAAGAGTTAGTCTGTAAGCGTGCAGTAACAGCAGCAATGTTGCCATAAGCAATTCGATTGCGTTTATAGAGCTTTTATAGAAACATAAAAGATAGCTGAGTAACGGCTGTATAAAAGCACCCAATTCAGCGAATCATCTATTCTACAGCTATTATACGACTGTTAGAGATCAAATGATCGAATAATGAGTATTTTAGCCATATTAATTCAGCATCTGCTAAAAGGTGGAGTAAAAGGGCTAAAACATAGTGCTGTAAACGTTTATTCGACGTCCTTAAAGCACACATTAGCAAATATTGCCAAATAGTCGAGATAACCGCTATTATACGATAAATAGGTGTTTTATGAACGGTTACCCGGCTCTTATACGATTAAAGGCTGAGTAAAAAAATCCTTATTCGACTGTTTTGCTGCTTGGGTATAATATGATTATTATTTAACAGAAACAAACCAGCATTTAGGGGGAGATTCAGGCTAGGGTTAGACGCTAGTAGAATTAGGACTCTAACTTCTCGCATAAAACTCTATCATCGTAGAATCAGGACTCTCTTCTCGCAATAAACTCTACCACAAATAACAATATGATTGTAATATTGCATAAGTAACAAGTTGACTCTTGAGTCATGAATAATGTATAGGCTGGTGACTGATCGGTATGCTGGCATTGTTTATGCTCGAGGGTGCGCCAGGAAACACGTATCCTCATCATCATCAAGACTACACCGCTTACATTAGGCCGTGAATCGTGATGGATATCCAAGATTGTGAAGCTGTCTAGAAGCATGTACTATCAGAGAAGTTGATTCCTAGGCAGATGGCGGACCTAAGTAGTTTGGTCGCGTTAGGTCAAACCCATCCGACCGATCACAGCCAACATTAAATTGACATAAGCCGACCAAACGACGTAGGTCTACCATTTGCCTAGGAATCAATTTCTCTGGTAGTAAAATATGTACAATCAACAACGATTACTGGAATAGTCATAGAGCTGTTAGTTCCCGAACCGGTGGTCGCATGCATGCATCATTGTAGGCTCAACGTTCATATATAAAATACTAGCTGTCCCGGTGAACTTCGTGTCACTTTAAAACCTTCCCTGGACTTCTACGAATATTTCAAGACTAAAATCAGCCCAATCCGTCCAGCCGTTTTCGAGTTTTAGCGCGACTAACACATTTGAAAATCCATTTTTATATATATAGATTATGTATGTAATTCATTCTGATTTCTTTCGAGTAACTCTATAATACAGCTTCTACAACTGAAATCAGTAGATTGGACTATTCTCCTCTTACATTTTGGATCCCGACATCCAAATAGACCTAAAGCCTAAGGCGGGAAGTCTAACCTTCGTTGCTATCTAGATATTGCACTTAACATGTTACAAAACATACCGGCTGGCGGCTATCACTTCTGTATGACTGAGACCTTGTGATAATCAAAAATAGGCTTTCAAAATGATGAGGCTGGCCTTGCTGAAATATTTGGTGATGAAATCATAATAATCATCCATAATGATCATTATTTATTTAAATCGCTGATGGCCGTACTTAGAGACATTTAATAATTACTTAAAGAGTTAATTAGTGGGCGATTTGACATAAAATTATTCAAATGACTACCAAAATATTCTAATAGAAGTTGAACAGTAGACGTATTGTTTATTAACATAGTTTATAAACATAATAAATAATTTACATAGGTAATGATATTAATTACACATTAAGTTTTTTTTTTAATGATATAAGGGGGCAAACGAGCCAACGGGTCACCTGATGAAAAGCAACTTCCGTCGCCCATAGACACTCGCAGCATCAGAAGAGCTGCAGGTGCGTTGCCGGCCTTTTAATAGGGAATAGGGAAATATGAGAGGGTAGGGAAGGGAAGGGAATAGGGGAGGGTATGGAAGGGAATAGGGTAGGGGATTGGGCCTCCGGTAAACTCACTCACTCGGCGAAACACAGCGCAAGCGCTGTTTCACGCCGGTTTTCTGTGAGGACGTGGTATTTTTCACGTACACACACAAGTAACAGTAATAAATTAAAATTGTATGTTGATGTAACATAATGGTAATAGAGTGTATCTAAGATATTAGGTGAAGGGTACTTAGACAACTTGCATTAGATAATATCAAAGTCTAAGTTAAACGGCGCTTATCTGGATCTCAAGTCCCTTCAGGTAATATTTTATACGTAGGAGAGCCATGCTTCGGCACGAATGGGCCGGCTCGACCGGAGAAATACCACGTTCTCACAGAAAACCGGCGTGAAACAGCGCTTGCGCTGTGTTTCGCCGAGTGAGTGAGTTTACCGGAGGCCCAATCCCCTACCCTATTCCCTTCCATACCCTCCCCTATTCCCTTCCCTTCCCTACCCTCTCATATTTCCCTATTCCCTATTAAAAGGCCGGCAACGCACCTGCAGCTCTTCTGATGCTGCGAGTGTCTATGGGCGACGGAAGTTGCTTTTCATCAGGTGACCCGTTGGCTCGTTTGCCCCCTTATTTTCATTAAAAAAAAAATAAAAAAATATATTGAATGCAAGTTGTCTAAGTACCAAGCTTACCACGCACTTGAAGGCAATTATAACGAAGAATGTAAGATACATAACCTAATAAGCTAAGTATAAGGTCGACGCGTATACTTCCAACTAGGAAGTAAACGAGAGCTGTGCTAAGTGGCATAATTCATAAATAGATAAGTATGAGATATAGTTATAGTGATTCATGTCTATCCAATTAGGTAAGCTATTTATATTCTGGAATCCAAGAACGAATCAGAAAACAGCCAGAAGATAACCTGCTATAAAGAAAAGTGATTCACCGTTAAAAAATCTTTAAAAGAAAGTTGTGAAAAGAAGGTGTAAATAATTTCACTGAAAAAAAGGCCTCGGACGGTTCCAAAATAGACAGAGCTTAGACAAACAAAAAGTGAGTCCTCATATACAAAAGTCACACATCGCAACAGCATGTTTTACAAAGGCAGAAATTATTATTTTTAACAAAAAATTAAAACCGACTTCCAAGGTAAAAACAATAATAACATCCTTATAATATGAACTAAAAAGTATTAAATAATTTTTCTTATCTAATAGTGCCTTTTTCCGAATTCGGCTAGAACTCAACTATTTCTGTACTAAATCTTCATCATTTTGAAGTCTGTACCAGATATAGCTGAATTTTGAGTCTGCCAGAATATTTTAAACAAATTTTCATTCATTTATCGAACCGCTCATTCCATCATTTTTACCGCTCATTCAGTTATTGGACTGCTCAATTTTTTTTTACTGTCCATGTTTTACAGCCGCAATAATTAATCAACCGCCTTAAAATTAAATAACTGCTCAATTTTTTTTAAACTGATCATAATAAGATCTCAAATATTTAAATAACTGCTCAAAAAATTAGTTCACATATTATAATAAACGTAATTATCCTAAAACGTATATAAACTACATAATAGAACAAAGGTCTGATAAAATTTTAATAGTCTAATTCAGCTACTCCACAGAATACACATTTGTACAAGCTACTCTAATTTAACGAAATTATAAATAGTTTCTTTTAAACACATTAATTTATAAGTAGGGAATTATATCGTAAAAGAAACACGAGCACGAATATTTGTTCGTAATTTATTTATTTTACAACTATTTTGCTACACATCCACCAATAGGAGGGTGAATTTGTGTACGAATTCGGACATCTACCGGTCACCGGCACTTGTATGACTCGAGCGATCTTTATACGAAATATTTCGAGTGTGAAGTTTTGAGAATACACAAACTATTAGCAACAAATTATATCGTGCAGGAAACCGGTCTCGAACGCTTCAACTCCCAATCGGCCACATGTGGTGTACGAATTTGGACATATTCTAATAACCGGTCCCACTCGTTCGACTCGAGCGATCTTTGCACGAAATATTTTGAGTGTGAAGTTTTGAGAATACACAAACTGTGTTACGCTCGTAAAAATCTCATAATTCGGTATTTTATTCGAAGATGAATTCTTCTCACATCCTGAGAATTGGGCCCCAGGTGCGCGTGGTCTATGGCGGTTGCATACTAAGGTATCTATCTCGATGGCCGCCGCGGTCTGGCCGCTGCGGCTCTTGTATGGAAGTGAGACAGGCATGTTACTTGTATTATCGAAGCAGCTTACTTCTCAGAAGTAATGTCAAATGTGTGCCTTACGCTCTGGAGTTAAGGCTGAATTTGTTATGTTCAATTTTGGTGACATTGGTGACCTTGACATGGTAATGATGATGATGATAGTGAATGTAATTTGCATGGTAGCATATGCTTTCAGTTCTTAAAACAGCGCCTAAACCCCCAAACTTGTATCTATAAGGAATCCGGAGTTCTCTTAGTATCTTCGGAACCATAGTATACCTCGGTGCAAAATCTTGCGTTTTGGTAGCATATGCTTAGGATGCTTCTCATAAAATCAAAATCACCATATGTTTCCATATAAATTACGAGGAGTTCCCTCGATTACTTCTGGTTCCCATCATCAAGTCTCCACTTTTGTAAAAATGGGACCAAATTGGAGTAAAACCTAATACAACAAAATAAAAATTTCGAAAATCGGTTCACAAACGGCGGAGTAATCGTTGAACATACAAAAATAAAAAAATGAAAATATCCACAGCCGAATATATAACCTCCTCGTTTTTTGGAAGTCGGTTAAAAATATAACCGCAAGGTAGTTTGATAGACAACAGTTTTGTTAAATTATAAGGAATAGGTACTCAACTTGATTTAAAAATGTAAATGTACTTATCTTCTCCAATAGATAATTTAGAAGAAGCATACCTACTCTCAGGTAGTTAACCTATCAATACACGAGGTCAGAATTTAAACTTTAACGGAATGTGTACAAAAAGCGGTCTTCAACACATGACATATTGTAACATATACCGTGTGAGTCATAAGTTTTGTTGGACGACCGTTGACCGTTGGGTACGTGATTTGATACATAAATTAGACAATACCTGTGAGATCAAACTTTTTTTGGTTTAAAAAAACATTCAATCGATGCACGGGTATACGGAGATAAACTTATATAAGCTACATCGTTATTTCTGTGATCTGATAGCTAGCAAGTGCGGAAAAAATTAGGATTACATTGTTTTTACAACCTATGTTTATCATAATTTCGTCAAAAAGGTAACGTTTGCTATCATAAACTCTCAAAGAGAAAATTGATAAATATTATCATTCACAAGAAAACATCATGTTATTGTGAGATAAGAAAGTCAATGTCAAAAACGTTATACGTTACAAATACAGCAAAGACTCTCCTTAAAGTACCCCGAAGTGGCCACATAGTAGTTAATATTATAATTTACAAATGATTGTTTATTATGGATTATGGACATATTAGCATGCTACGTAAACAGGGTTCAAACCTTAAAAATATGGACTATGTAGACTATAATATGGGATATTACATTCTTGATTACGTAATATCATTGGGGAAACGTTACTATACAGTGTGTAACAAAAATAAGTGATAATACTTAAGGGTGTGTACGTGTTCCTTGTAGAGAGTTCACTGTGAAAGTAGCAGCTATGAAAGACGAAAAAATTTTTTCACTTTTGTATGGGCAAGGGCCCGAGCATAACGAGTTTTCCCATACAAAAGTGAAAAAAAATGTTGGTCTTTCAGCGCTGCTACTTTCACAGTGAACTCTCTACAAGGAACACGTACACACCCTAAAGTATTATCACTTATTTTTGTTACACCCTGTATAGTCGTAGCAGTTGTAGACAATCACAAGAGAAGGATTTAAATATTTACAGTATAAAGGGCGTAGTAGGCTTAGTAACACACAACGCTATGCTCACAGACTAGTCTAGCCCGAAGCCAGAAAAGATAATAGGATTAGATAGTCGCTCACAAGTCACATTGTACAATAGCGGAAAGGTTAAGCTTACTTAATCAATATCTGTATATTCCCTTTTCTCGATCAAAATATTTGAAAGTTTCACCAAAAATACTGACTTGCACACTAATTATGCACCCTAAATAATGCGAATTCAGCATACTATTTAAAGTTATTTGCGAAACTGTTTTACTGAACGAATAACTATTATTAAAATAGTATATCTAACAATTCCTTAGTTCAACAAACATACTACAACTTTTTAAAGGAAAACCATCACCTTTTAGGAACATCACTCTTTTAGGAATAACATTAATTATTCTAAATAAAACCCAATTTAATCTGTTATGTTCATATAATTAAGAACACATAAAAATCATGAAGTGCTAATTTAACATGGACTAAACTTTGGCATAGTAAATGGCAACTCAGTTTATAAGCAATAATAATAAACAATCGGCAAAGAGCGAGTCGGATTCGCGCACAAAGAGTTCCTTACCGATATATTGCAAAATAATTAAGCCTCCGGCTTAGGAATTGCACTCTAGGGGTTGACAAGCTACTAAAGAAGAAAAAAGAAGAAACAACTGGCTTCAATTATGAGTCGATGGAGCCCCGCTACGCGGGGCTCCTACTTCTGGGTGGTTCACTAAAAATAACCACGATGGCTAAGGCGGGAGCTACGCTGCGCTACGCTCCCGCCTTAGCCATCTAACCTAACCCAATCAAGTCGTATTGGGCCAACATTGCTATTAATTATTTAAGAATCATTAATAAATTTATTAACCCATACAATTACAATACAGTAGTGAATTTTGATAATTTTTCTTAATTTTTAATTTTTATCAAAAAAACTTGAATTATATAGTTTTGGAATGATAAAATCTTTCACCATATCTCATCATAATTACCAAAAACCTTTGTCGCTAACACAGAAATAGATCAAGATATATCTGTGGTCGCTAAAGAGTAAAGAGCGAGCGCAAAGGAGTGAGTGCGGCATTAAATGAGGAGGCCCCAACATGTTTTTCAGTAAAACCGAGAAACAAAAAGAAAATAAAGTTAGGTTAAAAATATTTTTGTTGCACGATTTGTCAATTTCTAGACTTGTTTTGATAATAGAAATTGATTTTATTGTGGTGCACCTTTCGATATCGTTTTTAGAAATTCCGTTGTAAGATTGTCCAATTTAGAGTGCAAGTTAGTATTTTTGATAAACAATTTAAATTTTAGTTTTACAAATAATATATCCGATGTATGAACCATATTTTTGGTGTGAATTCGGTTATAAAGGTCGTCTCGTTTCGTATGATGTTTAAGTTTTTTTTGAAGGACATGTTCAGTTAATCAATTGTTTCTTTGATCAGCATTAGTTTTTCTGGTATGCATTCAGTTAATTAGCGGAGTTAAGGTAGGGTGCTGAAAAATTATTCTGATGTGCATTTAATAATATCCCAATATATATTAGTAGTACCACTTATTAACATTTGAATAATCTTCTGTATCATACTAACCTTGATTTACGATGTACGCAAAGTCAAAGGCCTTTTCTCCATATATTACAGAGAACGACAACAAGGAATTCGCAAAAATTGTAGATTTTTTCAAGAGATTTTCAATTTATTAAGCTCTCTTTTTTTCTGGTTATCTTTTGATATTTCCGAATTTCGATTTTCGAATTTAATATAATCTGGTTTGTCTGCAATTATTTTTATGCTTATTAGAAAAAATCAAACATAACAAAACTAATTGTCCTGTCCGTTTGTTGCAGAGGCACGATGCTGCAGCAGATTCTGCGTGACATGTGGGTGGACCCGGAGATCCTCGCCGAGCTGGACGAGTCGCAGAAGCAGACGCTGTTCTGCAAGATGCGCGAGGAGCAGGTGAGTCACACTGCACGTGACAGCTGCTGATGCTGCAGCACCTGCGTGACATGTGGGTGGACTCGGAGATCCTCGCCGAGCTGGACGAGACGCAGAAACAGACGCTGTTCTGCAAGATGCACGAGGAGCAGGTGAGTCACACTGCACGTGACAGCTGCGGATGCTACAGCACCTGCGTGACATGTGGGTGGACCTGGAGATCCTCGCCGAGCTGGACGAGTTGCAGAAGCAGACGCTGTTCTGCAAGATGCGCGAGGAGCAGGTGAGGTACACTGCACGTGACAGCTGCTGATGCAGCAGCACTTGCGTGACACGAGGTTACAGTAACAACAGATGTCGCTGTTGCAAGAATATCAAAGGAAGTAAGGTTTATTCCTAAGGCATCAAGGACAAAGGGCAAAGAAATCCAATTTGAGAGATAAAGACATTTAGAATACACGTGTAGAAGTCTAGTAGAAGTAAATGCAATTGATTTCAAAATCTATTTTTATTATTAGGGTTGGATTCCCGATTATTTTTCTTCCCGTAAGTTATAAAATATATAATTAATAATAATTATCGGTCCATGGATAAGTATAGTGATGTTTAAATAATAAATGGCAAGAATAGAGTTTTTGCTAACTCCTAGACGCTTATAAGAAGCTAAGTGGCTTTGTCCATCAATTTCTTGCTCAAATCCAATTATCCTAATACCTTGCCTTGGGCTAAAGTGAAGGGTGTAGGCTCAGCTCCTAGATAATTGATCAATCTGGCATGGCCTTGAGCTGCGAGCGGATTTGCCGCCAATAACATTAAATTTAGACGACGCGATCCGTGACCAAGGATTACATTGCGGATTCGGATATTTTATTGTTTAAAAGGGCTTTGCTTCGAATGAATGAGGGGAATAATTTAAATTCGCGAAATACTCAAAGTCATAAATCATTTAACGCAATTTTGGGTGTGTTCAGACGATAATGCGTTATCAGAACGCGCGTTTAGCGTTTGTCATCTGAACCTACCTTTATTCTGTTATCCATAAGAATTACCTATAGAATACCTTAATAATATTTAAGTTGGGCAGCAAAATACACCACAAAATAAACCATTTTGACGATTTTCTCCTCAAAGTTAAATATAATGTGAGTTCATTTCTGATTTTTAAGGTGCGGCGTTGGAGGGACTGGGACCAGAAAGTGAGCAAAGAGGAAACAGAACGGCCGAAATTTCAGTCCAATGGAAAGAAGACAGTCTCGTTCCTTAAAGGTGAAGATGGTGAGCCATGGGTAAGTCGATGACAAAAATACACTATACGAAAATTCAAACACATACAGTTCAAGGTTTTGAAACTGACACCGGCCAAAAATGGGCATTTTAGATCAGATCCAAAAGTATTGGACTAGAGTATGATGAAACTTAGATACTCATTATCAGAATAACTTAAATGAACTGAATGAACATGATGAACAAAACGGGTAATTTTTTTAAATGATTCATTGTATTTCCAGGTCTGGGTAATGGGAGAGCATCCAGATGACCCGTCCATCGAGAGTATCCTGGCTGAGGAGGCGAAGAAGCGAGCTCTAGCTCAGGCCAGGGAGGAGGCTCACCAGCTACGGAAGTCAGTGGAGAAGGAACTCACACACCTCATCGACTACAATCCTTTAGATAGCTTAGAACAGGTAGATATTATATTATACGTAAATAAAACTAAGCATTTGACTTATGAATTTCATTAATCGTCCTACGAAACTTTTAGAATGTCAAATCAGACAACGATATTCTATTTTAGGCACTGACCTCCCTTGTATAATGGAGGTCAGTGATTTTAGGACTAAAATGTGGTCTCTCTCTTTATTTGTCCCTCTCTTTCTCTTCCTATATTAGTCTCTATCTCGGTCTGTGTTACTTATAAAAAAGGCTGACAGCTGATTTTTAAATTCCAGAAATTCGACTTATCCCCAAAAGACGTGGAGTCAATAGACGATGCATTGGACCTGTACTGCTCCGTGGACGAGCTGAGACAGAGGATCGAGGAGTTGGAGCCGGAGCTGAAGGATAAGGAGGACCTAAGTGACTGTGATGACTCCCTCAAGCTGGACATCAAGAAGAACACGCTACATTTCAACTTCATTGAGGGGAAGAAGGATGTTATTCAGGTAGACTAAAAGTTTTCAAAGCCATTCTTTCTTCATTCATTCTTTCATGAAGTAAAAAAGGGTCACCCAAATCTGTCGACCACCTTTGGCGTAAACACCAGACGTCAATAAACATTTTTTTGCATACCGACCTAATTTGGTCCAGGTATGGAATTCATAACGCGACCATTGACGTAGTGACTCATCTGTGCAAGAAAATAGAAATACTGGGTCAGTAACCGGAGTACAATGGCAGTATTGTGCCGGGATCAGGGTTTTTTTTGAGCTGTACGTGCCTCGTAGTTGTTTCGTAGTAAACATAAAACGACGTGTTGTTTTTCATTGGAGTCGTTGCTCATTATAAACAAGGTTAACCGTCGAGTTAACTAATTTAGGGTACCCATGCAGTAGACACATTTTAAATATATTTACTCTTTTCACTGAAAATATTGAGATATTCTCAATCCTATAAAAAGTATCCTATTTTCTTTCCCAGGACTCAAAGTATCTCCATACCAAATTTTAGCAAAATCGGTTCAGCGGTTTTCGCGTGAATTGTATGCAGCGGTTGGCTTATTACATAGCAACATCTTAAAAGAATCCACTTCTGTTACAGGAGGGTATGGGCGGTGGCACGGAGGGTGTGAGCGTCCGTGTAGCGGCCTGGGAGCGGCGCGTGGCGGCGGCGCGCGCGGGTGACATACTACGTGGGTTGAGAGCACGACGTGCGCGCACCCTACGCGATGCTCAGCTGCAGGCGAGTCGGGAGCATGCGGCATGGCGGGACCAAGGTATATACTTATATAACCTGCTATAGTTAGCAACTCCCACGGGTGGGAGGGTGGCCGGTTTCGTTGAAACCAGGCCTGTTACGCAGAAGTAATTTTATAGTGCCCAATTGTGTGCGAGTACACAAGAGCAGTCTCTATTCCTTTACTCTCATAGCCCAGTGGGACGCAAGACCGATACGACTGGTGAGAAATCAGGCGCAGGACCGACTTTTTTTACATGCCCATCCGACGTATGGATCATCTTACTTGTCAGATAATCAGAATTATATGATCAGCCTGCATTGTCCTAACCAAACTTGGAAATAACATGTTTCCAACGCGGGAATCAAACATTCGACCTTCGATTTAAAAGCCACGCATAACCACTGAACCACGGAGGCGTCATATTATAATATAACCTGTTATTGTAGAGTATATTAGGAGCCATGATATCTCAGGATTATTTTTTAATGGCCATAAAATAAAGGATTATATTAAGCACAATATATAAAATTAAATAGCACTACAAGTCGTAGTGCCTGTTAAAAAAGCTCTGTATTGGTCAGCTCCAATAGCACCATGACATATCATGGTGCTATTGGAGCCAGCCTATGAATGGTTTTCTTCAATGGTACATATAATATAGTAGGCATCAAAATAAAACAGACAGGACGAACATTTTCCCGAATGTAAAACAAGAGAACCTCCCTTAGTGGTGTTTTTATTGAATTTCAGAACGCAAAGCTAAGGAAGCAGAAGCGGCGATGAGACAGATTGCTCGCGCGGCGAGGGAGGCGCATCGCCGTAGCAGCGAGGTCACCACACCTATTACCACACAAGGTAGGTTCCCTAAAGTCATATTATCAGAACACAAGTTGTTAAATAGAAAATGGATCAGAGGTACCTATGTAATGCTCTCGTTGGTGACTAGAGTCTGGCTAGCGAAAGATGAGACTATTTTTTTTACGTCCGTGGGTTTACGTAATTTTCTAATTTAAACGTGACGAAAACTTTGAAAAGAGATTTGCGAAAACTGCTTTTAGCTATGATTAGTAAATACCAACAAAAAAGAAGTGAAAAGGATGCAATTTTTAAACAAAAACAAGATTGTTTACATGAAATATCCCAGTGCATTGATAAGTGCAGGTAAAAGATTTTGATACTTTCAATTACAATTAATTAAAATCATTATTATTTATCATGTAATTGAATTTATTGTTTTGCAGGTAACATGAATGATGCAAATCAGTAATGCAAGTTAAAATATCAAGCATAAATAAATCATGAGTTATTATGTTCCAAGAAAGTGTTTAAAGACAAAATCAGTTACCTGATAAGATTTCTTCTTAGTCCAGTAAGACCCTAACGTTACAAAAAAAAATGCCTGAAAGCAACCTTGTTATTGAATGCTAACTTTATATTTTATGAACATATTTTCAGATGTCAGTGTTTGTAGTTTGTACCCTAAAAAGGATTAAAAAAGAAGGCCACATAAATAAAGGCGTGTTCTTACGGGAGATGTTAATGCATCCGTCGTATAGTCCTGACCTTGCACCTTCAGATTTCCACCTGTATTAATCGCTGCAGGATTCCTTAGGCAGTGTCAGGTTGGCACAAATATTTCTATATAAACTGAGGTGGACATGCCATACTCTACGAAATGGCATTTGAAAAGAATACACTAAAACAATACACTCAAAACATTAGGTACACACACAAACAAAAATGTATCTTCGTAGTTAAGGGCGAGATGCCAATATTATTTTGTAACAAGAGTGACAAGGATGGTCTATGGTGTTCGGTTATAATACCGAACGCAAGCGTAAGGGAACATACCCATACTACGTGACCCATTTAGGGACGGGTCTTCAAAATACTACGCTCGGTCACAAGAGGGGAGAGTGGGTCTAGAGTTTTGTCATGTAGTCAATTTCGACGAGAGAAACGTCATACGATTTTTTTTTCTCGCAATTTAATACTTGACACTGGCATTTATTATAGCTATTTATATGCTATAGCCAACAGCCACTAAAAAACAGGCACATCTGTCACTTGTCAGGCATTTTGAAGTTTGATGAAGCTGTAAAGCTTGGTGATCATTTATTATATTTGGTGTTCGATTACAATTTGAACTACAGTCGTGACTAAAATAGTTAGTATGTGCCACAGTGCCATCGAGGAAATTGAATCCTAAATCCTAGGTAGTTGACAGAACAACGTCATGTAGTCGGGTCATGTCAATTCAATGTTAATTGTGATCTGTCGGTTGGGTTTAACTTTAAACACGACCAAATAACTTAGGTCCGCCATCTGCCTAGAAATCAATTTCTCTGATTGTTCTATTGTAATTTTAGACTATTATTATATATAATTTTTTTTAATCTAAGAGACTCGTTACACTGGGGCGCTTGCCCAATGCCCATACAAAAGTAAAAAAAAAATTTGCTCATTCAGCGCTGCTACTTTCACAGTAAAATTACAATAAGGAACACGTACACATCATAAAGTATCACATAGTTTTGTCACACCGGGCGCGACGTATTTAGAAGTCGTCCTCGGAACCTCCTGTAGACGACTCCAATCGGCCAGAACTCCTCCTTCTCGAAGGTCGGTAGATGGTGCGTCGGGACTCTCACCACAAAGGAGCTAAAATTCACTTTGTGGCGGGACTCCAAGCGCTCGGACCTCTTTTATGCAACATACCGTGCATGGTCGGTAGACTGCCGATTACCTAGATATTCTGCAGATTGTCTAGTAATGTAAGAATAGAATCAATTTTTTGCATTTTAACTTACTCACCCAGAAAATATGCAGAATACCGCGTGAATTTTCACTCTAACTGGATTACGTAAATTAACGGTAACATATACAAACATACATACATAGCCTGTGAGACACATAACTCTTACTTTTTGCTTTGCTGTAGCCAGGTAAAAATTATTCATCTATTGTGAACAACTATGATAGTTACCTGTGAAAGTTAATCCCTGAAGATTTATTTATATATTTTTTACAAAATCTTTTTATTTTTACACAAGATAGCATTTTGCCCTTTGATTACATTAATTAGTATTTGAAAATAAAACTAAGTTTGTTTTAAAAATTTATTTGCTAACCGTACACACTCGCATACGACCGTCGCGTACAGCGCGCCAGTGAAGACTGACTGCAACGGTGTGAAATAGCTCTATTGGAACGGCGGACAATTTGGTGCGTATGGCCCGTCTACATCAGTTTAAATAGAAGTCTTTGGGTTGGCATCACAAGAGGACTGCCAAAACCACTTGTCGCAGTTTTTTCATCAGAAGCCCCAAAATTTTTATAGCAATGGGATCGTGTCCCTACTAACAAGATGGCAAAAGTTGTCAAACAAAATGACACCTACCTATATATAATATTTTAGTCAATTGTAAATAAACTTCATAAAAAAAAAACCTTTCAAATGTTTATATAAAATGCGAAAAAAAATCCGCAACCTTTGATTTTCTGTGTTGTTTTTTCATCTCCCCTTAATCCTTGGTTTTTAATCAACATGCAAGGGGGGGGGTTATTAGTTTCAGGCATGTACAAGTATGTGTTAAAAATATTTGAGTATATTTAATACAATCTATGATGCTTGCGAGTAATAATAATTATAATATTAAACGAAATTATTTAACATTTAAATTAAATTATATTTAAACTTAGAAACACTAGTGACAATTTAGTTTAAGAAAATGAAGATAATTGTTTGGTTAAATTATATTTTGTAATATATTTCATGATGTACGGTAAGTATTAAAGAAGAAGTTTTAATACTCCGATAAAAACATGCAAGAATTTTCGTCAAAAACAAAACAATGAAATGTATTGCAAAATAAAATTTAAGTAAACAACAACAATAAACTTATTCTTGAAATGAGTTATCCAAACTAAAATATAATATTATTGTTATGAATAATCAAGTATCAAAACTATAATTCCGACTATAGACAAGGTTGCCATACGTAGATTTTTTGAATTTGCCGCCTTTTTCCAATCTCATCTTTCGCTAGCCAGTCTCTATATACATATAGTCTGTCAAAAAAGAGAAGAAATTAAAAAGTGGCAACATCGTAGTGTCATCCTTTTTTTTAAATTGATTTGAAAGTGATGAATGACACTACGATGTTGCCACTTTTTAATTTCTTCACTTTTTTGACAGACTATAGTGAGGATATATTTTCCTCACTAGACCTACTGATGGTCTACTTAACCTAGAACCGCTTGGCTATCAGACCCTGACACGACACGAGCATCTGTATAATCAAAACTGTGTTTTTTAAGTTGGCAAACCACCAAACAAAGAGGCTGTGCTTGAGTGGTTCAGGAACAACGAACAGAAGCGCGGCGTTGGGCTTGATGAGAACAACAAGCCTGTTTACTGGTTCCATGGTAAGTTTCTATGTAGTTTATACGTGGGAGAGCCATGCTTAAGCACGAATGGGCCGGCTCGACCGGAGAAATACTACGTTCTCACAGAAAACCGGCGTGAAACAGCGCTTGCGCTGTGTTTCGCCGAGTGAGTGAGTTTACTGGAGGCCCAATCCCCTACCCTATTCCCTCCCTTCCCTACCCTCCTCTATTCCCTTCCCTTCCCATCCCTACCCTCCCCTATTACCCCTTAAAAGACCGACAACGCACCTGCAGCTCCTCTGATACTGCGAGTGTCCATGGGCAACGGAAGTTGCTTTCCATCAGGTGACCAGGTTTGCTCGTTTGCCCCCTTATTTAATAAAAAAAAAAAAAAACCCATGCCATCACCACATCTTGAGACAAGTACAAAAAGATCGTACAAAGGTCCAAAGGCCTGATTAACTATGCGACAATTTCTTGGGCAATAAACGCTTGCGCCAAGCGTTGACCAATAGCAACGAACAAACTTACGCAAGTTTCAGTAGCTCTACCACGAGTTTAAGGCTATAGTATGTTTCGATACTCGATACCGACTGCGTAAATATTATTTAGTATGGCGATTGTAGTTCCGCAAGTAACCGCTGGAGGCGCTGTAAAATTTGCTATACTATTTCTAAAAATGTACTGTAGTCGGTATCGAGTGTCGAAAAACACTATAGCTTTAAATTAAACTCATGGTAGAGCTACTGAATTCGAATCGAACGTGATTTATTGTGAATCATGCTGCTTATTGAACTTCCCTTGGCCTACCTGTCTTGTTTATCTAAAAAGAACGATAGCGCTATTTCATACCAGATTTGAGATTACTTCTAGCCTTTCATTCATCAGCTGGTTGCTCAATCCATGCCATCTTTATCACAACATTGCCAAATGCCAATTGCCATCATGCTTCTCATATTCCAGGAGTAATAACCCGAGTAGAAGCAGAGCGGCTTCTGTTCCCGCGCGCCGCCGGCACCTACCTGGTGCGGGTGTCTGAGCGGGTGTGGGGGTACGCGTTGTCGGTGCGCGCGGCTGACCGCTGCAAGCACTTCCTGGTGGAAGCTGGCAGTGGCTACCGGCTGCTGGGTACAGGGCAGAAGGAGCACCGCACCTTGGGTATGACGCTTAAGCATTTTCCATGCTAATAAAAAGTGAAAAAGATTGTCTGTTAGTACGTCTTCATGCTTAAACAGCTGGACCTTTTGATAGGGAGATGCTTCAGTCCAGGAAAGATCGTTTTTTTTTTCAATGCAACGAAGAAGCGGTGCAACGTCTATCAATATAAAATAAATAAACAAGGTGATGTAACTGCTAACTGTTCGGTCGAACATAAGAGAATGAATTAAAAACTGTACTTTTTATACAAATACAATATATTCAAGTTTTACAATTTTAATAATTTTGAACTATGAGCGTCCACCGCGGTTGTAGGTATAGAAGTGGGGCTCGCGGTGTACCTCGTACCGCGCCGCGAATATTCTCGTGCGTGTGAGTGGGATGGAAGAACGCCAACGGCCGCGCTCGACGATTGTGTAGGTGTTCGCAGCTAAGGCGCGAACACTAACGACTATCTTAAACTAAAAGCCTAGGAACCTAGACTTCCCGAAAAACGTCCATAACTCACAGAAATTTCAGACTTGTTTATCAATCTAACTACTTTCTGACACTACTGCACTCTATCTTTTTCAATTTTCGACAATGGCTGCGGTGGCATCTTAATAAGAAATAATGATGATGAACCAAAAATTATTCTTTCAGCTGATCTGGTGGACTATCACAAGAAGGTCCCCATCACGGAGAGCGGTAAGGAGCTGCTGGAGACGGCGTGTCCGCCCGCCACGCCGCCCGTCATCTAACGCCGCCATTTTGTGAAGAGGCGCCATCTTGAATAATGTGACATAAGCATAACCTATAAACGACAAATGAATTGAAATTATGAAAGCCATAATAAAAGGTTACTAAATTTCTTCGAAAGCAGATGAAATATTAGAAAAAATAAATTTTGTACCTAAAATTAGAAAAATAAGCTATGACAGTTTACCACTCAGCTTCTTTCTTTCTTCAAGACTTTATGTTTTAGGAGACTATTAGAAGAAGATGCCTGATCTTACCTACTTAAATAGTAATTTTGTAAAGAAGAACAGTATAACTAAATTCGATAAATTCATTTGCCGTTTATACCTAAACTCGAGGGACCATGTAGTCACAGTAATATTTTAGTCATTGTAATTATTTAGTGTTCTATGCTTAGTGTTTTTAGATTTAAGACCTGTATTACTTCGCTGAAACTCAATAATATTCGCATAGTTTAATTTGGTGCTATCTGTATACTCAATTAGCTCGATCTCAAGGTTTTGAGGCCTTTGAAAAGTATTCGCTGCATTTTATTAGAATTAATAAACATCCTTATTCATGAACTTTGAACGAATTATTAGCTACATATACAGTGTGTTAGTGTAAACACCGTTATCCTTGAAACCATCAAATGAGACCGTTAAAATGAACAACTTTTTCTATGAGAACAATGCTGGAAACTCGAAAAAAATACCGTCTTCATACCTATACGGATGCCCGGATCGTTTTCGATCGTTTTAGATGCCCGAATCGCAATTTGTATGGGTATGAAGACGGATTTTTTTGAGTTCCCAGCATTGTTCTCATAGAAAAAGTTGTTCATTTTGACGGGCTCATTTGATGATTACAAGGATAACGGTATTTACACTAACATCTTGTATATGCCACGACAATTTTTAGATCTCTCGGCGAACCTGGAAGGGCTCATGTGTACAATAACGTACAATTTTTAAAAATATTACCCCCACACCGATTTCGGTGACGCGACGGTGGCTGGTTTCATTAAAACCAGGCCAGTTACGCAGAAGTAATTTTACAAAGTGTGTACACACTACACAGGAGCACTCAGGAATAACTTACATCTACCAATAACTGTTTTGCGATCGACCAATAGCGAGCCGTCTGATCACTTAGATAAGTGATTAGATTGGTAGATACCATTAGCGTGTTCATAGTAAAAGGAGGGGAAGTAAGTTATCTTCACACAAAAGCACCGCGTGCGGCTTGTATGTGTGCGCCATAGTATCAATGCGTCGCCACGTACGGCACACAACAAAATCTCGGCGAGTTTTAGAGGCTGGTACCACCTGGTACCGCCGAGATTTTGTTGTGTGCGGTACGTGGCGACGCATTGATTCTATGGCGCACACATACAAGCCGCGCGCGGTGTCTTTGTATGAAGATAACTTACTTTCCCTCTTTTTACTATGGCGTGTCCCCGCGCGCCCCGCTTACTCCCCGCCCCACCAAAGTGACCTTAAAATCAAACGTTGCGCTTTCCCCTTTTGTAATTGCCAAGCGATCTAAAAGTTGTGCGTGGCCTAATATAAAGTTTTTCTTTTTGACTATTAAAAACAAAGATAAGTACAAAAAGGACACTACATACTTGTAGTTAATCATTCGTTTAATTTTTAAATATTTCGAATAAGGGTTATCTTCTTCAGTGATTGCAAGAATATGCATAAGGTTAAGTTAGCTAAGTTGTGTTGCGTATTTCAACTCCCTGCTTACTGTTAGAGTTAGGGTTGGTTTACACCAAAACGCTTTGTAGCAACGCGCGGACGACGATGCAACATTCTGCTTATTGTTACAGCGTCGTCGCGTCAGGACCCGGACCTTAGTTCTTGACCGATATGCGATGACGTCATCATTGTAACTGCCAATTAAATATAATAAACTTGTAATTATTACTCCCTATTTCATTTATTAAATTATTACAGTCAACCATTTTTTTTCAAACACCATTTACAAAAAGCCAGTGTGAGAAAGGACTATTTGAGGACGAAGCCCTCATCAGCCAAGCTTTTTGTATCATGGCCCTTTAATGTCCTATAAAACAAGAATTTACTTCATAGTAAATATATTATAATGACAAGTAAATAAACTTTTGATTAATTATTCTAAATATTTATTTATAAATAACAATTACATTCAATTTTACAAAATGTTACAAAATGCATTACATACACATTTACAAATTTTATTAATAAATATTCCTAAAAGGTTATTATGATATTGATGATTATTGAATTTATAATAATATTACAATAGGTATTCATATAATATGCATACTGCATAAACATTTAAATAAATACAACACAAAATACCCAAAACAGCAAGTCTCAAGTCTGGCAACATTCACAACTTGTAAACAAAAGAAAAGAAGTGAATAATAAATAACTTAGTACTATCAGAGAAATAGATTCATAGGCAGATGGACCTACGAGATTTGGTCACCTTGTGCCAAATCCAGATGATAAATCGCGATTAATAATGACTTGACATAACCCGAACAAATTACAAAAGGTCCGCCATCTGCTTATGAAGCAATTTCTTCGGTAGTACTTATTGCAAAAATATGACAAATAAATGATAAATAAAATGGATATGTCAGTAGCCGGCTCTCCACAAGCCGCGGCCGTACAGTCACATGTACGGTAGCGTGGGGGTCTTCTGACCGGTCACGTCAGAAATGTTGCTCTGAAAACACGTTCTTATTGAATAAAATTATCCATATGAATCCCTGCTAGTTATAATATGAAAGTGAATTAACTGTCTGTTTGACTGTAATATTTTTTAATCAAACCGCTGAATCGATTTTGATGAAACTCGGTATGGAGTCCGGCGAAAATGTGGCATATTTCCGCATGATTTTCCGACCATTCCGGGTAACATCTAATCTGATAAAAAAGGAGGTATCGTAGAGTCTACATCTATCTCTAGGGGATATCTTGAATAAATAGCGTACCTGGTATTCCCAGGGGTCGTAGTTTTTAATGATGGTCTTCTGTGGTTTCTTCGCCTTCTTCAATGGACTGTTGCTTGCTTAAAGCAAAAAAAAAGAGCTTTTAACCGATCTCATAATATACTATATCAAGATATGCCACAATAGCTGTGACTTTCACATTACAATTACAAAGGGTGTGTTCCGAAACTGTAACAGTATTATGGTTCGTGACGTGGCCAGTGCCAGATTTATATTTTTTTATAAGTGTAGGCCACTTTATTTCCACCGCCCCGTGTACGAAATCTGCCCTCTTTGGACGCCGCGGCCTATACAGCCTATTTATAAATTCGGGGCTGCAGATGGCAAACTCCGCCGTTGCCGGTCCCAAGCCCGGATGCAAAAGGAGGAGGGTTGGTCAGGAGGGACCACACCTACCGTAAAAGGTCAACGCCGAGCCTCAGGCGGCGGTAACTAACCTGACAACACCATGGCCAATCTGCGCCCATGAAGCGGTAACCAGTGACCGAGGGATCTAAATAATCTCTAAAAGACTGATACGGAAGGAAGTGGGAACCCACCGTGATTATTATCCCAAGAAAACCCCCCCACCATGAGTACTGAGAACAATGAGAGCGATTTGTTGGACGACCCGACTAACACTCGGCGCCATTCGGTACCCGGGCCGGATGGTGTGAAATATGCTACCGAAGCTCCACTTGGAGGATTTATCAGCAAATCTACCACCTCTAAACATTTAAAAACATCAATACGTAAACGTCATCGTATAGCAGCCTGGAATGTTAGAGGATTACTCAAACCAGGCAAACTGAGCATCGTAGAAAAGGAAATGGACACCAACAAAATCGATATACTGGCTGTAAGTGAGACCCACATGCGAAACAATGGCCATTTTAAAACATCTTCTGGGAACACGTTCTATTTCTTTGGATCGGACGACTCCAGCTTGAACGGGGTAGGCATCTTAATACCCGAAAAACTCAACCGCTATGTTCTTGGTTACAACCCAATATCAGATCGAATCATGACGATGAAGTTAAATACTAACCCCTGCGCTTTACACATCATATCAATATATGCCCCCACCTCACAGTCAGCGGAGGAAGAGATAGAACAGTTTTACGGAAAGTTGGAAGAAACTCTAGACTCTATACCAAACCGAGAAATAACTTTAATACTCGGGGACTGGAATGCAAAGATCGGCAAAACTACCGAAAACGACCACCTACACGAGGTTATGGGGCGTCATGGACTTGGTTCCAGAAATGAGAGAGGCGACAAACTAATCAGTTTCTGCATCAGCCGACATCTAGTCATATTAAACACCTGCTTTCAACACCATCCTAGAAGATTGTATACATGGAAATCACCAGGTGATAGATACAGAAATCAAATTGACTATATCCTTATCAATTCCCGATGGAAATCATCTGTGAGCAATGTTAAGACGTTTCCAGGAGCTGAATGTGGTTCTGATCACAATCTACTTGTGGCTTGCTTTAATCTGCGCCTTAAAACACCTAGAAAACGCACTGCCAACAAACGTCACCAATTGAATGAAGCTGAAAGAAACGCTTTTCGACAGACCATGGAGGACAGGTTGAGGTCCTTGAGCTTGGACTTGAGCTCGACTGACACAGCCTGGAATCAACTAAAAACTCTTTTCAACGACTCTTTAAAGAGTGTCAGTAATCCAGCCAACAAAACTTCTGAACCCAAGAAATCCTCCTGGATCTCGGAACATACCTGGGAGCTTATACGTCGTAGGAAGGCCCTTAAGGTAAAAGGATTACAAGACCCTATAATACGAAAGGAGTACGAGCTACTATGTAAGTCCATTGATAATTCCTGCAAAGTTGATAAGGAAAAATTTTTACAAGGCATCTGTACGGAAATCGAAGAGCACTCGCTAAAGCTCCAAACTGCAGATCTTTTCAAAAAAGTTAGATTACTGACGAGGAAATTCAAACCAAAGACGTGGACAATAAATAACGACGACGGTAAACTACTACATCAATGTGACGAAGTGACTGAAAGGTGGCGTAGATACTGCGAGCGCTTGTATAGTGATAACTCGATTGAACAACAACCTAAACCTGTAGATAACTGGAACAATATAAGATTGGAGCCAAGCATCCTACGTTCCGAGGTGCTGACAGCGATAAACTCCCTTAAATTAAAGAAGGCTCCAGGTCCTGATGGAATAATCGCAGAAGACCTTAGATTACTAGGCGAGACCGGTGTAGACGTACTGCATGCAATCTTCAATAAGATCTGGACCACTGGCGAGTGGCCAAAAGATTGGACCGAGTCAATTGTGCTACCTTTACATAAGAAAGGCTCTACTAAGGAATGCGAGAACTACCGCACATTGGCCCTAATATCACATGCAAGTAAAATACTACTCCATATCATTAACAGACGCATTCGGCATTACTTGGACTGGCAAATTCCTCAGGAACAGGCAGGCTTTGTTAAGGGAAGGGGAACTCGCGAACAGATCTTAAACGTTAGGCAGATCATAGAAAAATCGTATGAGTATAACACACCTGTAATAATGTGCTTTGTCGACTATAGCAAAGCCTTTGACTGCGTCAATTGGAATTCCTTGTGGAAAGTACTAAAAGAACTTGGGGTTCCGGATCACCTAATATATCTCATCCAGTCTCTCTACTGCAATAGCTGTGGCGTAGTAAGGATCGAGGATATGACGTCCCAGCCCTTTAAGTTTGGCAAAGGAGTACGACAGGGCTGTATTCTCTCACCAATTTTATTTAACGCATACGGCGAATACATTATGCGGAAAACCTGCGACCAATGGAGGGGAGGCGTCCGCATAGGAGGAAAAAAGTTAAATAATCTTCGATATGCTGATGACACTACTCTCTTGGCTGCAAATGAAGTCGAGATGCAAGAACTTTTGGAGAGAATGGAGCAAATCAGCAATACCCTAGGCCTCTCTATTAACAAAAGGAAAACCAAAATAATGATCATAGATAGAGGAAACTCACTACCATTGACTGGCGCTCTAAAACTAGAAGTGGTTAGCGAATTCGTATACCTTGGGTCTACTATCACGAACAACTGCTCCTGTGAACCAGACATACGTAGGAGAATTGGGATGGCTAAGAGTGCCATGTCTCAAATGCATAAAACCTGGCGTGACAGGAAGATTTCGCTAAGAACCAAGACGAAACTTGTGCACACGCTCATATTCTCCATCTTTCTTTATGGATCTGAGACATGGACTCTGAAGTCTGCAGACCGCAGACGTATCGACGCCTTCGAGATGTGGTGCTGGAGAAAAATGCTCCGAATTCCATGGACTGCATTCAGAACCAACACATCCATTCTGGCTCAACTAAATATAAAAACAAGGCTCTCTACCATCTGCCTCAAACGCATTTTAGAATATTTCGGACACATAGCCAGAAAAAAAGGAGACAATCTTGAAAAACTGATGGTAACTGGCAAGATTGAGGGAAAAAGACCACGAGGTCGCAGTCCCATGCGTTGGTCCGATCAAATCCGCACCACACTTGAGTCCACCGTCTACGACGCTCTTCGAGTGGCCGAGGATAGGAACAGCTGGCGTAAGACCATTAGAAGGAAGGTCATGGAAGGGGGAGGTCACGACCCTCAGACATGAGGAACACGACTGGAGGAGGAGGAGGAGATGGCAGAATCATATTAAAATATAAGCCAGTGCTCAAGTCGTCATAATATTGTATCTGAGGTCATAATTATTGTACCGATGTGCAACAGGTGAGACAAGTGTGACGCATTATAATGACATCGCAACAAAGTCCATGCACTGGCGTATATTTCGGAACGAATAAACATAACTTAAATTATTTTTAAAACATAACTTAAATAAGACACATTTTGACTTAGCTTCTGTAATAATTTTAAAGCTAGCTACGAATAGCACTCACTCCTGAAGCATTTACCTCCTGACACGTATGGGAGGGAGAGGTCTGGCAGAGTTTTCTTGCTGGTCTTCTTCACCATCCCTCGAGCTCGGAGAACCTCCTCGTCCATCAGAAACTTGGTGTTCACTCTGAAAAAACAAAATTGATGCATTTAATAAAGTGTAAATATTTCACGCAAAAACTATTTAACTTTACTATATAAAAAATGAGTTAGGTACGTAGTAATTTCGGTTTTAGATAAACGCAGGCTACTACTTTTAATACGATATTCTAACATACTGATTTTTTTATACTATTGCTTAGCTTTTATCGCAGACATTTGAGCGTGGCGACTGAATCCAGAAATTCCATAACGAAAAAAATAAGTTTTTTTTAAAAATTAAATAAGGGGGCAAACGAGCCAACGGGTCACCTGATGGAAAGCAACTTCCGTCGCCCATGGACACTCGCAGCATCAGAAGAGCTGCAAGTGCGTTGCCGGCCTTTTAAGAGGGAACAGGGTAATAGGGGAAGGTAAGGATGGGAAGGGAAGGGAATAGGGGAGGGTAGGGAAGGGAATAGGGTAGGGGATTGGGCCTCCGGTAAACTCACTCACTCGGCGAAACACAGCGCAAGCGCTGTTTCACACCGGTTTTCTGTGAGAACGTGGTATTTCTCCGGTCGAGCCGGCCCATTCGTGCCGAAGCGTGGCTCTCCCACGTAAAAATTTTTTCTGAGTAAAGGATCAAATGTTTTCAGAATGTCTACCTGATGCCTACCACCGGTTCGGGATCTACCCCCGGAAAATAACCTAACAACCAGACTCTGTTGGCGCGGCGTTGTCGTGCATCGTCGGTGTTCGTGTGCGTGCGAATACCTAGATGTATACGAACTATAATTGCATAAGTTGCTAAAAAATGCTATGCGATAGTTTTACCGCGGCAATCCCCGAATGCCACACGTATTTTTTAATAAGGAAGCTCTATTATAAGTGGTATACATTCACTTACTTCTTGATGTACGGCGTCCTGGGGTAGCTGTTGTTGGGCTGGGGAAAGTTCTGGATGGTGTGGATCGTGCGCGCCGGAGACCGGGCGGCAAAACTTGAACTCTGTAAAATAAATAATGACATTTACGAATACGACGAACTAGATATTTTTTTGTATCTAAAATAATAACTAATTCCCACACCGATTTTGGTGACGGTGGCCGGAGGGAAACTAGACACATTACGCAGGAGTCATTTTTATATTGCCCAAGTGTGTGCGCAGTACACAAGAGCACTCTCTACTCCTTTACTCTCATAACCCAGTGGGACGGAAGACCGACACGACTGGCGAGAGATCAGGCGCAGGACCGACTTTTTACATGCCCATCCGACGCATGGATCGTCTTACTTGTCAGACAATCAGGTGATCAGCCTGCATTTTCCTAACCAACATGTTTCCAACGCGGGAATCGAACCTAGGACCTCCGACTCAAGAGCCGCGCTCTAAACCAGTGGACCACGGACTATCTATAGTAAAAAAGATATTATAACGACATTTTTGACATGCAAGCTGTCCCAAGTTGTTTTCAAGCCGTAACCATAACTTATTTTAGCAAAAACTTTTATAGGTTAGGATTATTATTTATTACTAGCCTTTAAATATTTTTGTGATAGTAATTTAAGTTGTAACATACCGTATTATCTAAAATCAGTGGTGGACTGTGGGATTTCTTGTCAGCCATGTCACCGTTTTCCGCATCTGAAACGTTTAAACAATTTTATTCAAACCAATGTAATTAATAACTTTATTTTTAATAAGGCATTTAATATTGTATCATACTCGGTACATAGTTGTAGTCAATGAGGGATTCCCCTGCAGTGCTGCTGGGGTGAGATCTACTGAGGTCCTGAAAATAGAAAACAAAACATTTTTTTTAAATATTATATACAATTAGTGTCCTCATTTTATGTTCAAGTATCCTGTATTTTATCGTATAACTAAGACATGTCTATTATTCGCATCGTGACCTACAGAATTTTTATTTTTTCAATTTGTAGATAAGGATACTAGGACTCGCTACGACACTGACATAAAACTAAAAACTTATGTCTAAGCTAGGAGTCACCAATTAGTTTCGCTCGGGGTCCATTTTAAGAAATAAAATTACCTTCACGGTCCGCACTGTATAAAAAAAAACAATGTAATTATGGAAATTACAAAGGTATTTATTTACATAATCAATGAGAAAAGTATCAAGTTTTTGTTGCTTGTTTGGAGTGAAATTGGTGCAAGCTATTGACATTAAATCCTAGAGATGTTCATCAGTAAGTCGAGACCAGTCGATTTATTTTTTACGAAGTTCATCAACATGCTTGGTCCGCACACAATGGGTCGGCGCGGCGGTCCGGATGCGGACCGCGGTCCGCCATTTGATGACCCCTGGTCTAAGCCATAACTATCTCACCGCTGATATGACATTGAGGGTCCACTGATGTCGAGGCTTCCCCGGGCGAGATGGTGCCGGCGGCTGCTGCGGTGACTGCAAGAAAAATATTAGGTACCATCGAGGAAATTGATTTGAGGCAGTTGACGGACCTACGCCATTTGGTCGGCTTATGTCAATTCAATGTTATAGTTTGTGCGTTTTATGATGATATGCGTGAGTCGTGACACATTATAATTGACAATAGTAGGGAAGTTACCGAACAAAAATTAGTCGATAATTTAAAAATATCGAATCACTTCGTAAAGGAATTGCAATCGAAATTATCGATTTCGTACTGACATTTCAGTGGTGCCGGCGATTTAAGATGGCCGCCCTTTTTTATCGATTTGATTTCGATTCAAGAGAGTCAATCTCTATTGACATAAGTTCCGTTTCATGCATATGACATTTTTCAAATGTTTTCGTAACAATAACTTTATACTCCTATTTCACAGATAATATTTATAATTTTTATTAATAAGCTAGCATTTAGCATCTTTTCATTTTTATTCATTTACAATTATAGAAAACATTTGTTTTTGTAGATGGAATATAATTTATTACATTTTGTTTTTTTTCGTTTTCTTGTAAAAAAACTCCGTAGCAAGGAACATGAAAACTGTCACCCATATCATCTTAGAACGCACAAACTATAGCTGTGATTTGTCGGATGGGTTTGACTTAACGCGACCAAATTACTTAGGTCCGCCATCTGCCTAGGAATCAACTTCTCTGATAAAAACCACGATTATATAAAATCTTGTGAAGCTTCGTGGTTATAGCGGAAAGCCACTTTCATGGATAATAATAGTACTAGAGTAACGAGAAAAGGTAGTCAAAAGACAAATCAAAATATAAATTACAATAGCTTCGATGTCTTTGCCTAGTTTCTTCCGGAGTTCCGCGTTAAAGGTCTCCGCAAAACCGTCCGCCACGAAGTATCTGAAAAAAGTAAAACACAAAAAACGTTGTAATGACATTCTTGATATTGTTTAAAAGCTTGTTCAGATTATTCAAGTGAAAAATTTATGTGATGTGTCATGTGAGTGATATGATGTATGTGAGCCTACAAAAATATACAAGACAGCAATGGGGTTTTGTGGAATGGTAGTCAACATAAATCACGTGTGATCCATGACAATTAAAAAAATAATCTGTGATATAAAAGTCTAAACTCGGGCAAACAAACTGGTGGTTCCCTGATTTGACCCTGGTCTAAAAATTCACGGATTTCCAACCTTCTAAAAAAGAAGTGCTGCTAAACACTCCAAATCTAACTCACTTATGCCTCAACAGCACGCTAGCAGTCGGCCTCGCTCGGGGCTCAGTCCTCAGACACGCTGCCATCAGTTCCCGGGCCAGTCCCGTGCCAGGTATGCCGTTGGTGCGAGCTGCCCCCCGCGCCCCCGCCCCGCCCGCGCCCGCCAGCCGGGACACCACTTGCTGGTGACGGGGGGCTAGTTTACCTGGGGAAAGAAGGTCACAGGTTGTAGGCAACTACTAATCTAAACTCTAAAAGAGAAAGACCAACACCACGTAGTAAGTTTTACTACGTGGTTTTGATTGGTTGGTTCAATCGGGAATTGTAAACGTACTGTAAATTGGTTGGCGACCTATATTCCACCCTGGGTTCTGCTCTGCTCTCTATGAAACATCCTAGAACTCACCGATGATCTTAACGATGAGAGCGAGCTGGTCGATGTCAGAGTCGCCGGGGAACAGCGGGTCGCCGGTCAGCATCTCCGCGAACAGGCACCCCACCGCCCAGATGTCCACCTCGGGACCGTATCTGAAAGAACTCACATAGCTATTGGATACTTGGTAGAAGGTAGTCTCTCAGTAGGAGAAATTATTAAATTCCTAAGGGATTTTGTACTGGACATTTCATTTACTATGCGTTTCGTTCCTTAAAAGCAATAGAAAGGGAAAGTGATGGCAAATCTAAGAACAGAGATGAGCGAATAATATTATACGTATTGTAGAATACCAGGACTGGTGATAAAAATTTGCCGTAACAACAGCCATGTAGTCATGACAACACAAAGAAACAAATAAGGCATAAATAGTTATTCAGCTCTTAACTGTCTATTCAACACAAGTATTAAGCATTATTTTAAATCAGACAAATTCAGCAAAAATAAGAAATGGTTAAATGCTGATTAAAAAAGGTTCAAAATCTCTACCTGTGCTCCGCTACCAGCAACTCCGGCGCTCTATACCACCTCGTGGCGACGTACTCCGTGTAAGGCTCTCCGGGTGCGGCGAGGGCTCGAGCAAATCCCAAGTCACACAGCTTCACTATACCGTTGTTGGACACTAGAACATTCTCGGGCTTTACGTCTCGGTGGATTATCTGGTGGAGAAAAAAAAATCTACGTAAGTAACGCGTAGTTTTCTCTAAACCTCCATCCATAAAAAATGCTTTTGTTGGAATAATACAATGAGAAGCATTTTAAAAAATATAAAAAGTTGTATTTTTGCAAAGTGACCATTTGGATGCGGTTATTCTATAACCGACATATATATTTATTAATAGCCGACGAATCTATTATTTTGCCAGTCATCACAGTTTCCACAATCCCTATTCAACACTCACAGAATTCTGATGGCAGTACTCCACACCCTTGAGCAGCTGGTACAGATGTCTCCTGGCCGTCTCTTCCCCCAGCCCCCCCGGTGTGGCCTCCAGCTCATCCAGTAGTGTGTGGTCCAGGTACTCGAACACCAGGTAGAACCGCCGCTTCCGACGAAACACCTCGATCATGTTCACGAGGTGGTCGTGACGGAGTTTCTGGAAATTTTAAACGCCAGTTCAAATGTCTAAAGATGATAAGGAATCAAGTTTTTTTAATAAAACGAGCAAACGGGTCACCTGATGGAAACCAACTTCCGTCGCCCATGGACACTAGCAACATCAGAAGAGCTGCAGGTGCGTTGCCGGCCTTTTAGGAGGGAATAGGGTATTAGGGGAGGGTAGGGAAGGAAATAGGAGAGGGTAGGGAAGGGAAAAGGGTAGGGGATTGGGCTTCCGGTAAACTCACTCACTCGGCGAAACACAGCGCAAACTGTTTCACGCCGGTTTTCTGTGAGCCCGTGGTATTTCTCCGGTCGAGGCCCATTCGTGCCGAAGTATGGCTCTTCCACGTCATAAGCATTATATTACACGTCAGCAAAACTACACAACACTTCGCTCCATGGGACGTGTCGCGACGATCCGCTGAAACACAATAGTGCCCAAAATGCAAGACGCCCAATATTAAGTCCAAAAGATTTCACATTTTAGGACGGCCATTCTTTTGTGACCGATCATGAAAATATAAACTGGATATAAATTTAAATAAATCTAGGATAAAGAAGAATGGGTAATTTCTCCAAATGACTGTTATTGCCTTCTTTAAGTTGGTCTAAGTAGAGTCCGGGTGGTTACTTTAATCGCATGTTATTTGTTCTTCCCACCTTCAACATCCTAATCTCCCTCAGCGCCATCTTCCTGACGGCGGTATCCTCTTCTGTCTCCAGGAACTTCTTTATGGCGACGAGCTGGCCGGTGTCTCGTCGCCGGCACTTCAGCACAACGCCGTATGAGCCTTCGCCAACCTGGTGTTCAATAAAAATTAAATGTACCCGAACAAGCAGATTATTATATCTATTGTAATTATAAACTGATGACTATGACTGGTACTTGCAAGTTGCAATATCAACAAACCCACTCCGCCAGTCTATTTTTTCCCCTTTAACTTTACGTTCTGCAAGAAACAAATAAACAAATTCTGAAACCTACTTATAAAATTAGATCAGCATACGGCTTTTTGCGGATACCGCCATAAATATGAGTGTCGTGAGCTGTCGTGACAGAGGGACGTTTCGCGAACGAGAGCGGGTCACACACCACGTACGACCAAGGCCGAAACATGCATGCTCCAACTTTTTCAACCAACAATACTTCGTAGACGTAACCCAGAAAAAGAGATACATAATATCTTTCTTGCTGAATTATGACTTATGACTATGAGAATTGGAAGCTGGCGAACAGATCCGGATTAGTCCGCGAGAAAAAAAATTACACGGTGGCTAAAAAACTAGTATTAACTACTACTACTACTGAACTAATCGGGTTTTGTTTGAAAATGGACGTTTGCCTTTTCAACCGGTTTTGATTGAAATAATTAACAGGAATTGACGCAGATGGATCAAGAAAAGGCGATTCGAAAAAAAAAATACTTTTACACTCTGGTGGACTTATCCGGTTTTGTTCGCCAGCTCCTCATTAAAGGAATAGAGAGCGTTCCTATGCACTGGACACACCTCGGGCACGAGAAAACCACCCCTGCGTATCTGTTCTCGTTTCAATGAAACTCTTTGCAGTCACTGAAACTAGTGTATGACACGTTTTTAGTATGGAGTGAAACCCTGTTCCTCACCACAGACAGCTGTTCATATTTATCCATCGCCCTGCTGCGCGGCGTGGAGGCGGAGATGACGGCGCGGCGGTCCATCCTCGTGCACATCACGACGCATCACTAGCACCACATTGATACCTGAAACAAATGAAATACCTCATCATCGCCTTTCACTGAAAGGAAGGTCGATGGGATCTTAGGGTCCACTACGAATGTCAAACATCCCAATCTTGGGCGGCCCCGCTATCCACTTTCTCAAATCGTCGGCATTTCAAGCCGCAGGGCACTCTACGTTAGCCTGCTCGTAGTAGCGGGGCCGTCCAAGATGTCGCAAATTGCTAAAAATCAGAAGCCATTGTACCCGTACTCTTATCATGAATTTGTTCAGATCAGTTTTATATTCTATATGAGCAAATACTCATACATGCACTTGCGTAATCCCTTTCCCTGTTAAAAAGGCAAAAAAAAAGTAACAAAATTAACCTAAAATAAATTTCCATCACCTCTAAATCCGCAACTCTGGAGGAACCTATTAAGTGCGATATCTTTTTATATTATAAAAGTAGAACTTCCCTTGAAATGATGGAATAATTTAATATAATTAGTATGAGTTTCGTTCTACACTTGTGAAGTAAATGTATAAAATAACTGGCCACTGTTTCATGCCGCTCTTAAAACATTAATGTATTGGTTATAAGTCATCAGATGAAGCGATTTATGTTTAAAGTTTGATCTCAACTTTGTTTGTGTAGAAAATTCCGTATCTAAAGTATCTTTGCGTGCTTTTTTTTAATTGTTTAGCCGTTAAAGTGAAAAGATGTTACATAATATGGACTTGCAGATAGACACACCGTTGCGTCGTAGTACCGCACATACCGCAATACACTTAAAATTATAATCCTCCTCGAATTAATTTTGTAATAAAAAATATAAGAATATTTAGCCAACCAAAATTGTTATGTGGTTTTATTTATATGTATATTTTTACTCGAACCTATCTCATAGGACCTTGTCCTATCAAACAGACTATAGGAGTCACAAAAGCTAACCGCTTATGTTTGGACCTCAACACTTGCGAGTTCCCACGAACAAAACTCTTTAATTATACACAACTACCCAATTATGTGGTCAATAAATATTTTACTTTGTGACATATACCTACTATCACTAGCTGCTATTTGACCGAGCTTTGCTCGGTATTCGATAAACCACGAATAAAATGACATTTTCTAAAAATGATTCCTAGCTAGATCGATTTATCGCCCCCGAAACCCCCTATGTACTAAATTTCAAGAAAATCGTTGGAGCCGATTCCGATACAAGAATTGCTCGTTTAAATATATAAGATAAAAGTTTTAAAAGCATTTCATGATCTCATAATTCATGTAGAAGTGTTTAGTAGGAAGAGACTAATTTAATACATATAGTTAATCGAAACCCTGTAACTGAACTTACCCTTAGTTCGGATACAGGGTAAGTCCGGATAATTCAAGTTTACTCTAAATTAAACTACAATTACAGTACAGTATTACAGTTTGCGGTTGCAGTGCAGTATGGCGTATATGCCCGTAGCGCCAGGCAAAACAAACACTGACTAATTTACTGATATGTTGAATTATACAGACTTACCCTGTATCCGAACTTACCCTGATTAACTATTATTTTAGTTTAACAACAGTTCACGTTGCGTTAATCTGTCTCTTGATAGTCAGAAAAACTTTACCAGGTATTTTACTACTGATAAATCCGACACATAATAATGCTGAAAGAGCACTAAAAAGCAGCAATACTGCGCACCATATCTGCCAATTGATTCGAATAACCATGATTGACATTTGACACCATGATTGCGAAACTCGGGAATGCTCAATCGATGTTGACGATGGGTGTGTACGTTCGCTTGGTGACTATGGGCCAACGTGAGGAGACCACATAACAAACTAAACCATTGCGTGTATTTAAATAAATAAGTAAACAAGCGTACCACAAGGTCACGTTTTGTCACCGACGTTCATGTTCACGGTCACCGTCATCAAGTAATAGAGATTAATGAAAAGATAAACTTCGACATTAAATAGTTTATGGCGACATTAATCAAACATTAAATAACTCATTTTTCTACGATAAAATGAAATACTTATTATTTCTTTTCAGGCGACTTGGTTGGCTACTATGTATCTACTATCCACCTGTCCATCTAGTAGGTTTTCCCACACTTTCAGAAAAATGCCTAAAATTATGGATTGACATGTTATTTCAACCGTTAAACCTCAAACTGTCAATCATACACAACAAAAATCACAGCAAAAATACATAATACTCCTCAGTAATGTCCATTGCTAACCTTGGTGCTATTTCCATGTCCGTATTAATAAAAAATAGATTGTCGTCTGTTTGTCGTGCAGGTAATGGACGTACGGAGGGGGAGGAGGGGTTAGAACCAATGTCAGACCATAATGACTCTATACGTAACCTCTACTGATGGATGAAAATATTAGGTCTTATAATGTCAGGTCTTTCGAGCTCTTGCGAATGACTCACTCTGGAAAGCGTATGCATACTTTACAATTATTATAAATGCAAAAGTGTGTATGTTACCTCCTCACGCCCAAACTACTGAACCGATTTTTCTGAAATTTGGTATGGAGCCACTTTGAGTCCCTGGAAATGACGTAGGATACTTTTTATCTCGGAAAAATGTACGGTTCCCGCGTGATAAAGGAATTTGGTTTGGGCGCAAGTAAGCTATAAAGGCAGGCAAAACTAGAGAGCCGGTTTTAAATATTTTTTGGAATTCTGCAGTCTGCACAACTGTTCATAGTCTAACTTTCCGCCTGGTCTACTCTATGTCTGTGCCAAATTTCATCAATATCGATCATATTTAAACCAAAGCACATAAATTATACAAGCAAGTTATAGATTAAGCCAAGTATAGACATAGATTAAGCCAAATATTATTTATTCATCACTTCTTAAAACTATAATTTAAAACGTAGAACGAATAAAGAGGGATGTTTAATTCACAATTGACTAACATAATATATTTTAAAGCCTTAATAAGTCGTCATAATATAATGTAAACGACAAACAATTTAAAAGAAATGCTCATTTGCGTGGAATTTAAAACGGAACCAAATTTACTGTCCCCAAGTTACCCTCACGGAATTAGCGGCCGCGACGACGTATCATACGTAGAGATATTGCACAAAAAATAGTTAAATTGATTTAATTTCCTTTAGAAATAAACACAAATTTTAGAAATTTATAAAGTGTTATAACATAAGACTTACAACCATTAGGCTGTCGTCATCTAATCGAAAGCTAAAATGTTATAGCTTCACTTTCGAAAAACCAGGGTGATAAGATGGTATTCAGTCCAAGATGAACTTTAAACTTCTATCTCCTTGCTTAAAAGAATATTATTTAATAAATTGCATAATTCACTGTATAATGTTTTGCCCTTGTTTGTTACATTTATAAAGGTGCTTGATAGATACAGCGTATCTATTGTATAAAATTATTATTATTGGGGCAAATGCATTCAATTCGCGACAGCTCGTAAACCTAGAAGGCACACGCCAAAAGAAGAAGAACTTACGTTCTTCATCTCATAATGCTGAATGTATTCTTACACGCGCGTCTCTCCGGTTTTCACCTGAATGCAACATCCCTAACAATGTAACATCTACGTGCGATCGGAAAAAAGTTGCGTGTCTCCTGCGATAGCCCGCCACCGCCCGCCCGCCCTACCGACGACAATCAATAAGCAAACAAAATAACCCGTTACCCGAATTCCAAGGAATATGGATTGTATGGATTATACTCTGGAATCATGTTGATTGTAGCTTACACAAATTCCATGGAATATGGATTGTATGGATAATATTCAGGATTCATATTGCTTATCCAGCTTTCAAGAATCATTTATAAACAATATGAAAGAAACGATTTTGGCAGTCTATGCGTGTTGGTTCCAACATAGCGCCTGAAAAATTTGCCGTGGTGACGGGTGGACTGAATTGTAACAAGTTTTACTTTCTTAAACTTATTAATACTACCCAACAATAATAAAATAAAATATCTTTTGATCTAAAATGGGTATGATATAAATGATTCATGATACACTTTTTGAAAGTCGAACGAAGAAACTACGTATAAACTACTATAAGTTATTGATATTATTATTAATTTGTATTCTGATCTACGTAGAATGCACACACAGTATCTTAAAGCAGCTGAAACTACTAACATGCATTTTGTTTCGAGACTGTGGAAAATTGTGCACTCCTGAAGGAAATCTGTTTGTTATGGCGGCGTCTATTTCGCTTTAAAGTACAGTGCCTCAGAGCCATAGGCGGGTCGCAGTACCTTTCCCGTATTCGTTTTCCATATTCAAAATTCCGTGAGACTAGCGCAAACGTTTGTTCTATGCACGCTTGTCGGCTTGCACTTGAAACGTACGTAATTCGTTCCGTTGGGAAGAAAGCGAACGTGTGCGCCAGTAAATGTATTTTCTACTGATTCTATGCATTCGGATTTGCGAATACGGAAAACGAATTCAGAAACGGTATGCGGAAAACGTAAAAAATTGTACGACGACGACAAAATCACGAATCTACAATAAAGTAATGTAGACAATTTTCTACGTATCGTGACTATGTCTCCAATATAATATTCTCTGTCGTATAATTTGCGAATGTTTTACAATACTCCTACATTTATGCTAAGTAGAGAGCACGCTGACTAAATTACAGCTCACGGAAATTATTAAGAGCCCCTGCAGACTTTCTAACGGCCGATAGTTTGGTCGGGTTGGGCTGTTAGGGCGCACAATACGCCAACAGTTGGGTTGATGGTGAGTGCGCAGACTAGACAATAGTATGTGCGCCGGCAGAAATAATTTCCAAGGAGTGCAGATTTATTCTTTCTTTTTTTTCTTTTTTTTACTTTTTTCGAACAACATGTGACTGTCTATTTACGTCAACAGAATACATTTAGTGCCGAAACATTACGAACTATCTTTGTACGGCATGATAATAGGGTTACAGACGGCTGTTTATTTCAATAATTCCTGTTGATCCCGAGATTCCCAAGGGGTGCAACTGCACCACCTGGCACCCCCCTGCCGGCGCCCATGGACAACAGGCCTATTGCTCTCGCACGGTTCCGTTCGTAGCGATAGATTCTTGAATGGAAAATTTTACACGATTCGGATTTCTACTGAGTCGGCCGACCAAATAATCTGCGTCGTGTGCGCGCATGGAAGAGCATCGTATGCATCGGCCGACAGTTTGGCAATAGTTAAGTTTGAAGACAATCGTTAAACTCATCAAACTTAATTATCGGCCAACTCGGCGTCGTTGTAATATGCGCACTTCCATACAGTTTCACACTGATTGAGAGCCAAACTAAAGTATCGGCCGATAGAAATCTGCAGTCTGCGGGGGCTCTAAAGCCTCGGCTACACAGACTCTATATGCAGAAAGATTGTACAATGTACAGTTTTCCAAAGACGTCATTTTGTTTTCAGTCAGTCAGTTTTGTGTGATTCTCAGAGCTTTTCATGTCTTAAGAAATAAAATGCAATATTCAAAGATATTTAGTGATTATTGGAGTATTTACTTAATGGATATTTTTAGAAATAATAATATATGGGTAGAGTATTAAAACCTTAAGTAATTAGTATATTTTTTGGTAAAGAATTATAAAGCTTCTTTGATATTGAAATAACACAAACTGCTAGTAAATAAATAACGTTTGTAATTTTGGTAAATTTTACCGCAATCCACTATTATTATAAGAAGATAAGATTTGTAATGATATAAAGAAAATAATGTTTCAAAAACTAACATAAAAATTTAACTATACTTAAATATATCATAATTCATAACATACCAATTCTTCTCGCAGCCTCACTTAAATAAAACAATTAACCACTATTAAAAACAACAACAATAAACAAAACAACGACCAAATAAACAAACAAAAAACACTACTCATAAAACCTTTTCGTAGACGCTCTACGACGGGGCTACGGCGTAGCGTGCTGCTACGAACGCGGCAGAGCCAAGACTGAAAATGGAAAAGGCATTACCTGGCTGACTTTCCACGGTTTTAAAATGGTTTTAAATTACTATAACGCGACAATATAATGTACTTTAAAATGCAGGTTAAAGTTGAGGTTAGTAATTTTGTAGATTGACTTAGTGCGATTGTCTTTTGTTGGTTATTTTGTAAGGATTTGTGTGAATTACAAAACTACCCTTACTTAATATAATTATAAATCTTACGCGACTAAAGCAATAGATCATTATAAATGTACCTTTCTAAAAATTTCATGAATGTTTTCTTACAAGTATTTCGAAGAGGGGATCAATTGACAAATAAAGTAATTTTCGAGTAAAAGAATTATATTGAAGATAACTAACATTTTATAACATAAAGGCAATTAGTCACTATTTCCCCGATAATTAAAAAAAAAACTTGTAGTTTACTTACTTTATCATAATATTATTTACCTAAAATCTATTTTTTTATTTCAAAACATTTTCCCGCTCCTAAAGCCTCCATTAAAGCAAACGTATACGTGGGAGAGCCATGCTTCGGCACGAATGGGCTGGCTCGACCGGAGAAATGCCACGTTCTCACAGAAAACCGGCGTGAAACAGCGCTTGCGCTGTGTTTCGCCGAGTGAGTGAGTTTACCGGAGGCCCAATCCCCTACTCTATTCCCTTGCCTACCCTCCCCTATTCCCTTCCCTTCCCTAAACTCCCCTATTACCCTATTCCCTCTTAAAAGGCCGGCAACGCACCTGCAGCTCTTCTGATGCTGCGAGTGTCCATGGGCGACGGAAGTTGCTTTCCATCAGGTGACACATTTGCTCGTTTGCCCGCTTATTTCATAAAAAAAATGAACACTTTCGAATTGTCATTTAAGTACCCAATTTATCCACTTACGTCTTCAAAAATCATATTCTAATTCGCTTTTTATGAATCAATACCTGCAAGATAACAACATGACAAACTGCTTTTCGGGTATATTCGTGTACAGCAGAATGTCACAGCGATCGTAAAAATAATCCAAAACGAGTGCTCTGACCCGAGCGATGCAAATACAAAGTAAAAGAAAATGTAATCCTACGTCCTAGCCCTATGTTTAAGGAATAAATAACTTCTAATCAAATTGAATGGTTACGAATACGATCTAATTTGATGAAATTGGGAACAGGAGAAATGGTTTATGATGAGAAGATAGATATGGTAAGCAGAAGACGGAATATAGCTTACTTTATTCGCTACAAAAAAGAAGGTTTCAGAACATTGGCGAAGATGTTAATATTTACATACATCATAATATTTTTTTTAAAGTTAGGACAGAAAGGCTTAATAGCGACCAACTTATCTGACAAATACTCCATACTCTATCTGTGAGATAATTTATGGATATCCGGCACTCATCAGTAAGTGGTGAAACAGGCCCTAAGTTATGTTTCACAAATGTATTTGTTTATTTCTTTAGTTTTTAGAGCCTAATATTTTCCTAGTTTCAAACACTTATTTTATGATGATAGCGGTGATGATGATGATGATGATGTATTCACGGTAAACACCGTAATAAATCTGGTAACGTAAGGCGGCGTAATTATTACGTGGCACAGCTGCGGTGTGCACGTAGTATACGGGTGTTACGGTATAGGTGTAGACTGTGGAGGTATAGTACACCCTTACAACCTCAATACTGACGAAATGCTATGTAGGGGACACACTGAGAGAAATAATTTAAATTGAACGTGGTGGATAGTTATGTCGATCTTCGATCCAAAAACTGCGAACGAATTTCGGTAGTATTGAGCATATAATCTATGTATTGTCCTGAAAAGGTCTGACTCCTCCTCCTCTGTCTCCAACGCCCAGCAGGCACCATGAACCGTTAATTGTGTAAAAGTGTATTTTGCGTGCAAAAGATTCTATAATCAGAAGACATTGTGAGCGACCGAGACATTTCCGTCGTCCGTGTGGGGGTGGTATTTTGCTTCATACCTTTAGGGCTCCCCGCTCCCACACTATACTGCGAATTCACATCGCATCGTAATGTCATTTTTATTATGAATTTTGTCGCAGACATTTGCGATGCGATGCGTATTCGCAGTTGTGTGTGGGAGGCCATAAAGTTAACATGTAACATTGCAATTGAAAGTATTGGCTTGATTTATTTAACAACATATCCAAAACATCCAATATCTTTCACAGAAATAAATCACCCATACTTTTATTCATATGGTTCAGTGTGACCCCATCACCACCCTCACCGCGAAGTCGGTTCCGGCGACAGGTCACTGACCCCTCGCGTGCCCGCCGCCGCGGTCAAGGGACCCGCGTCGGACGGCGTCGGCTGCACAGGCCGATACGATGCGTCGGACATCATAGGCAACTAGCAGTTCGATACGATGCTTCGGAATGAGTCATCTCTTGCAGACCGATAGACCGACTTCGTTGGTCAGGATAGCTCGATACAAGAGGTCAAACATCGTTGGTAAATTAAGCTCGACAAGGCATCTAACAGCGTTGGCTGTTGTAGCCCGATACCACCCATCGGACGTCGGTCCCTTAATTCCAATACGACCTGTCGGACAATGTCGGTCCTATCATTCCAATATAAGTTATGAGTTATGACCCATCGAACAATTTGGGTCTCCTCATCCCAATACGATAGACAAAGTCGACTCTTGCAGCCCGATACGACCCGTTTGATGAAAAATGACTTCCTCTCCTTTGATTATACTCTCTTTACTTTGTTCTGCTGCGTTCCATTCCTTTCCGTTCTGTTCTTTTATATGTAATACTATAGGCCGTAGCTTAGACATATCCTTGGAATATCGCTCAAGTAAATACAAGTTTTATGTGCGCGCGACATGATAGTGTATATCTATAATCTATTATTGCTATCATCCCCTTTACCTTTATGGATATAGGGCAGGCTATAACTCGTAAAGAAATGGCAGTAATTCATGAAAATTTTATTCATTTCCACGCGGCTTATCAGTCGCCCTATCTATCGTTAAATAGGACTTGATCATTTCCCCTACGCGAGTTTTTGAGGTTAACGAACAACGCCAAACATTCATCATAATTACATTATCATCTAGGATCAAATTTTTTACGCCTGTTAATGTTGTTGAGGGGGTGAAGAAAATCTAAAAAGGTTTTGAATCTTATCTTATATATTTAAACGAGCAATTCTTGTATATAAATATATAATTGGAATCTCGGAATCGGCTCCAACGATTTTCATGAAATTTAGTATATAGGGGGTTTCGGGGGCGATAAATCGATCTAGCTAGGAATCATTTTTAGAAAATGTCATTTTATTCGTGTTTTATCGAATACCGAGCAAAGCTCGGTCATATAGCTAGTATGTATTTATAAAACTAAGGTCTAAGCACTGTAAGCTGCTAACATGTTACTCTTTTTAGCAATCACACTACAGGATCATGTTACGTATTAATGGTACCTACACAATACTTACAGGCATCTATGGCGTAGTAAGCCTTAGAGCCACTTAGTCAAAAAGGCATTCAGTGATGAAGAGCAATAGGAGTTATTAAGTAAAGTAGCCTTTATTTCATTCCTATGGTCGATTTATGGTTTTTAAGGTAGCCATAATCGGCAGTAATAAGCAATAAAGTAGTGCCTAGTGCCCATTACTAAATAGAGCCTAGAATTTTTGTGATATATAGCTGTAGGTCCACTAGCAATTGTGCCTAGATCTTATCATCCTCCAAAGTCGTAATTCTTTCGCGCTAATGGTCCTAACAACGTTTCTTTTTGATTACATCGTACAATCCATACTTACTTCCATACTAATCTATACTAATATTATAAATTCGAAAGTGTGTCTGTCTGTGTGTTTGTCTGTTATCAGCTCTTCACGCCCAAAACGCTGAACCGATTTTGCTGAAACTTTGTATAGAGATACTTTGAATCCCGCGAAAGGACATAGAATACTTTTAACCCGAAAAAATGTAAGGTTCCCACGCGATAAATGCATTTTGGTGCAAACGAATTGGGGGGCGTCATCTAGTTCAAAATATCCATAATTTCATACTAATATTATAGTCTGTCTGTCTGTCTGTTACCTCTTCACGCACCACTGAACCGATTTCGCTGAAATTTAGCATGGAGAAAGTATGATTCCCAGGAAAGGTATCCTATGCACTTTTTATCCCGGAAAAACATACTAATATTATAAATGCAAAAGTGTGTCTGTCTCTCTGTATGTCTGTTATCAGCTCTTAACGCCCAAAACGCTGAACCGATTTTGCTGAAACTTCGTATAAAGATACTTTGAATCCCGCGAAAGGGCATAACTACTAATAATATATTCTGTGACATAGGATACTTTTAACCCGAAAAAAATTATGATTCCCGCTCAATAAACGAATTTTGGTGCATTATATAATTTTAAATACAAATCTTATAACCGTTCTCTGAAGTACCATGGTACCCAACTGTCGCAGTCAGCATAACAAATGTTTAGTCTAACAATGCTATCGTTTCCCAGTACTGTGCTGACCGCCTGTAACCGGAGACTACCGAGAAGCGAGATAGCACATCCCGTTGCTATCGTGTTCAGCGTTTTATCCTCATCATCATCAGGGAAGTCAGTGTCGTCAAGGTAATCTAAGGGCTCGTACACAGAAAAAGACACGACGTCGCTTGCAAATATCGGTGGCAAAAACACTTTATAAATTCGCAATTATATTTTCGGTGCGACGTCGCATCACAATTTTGTGTATGAGCATTAGGGACCTATCAGACAGAGAGCGGTCACACGGTCAAGCGTTCAAGCGGTCAGTTTTGCGTTCTCTCTGTTGTTTTCAGTTATATCATTTATTCTAACTGTTGCTTCTCAATACATTTTGGATAATGTATTGTATGTTAGAAAGAATTTAACTAAATTTAAAACTAAAAGTGATAGTCACGGTAGAAACACTAGAAATAGGCACAAGCTGGAAATACCAGTGATCAGACTTAGCAAAATAAGTAAATCTTTTAAAGGTCAATGTATACGCCTTTACAATAAAATCCCGGAAAACGTTCAAAATCTATCAATTAATAAATTTAAAAAAGTAATTAAAGAACGTTTGTGTGCCAAAGTTTCTACTATACGGTCAAAGATTTCCTAAACGATAGCACTTCTTGGGAGTAGGATGGCTGCTTGCAAGGCTGCTTCTACATTTATTATATGTGACTTACAATTGTGTATTCATATTGTATAGATTAAGTTATTTACATTGTAAATTTTATTTTTTTAAAAGACAAATTTTCCACTTTTTTACTAAAAAGTGGCCACGTGCGAGTTTCTTACGCCGGTTCTTCTCGCCGGGTTAGTTCCCGAACCGGTGGTAGGCAACATGTAGTTCAACATTCTGAAAATATTTGATTCAAATTTATTCAGAAATAAAACAATTTTTATTTATTTTTATTTATTTATTCCTCTATGGTTTAACAAAATTTCAATAAATGCCTTTCTTGATCAGCGACATCTCTTGAAAATTTCGTAGCTTGCAAGGAGTTTTAAAAAGAATCTACCAGATGGCACATGTTATTTATTCGTTTGCAGAGATATGATATTCATTTGATACACTTAACGCCATCTATCATTCAGATGAGAACTAAAAACTGTAGACACGCTGGTTTGTATGGGACTCGACGGTCTATAATATTTTCCTTTGTCTATGGTTATATAGAAATACTCACACGGGGGCGTTCTCACCGCGTCAGAATTTCTCCCGTGTGACTGACCGCTCGAACGCAGAATACGAACGCAGAACGCAGAACGCCGGAACGCGTGACCGCTGTCTAATAGGTCCCTTAAACTGTTTGCATCAGGCTCAACTAGGGTTGCCAACCATACTGTTTTAAACAGCATTATACTGTTTTTCATTAAATTATACTTTTTACTGTTGAAGAAAAATAAAGTATAGGTACAAAATACTGTTTTCACCACCAAATGTCAACACTTTATTAGGGCGTATTAAACCTAGACGCTCAGACTTTTTTTTAAAGTTAGTTAGTTTTGCAAGAAGCTCTAATCAATATCTCGATCGTACTGTTCATTTTACTAAAATACTGTTGAAAATACTTCGGAGATTTAAATATACCTACTTTATTTCTTGCCAAAAAAGTTGGCAACCCTAGGCTCAACTCATAGGCAGAGTCGAAGCGAAACGTCATGTTTTTCGCCAAAGCATATTCTGAATCAATTCCTCTATTGTTCTATTATTACTGAGTATTATTATAAGTACTCTGCTACAAAAATATGAAAGCGTCGAAAAACGAATGCGCGCGTTCTCGCTGGCATATTTTCGTTGCATAAATTTTTACTTAAATGATAGAGCAATAGAGATGAATATCTATATACAGTGTGTAACAAAAATAAGTGATAATACTTTAGGGTGTGTACGTGTTCCTTGTAGAGAGTTCACTGTGAAAGTAGCAGCTCTGAGAGACGAAATTTTTTTTTCACTTTTGTATGGGCAAGGGCCCGAGCGTCACGAGTTTCCCCATACAAAAGTGAAAAAAAATTTTGGTCTTTCAGCGCTGCTACTTTCACAGTGAACTGTCTACAAGGAACACGTACACACCCTAAAGTATTATCACTTATTTTTGTTACACCCTGTATATAAAACTCAAAGGTGACAGACTGACATGGCGATCTATCAACGCACAGCCCAAACTACTGGACAGATCAGGCTGAAATTTGGCATGCAGGTAGATATTATGACGTAGGCATCCGCTAAGAAAGGATTTTGATCAATTCCACCTTCAAGGGGTTTAAATACGGGAGGAAAGTTTGTATATAATATTACTTCTTAACGCGAGCGAAGCCGCGGGCAAAAGCTCGTCATGAATATGCTGTAGTAAAAAAATATGACACGTCGCGACGCTTCGACTCTGCATCAGTGTTGACTGGATAGTGAACTCATTTCCAACCTTTGATGTCAATGAATTTTAACACCACCGTGTTCCAGTGATTTAGGGCGTAGTTTTAAGGTCGTGGGTTCGATCCCGCGTTGGGAAAACGTTGTTTCTAATTGGCTATAAATACTATGTTGTAACGGTTAGGTTAGAGTGGGTTGCACCAGAGGCGTTGTTATAGTTAAGGTTAAGGTTATGGACTTTTACTAGGGATCTGACAGTTCGTTTGACATTTTGTTATGGTTAAAGTTATAGTTAAAGTAAGTTGGTGCAACCCACCCTTAGTTTCGTTGTCGGGTAGGTTGCCGGACTTAAGCAAACTTGGATAAAACGTTTTTTCAACGTATGGCAAAATGTACGATTAGTACGTAGTATTAATAATACCCTGTTTATATAGTAGTGGGCAACACCAAATTTCAATAATAATAGAATCAGCTGATCATTTTGGCTCTTGGTGGCTCTTGTATTGCAAGCCTGAACTGAGCTAAGCATAATTCAACCAAACTTACCGCAATGCAAAATAAACGCTCGACCAACTTTCACAAAAGTAATTAAATTGTATATTTTTATGAATTTAAAATATATATGAATAATTCAATATTTTATTCATTCACACAAACTTTGACAGTTAAGTATTTCTAATATCATAATGTTGTTTTTATCCGGTTGTTGAAGCAAGGAGGTTTATATTATTGTCTGCCGCTATCGTATTTAAATATGGTTTCTATTTATAATAATCTTAATTATAAGTTTCATGTTTACATTAGAATTTAAGGCCTTATTATTGAAAAAATGTTCCCGTGCGATACAGAAACTTCTGAATTGCGGGCCTTATCTAGGAGTAATATTTAATTCAATTTACTTAATATTGATTTAACTTTATTGCAAAACGTGGAGAACCATGCTTCGGCACGAATGGGCCGGCTCGACCGGAGAAATACCACGTTCTCACAGAAAACCGGCGTGAAAGCGCTTGCGCTATGTTTCGCCAAGTGAGTGAGTTTACCGGAGGCCCAATCCCGTACCCTTTTCCCTTCCCTACCCTCCCCTATTCGCTTCCCCTCCCATCCCTCCCCCCCCCCCCCCCTATTTTATTCCCTCTTAAAAGGCCGGCAACAGCTCTTCTGATGCTGCGAGTGTCCATGGGCGACGGAAGTTGCTTTCCATCAGGTGACACGTTTGCTCGTTTGCCCCCTTATTTCATAAAAAAAAAAAACAAATAAAATAATGAAAAACCTAATTGATTTCAATAAGCATTATCGGAAATCAAAACACGCAAACTGGTTCCTGGAAATTACGCGAATGCCTCGAGGTAATTTGCTAAAATAGTTCTGTAGTTATTTGTATAAAATCAAAGTTGCTAATGTACTTTTAAACGCTTGAACTAGCCTTTTCATGTCTGAATTCTACGTGGTCTAGCGTTATTGATGGCAATTTGCAACGATATAAAAATTGATTGTACCTTTTATACATGTTTTATATATAAAGAAGACAATAGACGTCTTTGCCTTATGTTTTTCGCTTTGCTTTATGTTTTACCTTTGAGTTTTGTATATAAAGACAATAGAATTTTTATATAAAACTCAAAGGTGACTGACTGACATGGTGATCTATCAACGCACATCCCAAACCACTGGACCGATCGGGCTGAAATTTTGCATGCAGGTAGATGTTATGACGAAGGCGTCCGCTAAGAAAGGATTTTGATAAATTCCAACCCCTTATGTTATTAGGTTAGGCAAACCGAGCCGAGTGCCGACGCTTTACATTGAATTGGCGTAGCCCGACCAAATAAAGTAGGACCGCGTGAATCAATTTCAGAAGTACATCTGCTAAGTATCGAATGTGTCGGAGTGTACAGTCGGTCTATATTCTATTACGCTGTACCATTGAGCGGCAATGAAAGTGGGACTCGTTTTAATATCCGACACGACTGGGGTTGCCATATTGAGGATTTTTACTGAAATAATTCAAATTTTGTAGCAATAGTGATATATCTGCTATCACTATTGCTACAAAATTTGAATTATGAACGCGATAGGCGATAGCATGTCAAAAAGGGGTAGTAAACAGTTGATAGCGTCTCAAGGCTAAGGTAAATCTATACTAATATTATAAATGCGAAAGTATCTCTGTCTGTCTGTCTGTCTGTCTGTCTCGCTTTCACGCCAAAACTACCGAACCGATTGTTATGAAATTTTGTATACAGACAGTCTAAAGCCTGAGAAAGGACATAGGCTACTTTTTTTACTGAAAAAAGCGTTGTAAGGAGGTGAAAATGCGTAAATTTGTTCAAATTAAGTTAGTTTCAAAAATCTATAATAGATGGCGCCGTGCGTCTTCTACATAGCGCTAACGCTTGCCCAAAAGTATTTCTATAAGAGGTGGTATTATCTTACATTTACTTTTCGATTTTTTTGATTGTTATTTCTATATAACGTTATTTAATAAATCAGTACTTTATCTATGCAGTGACGTAACCTTAAACCTATCATTGATAAATAGTTTATGGGTAAAGTTGTATAATTGGGGGGCTAAATAAGCTTAAAAATTTGGCATAAAATATAAAGTTTAATTTTAAAAATTTAAATATTATGTGCACACTGCAAAGCTGTTTTGATTTAAGGGGTACCAGGGTTTTTTTATAAAAACTTTTGACACCAATTTGACACCAATTTTGTTGACATCGCGCGCTATAAACTGAAGTCCACGCGGACGAAGTCGCGGGCAACAGCTAGTAGTACATATAAATAATTACTGTGAATTGGGCAAGGTCCTCGCGGGACTGCGAGGGCGATCGCTTGCCCGACTTTTAGTTTAGAAGGTGCAAAGAAGAATATTTGGAAAATACGTACTCGATGTTCAAGCTGAATAATTTTTAATGTAATGACAAAATCTATCAAAAAGTAAACAAGTCAAAATATCATAAACTAAAGAGTACAAAATAATAAGGTTTTATAAAAGAAGTTTAACTATGTACACTAGTCACTACAACTGTATAGGACGCCCACAGTTTTAAGATCGCTCGACAAAAATAGAAGAGGATCGGGAAGTCGCGGTGTTTATTTTTTGGGGCAAGAATTGGGTGGGCAAGAAGTGGGTGCGCACGCAGTATTGGAAAATCCACTGATTTACTAGAGGTCTACCAGAATCTGATGGCTGGCTGAATTTATATATTTGCATGTTTAACACACAGAATCAGCCGCTATAAGGAAAAAAAAACGAATCAAAATGTTTTATTGCAATTACCCCGGTATTGCTAGAGTCAATTTACTTTCTCAATTTTTGCCATCAGATTCTGGTAGACCTATAATTATAACGATCAGACAGATCGTTGCTGGCAATGATATTCTATGTTACTAACGTAACTAGATTGGAAGTTTACGGTAGCAACGCGTTGCCACTTCGAAGATGCCTGCAGGCATATCTCACATACATAATGACATAACGAATATATGACTTGACATTGTCTTTTTAACAAAAAAGTGGTTACGCATTTCTGAGAATCTTTTGTAAGACACTGCTACTCTAGTATTTTAGAAACTCATTGGTTGCTGGTAACAGATCAATTGAAGAAACTGGAGGAGGCAGTCAATACAATGATGATTGCCTCCTCCAGTTTCTTCGAACGTTTTTTTTTTATGAAATAAGGGGGCAAACGAGCAAACGGGTCACCTGATGGAAAGCAACTTCCGTCGCCCATGGACACTCGCAGCATCAGAAGAGCTGCAGGTGCGTTGCCGGCTTTTTAAGAAGGAAAAGGGTAATAGGGGAGGGTAAGGATGGGAAGGGAAGAGAATAGGGGAGGATAGAGAAGGGAACTGGTCCTCCGGTAAACTCACTCACTCGGCGAAACACAGCACAAGCGCTGTTTCACGCCGGTTTTCTGTGAGAACGTGGTATTTCTCCGGTTGAGCCGGCCCATTCGTGCCTAAGCATGGCTCTGCCTCGTACGAAATCTTAAGTTTTGCTCGGCTTAAATAAGACTGTATAACAGGTCCATAAACTAGAGTTCACTAAATCCCCTAATTTTCCCATATTTTAAATGGGTACTATTCCGTGGTGAGTGGTATCCCCACGTCTCCAATCAGCTCAATTGGTGCGCGCGCGCTTAATTGAGCGCAACGAGCGAGCGGGACCCTCACCCGCTGCATACCGCCGTGACATTTTGTGACTTATGAATGAAATAATATAGACATCTATCATGATAGAACGATCTAGGTCTATAACTAATGATGCTCTTTGCTTCCTTGAAGTCAATTCATTTCATGGAAATACTAAAACGATTGCTGAATGTGAAAATATTATGTTTACCTCTCTCTCTGTCTATTACTTAGAAATAACATATTTTGCAGCAGACCAAACCCAGTTCCAGTCAATAGCCACGTTCTAAGGCCTAAACCACTAAACCACTGAGGCGTTACGCTATATTCTAGAAGGTTTGAGGCTCATGATAGTTGACCGATAATAATAATTATTAGAACTAGCTACATAATAATATAATGAAGGAAAATATCCAATAGGTAGCTTTTTCTGTCTCCAATCTTCATGTGTGTGTGTTGTGCTGTCAGCTGTGTGCCTTTGAATAAAGCTGTGTACATACACCATCATAGAGATTAGAGAGTAGAGACAGACAGCAGACGCATAGGCCGTATAGGCCGCGGTCTTACATGGGGCCCGGTAGATTTCGTACAGGCTGAAATAAAGTAGCCTACAATCATAAAAAAACATAAATTCGCATTGAGTTACTTACTTACTACGTACGTAGTACATACTTACATCTCAGTATAGATTCGGCACTGCTACTGACATACCTGCCATGGATTACGTTTACCACCTAAAAACATTAGTTTTCCTAGAAACTTATTTTGGTGTGGTTTTTGGACTTTGGTGACCCGAGAGTGAGACGTAATGCCCTAAGGAATGCTTAAGGACGGATTTTGTTTGCTTCTTCTGATGCCCCCTCAGACGTGATGCCGTAGGCAATATCCTTATTTGATTAAGGGCATTAAGATGTATGTACTACGTAGTACTTATACCTCAATGATTAAGGTTTAATCCGTCACTTGACACCGTCACAACACATAGAATACTTGCTTAAAATAATAAGTTATTCCCATGTTATTCCTACTTTTGTAAATGTCTAATCTTAATATATAAAAACTAGCTGTTGCCCGCGACTTCGTCCGCGTTAGTATAGTAGATCACGTCCTAAGTATTATATATTGTACAAAAATATTCAATGTACAGCATTGACTTTCCTACAATTTTATTGTATATAGATGTTCCGCGCGGCTTCGCTTGCGTAATTTAGGAATTTCTCGCGACCGTACATTTTTCCGCAAAAAAATAGCCTATGTCCCTTAACGTGGTCTATTCTTCATGTTTGCCAAATAACATAAAAATTGTTCCAGTATTTCTTAAGAATCTTAAGATAATAAGCAATTTCATATAATTTCCCCCGTTTTTTCCACATTTTCCTCTATTTCTTAGCTCCTATTAGTTGTAGAATAATAAAATATAGCCTATGGCCTTCTTTGATGCATAGGCTATCTAACACTGAAAAAATTTTTCAAATCGGACCAGTAGTTCCTAAGATTAGCGCGTTCAAATAAGCCCTTTCAAATAATTTCCCCCCGTTTTTTCCACACTTTCCTCTATTTCTTCGCTCCTATTAGTCTTAGCGTGATAAAATATGGCCTATAGCCTTCCTCGATCAATGGGCTATCTAACACTGAAAGAATTTTTTAAATCGGACCAGTAGTTCCTGAGATTAGCGCGTTCAAACAAACAAACAAACAAACAAACTAACAAACTCTGCAGAATTATAATATTAGTATAGATAAGTCGGGTTTTCCTTCCTGACGCTATAACTTCAGAACGCACGAACCGATTTCCACGGTTTTGCATTCGTTGGAAAGGTCTCGAGCTCCGTAAGGCTTATAGAAAAAAAAATTAGAAAAAACTTCAAGAGAAGAGCAGGAAAACAGGGAAAATCATTGTATGTCAAAACAATGTTTGCCGGGACAGCTAGTCATCTATTATAATATTATGCCACATTCAAAATACTAAGGCGATCACTCCGCTCGTTTCAATAATACCTCCTTTAACAAACTCTTAAAACAAAAGCACACTTAAAATAAACCGTAAATCACAAAACAAGAGTTCTCAGAACCGCCCGAGAACGCCCAATGAGTAATGTTAGAAAAATATTTCTCCTTCACAAGTGGGTTTAGTTCGCCACAAAAAACAGCTAAGCACGAGCCAGTGATATAGCCAGGGTTCCGTATGTGCCAATCTCTTTCATATTCTATGTTTTTTTAATGAAATAAGGGGGCAAACGAGCAAACGGGTCACCTGATGGAAAGCAACTTCCGTCGCCCATGGACACTCGCAGCATCAGCAAAGCTGCAGGTGCGTTGTCGACCTTTTAAGATATTAGGGGAGGGCAGGGTAAGGAAGGGAAAGGAAGGGAATAGGGGAGGAAACGGAAAAGGGTAGGGGATTGGGCCTCCGGTAAACTCACTCACTCGGCGAAACACAGCGCAAGCGCTGTTTCACGCCGGTTTTCTGTGAGAACGTGGTATTTCTCTGGTCGAGCCGGCCCATTCGTGCCGAAGCATGGCTCTCCCACGTATCATATTATTCTATGTTCATATTGTTGTGCCAGATGTGTCTCGGTAACATCTTTGCACTGAAATTCATTCATCGCGCGGAAAAGTACAGTATCCCGAGATGAAAACCTTTTTATGTCTTTTAAAGGCACTCTAAAGAAATTTATACTAAATATTATCCAAATTGGTTAATGCGTAATAGCCAACACAAATATCACACATTTACTTCTGTGATTTGGAAGAATAATTAATATATTTTACTCACTAGATGACGCCCGCAACTCCGTTGCGTCAAAATTCGTTTATGGCGCGGGAACCGTACATTTTTTCGTGATAAAAACTATCCTATGTCCTTTCCCGGGACTCAAAGTATCTCCATGCCAAATTTCAGCAAAATCGGTTCAGCGGTTCGCGCGTGAAGAGGTAACAGACAGACAGACAGACGGACAGACAGACAGACACACTTTCGCATTTATAATATTAGTATGGATATGGATTTCCCTTTGTAACTGCGAACTATTTACATCCGTTGTAATACTGAATAACTGAACTAAACTTTTAGCAACACGTTTAAAAGTTTTAAAGAGTTTTTCATTACTCTACTGAACCCTAAATCCAGAAAGATTTATTATTACGTTATTTATCGCATACTTCATATTGGTGATGAAGAGGTTTGACCAAAACAATATTCTCAAAGAATTCATTGTAACTTAGTAATGTCAGCTTATTCTTCAACGTTACTATAATATTAAGCTGCCGAGTTGAGTATCTCAATCTGACGACCTCTGTGGCTCAGTTGATGGGCTGTTGGTGGCTCAAGCCAGGGGTCGCGGGTTCGAATCCCGCCGACCGAACAAAAAGTTTTCAAAGTTCCTGGGTCATGGATGTGTATTAAATATGTGTATAATATAATAAAAATCTTAAACATATGTATAGTCTAAAAGTATTAAATATATTTTCGTTGTCTGGTACCTGTAACACAAGTCCTTTAGGTACTTAGCACGGTGCCAGACTGACGTGGTGTGAAGCGTCCATAGACATTATTATTATTATTAATCTAAGTAAGTAAACGCTATAGATACTTGATTATATTCAGGCGTAAAGTTATAAAATGTTACCATATAGTTTTTATATTGAGAACCTACATAAACAAAATCAATAATTATATTATGCTCGCAGTCATAAAATATAAAATAATTACAAACGAAAATCACTAAACACTGTTGCATTGATTCCCTGTACCATGCAGCAAAATGAAAGTATCGTAAGAGTCTCGTGGTACAGAGGCTGAACGAAAATATTGCTCCAAGGAGTCCGGAGGGAGCGCCCACATGTTCCCTAGTGATGTACACGTCTGAAAGTTCAAGACTATCGATAAATTTATTAAATTTTTAAGTCGCGGTATTTGTAACCAAAGACTTCTATTTAATCTTAAATAGAATTCTTCGTTTGTAACCGACAACGAAGATGGCAGAAGGAATATTTTTTCTACATGATTGAAGCGTGGGGCTATCTGGATCTGGAAAGAGTGCATAGATTCATATTATAGAGGCCTGGATATTGCGCCAAGTTTGTTTATCGCGAGGGAACCATACATTTATCCGGTTAAAAAGTATTCTATGTCATTTCCCGGGACTCAAAGTATCACCACACCAAATTTCAGCAAAATCGGTTCAGCGGGTAGATCGTGTAGAGGTTACAGACATACACACAGATTTATAATATCAGTAAGTAAGTATGGATAGAATACATTACTTTGGGTTCAAGGAAAGTTTTTAGCATTTAATTACAAATTGATAAAATATAAAAATAATTACAATGTCTGTTTTGAGGGTATTTCAAATGTTGCCTGGTATGAAGTTACAATGCAGTTATACTGTAAATTTATATAATTTAAAAATAACTATTTATTTCTTTTACCTTTATCTAACTAGTTAAATGCCGAGCTTTGTGAGGGCTCGCGTCGTCACATCTTGACGGATTGATGATAACAACTTATAAATAAAAATTACTATGTTAAAGCACAAATCAATAGGCGTGATAGTTTTTCCGTAAAGTATACCACACAATGTATACATTGTGGGATATACTAGGGCTCGCTTCGCTCGCCCTGATAAATTGAAACTGACTGAAAGTTCTAGCACAGACAAAATTGCTGACTTTAACGAAAACCTTATCGAAAATATAAATTCGATATTCCATCCCTAGTCCCTACGCCATCTCCCGTCTTAAGGAGCAGTCACGAGCGAGCCGGCGCGTACGCATCCCGCGTCCAAAAATACACGCACCCGGCCAACTCATGTAAAACCGGGCTCGAAGCATCGATATTCCAATTTCGAATTTCAGATTTTTTAATTTTTGACAGTTATTTTTTTTTATTCCAAGAAAAGTGTTGTGTTACCGATGTAATGTCACCGACGGCCATCGCGGGGGAACTGCCCCAGTGGTGCGGCAACATCGACAGCTGCCCCCAGGCGCTGCTGGGCTGGCTCTACCTGGTAGACGAGAAGAACGATAAGGTATTTTCGTCGGCAAGGTTGGGAGATAGTTTAATTGTAATCGAAATTAGCCGCGGCTTAGTTATAATTATACGACTGAAAATGTTTCATAATGTAAGTAGTTGAGCTGATGATGATTTGTAATTAGTTTTATTGAACTAAATTTGTTTTAGAGATGCAAAGCGACTTCTATATTTACTGAAATAGAATTAGTTTGCAAGCTTTATTTAATGCGATAAGGCATAGCTCTATCCTCTTATAAGAAAGAAACATTAAATTAATAAATTCTTTAAATTTCAAGGAACTTTAAAACGAAATTAGTACTTAAGTAATAACATGATGTCAAGGGAAAGGATAAAAACATAATATGAATATGTCCCACCCTATCCACTAAAAAAATCTACAGTATAGAATCATAGAATGTTGTATAGAATAATATTGACAAAAAAAACCTAAAAAATCGACCAAGTGCGAGTCGGACTCGCGCAGGAAGGGTTTCCGTACTGTTATAGAGCAAACATAGACCAAAAATTGTGTTTTTGTATGGGAGCCCCCCTTAATTTTTTTATTTTATTTTAATATTATTCTTAAATATTGAAGTAGACATATAATTAAGGCCTTTGTGAAAATATCAAGTGCCTACCTGTTGCCATTATTGATATCGAGCAAAAAAGGGCCAAAAAAATCACGTTTGTTGTATGGGAGCCCCCTTTAAATATTTATTTTATTTTGTTTTTAGTATTTGTTGTTATAGCGGCAACAGATATACACAATCTGTGAAAATTTCAGAACTCTAGCTATAGCGGTTCTTGAGATACGGCCTGGAGACAAACAGACGGACAGACAGACATCGAAGTGTCATGAATAGGGTCCCGTTTTCACCCTTTGGGAACGGGACCCTAAATAATATTCCTGACTCCTGAGCAACATCTTAAAAATCTGTCAATCTCCCATCTGCATAGGAATCGACTTATCTGGTAGTACTATAATATTATGGAATCGTATTTTTTCTAACGATAATAAAAACAGATAATATCGTCACAAATCCAAAAAAGTTTTTAGAAAAATAAAAAGTACCACTGACAAAAGCATTTAAAAAACAACAAAATATGTGCACAATTTACGGTTGTAAACAAAACAATTGTACAAATAAAGCCAATTTGAACATGTGTCCAACAGCAGCTATGCTGGTCGCTTTCTTATTTTTCTATACCCAACTGTTGCCCGGACAGTAAAAAGCATAAATTTTGTGTTTTTAAAAGGGTGTTTTAATGTTTTTTCAAGTGCTAAACAAGTCTTAGTTAAAATTTGAGTTTGTAAAATTGGCATAATGGCTCGTTCGCTTCGCTGACTAAATGTTAGCATCAAACTTTTATAATAATAATTTATTATAGGTAAAAACTAAAACTTTTAATTAAGTAAGTATATTTTTTTCAATCAAAAAATTATAGTATAGTTTTTATCGATGTGAAAACAATAAGGCAATGGTTAGGCTGGGTACGTAATAATTACTTTAATTCGTTTATTATACAGAACTCCAAATTATAAACTAAAATCTGTCAAGTCTTAATCTTATTATAATTTATAAGGCCAAGCTGTAAACATAACACCAACTTTTATGGAGTGTTTTTCTTAGAATAATTGATGTTATGTTATACTTCTCGTATCATTTATGTTATGTTCCACAGGCTCATGTGACGACATAAAGTGTATAAACCAGTGTTAATGCATTGGTTCAGATTGCTATAACTATCGTAGAATTAAAATTTGTTAAGTAGAGAACATCAGATCAAAATATAAAAGTTTAAATAGAGTTTTACGAACACCAAAATGATGCTGATTTTTCATAAATCCTATGCTGCCTAACGCACCAATAGTCGATAAATCGAATCAAAAAATTTGTCCCAAACTATTGTAGTTCTATAGAGTGTTACAAATCTTAGCTACTTTTACAGTGAACTCTTTATGAAGGAAACACACACCTCAACTCTTAATTTTGTTACACCCTGTATACAATATTCGACGTGAATGCATAAAAGTATCAAAAGCAAAAATCTCAAACCAGCTAGAGGACACGGCAAGCTTCGACAGCAGTCGACGGCAGCCGTCAACTGCCGTCGACAATAGTGCCGTTCGTCTGTAAGAAGCCGTAGTAGAGTCCAGTCAGAGCACGTTTTCGTACATTGACCTTGTTTATTTCAGTTACTCTAGTTATGAGAACTTTCTATGGCTAAACAAGAAGAATTCTTCATTTATAGAGCTTCGCTCATGTTGGTAGAGCTTTTTCATTCTGTTTATAGAAACAGAATGGAAAAAGCTATACCTAAAACAAAAAAAAATCTTGTAAGAAATAAGACGTATTTTTTCGTCCATTAACTGATATGTTTTTTTTTTCTGCATTCCCTTTTTTCTCTAAATAGGAATAAAGGGAAAATGTCCTATTTAATATAGCCTTTTATGTTACATATACTATAAGCTGCCAGAAAATTTTCTTCTATTCTCTACTGTTTTACCAAACTCCCGAACTACTTACTAAGCTAGGGAATTTCTGGCTGGTATTTAGTAGTGAGTAGTAACTGTTTCGAATTAGGAGTCAGCAGGAAACCACGCGCTGCACGGTGCACATGTTACTCCAATATAACTCTATTATTAGCGCTACCTGTTTGGTTCATATCACTTGTTGGTGGCTTATTAAAGTTCATCTGAACTTACGTGCATGGATTGCATGGAATGAACGCACTAGAGGAGGATGCGAAGATAAATCCATACTTACTCATCTATACTAATATTATAAATGCGAAAGTTTGTCAGTCTGTCGGTCTGTCTGTCTATCTGTCTATCTGTCTGTTACCTCTTCACGCCCAAACCGCTGGACCGATTTTGCTGAAATTTGGCATGGAGATACTTTGAGTCCCGGGAAAGGACATAGGATACTTTTTGTTCCGAAAAAATGTACGGTTCCCGCGCGATAAACGAGTTTTGGCGCAACTTACATTACAAAAAAGTATACTCGTATCTTACTCGTATTATAAATTCGACAGTGTGTCTGTCTGTCTGTTACCTCTTCACGCCCAAACCGCTGAACCGATTTTGCTGAAATTTGATATGGACAAACAAATTATGTGCACATTAAGATTAAAATGAATACAAACGGACTTACGCACATTCGGTGTCGGAGCTCAAAGCGATCATCAGATGTCACCGCATCACATCCGGCCAAATGTTTGTTGGGATGTTTTTACACGCACAAACACTTACGCACAGATTGTAAAGTTATAGTGACCTAAGTCTTTGGAGTTGCTGTGGTAATTTTGATAATGTTTTTTTAACTTGCTTTGAATGCACTCGAAAACTATTAGGCTGATTTTTATAAGAATTAGGAGCCATTAAAATAATTGATAGAAATATACCCAGAATCGAAAGAAAATAATTGGCTATTGTTGTGTCACCAACAGAGCAGGCTTTAAAATACTTTTACAGGAGTTAAGCAAAGAATCATAGTAGGTAGAGGCACAGCCACAGTATTACAATATTGTGGCACAGTAGAGGGACATGTCAATCAGTCTTAACTTTGCGATTCCTAAAACAGCTTTAGCATGTCCCTCGGGCTCTCTGTGATCATATCAGAGGCTTCGTGGTTGGATACCGCTGTCGATCCTGTTGATACAGAAAATACAGCGGTGGAAATGTTTGGTGGCCCAAAGCTCTATTAAAAAAAGGTACAGAGTAGAAAAAGGGGTCGGCTCATAAGTACCCATTGTCGATTGAGTTTTTGTACCAACTTTGGAAGACAGCTCGGGACTCTTTTTATGGTCATAAAACATATTATGACCGCCAAATTGCCAACCCATCAGTATCTGGCAAAGCGGCAACGTCGAGTTCCAATAACTCATACAGTGGGAGGTTAAATGTGGGAGATAATTTATTTTATTGCAAACACAATAAACTATTTTTAAACTATTATTTTTGATATTCACCACGTGTGGTATATATAGTACTAATAAATTTTATAACGCTAGAAAAATGTGTTTGTTGACTTTTTGCGCGATAGCCATGACATGTTTCCAGGAGTAGCCTTAAATCGACTCTACATTTGCTTTCCTTCTGTCACTGAAGTTCTTATATTTCTGTCCTGAAATTATGTCTGAAGAGACGAGTGGATAGGAGTTCTTAGTTTATATTTAAGCCTATGTTATTTCCTGAGATCGTATCTAAGTATATTTTATGGTCTTTTATGGCTAAAAATAAGGCTAGAAATATTTCTAAAGTTTCCTGGCTGTTAATCTATTTAGCGCTTTTGATTGGCTAACATTAAAAAATCTATCACTAAAACACCAACAAATAAACAACGCAGTTGAGTAAGTTATATTAGATAAACTTCTATGAAAAAAAACTGAGAATTAATTATAGGTCATACGACTAGGATTTACTTTCAGTCAAAGCGTAAAAGCGAAGTTAATTATTTTTGAGGTTATTTTTACGTGATAACTGACAAAATCTTTACGCACATACTGAGTCACGGCGTCAACGCACGCGTTACAAAATTGGAACGAATTATAATTCTTTAAACAGATGCGCGGGCACGCACCAATCAGTGCTCATTGCTAAGAGTTTTGCCGCCATTATTTGTCTAGCGTTCGACGATCAAAAATTACAGTTGCTAGTGTCTATCAATATTATATTTAACTTTCAGGGATTACTCTGAGTTCTGACTCATTACTACACGCAGGTGCCTCGTTTCAGTAGTATGCGGTCTTTAAGAGGATACACCAGGGGCTAGAGAAATGAAAAAAAAGTGTAATATATATAGCTGTCTCCCTTACCTCAAGCCTATACCGCAGAACGCAATACGACTGCAGAAAATCAACGATTCGTTGTCCCCTGATTCCTTCTCCAAAACTTAACCGATTTAAGTACTTTTTTCATCAAAGATTAAAGAAAGGCTTGAGCTATGTTCCTATGTTTTATTTTTTTTGTATAATCTAGCCAAATCGGTTTTCTGGACGTTTGAACACGACGGAAAATCTGGCCATATTTTTGGGTTTTGAACGTATGTATCTTATTTAATAATTAAATTATGAAGAAAAAGAAAACATAGGGATATCGTATTAGTGGCCGTAGATATTCAGGAAAAAAATTATAACTCTACTAGCATTATCCAGGGAGGAAACAGGGGACAACGTTTGTATGGAAAAAAGGGCGGTGTGGACTCCTCTTAACATTTACGCAAAGACAATTGGCACTCAATCTTCAATTACTACAATATTTTAAATACATACATACTTCATTTTTTGTTAAAAAGGCAAGCAATTAAAGGTGATTTACATTCATAATATGTTAGTAGCGCCAGCTAGTGCCTAAACACATTAGGCCGAAGTTACGCGGCGGAAATTCCGCATGATTACGTCCGCAATGTCAAACGCATGCAATATACGGACGGAACGCGACGGAATAGTGTGTCATCGGTAATTTAAAATATATTGCGGGCGTGATCATGCGGAATTTCCGCCGCGTAACTTCTGCCTAGTGTGTTTAGACACTTACACTAAATTCCGGTGTTAAATTATAAACATGACCAACTTCCAGTATCTATTAGCTCTACCATGGTCCATGAGTTGAAAGCTATAGTTTTTATCGACACTCGATACCGAATCCGTAAATCGAGTATCGATTATTACTTAGGTTTAAACTCATGGTAGAGCTACCTGGTGCCTGCTACTGTATCAACTATCAATGTAATAACTAATAAGCAGTAACCAACACATTGTAAATTTCTGGTCAAAATCATATCAAAGAGTTTCGTGGTTGGTTACGACTGTTGATCCCGGCGACACAGGAGTTGCAGTGGTGGGAATGTGTAGTGGGCACCCCCTAACACCGACTGCCCGAGGCCGAGCGATCGGTGCGGCGCGGCGTTGCCGTACATCTTCGGCAAAGCGTTTATGTGCGTGCGACTAGACGTATGCGAATTATAATTGCATAAGTTGATAAAACAGCTATGCAATAGATTTTTTTTTTTTTTATGATATAAGGGGGCAAACGAGCAAACGGGTCACCTGATGGAAAGCAACTTCCGTCACCCATAGACACTCGCAGCATCAGAAGAGCTGCAGGTGCGTTGCCGGCCTTTTAATAGGGAATAGGGAAACAAGAGAGGGTAGGGAAGGGAAGGGAATAGGGGAGGGTATGGAAGGGAATAGGGTAGGGGATTGGGCCTCCGGTAAACTCACTCACTCGGCGAAACACAGCGCAAGCGCTGTTTCACGCCGGTTTTCTGTGAGGACGTGGTATTTCTCCGGTCGAGCCGGCCCATTCGTGCCGAAGCATGGCTCTCCCACGTACAAAAATTTTCCAAAAATTTTCCGCGGCAGTATCCGAGTGCCACATGTATTTTTACATCCTGTTTATGCATTCTTTTTTGTATGTACCATCGAGGAAGTTGATTCCTATGCAATTGACAGACCAACGTTATTTGGTCGAATATGTCAATTCAATGTTAATTGTCAGCTGGGTTTGACGTAACGCGACCAAACTACTTAGGTCCCCGATTTGCATAGGAGTCAACTTCTCTGATAGTACTTATATATTTAAACCAGAATTACTCAACCTTTTAAAAGCATAATTTTTCCACATTTTGACCATGTATTTCACCTTTCCAGTGGGTGCCCGGCTCAGTATGGGGGCCTCTGCCGACGGCGGCGCCGGGCTCCGCGCAGTCCGACGACACTGCCTCGCTGGCAGAACAGCTGCTGGCGCTGTCCCTCCGCCGCCCCCCGCGCCCTCCCCCACCAGCCTACATGTGCCATCTGTGCTTCAAGAAGGGACACTATATTGGGGATTGCCCGAAGGTCAGTACTACACTACTCCTAGAACCGTATAATATGTACCATCGAGGAAATTGATTCTTAGGCAGTTGACGGACCTACGTCATTTGGTCGGCTTATGTCAATTCAATGTTAGCTGTGATCGGTCGGATGGGTTTGACTTAACGCGACCAAATTACTTAGGTCCGCCACCTGCCTAGGAATCAAATACTATCATACATATGCGTATAACAAACTTTTGCTCAGGAGATAAGGAGACAAGCGGTAATTACGTGTCTTGCCAGTTTCGCGACAGCAATGCAACAGGTATCTGTCTGTCAGAAATTTTCTATGCAAAATTTTTGATAAACATTTATATTATATAACGCCTGTTGCATTGCTGTCGCAAGATGTGTAGTTGTCCTGCGTGTTGATTCCACGTTGACTACTGTTCGATTCGAGTTTGGATAGGACATAGTAAAATTTTACTATGACTGTGTCTTGTGAGTACCGATTATAGTCAGTGCCAAATGAGGTGTTGATGAGAGTTTATTGTATACTTTTATTTAGGACATTTGAAATAGTTATAAAGTATTTTGATTCTGAAAATTATTAATTTTATTTGGTAGTACTCTACCAGACTCTATCATCAACTTTGTTATTTACGTCATTATCCACATAAAGCGGTCTATAATTGATAAAAGGAAATATTCCATTTTCAAACAAAATACAAATTTTCCATAACCGACGAAACGAAAACATTTCTGTTTGAACACATTCGCCGCGGTCGGCTTCAGACTATTTCAGCGGCAGCCCAATAGGCAGGCTGCCAAAATATATAATGCAGGTTATTTTTATAATTCTTACTATTGAATAATTTATTCTATACACGGGAGAAGCTAGTACCCGTAACGCCAGTTTAAGAACAAAACTATCATATCTTGCAAGATTGGAAGAGTTCAAAAAGATTCTTAAGAACCCTCTTCAAATCGGCCCTGGACTTGGCCTATTAAATACTACGAATAATATGCACGTCTTTATATTTAATATTAATTATTAAAATTTTAATCACCTCCATTTGTTAATCTTGGGTCATTCGATTTACGAATACTTAGGTATCATATGAATGGGCCTCTGTGAAAATTTTCGTCCCAGTCATTTTAGTTGTTTATGATATAAATGGGAATAGGTACCTTTACCTTAAAGATATAAACACAGCGTTCTCAAATAACAAAGTTACTGATTGAAATTCATATCTTTGTATCATCTATTGAGGCCAGAGTAACCTATGTGCGATAAGTGGAAAAGCACGCTCCTTGTCCACAAGTTTGATATGATAAATCGTACAAACCACAGCTTTATTTGATATTGGCACAATGACGCTTTGTTTTGAATAAACTGCAATCGTAGTCTTTAGTCCGAACTCGGGACTATTCGCGCTGGAATTGCAAATTTGCAACTCACAAAGCAAAATACAAATTCACAAGACGTATAATTCGTTTAAAAACGAACGAAAATTAATAATATTAACCATGTATATATTATGTCTATGATATTAACACAATAGAAGATGTCTAACAAATTCTCTTAATTCGACAGTTCACTGTCGAAATGATTTTGACTATATTCGATTTTTAACTTGCTTTGGACATACAGTCTCTACTCTGGCACATCAAACGTCTTCGCACCAATTACCAACAATAAACTTTGTGACGTGGGATAGCCATGGGTCGGCTCGACCGGAGAAATACCACGGGCTCACAGAAAACCGGCGTGAAACAGCGCTTGCGCTGTGTTTCGCCGAGTGAGTGAGTTTACCGGCCGGAGGCCCAATCCCCTACCCTTTTCCCTTCCCTACCCTCCCCTATTTCCTTCCCTACCCTCCCCTATCCCCTTCCCAACCCTCCCCTATTACCCTATTCCCTCTTAAAAGGCCGGCGACGCACCTACAGCTCTTCTGATGCTGCGTGTGTCGAACCCGTTTGCTCGATTGCCCCCTTATTTCATAAAAAAAATATATATACCTGCCAATTTTAACACCATCTTCGTCAATTCCAGGCACGTCCTAAAGGCGAGGGTCTGACGCCATACCAAGGCAAGAAGCGGTGCTTCGGCGAGTACAAGTGTCCGAAGTGCAAGCGCAAGTGGATGAGCGGCAACTCATGGGCCAACAACGGCCAGGACTGCATCAAGTGTGGGATCAATGTCTTCCCACATAAACAGGTATGGCCTTTATGTGATTAGACTTCAGCTTTAGGTCCAATTTCACCACCGTCTGTTAGTGTTAACAGCTTCCCATCGCGGGTATCGCAGACACAATAGATTTTCAATTGTTATGCGGCAGCCGGCTGCCGCTTGGGGATTGATGGGTTAAAATGTTACGCCTTCTCCTCCATTCATATTATGAAAAAAAGAAAGCGGTAACGTGATACTAATTTGAGCAATAACTTTAACAGTCGCTGGTGAAATTGGGCCTTAGCTAATTTTGACTAATTACGTCTACGTGTAGATCATAGTAGTGGGTATTTACAGCTTAAGTTTCGGCCACTTTTGGACAAAATAATGATGAATGTTGGAGTGTGTACAGACATTAGAAAGCATTCTCGTCTCCAAACTGCAAAGTGGCCGTTTCTCACTGGCTTCTAAGTTTTTTGAAAGGAGTTCTATTCAACAACCTTTTTGATTGTCAAAATTTTACTGCAGCCAGCGCTACTGTCAAAATCTATAAACTGGCATTAGCAGCTCATTGTAGCCCAAGTTAGAGGCTGCATCGATAGAGGCTGCATGTCAACTTCCTTATATTCCATCCCGATAGGATGGAACATAAAGAAGTTGACACTCTTGGTACTTGCTAGATAAATATAAAATATAAATAAATAAAATATCTTTTTATTCAAAATGGGTATCATGATACACTTTTTGAAAGTCGTAGAAAGGACGAAGAAACTACGATGCCTACCACCGGTTCGGGAACTACCCCGCCGAGAAGAACCAGTGTAAAAAACTCGCACCGGGCCATCTTTTACTAAAAAAATGAAAAATTACAATTTTAAAATAAAATAATATAAGTACATAAAAATGTTATGGCTTACAGCTATGTAACAAAAATAAAAGAAAAGTAATCTGCATTCAGCCAATTCCTAAGGTGTGCTGTCCTCAATGAAATCACTGCGGAGGGGATGTTTGCTGATGCTTTAAAGATGAAAAAAATACTACGATCCTTCGTGAAATTTTCATGATATGCTCTTTACAACCTTTACATTCCATCTATGGCAAGGATTAACAGCTTTCTTCGTATAATTTCAGAGGCCTCTGGAGAAGCCAGACGGGCTGGACGTGAGTGACCAGTCCAAGATCCACCCCCAGCATCTCTGCCAGAAGTGCCGCACCCTGGGCTACTACTGCCGACGCGAGTACTAGCAGTTAGCACCCTTCATTACGCGCACATTTTAAAAGGATGCAACGAGCCGCATTTTTTAGGGCTATTGCCAGTGAAAATTAATGGGAATTGCGGATCAATTACCCAAGAGTAACATTCATTTACAGTCACAGTTACCTACAAGTAACTTAAATTTACAATTTTAAAGATGACATTTTTATTTGACTCGATTTTATAACAGAAAGCAGTCGCAGAACATAAGTGGTACATAACCGACTTTAAGTGGTAAATTAAGTGAAAAATTAAACAAAATAATAATAAAAAGAAAAACACCTCTCTTTTATGTACTCATTTAAAGTCGTGGCTATTATCATTATTACTATTTAAACACTTTTGGAGACATTTTTTGGAGTAGATACCCGGGGTATTGCTGTACTTACGCGATAGGTGGGACCGAGCGATCGCGCGATGTCGAATTCGCGTAAGTCGGAGTTCAACTTTGCTTATAAACACATATAAAATACGTTTCATAGGGACCAGAGTCTACAGAAAACAATCATTTAGAAGAAAAATATTAAATGAAAAATGCTGTCAAATGAAACAATTTACATTGCTATAAATAAAGTAACCTAAACCAAAGTTATTTTGGTGTCGAAGCCTTCAGATATTCTAATAATGTTGCCTGAACAGTTTGTTTAATGTCTTGCTCATGCTTACGCATTTCTATAAGTTCATCAATTATTATTAGGTCTGGATTGTGTAAATCTAGAAATTCTAGATTAAATGTCCTCGTCATTGACCTCTAAATGTATTTTTTGTTCATCAATTATTGTTAGGGCTGGATTGTGTAAATCTATAAATTCTAGATTAAATGTCATCGTCATTGACCTCTAAATGTATTTTTATTAAATTTACCACTTTTTGTATTGTGCTATCGATTTGCTTAGGATCCGACACTGATTCACCATTAATGATGGAAATGATTAATGAAAAACCGCGTATCTCCGAATTCGCGTAAAACGAGGTATATTAAATGTCATCGTCATTGACCTCTAAATGTATTTTTTTTTATTAAATTTACCACTTTTTGTATTGTGCTATCGATTTGTTTAGGATCCGACACTGATTCACCATTAATGAAATGGAAATGATTAATGAAAAACCGCGTATCTCCGAATTCGCGTAAAACGAGGTACCTATAAGCGTAAGTCGGGGTATTACTGTACATTCAAAAATTTAACCCCTCAGCTCTCCCTCAAAAACACTCTGGAGTCGAATTCTTTAATCTTTAAACTTTTAGAAGACCGTGCAACTGCTTGAGTCTTGACGATTTTTTTTAAAGGAAGATCAAAATCGGAGCTAAGAAATGTGAATTTTCCAGACTCGCCAGCTTTTACCTTGCATGAAGTTTTATTTTATTTTTTGATTTTTTATTTTATTTTTCATGTAAAGAGGTGGCTTTACATAATTTTCTAAAGGCTATTTAGATTAGTGGTGTTCATATTATGTGCCTTACTTATTAAATACTTAATATATATTATAAAATATAATTAATAAATAATACCTTCTCCCAAAGGCAACAAAGATACTTACGAATATATGTATATTTAGTTATAAAATGCCTATATGTGTCTAAGGATAACGTATTTCATAGAGATTATTATAATGTATATCAGATTTGTGTTACACTAACATAACATTAAATTTTAATGTTAATCTAAACGTATGTATGCTGTATGATAACACTTACCATTAAGAGTAGATTTTTTTACTTGAAGAATTTTTTACAGTATAAAACAACATTTGTTGCTAAATTTCAAAACTGGCAATATTAACTTTTTAAATTTTTACGTTCCCAAGAATCCCAGTAATTTCAGCGTTATTTCATAGTTGTACATTTCTTTAATTAATCAATACAAAAACTTCTTTTATTTATCAATTTGATTCAATTTCGGCTAACTCATAAAGTAAACACGATATATTTTTTTCAGTCTCACATACTCACGTGTGGTTTCGCCTCTGTCTTTAACCACACAACGTTTCAAATCATTATAAACAACTACAACAAACAAAATATACTTATATTGAAAAAGCACATCCAATAAAATTGGACAAACAATTCTGTCACGTTGTTTGTAATATGAAACATAACTTGCATTATGTATGGTGCTTACAAAGAGATATTTGAACAGACACAAACATTAATTAATAAACATGTGTAACAGAAATATAACTTTAACCACTTAGATATAAATATACTTATTCAGAATAACATTAATGTAAAGAAGATATTATAACTTAGTCGTAAACTAACATCAAAATATACTATTGTGAATTCTCAATGTGCCAAAAATATATTATATACTTACCTAGTTTAAAATAAGTTTATATTTTTAGGTACTTAATTAATTTTAATTAATTATTATTAAAAAATATATCGACAGCTTTTATTATTTTCATTTTTTTCGGCGCGGTGGTAGATATTATATCTAACTAAGTAATTCATTCAACAATAAATGAACAAAAAATTAACAAATATCAACTGTAGTGAAAATGTTAAATATGTATGATACCATTATATTTATCTATAATAATTAAGTTAAATTGTCAATGTTGCCAAATATAAATGCCAATTATATTCATAGTTTAATAAGATTTTATTTGTATAGAGTTAGAAACGCTAACAGTTAACACATTGAGATTATTATTACTATTATTTGATCTTTTACTAGTATCTACCTACTTCATAGATTTTAGCGATTAATGATTATGGTATTCATAAAAAAATAAATTTATTAGAGGTCTAATACAACTTTAATGTAGCTCAGCAAAAAAGGACAATATTATAGGCATGTAAAAATATCTCTCAATATGTTAAATACTCAGCACTCAATAAAATATGTTACTGAAATTATATTTTCCCATTAAATATAGGGGACACGTGTATAGAGTGGTTTTTACCTGTACGTGTAAAGTGTGATTTAACCGAATTTTTTAGGCAACCCACTTGGAATACCTATTAATACAAATAATACAAATAATACAAATAATAATGGATAAAAAAACATACTACATAATGTGGTTACCAGGTGGGTGAAAATCCACACTATATACGTATCTTAGACTATAACGACCCTTCCGATCCCAAATTACCAATAACATTTCGTCTGACGCCTAAGTACTCGCCCTGCTCACTCCTCACCCCACCAAAGACACCTAGAAATCGAAAACTCTAGGCATTTTTGCTGAAAGATTTTAAAGTTGTATACTGCCTGTATTGTCAACTCTACAGTTTTATTATGCCATATCCTGTGAATTAATTTCTAATTATAAAGTTATAATTGTTAAGAATCTCGCTGAATCGATGGTGCTTACGTAAAATTTAATATTTTTTATTCTTAAGATACGCACTTTACACTGCAATTACGAAAAAGAGCATTCAACTTACCGAAATGTGCCTTTATAATAAAAGCTTAAGTATTTTTAAGTTTACAACCAGGTACTTACATTTAATCGAAAAAGCTTATGTAATTTATAATATGGTAAAAAATATTATACAATATACGTCTTACTAACACTTTTTTAAATATCAACAGAAAATGTTTAAATGTAGAGTTTACAAATAAATTGTTATATTTACTTTTGATAAAGACTGTGTTTTATTTAATTTTGTGTATAAAAATCATTATTATTTTTTAACAAAAAATTAAATCCAACTTCCAAGGTAAAAACAAAAGTAATATTCTTAAAAATAATCTAAAAAGAATCAAATAATTCTTATTCCTTATTATAGTGCCGTCTTCAGACTTCGCCTAAACCTCAACTATTTCTGTACTCGATCTTCATGCTTTTGAAGTCGCTACCAGCCCGGAAAAGTTCTGAGATCCTTGACATAGAACTTACGCTAAGGTAAGCTGGTACCGACTTCAAAAGCATGAAGATTGAATACAGAAATAGTTGAGGTTTAGGCGAAGTCTGAAGACGGCTCTAAAATAAGGAATAAGAATTATTTGATTCCTTTTTAGATTATTTTTAAGAATATTACTTTTGTTTTTACCTTGGAAGTCGGTTTTAATTTTTTATTTAAAAAATAATAATTTTCCCTTTTTAGCTACCTATGAGACCACAAGGCTATATTATAGCTTGTTGTCTTAGAGTTGTATAATGTACATATTATTACTAGCGGTCGCCCGCGGCTCCGCCCGCGTGGATGTTGGTTACGGCTGCGAAAAGCCTACTGGAAAGACTCGGTCAGCAAAATGATTCCCAGGTTAATTCACAGACTCCAACACTGACATCGACGACGCGGACGCAGCTCAGTCATTATCCGAAGGGATGCATAGTGCACACTGCACAGATTGTCTTTCTCCTGCACGCTCACCCCCGCTTGGTGACGCCCACTACCGTTTTATTTTAATTTCGCCATAATTTCAAAACTAAACGTCCAATTTTAATCATTCAAAGACCAAAATATGTTATCTACACTGTACTTAGTGATGAAATTATTTATTTTCATAAGGATTAATAGCATAAGTATAATAAACGTGTTTAAATGTAGTCCAAAAAAATTCAAGATTTTTTAAATAAAAAAATGGTCATTGTGCCTCACTCGACATAGATAAGTATAGTGTGTCGCGGACTTTTTTGTAGATAATTATATGATCTACAATTACTTAGAACATATTATGGTTCTATCTTTTATTGTTTCGGCAGCGTACGCAAAATAAGTAACTTTTCTGGTTGATTTTTTTTAATCAAATAAGGGGGCAAACGAGCAAACGGGTCACCTGATGGTAAGCAACTACCGTCGCCCATGGACACTCGCAACATCAGAAGAGCTGCAGGTGCGTTGCCGGCCTTTTAAGAGGGAATACGCTCTTTTCTTGAAGGTTTGCAGGTCGTATAGGTCCGCAAATACTGCTGGGGACAGTTCGTTCCAGAGTTTTACAGTGCGCGGCAGAAAGTTACGCGAAAAACGCACTGTGGAAGACTGCCACTCATCAAGGTGATGAGGATGGTATGTTTTTCGCGTGGGACGATAGCGAAAAGTTGCAGGTGGTATGATTCCGAACAATTCCTCAGAGCACTCCCCGTGATACAACCGATAGAGGATGCAGAGTGAAGGTCCAAGCTGTTTGAAACACTATGGCAGTCAACAATTCGAGCGGCCCTTCGTTGGATACGATCCAGAGGGAGCAGTTGGTATTTTGGCGCCCCTACCCAGAGATGAGAACAATATTCCATATGAGGCCGAACCTGCGCCTTGAATTGGACCAAGTTACGTCTACACCATTCAGAGAACTTCTCCAATGAATTCTCCACCTTAGACACAAGTTCGTTTCGACTCTCAATGACTTACTATTTGGTACCTAGTATATGCCTGAAACACTTCAGAAAAAATCGATATCACTGTATGTTTCCATATAAATTTTGAGGAGTTCCCTCGATTAGTCATGGATCCCATCATTGAGTCACCACTTTTATGAACATGGTACCAAATTTGAGTCAAACCCTATACAACACAAAAAGAATTTTGTAAATCGGGCCACAAACGGCTGAGTAATCGTTGAACATACATAAAAAAAATAAAAAATACATACAGCCGAACGTATTACCTCCTCCTTTTTGGAAGTCTGTCAAAAAGCTAGAACAAAACTACAGTCTACCGTCTACGTCCAGGGATGCTACTTTCCTTGCTCTGTGCCTGGATTAGAAGTAAATAGAGACTTTAACTACGTTTAAACTTACATTATAGAGTTAAAATTTTAATATAAGTACCTACTATGTAGAGCTAAGATAATTAACCAATAAGTAAGAGTGTTATTATTATAGGCTTTTAAACAGTGACGGATTAAGGCTACTTGATGCCCTAAGCAATCCATGCCTGTGGGAATCTGTACTATGTCAACTAGTATCGGTCTTTAAACCTTTGCCGCTTAAAAACATTAGTTTTTTTCCTAAAAACTTTTTTTGATGTGGTTTTTGGTGAGGGTGAGACGTGAACGTGCCCTAAGGACATATTTTTTTGTACTTCCTCTGGTGCCCCCTCAGACGTGATGCCCTAGGGCCTAGGCAATTGCTTAATTTGGTTAAGGGTAATCCATCACTGCAGTTTTAAGAAAATTGTTAGATTATGAACCAAGGATTACCTTTAACCTAGACTGGCATAAGTAAGCTTAAGAGGATGTTTTGACCGTTGAAATAATAATATCAACAAACAAAGATAATCACCCCATGTTTGCGATACAAATCCTCTGAAACCACGTCAATCCGAGTATGTGCTAATCGAACGATAATGCCCTCTTCTTTAACATACATCTTAATATCAAATGTAAAGAAAATAAACGTATAAAAGGGAAGCACGCGTTTAGTTGAAACAAATCTTAATTTCGTAAAACATGGCAAAAATCAAAATAACGACGATATTTCTACTGATTTGCGCACTCGCTGTGCTGGCAGAAGGTCCAAGCGCCTCGCGAAAGGAGGAGAAGGCGCGTTTGACAGGTGGCCGCCATTTTGTAAAGCGCGAGCTGTACCAACAAGATGGCGACGGCAATAACTACCAACCTTACGAGAGTGCTTTCGAGGGACCGCACAGAATTCGTGTTCTACCGGGATACCTCCATTGATGAATCAACTCTTGTATTCAGGTCTTTGCTCTGTTTTTAAACGTTTTTAATATACTTTGATCAGTGTTACGTGTCTTTTATTTAATTTTATTTACTACAAATTGCCTAATGTTTGTACTTTCTATGTAAGTTAATAATTTTACCTAGATTAGAGTATGCTAATTTAATGAACAAATAATTTTACGGTTACAATAATTATTCATTATTAACAAATTCGTCTTGCTATAAAATTGACTGTTAAACTAATTTTTCAGTGTAAATAATTATAACCGAAACGAATTATAACATTTGGCTTATTACACGTACTAGTATAAAACATATGCAACTCAAAACAAAGACGTTCAAAAACTGGGACAGCTAAGAAGATGTACAGTCTGAAAATCGGTAAATAATTTTCATTTTAAAATTATTCTTTACTATTTTGAGCTTAATTATAAAATCTAAAAATAACGTACAAAAATAAAATTAGTTATGAACTGTTTAGCTAGATGGCGCTAGTTTTCGTAGTTCATTATAATATTATTATACAGACCTTAGCAAAAATTGCAGTAGCCGGGATACCGGTTGAAAGTTGCTCAAAACAGGGTTTTACGTGAATACGCGATACGTAAAATAGAACGGCTAAGCGGGTGGAGTACGCGTGTTTCATTCTTGCTCTGTCGTGCAAGATTCATTGAACGTTCATTCAATCAACGCGCATGTCTCGACTTGATTACACCGGAGCTGTTATGTGAAAATGCCTCATTGTGCAGTGTCTAATTGTAAAAACAGAAGTACCTACGAAAATGAATCGGTCAAAAGAAGGTAATTCTTGCCACGGGTAAGTTATTCGTTCTAACTAAAAGCAAAGCAAAAATTGACACGAGCGATTCCTTAGCAACGCACGCGCGTCGCCGTTCTATCTTGATTTATTTCCGTGCGTAAAACCCTGTTTTGAGCAACTTTGTTTTCAAAGACACTGCAGCAAATTACTATGGAATAGTAAAAGCCTCAGAACATCATGAGATAATCGTCTACGAGAACAGAGGAGATGACCTAAGCTTCCTCAAAAAGAATCGTGATGATCAGCCAGCAGCGTCCCAACCCAGCAATAAGGCGAACTCATCCTCCGCAAGTGAACGACTCCAAGCATCACGGGAGAACAAAAAAGAGGATGAGAAAGAGAGAGATAAAAATGAAATTAAGAAGTCTCTAAACTCAACGGCCAAATTAAAAGCGTTTGTGGGCTCCATCAAAAAAGTACTTCATCGTGAAAGAATGATCGAGGATAATAACACCCTTTCTCGGATCAAGGCTTCGTCACAAACAAATCGGCAGGCTTTAGCAATGGAGGCTTTTTTGAGGGAACCATCTACACAAACACCGGCAAATAAAAACAAAAGATATAGGGCCGATCTCGGGCAAGTGCTCCGCCAAAACTCAGACTGGCCCAGAACCCCGAAGATCATATAATAAATGCCTTCCTCGAGTTCCAGGCGATAATAAGAGCAAATAAGACCATAAAGCTGCAATAAGATCATGCAGGCCTATCAGCGGAAAAATCAAAAGCTGTTAGAAGTGAGACTCGAGGATGCAAAAGCTACCATATACGACAATGTCACCTTCACAATAATTGCCGGGGCGATGACAGGGCAGTATATGGCGGCATTAAGTGCCGACTGCGGATTCGTGGTTCTGGACGAGGATGAGACAAAACGCACGGGAACACTCAAATTTATCACAAAATCTGAGGATCCAATAGTGGTAATAGCGGAATGTACCAGAATAATGCTGGAAGACAGGATACTAGAAATGGCAGAAGTCCTATCTGGGGACCCCGAATCTAGCATGGACTGGGACATATTCGCGAAACCTATCAACTACTCGTGGATCAATGGGGTTCCTGGATGTGGGAAGACAACTTGGATCATTAATAACTTCAATGAGGAAACAGACGTTATAATAACAACTACAATCGAAGCAGCCGAGGATCTAAAGCAAAGGCTATCGCTACGAACTAGCAACAAAGTTAAAGATAAAGTTCGTACCATGGCCTCTTTGCTGGTAAATGGGACAAAAGGAACCTACAAAAGGTTGATAGTTGACGAGGCCCTCATGAACCATTTCGGCTCAATCGTCATGGCGAATCAGTTAACAAGCGCCAACGATGTCATCCTCATTGGAGATATTAACCAACTCCCGTTTATAGAGCGTGAAAACCTCTTTAAACTTAATTACACTCGTCCAAACCTGGTAACCAGCATCACCCAGAAGTTGTCTTGCACACACAGGAGCCCTATGGATTTGGCATACGCCTTAAGCATGGTCTATAATAACATCTATTCATCGAAGGAAATTGTGCGGTCTCTAAAGCTAATGAAGTATACAGAAGCGAGAATACCTAAAACCGATCTAAATACCCTGTATCTTGTCCACACACAAGAGGAGAAAGCAGCCCTCACTAATACAGGCTATGGATCGGGAACGGACTCTCGCGTCCTCACAATCCATGAAGCTCAGGGATTAACGAGTCCCTCGGTGATCATCATACATACCAAGTCCCGAAAGCTGGCAATCCATGACAGCGTTCCTCATGCAGTTGTAGCCATATCCCGGCACACTAACACCTATGTCTATTACACTGACACTGATGGAGACGCTGTGGCAAGCTTCATAAAAAGAGCCACGGAGTTGTCAACCAAACACATAAAAGATTATAACATAAAAATAGCTATAAAAGACAGGAACGATAAAGTCCTAAGCCACATGGGGGGTAGATTCGACACAGAACGATATCTCTTTGACACCCTAGAAACTCCACCCAGCTTGAGTGACCCCTCTCCACCAAGCCAATGTCACAACATCTAAAGGCAAAGGGTGGAGCAGCATAAAATCTAAGGAAATCGGAAAATGTCGGACCTACTGGCCGCCACACCGACTGGGATCTCACCGTTCAAACATTAATATTATTATTATGTAATTTATAAAACAATAAATATATATTTATTTATTATATGTATAATATATTATAGTCTATTCATAAGGATATGGATGTATGTCAACTAGAATCGGTCTTTGAACCTTTAGGTACTCTTCTGGGGCCCACATAGACGTGATGCCCAAGGCGATTGCTTAATTTGACTAAGGGTTAATCCGTCACTGTCTCCTACATGATGTGCTGTACTCATGTCTCATCTCTTCCAGCAATCCTGCTAGTCTGCCTGCTGGTGGCCATGGTATCGGCCCAGGGCTGCCAGTCGGCGTGCGAGTCCATCTACTCCCCAGTCTGTGCCTCCAACTACGTGCCCTACAGGAACGAGATGTGCATGCGTTGCAACGACCCCAGCTTGTATGTGCTGTATTATGGTCCCTGCTAAGGTGTACTTGATAGGGGAATAAATAAATGAACAGATAGTTTGTTTTGTTATTTGCATTTTTCCCGTTTACCCTCTTTAGGGGTGGAGTTATGTAAAATGGTAAAATCCATCGTTAGCGGATTTCTACTTGTCATAATGTGGAATAATTATACTCGTAATTGGAATCGATTTATTGAATATATATGATATTTTTTAAATTATATTTGAATGAAACTTCGATTGAAAACGAAATTGAAATCCGAATCAGAAATAATGTGGGCCAATGAAGATCGGGGTGGTGTGCACAGAAACGTTGTCAAACGTCGAACAATTAATAGTTTTGTTTACTGTGTGCTGATGCTGTCATATAGCGTGAAAACATTACAGTAATAATAATAATTTTATACCTATTACTATTTCAAACGCAAACAACCGCAAGATAACTAGATCTACACTCATATGATAAGAATATTACCTACTATCATTCTGACAATATCATCTTGCTATGATATCGAGTGTTTGTGGGTTGCGGTAGGTGTTCAAAATAATATGTCATTGACATAACAACGTTATCATTATCAGCGGTACTGATAACTAATGTGCTCTATTTGCAAAAAAATGCTGGGCGCGTTCAGGCGTGCGCGTTTTCTGCGTTTGATACGCGTTTTGAACGCGCCGCACCGTGACTGAAAGTAGAGAGCATCTATCTATATTTAATATACAAACTGACCCGGCAAACGTTGTTCTCCTCATTAATTGTGCCTCAAAATATTATCTTCCAACCAAAGCCAAGCCGCCTTTAATATGTGCGTAGTGTGCGGCGCATACAGGCGCCAAGACAATAGCGCCGCGGCGTAGCCAATTTTGGTTATAATTTAACAAATAAGAAATAAAAATTAGTTCAAACAAAGATTCGAGAAAAAAAAACGCTTCAAGAATTCACACACAGACGTTGTGGGGTGTTGGCGCAGCCTTGCTTCCAACCGAGCGAAGCGCGAGCGGCGAGCGGTATGCTCGGTTAGGCCGAAGCCCATGCTACACTGCACTTCATCAAAGAATTCGGCTTTTTAGGTTTATATCTATATATAGAACTTGTAGATCATACTTTCTCTAAGTATTATATTTTGATGTAAGGTATCTCGACGCAGGCTGTATCTATCTACTCTCTACTGATTCTGGTTGGCGACGAAAAATGGTCAAAGACAGAAAGGATAGGTCGTGGACTACAAGACCCACTCGACCCACTTAGAGGGTCGAGCGCTTGGACTCCCGCCACAAAGTGAATTTTAGCTCTTTTGTGGTGAGGGTCCCGACGCATCATCTACCGACCTCCGAGAAGGAGGAGTTCTGGCCGATTGAAGTCGTCTACAGGAGGTTCCGAGGACGACTTCCGAACACGTTGCGCCCCACGTCGCAGACAATACGTGTTTAATAAATGTATGTTAATATTTAAGGTATTTATAATATTGGGCCAAGATGCCCGAGTTAAATAAATAAATAAAATAGATAAATATCATAGAAGATTTCTTTAGCAACTCGTTTAATGCAATAAATAAAACAGTTTTTAAACATCCAAATTTCAAACACAAGGGTGCATTCTCACACAAAACATCGTACAATTTTTTTTAAATTAGGAGATTGAATCTTAAATATAAAAGTAATAAAAATATTCAAAATGTAATCGATCTAAAACACTATTAACTATAAGTAATCTTCTTAATTCTTATGCTTTTCAATGAAAGCCTTAACTTTAGGGTTCGACTCCAGTACTTCGAGGCTCTTCTTGAGTCCAGGGTATTTCTCATCAATGTCTGGCATCTGGGTTAGCATTTTGAAGCCGTCTATCATTCCACCGACGTAGAAGTCAGCCCAGGTCAGCTGTAAGCAAAACGTAAATCTCAAGAGAAAGGTCAAAAATTGCGACGTAATAAAAGTACTCTCTAGATTTTTTAAACTGAAGAATAATATAATTATCGGTTCTTTCTTTTCATCCTCTTATTCGGACTGCCTTTTGCAAAATGTAATTAGATGACGATCTTCAAATTGTAAAAGGTAAGTGAGAAAGTAACGGAGTTGTAGGATACCTATTGGCTATTACTAAACAGGGGACATTATTTACATGACTGTATTTATACAGTGTGTAACAAAAATAAGTGATAATACTTTAGGGTGGGCAAGCCATACAAAAGTGAAAAAAATTTTTCGTCTTTCAGCGTTGCTACTTTAACAGAGTTTAACAGTGAACTCTCTATAAGGAACACGTACACACCCTAAAGTATTACCACTTATTTTTGTTACACCTGTATATTCTAGGATCTATTTTCATCACCTAGGCTACCGACTAGCATAACCCTGCTAAGTAACGAATACGTTACCCGTCCCAAAGCCAAATGTCCATTGTTCTGCAACAGAATTTCATTGAGCTTGCTAAAAGCTCCAGGGTAGTAGTCCTTCATCAGAGCTTCATGTTTTTCCTTCTTTCTTGCCTCGTCATTTTCGTAAAGGACGCCTAGAGCCTCTGGAAATTATAAAATTTAGTTTACAATTGTGTCTATTTATGGAACAGGTTACAGGACCGTTGTTAAGTGATAATTAATTTTCATAAGTTCCAGACATGGTTTCGTGTTTCAAGATCTTCATAATATTATGGACTCTGCTATGCTTCCTATGCAAACTTTGGAACGAAGTTCCCTATCGCGCGTTGCGAAAGGGGGCTAGACGGAAAACGTTGTATCGACACATTTTTAGTAGTTCCTGCGCTGTAGAGGCAGAGGGCGTTGATAGTATTCATGAGCGTCAACTAGATGTCATTTTTGAGAATAAACAGCGACATCTACCCGACGTTTAAATAAATTTTATTACAATTTCACAAAAGTGTCGTTGTTAGTATTCCTGGGCGTCAATAGATGGCGTTCTTTTATAATATAACTTCGTTCCATCCGGGTGTCCCTTGACACCTCTCAAGTTTTTTTATTTAATAGACAGTTTCTTTATTTGGAGAAAAGCCCTCCTGCGTTGTTACTTGTTGTCTCCTGCCCTCTACATCCATTCGTTCAAGAATCACAGCATCAGATCAGTTTGGTTAAATAAGACTTACTTATTCTGATATCGTTGACGTAGTCCAGGTTCTGGTCTATCTCGAAGTCTTCCTCCACGTTTTTCCCGGCCAGTCCGTACTTGTGACCCAGGTACCGCCCTATAGCTGCGCTCTGTGCGTACTGCTTGCCGTTCATTTCCAAAACTGGCATGGTACCAAAAGGCATTTCTGAAAAAATAAATGAGTTGATTAGGGAACTGTAGTAACTGCAGTAAATGTTCTGGTAACAGATATGTTTTAGTCTGGGTGATAGAATTTGAATCCCTCATAATAAAAAAAACGCTATTAATTTTTGCACCAAATGTACTCCGATTGTTATCTATATATATAACGCACAGCACAAGCCACTGGACGGATCGGGCTGAAATTTGGCATGCAGGTAGATGTTATGACGTAGGCATCCGCTAAGAAAGAATTTTGATAAATTCCAACCCCAAGGGGTTAAAATAGGGGATGAAAGTTTGTATATAATAATATTTCTTAACGCGAGCGAAGCCGCAGGCAAAAGCTCGTAAATTATAATGCTATTACACTACGTGATAATATTATGTTTAAATGCTTGCTCTCTCTACGTATTGTTTTCTTATTTTGTATTTGTGAATTCTATCTCCTTTCTTTAAACTGTTTCCAATTCCAATTTTTCGAATCTGCGTTATTTATCATTGTTTTCCCTTTTTTAACTTACTTCCTTTCAAAGCCGGCCAGTCCTCCTTCTTGATTCGGACGTCTTCGAAGTCGACACCGAGGTGTGTGAGCAGCAGACGGATGGGTTCCGCCAGACCCTTGGTGTCGAAGTAGTACAGTTTCGCCATGTTTGATTACCTGAAAAATATGAGTATGGATTTTCAACACTCTTTTATTAGCTTAGGCTGTATGTATGTAACGTATTCTACGAACACCATTTTTATGTATCTCAAGTAGTCTAATTCAGGGTTTCTCAAAGTGGGGTACGCGAACCCCACTTTTCGCCATTCGACGGCAAGGGGTTCGCAACAAAATTTACGTAATGGTAGCTTGATAACTGGCTGGAAAAGATGGCTGGATTCGTAAGAGGTTTGCGGTCATGAACGAGAGCATAATTTCTAGTTTGAGTGTCAAGCAACAGGAGTTACTATTAGAAATGTCCGTAGAACTTTTCAAGCTGATTTCAAAAGGACGTCTTTGATCGATTTTTGGGCAGCTAGATAGGTAGAATATTTCAAACAATCACGCAAAGCGGTGAATTTCCTTTTTCCCTTTGCTACAACATTCTTATGTGAGAGTGGGTTTTCACACCTGGTCATGATAAAAACTAAATACAGAAATCGACTTCATACCGAGTCAGAATTAAGGTTAAAATTGTCTAAAGTTACTCCTGACATTGATTTTATTTGCGACAAGAAACAAGCACACCCATCACATTAATATAAGAAAGACATTTCTTTTGGCACTTTATGTTACCTTTTATTCAAATAAAAACCTTTCATTAGTTAGTAAGGGGTTCGCTGTCACCTGGAAATTTTAACAGGGGTTCGTGGAGCCGAAAATTTGAGAACCCCTGGTCTAATTCATTCGAAACTTTACATACGTATTAAGAGGGCGACTAACCCAAAAAATTAAATATCGTCTTTCTCTCTTCACACTCACGCCCGTCTTTCATATGGCAGGTGAAGAAGGACGACGCGGATTCATCGCCAAATTAGTTTTTTCTCAATAATTCAATAAATCTATACTAATATTATAAATGCGAAAGTATCTCTGTCTGTCTGTCTGTCTGTCTCGCTTTCACGCCAAAACTACTGAACCGATTGTAATGAAATTTTGTACACAGATAGTCTAAAGCCTGAGAAAGGACATAGGCTACTTTTTAACTAAAAAAAAGGCTTGTAAGGGGGTGAAAATGCGTAAATTTGGTCAAATTAAGTTAGTTCCAAAAACTCAAAACAGATGGCGCCAAGAGTCCCCTAGATAGCCCTATCGCTTGCTCATGCGTATTTCTATAAGAGGTGGTACCATGTTAAACTACGTTTTTCGATTTTTTCGATTGTTATACACGTTATTAACTAATAACTCACTTACCAACTTAGATATCAAATTCTAAAACAACAGCGCCAAAACTGCTGAACCGATTGTAATGAAATTTTGTACACAGATAGTCTAAAGCCTGAGAAAGGACATAGGCTACTTCTTACTGGAAAAAGGGGTTGTAAGTGGGTGTTTATGCGTAAATTTGTTCAAACTAAGTTAGTTCCAAAAACTGGAACAGATGGCGCCAAGAGTCGCCTAGATCGCGCTATCGCTTGCTCATATGTATTTCTATAAGAGGTGGTACCATGTAGAGTTAATATTAGCGATTCTTTCGATTGTTATACATGTTATTAAATAACTCACCTACCAACATAGATATCAGAAACAGTCTACGAATAATAAATACTAAATAGTTTATGGGCATTGGGCAAAGCTAAGGTTGTGTAATGCATTATGCAGCTAAGTTGTGTAACGCTAAATAAGCTTTAAAATTTGGTAAGTATAAAAAAGTTTAATTAAAAAATATATCATATTATGTGCACACTACACGGCTGTTTTGGGTATTTTGATTTAAGGGGTACCAGGGTTTTAATAAAAAGCTTTTGACACCAATTTTGTTGACACCGCGCGCTATAAACTGAAGTCCACGCGGACGAAGTCGCGGGCAACAGCTAGTATACAATATTTAAAAAATCCGCTAGGTCGGTTTCTCAATGATAGAATTTTATACGTTATTAGTATTTATGTGTTAAAATATTATTAACTTAGTTCAATGCACGGTGATGGCAATAAATGAAAAATTCGTGAAAATTACATGCATCGTTGTGATTTTTTTCTATCGAGAAAATTTTAAGATATAACGTGTTTTTGCTCAGATTGAATTCTTGGAAATATAATGTACTTATCTAATTTTAGAAAATGAAACAATTCGAGGCTTAGTTTCAAGTATAAAAATGAATTATAAAATCTTAAATTTCGGGTTAGCAATGCAGTTGTTAAATTTATCGATTTTTTAAAACGTGTTTTTTTTTTAATTTTCTTAAAAAAATTTTAGAAGACAAACCAATCATACATCTATCTACCTATATGTTATCTCTTTACGAAATTTTTGATAAAATACAATATAAAATAGCACTTATCTTGGCAGGATGTAGTATGGTACATTTCCTGCACGATATGCGAATTATTATCTACGAAATTGCAAGTACCATCTAGCAAATCATAACATTTTAATTGTGAACTTTTGCTATCGTTAGTAAATTGGCGCTATATGTAAAGAGATGAGCTGATGATGAGTTGCAGTTATTTCATTTTCAATCTATCGTATTCGTCGACCACAGATTGTATAATATTTTGCATTCAGAATGTGGCAAATTTATCGTAGATCATAACTAACCAAACTTCTTCATACAAAAGTAGTCTCTAAGTCGACGAAATACGTAATTCAATCGAACGAAAGAGCGCGGCCACATACGGCCGCTTGGGTGTAGACTGTAGACGGAATGGCTGCAGTATAATCTGTGGCGGCCGGATCCGCTTGGGGATTAAAAGGTTAAGTCCCAATTTCACCAACGACTGTTAAAGTTAATACTCCAATTATTAGTATCACGTTACCTCTTTCGTTTTTCATACGAATGAAAGTAGAAGACATGACATTTTATCAAGCTGTTAACACTAACAGACGTTGGTGAAATTGGGCCTTAGTCGAAGTACGAATACGCTGAGTATTCGTTCTGAAGTTTAGTAATAACATAACTGTCTAATTAAATTTCACAGTCACGGTCTGTGACTGTTACTCATGATAATAATCATTTCGAATAAAAAACAAGTTCGTGAGTATGTGTATTGTGTAGCATCCTAATTGATGTTACGTCATGGCTCCGGCGACTTACGTGATGAATACCAAGGTCGCTGCATCAAGCCGGTATCTTACTGTACAATACGAACAATATAAAATGGCATCTGCTTCTACAGTGTGTAACAAAAATAAGTGATAATACTTTAGGGTGTGTATGTGTTCCTTATAGAGAGTTCGCTGTGAAAGTAGCAGCGCTGAAAGACTAAATTTTTTTTTCACTTTCGTATGGACGAGCGCCTGAACGTCACGACTTTCCCCATACAAAAGTAAAAAAAAAAATGGTGTAATCAGCGCTGCTACTTTCACAGTGAACTCTCTACAAGGAACACATACACACCCTAAAGTATTATCACTTATTTTTGTTACACCTTGTATAGAGTTCACCTAGAATTAGATGCCAATTTAACTTGTGCGTGTTATCTTACTAATATTAGGTCTGTCGCCTCTTCACGCTTAACTTAAAGATATCTACAGACGAACTAATATAACCTCCTCCTTTTTGGAGGTCGGTTAAAAACGGCTGGACCGACTGGGATCTTGCAAGACATAAAAAGACGTAAGCAGGATACAAAAATACATAAGATGCGACGACCTCTGTAGCTCAGTTGGTGGGCTGTTGGTAGATCAAGCCGGGGGTCGCGGGTTCGAATCCCGCCGACGGAATTTACACTCTCGCACTCGGGCCGCCTCGCTGTGTCTCGGCGAGAATGTACAGCCGACATAATCTATTTAATTAAATAATGAATAATACTTAGATAAATGATTGGAGACCAATCATTCATCTAAGGAATAATATTAATAAATTTTATGAGTCTCTTTAAAAAGAGAACGGCTGAATCAATTTGGTTTTTTTTTAATGAAATAAAGCAAAGCAAACGAGCAAACGGGTCACCTGATGGAAAGCAACTTCCGTCGGCCATAGACACACGCAACATCAGAAGAGCTGTAGGTTCGTTGCCGGCCTTTTAAGAGGGAATAGGATTACAGGATAGGGGAGGTAAGGAAGTCAAGGGAAGGGTAGGGAATTGGGCCTCCGGTAAACTCACTCACTCGGCGAAACACAGCGCATGCGCTGTTTCAAGCCGGTTTCCTGTGAGCCCGTGGCCGCAGCCGGCTTATTCGTGCCAAAGCACGGCTCTACTACGTAAAAAAATATATATAGGTATGGGTAATTTTAGTCTTAAAATAAGGATGTGGATGTCTAGGGAAGGTATATAATATTAGAAGGGAAACGAAGAAAACGAACGAAAAGAACATCTTAAATACACCAATATACGAGTATATTATGAAGTCTTTCTGCCGCACTCAGAGTGGAACATTAATTACTTAAATGTAATTAATCCAACATTTTGACATAAGCCTCATACATTATCTGTCAAACTCTTCACTAAATTGAAGGTTAATCATAATTAAATGTCTCTGAGTACGGCGGTTTGAATCTTTAAATCTTTGAAATAAATCTAAAAATATGCTTTACGAGTACGAACTATTACATCGAGTATTTACAAATCCTTTGCCAATACACTTGATACGCTTTCACGAGTTATTGTAAAGTGTAAACACTAAACGGTAAAACATAACGTTCAATAACGTGTTTACACTTTACATACGCCGGCTACCAAGATTGTATTTTGTGATATTAAAATCGATTTTCGATTAACCTACAATATGTCAGCTACTAGTTTAGGTCATTAATAAACTATATTTTAGTGGAAGTCTACTTACTATGGGCGCCGGCAGGGGGGTGCCAGGTGGTGCACTTACACCCCTTGGGAATCTCGGCATCAACAGGAATTATTGAAATAAAAAGCCGTCTGTATCCCTATTACCATGCCGTACAAAGATAGTTGGTATGTTTCGGCACTATATGTATTCTGTTGACGTAAATAGACAGTCACTGTTGTTCGTAAAAAGAAAAGAAAAGAAAGAAAACTAAAATCTGCACTCCTTGGAAATTATTTCTGCCGGCGCCCATGCTACTTAATGATGATGCGACTCATCGAGTATTAGTTGGTACTACTAATATAATCTATTCTGTGGTATTAGCATTTTTTCATCTCGCACAATTAAATAACTTACAAAAACTTCCAAATTGAAATTCAGTTCAATTCAGTTCCTCGACCCATATTATACAGGTTGTGGTGTCAGGTATGACGACGGAATTTTTTGAGTTCCCAGCATTGTTCTCATAGAAAAAGTTCATTTTGACGGGCTCATTTGATGGTTTTAACTTTAAGAATAACGGTGTTCACCCTAACAACCGGTATTTTGTTTCATGCATTAAAATAAAATGTTAAACAATCAAAACGTAACCGAAAGCTAATGTAAGTAATACTCACGCTCACAAAATATATTAATTGTTCACCAAATTTAACAAAGTTTCCACTCGCACGTGTTGCTCGCCCAAGGCCTCGTTCGCTACTGATGAGATAAACCATCTACCATCATTTATACGAGTACAAATATAAACGCTATGGTAACGATGAGACGGCAGTTTATGGTGACCTTGATGAGTAATCCTTGAGTGGATGATCAATAGTGGTACGCTTGTGGTACGTTTTGGGAATCCATACTTCAGTCAAAGTTAGCTCGTCGATTTCAATGACATATTTTGTTAGGAAAAGTCGGGAAAGGGCATAGTTTTCATCCTGGAAAAATTTACGGTACCTACCATCGAGGAAATTGATTCCTAGGCAGTTGACGGACGTAGGATCATTTGGTTGGATTATGTCAATTCAATTCTATACGTGATCTAGGTTTGACGCCGACCAAATTATAGTTGGGGAGGGGAAGAGGGGATTTCGGGGCAAGCTTGAGCGTGTCAGATTAAGCTTGTATAGACTTCCGACATATGTCTAGTTATCATGGTTTAGAAATCAGATTTCTCACGTGGTGGTTTAATTTTTTTTTATATGGTATATAGTATGAAATGTCATCGGATCTGTCAGATTAAGATAGGGAATGTTTAGTATACCCCAAAGAAGCTTCCATATAAAGCACTGACGATTCAAAGGTTAGGTAAGCCTGTAGGGACATTTGAAAAAAAGATATATATCCACAGCCGAACATAAAATCTCCTCGTTTTTGCGAAGTCGGTTAAAAATATAAAAAACTAGAGTTCCGTAGGGCTTCGCCCGCGTAAATTAGATATTTCACAGACAAATTAGTCCACAAAAATAGCCTATATCCTTCACGTGGTCTATTTCTTATTTGTCCCAAATAACAGAAAAATTGCTCCAGTAGTTCGTGAGATAAGCCCTTTCAAATAACCAGTACTTTCTGAGATTAGCGCGTTCAAACAAACAAACAAATTCTTCCGCTTTATAATAGTACTAGCTGTTGCCCGCGACTTCGCAGTTATTTTGCACTAAACTAAATGATTTAGTCCGTGTTGTCTAAAATATATTCATAATTTACCTAAATAAGCAATTTTCTGAATATAATATTTTCTTTTTCAAAACTTTAAAATGGCTGCAGTTTCTGTACCCCTTGTAAAATGAAAAACGCTCTTATTAAAAAAATATTTAAAAAATATTAAAATATTAAAAAAATATTTTATCAGTTTTACCTAATGTAAAAAAACTATTAGGTCTCCATGACGCTCGAGTGGCTACACAATTACCACGGTATTACTATTATTCCTATTATCTTATTTTGTAAGGACAAGACTAACTAACAAACTTTTTGATTACCCTATCCCACAATATATTGTTATGATTTATGATAATATACAAAGCCAAAACGTCATAGCATTCACCGCAGGCGCCACTGCACCTGTTCAAGGTTACTTAGCGTGGGATACGAGTAGAAAGAGTTGACTCAGGTTTCTGTGGCAGATAAAATTCGTGTCGATATCATTCGTTAAAGAGCTAATGTTGCTAAATGAGCTAATAAAACAAACATTACATTTAACCACTTTATTACATTCTTCTTTATTACATCATATAAGGATATTGTGTTTGTTACACACAAAAAAGTTTAGACACTACATAAAGCTTACACTATAAATTATAATTTACAAAAACCTTTGAGACTTTTTTACAGAACATAAAAACTCACACAATTTTTATCACAAAACCTTTTTTTATGAGGGTGAAGCCACAGGCAAGAATGATAATATAAAAATAACATTAAAAAACATAATAATATTAAAAAAATTAACGTATTATAACAGTATTCTATATTACTTAATATGCTTTTCACTGAAAGCCTTAACTTTAGGGTTGGACAGGAGCACTTGTATGCTCTTCTTGAATCCAGGGTATTTCTCCTCAATGTCAGGCATCTGGGGGAAACTCTTGAAGGCTACTAATAATGTGCCCAAGTAGAAATCGGCCCAGGTGAGCTAGAAATAGAATAGTTGAACAATAACAATAAGTTGTAAGGCTTTAAATGAGAATATTATCTGCAATATTTTTGTGTGGCTGAGAATAATTAATAAGTATATTAATTAATATTACCATGCTGGTATTTTCTTTGTCAATATTCTAGAAGTGCTTAAAGCCAGGTTAAACACTGACTGACCCAACTTAAATACATGGCCTATGGCCTAATTTTAATTTTAATGACGAATAGCCTACGAATAGCATATTATAATGTGTAGAAATTTTGTCACTGTCTGTGTAAAGAAAACATCAATCATAAACTTATTACTTACCCGTCCTAAAGCTATATGTCCATTATTCTTCAGCAGAATGTCATTCAACTTGGCAAAGACAACAGGATAGTAGTCCTTCATCAGGGCTTCATGTTTCTCCTTCTTCTTTGCCTCATCAGTTTCAATAAACACACCCATAGCGTCTGGAAATAAAATTGATGTCTTTATTATAAGTACCGTACTTTCGTCAATTTATGGAACGGATGATCGCACATCAATTGGTATACGAGTACATAATTTGATCTTTTAAGAACCTTAATTCGTTTTTTTATGAAACAGACGAATGGACGGGTTAACACCCGTCCTTCTTTTTGCTGTAAAGACCCAAGTGTCCTGAAACTCATTGAAATTATGACACTTAATTATGATGATAATTTCAATAAATTCCAGGCGCATTTGGGTCTTTGCAGATCCTTAGGCTTTGTGATGTTTTTATAGCCATTACTTTGCTAAATCCTCCTGCATACTGTTCATCTCTTTTATAAGTACATCTACAGTATCTTAAAATTTGGTTAGAACTTTAGACATCCTGCGCAATTTTCTTACGCAAGTTTTTCACGACGGGTGTATTGTGGGTGTATGATTGGTGTATGAGACGATTTGGTGACATAGTCATCTACCATACTTATTAATTATATGACCATAGAGTCCGCCTCTATGGTCATATAATTAATAACTCGAATGTCTATGTGTTTTACCAAAAGCTAAAACATGTTGGTACTAATTACTTACTTATCCTAATATCAATGACAAAATCTATGTTCTGGTCTATCTCGAAGTCTTCCTCGTTAGTCTTCCCAGCCAGGCCGTACTTGTGGCCCAGGTACCGCCCTATAGCTATGCTCTGTGCGTACTGTTTGCCGTTTACTACCAAAACTGGCATGGTACCAAAAGGCATTTCTGGAAAAAAAAATTACGTAACACGACGTAGGTAATTTATATAAATCATCAGTTGTTTTGGCTACAGGACTGTAATATGCTTAAATACAATCCAAACAGGCTTACGCCTGACTTACTTTTTTTTATGAAATAAGGGGGCGAACGAGCAAACGGGTCACCTGATGAAAAGGAAATTCCGTCGCTCATGGACACCCGCAGCATCAGGAGAGCTGCAGGTGCGTTGCCGGCCTTTTAGGAGGGAATATGGTAATAGAGGAGGGTAGGGATGGAAAGGGAACGGAATAGGGGAGGGTAGGGAAGGAAATGGTAGGGGATTGGGCCGGTAAACTCACTCATTCGGCGAAACACAGCGCAAGCCCTGTTTCACGCCGGTTTTCTGTGAGAACGTGGTATTTCTCCGGTCGAGCCGGCCCATTTGTGCCGAAGCATGGCTCTCCCACGTATAAACTTACTTCGCCAAAATTTCTCCATTTCTCGCGTTTGTTTTAAAATTCATGATTTGGACCATACCAATGACTTTTCGCTTTGGTTTTAAGCTTATTCTTTTAGTTATTCTTTGTCAATTATCTACATCTCTTCAATCTGTGAATTTAATTCTGTAGTGCTTTTTGTAACTTTTTTACTCACTCTCTTTCAAAGCCGGCCAGTCCTCCCTCTTGATTCGGACGTCTTCGAAGTCGACACCGAGGTGTGTGAGCAGCAGACGGATGGGTTCCGCCAGACCCTTGATGTCGAAATAATATAGTTTCACGTTCGTCATATTTATACCTTGAAACAATAAATAAGATTAAGGGTCAGTCACCAAAACAAGAGAAAACTAGGCGTGACTTGGTGACCCTGACTTAGTAAGAAAGAATATACACCCTGTATATTCTTTCTTACTAAGTCAGGGTTTACACTTTAAATCAGCGGTTCTCAAACTGGTGTATGATGACACTTCAAAAACAAAAGGCCTCCGCAGAGTACCTACACTTTAAGGATGACTGATTTAAATGAACAGAAAATAAAACTTATTGTACATTCACGTATGGACTTGTACTCACTTTGATTAATATCTCTTTACTGAGACCACTTGCACTATATAATTTACTCTTCTGTTTTCACAGAACTCAACACTGTCCACTGGTACGTGCTATTGCCACAATACTTGGTATGTAACTGATCAGTGATCACACTCAACAATCATCATCCTTTAATATGAATAAAAACGTTTTGCTAACGATGACGCAGCAGCTTCAGATACCTTGGCTTGGTGACTCTGAGTAATCCACGAGTGGATCATCAATAGTGATTAGTGATTCTTTTTTACGAAATTAAAACAGGAACATAGTTAAGTGTTTAACAGTTGACAGCTTGATGTGAGACAGTCTATCTGTTATATCTTAACGCCCAAACCGCTGAACCGATTTTGCTGGGTATGGACTATGGAGATACTTTGAGCTCCGAGAAAGGACATAGGAATTAGGTCATCTAGATTCTTTAAAAAGGTAGCTAAAATGAATTCATTAGGAATGTTGGAAAATATTATATTCGTGAATCTAAGCATGGGAATTTCAGATCTGCCTTTCATGTTAACATACTAAATACTACCGACGCATGCTAAACGAATCTCACGAATTCACGATCTTAACTTTTTTACTTATTCCGCGACAGGTTTGCCAAATAAAATATACATTTTAAACTTTTTTTCTCGTATTTTCCTCACCAACACACTAAACCTGTCCTCTACGAATAATAAAAACTAAGGATTAAGGAATCGTAACTCCCATACTATTACCGTTTTAAATTTGGTTCCTTTTGATCTGTCATGTAACGTCAGCCTAGTACCGCTCAAGGTCACCTAAATATTGCAAATGTATTGAAATGTGTACCTAAGGTACACTTTTTTGACAAGTATTGGGGAGCATGTTTTTTGACGGAGTTACTTTTCCTTAGTTTTTATTATTCGTAGCCTGTCCATCAAAAATCGGGTTGTTTACGCCAAAATTTTGCAAAGTCGTTCTGTTACTATCTACGGTACTCTATTATCTCAATTCGTTGATATCTATTCTTATACGTGTTGGAACATAATGTACACAGTATAAGTTACATACAGCAGACCATATCTTCTTACACCTTGCACAAATACGAAATAACATAAGTACTTACAGTAAACTCATCATACTAGAATCCAGTGTACATTAACGTAATTTTGAGATAAGTTCAGCAAGAAGAACAATGCAGATTCATTTGTTTTTTAATCCACGCAATAAAATAATTCTTTCAATCATTTGTCGCATTAATTTTGGTCCGTGTAAAAAGAGACACCATTAAAGTATTATTACTCTACTAGCTGTTGCCCGCGACTTCGTCCGCGTGGACTTCAGTTTATAGCGCGCGATGTCAACAAAATTGGTGTCAAAAATCAATACAGCTGTGCAGTGTGCACACAATAAGTATTTCATTTTTTTATATTAAACTTTATATTTTATGCCAAATTTTAAAGCTTATTTAGCCCCCCAATTACACAACTTTACCCATAAACTATTTATCTTTGATAGGTTTAAGGTTACGTCACTGCACAAATAAAGTACTGAGTTATTTAATAACGTGGAATAGATATAACCTTAAATTAACTTTCATTAAATCAACTGAAACATAAAAATAAATAAAAACCTTTTAATATCATAAAAAATAAACTTTATTGTTGCTGCGGAACCCTTCATGGGCGAGTAATTCTCGCACTTGGCCGGTTTTTTTAATTGTTCATATCTATCAGATTAATAAGGACTAACGATTCTGTCACAGCAGTGGTTAAATGGAGACGAAAAAATATTGCGCGTGCGTCACCGCTCGCTTCTGAGTCCCTAGTGATTTGCTCCCCGCGAGGGGTACAGTTCGATACTGTAATGTAGTGGCCTGGATAAATAGACAGTTAATCTACTGTACAGCTTTGTATTGTGTAGTGTATCCAGTTAATCCAGTATCTTCGTATCATTTTATCGGACAAGCCCGTACAGCGCACCTATCGTAAATACTCAGTCGTGTTATAGCCTTGCTGTGGTACTGTCGTGAACTAGGTAAGCTTTGTGAATAACTTACTTTTTTTAAATAAAACTAGCAGGCAAACGAGCAAACTGGTCATCTGAAAGCAACTATACCGTCACCCATGGACATAATATGGCAACATCAGTGTCATCAGAAGAGGTGTAGGCGCGTTGCCGGCCTTTTAAGATAGGCTATCTAATATCTTCTTGAAGGTTTGCAGGTCGTATTGGTCCGGAAATACTGCTGTTGTCAGTTCGGTCCAGAGTGAACTTAGACTTTAGAGGCTTAAAATATAAGTTAATAGCGCTTAATAAAAGTTTAATTTTTAAAATAAGTAGCAAATTAAACTTGTAAAGCTAACATTAATAATAATTCGCGTAGATATTTAGATAATTTAGTAATTTGTGGTTAAATAAAACATTTTCACATACATTTTTTTTTAATGGAATAAGGGGGCAAACGAGCAAACGGGTCAGGTGACCCGTTTGCTCGTTTGCCCCCTTCCATCAGGTGATGGAAAGCGACTTCCGTCGCCCATGGATACTCGCAGCATCAGAAGAGCTGCAAGTGCGTTGCCGGCCTTTTAAGAGGGAATAGGGTAATAGGGGAGGGTAGGGAAGGGAATAGGATAGGCGATTGGGCCTCCGGTAAACTCACTCACTCGGCGAAACACAGCGCAAGCGCTGTTTCACGCCGGTTTTCTGTGAGAACGTGGTATTTCTCCAGTCGAGCCGGCCCACTCGTGCCGAAGCATAGCTCTCCCACGTATAAAGTAGCGCGTAGAATTTTTATTATAAATAGCATGGTCTATGATGGTCATGCTGCAATCTGCATGCATGGTCATGGAATTATAACTAAAATACCTTTAGCTACAGTAAATATCTAAATTATTTTAAATAAAAAATAAGACTTAGGTAAGTACCTACAATTTAACTGTAAGTAAGTATAATTAAAAATAATAATATTTCGAATAAGTTATTGCTTACGTTAATTAGTATTATACTTAGTTGGAAAGTTTGAGAAATATCAACTTAACATTTAGTTAATGGTTAAATTAAATCTTAGGCAAGTTTTATAGAACAATTTTATAAAACTGTTTACGAAAACTTCAATCTAATAATTATTTTTAAACAAAAAATTAAAACCGGCTCCTAAAGTAAAGTAGTAAGATAATTATTCTTAAATGAACTAAGAAGCATCAAATAATTCTTATTCTCTTATATGAACTAGCTGTTGCCCGCGACTTCGTCCGGACTTTAGTTTATAGTTGTTCCCGTACATCGATTGAATCGTTTACGCGCAAATCAGAAAAGTATATTATGTAGGAACCGCACATTTTTCCGGGAAGAAAACATTCCTTGTCCCAGATTCAAATTAGTATCTCCAATCTCCATGCCAAATTTCATCCAAATTTATTAAATAGTTTAGGCCAGGGCTTCCCTAACTGTGCGTCGCGACGCCCCGGTGCATCGCAACATTGTCCCAAGGGCGTCGCATGTCAACACAACCAAATCGAGTAAACGCCTCGCCCATTATGTCTTTCATACATCCCGGGCAGTCTATATCCCCGGTTTCAGAAGATATGCTCAGAAAAGCAAGCGCATCCTTCAATTTCGCCAGCCTTGCTGGCTTATGCTTGTATTTTGATTTGGTCATTATTTCCTAATAACCATATAAATGTCCAAATAGTGTTTTATGATAACCTATGTTGGGTAGGCTAGTTCTAAAATTAGAAAGTATTTTTGGGGGCTGGGTTGAGGGGCGTCGTAAAGAAATGGCAAAGTCCCAAGGGCGTCACAGTACAAATAAGTTTGGGAAGCCCTGGTTTAGGCGATGATCATAAAAGTTTATTGTGCGGGAACCGTACGTTTTCCGGGACAAAATTAGTATTCCTTGTCCTTTCCCGAGACTCATTTAAGTATATCCATACCAAATTCCATCAAAATAGATTGAATAGTTTACGCGCAAATCATAAAAGTATATTGTGCAGTAACCGTACATTTTTCCGGGACAAAATGTATCCTATGTTCTTTTTTGGGACTCAAAGTATCTTTATACCAAATTTCAGCAAAATGGGTCCAGACGTTTACGCGTGATGTCGTAACCACGCGAAATATTCTGCGCGGCTTCGCCCGCATAAATTAGATATTTTACAGACAAATTAGTCCACAAAAAATAGCCTATGATTCTTCACGTGGTCTACTTCTTATTTGTGCCAAATAATAGAAACATTGCTCCAGTAGTTCGTGAGATAAGCCCTTTCAAATAATTTCCCCCGTTTTTCCACACTTTCCTATATTCCTTCGCTCTTATTAGTCTTTGCGTGATAAGATATAGCCTATAGCCTTTCTCAATAAATGGAATCTCTAACATTGAGAGAATTTTTGAAATCAGACCAGTAGTTGCTGAGATTAGCGCGTTCAAATAAGCCATTTCAAATAATTTCCCCCGTTTTTTCCACACTTTTCTCTATTTCTTCGCTTTCATCAGTTTTAACGTGATAAAATATAGCCTATAGCCTTCCTTGATAAATAGGCTATCTAACGCTGAAAGAATTTTTTAAATTGGACCAGTAGTTCCTGAGATTAGCGCGTTCAAATAAGCCCTTTCAAATAATTTCCCCCGTTTTTTCCCCTTTTTCCTCTATTTCTCGCTCCTATTAGACTTAGCGTGATAAAATAGGTATAGCCTATAACCTTCCTCGATAAATGAGATATCTAAAATTGAAAGATTTTTTAAATCGGACCAGTAGTTCCTGAGATTAGCGTGTTCAAATAAGCCCTTTCAAATAATTTCCCCCCGTTTCTTCCACACTTTCCTCTATTTCTTCGCTCTTATTAGTCTTAACGTGATAAAATATGGCATATAACCTTCCTCGATAAATGGGCTATCTAACACTGAAAGAATTTTTCAAATCGGATCGGTAGTTCCTGAGATTAGCGCGTTCAAACAAACAAACAAACTAACAAACTCTTCCGCTTTATAATATTAAGTATACTCGTAGATAGCGCGTAATAGCGCTTTTTATGAAATAAGGGGGCAAACGAGCAAACGGGTCACCTGATGGAAAGCAACTTCCGTCGCCCATGGACACTCGCAGCATCAGAAGAGCTGCAAGTGCGTTGCCGGCCTTTTAAGAGGGAATAGGGTAATACGGGAGGGTAGGGAAGGGAAGGGAAGGGAATAGTTGAGGGTAGGGAAGGGAATAGGGTAGGGGTTAGGGGATTGGGCCTCCGGTAAACTCACTCACTCGGCGAAACACAGCGCAAGCGCTGTTTCACGCCGGTTTTCTGTGAGAACGTGGTATTTATCCGGTCGAGCCAGCCCATTCGTGCCGAAGCATGGCTCTCCCACGCTTCTTGAGTTACAGCCTGGAGACAGACGGACAGACATCGAAGTCTCAGTAATAGGGTCCCGTTTTTAACCTTTGGGTACGCAACCCTAAAAATAATAATAATTGTACTCACCTACATTGTTTTAACTACAGATATGTAGAGATAGATTTCAATGGGTACATAAAACATAGGAGTTATTACTTTTATGTGTCATTGGAAACTCTATTGCTATGGCAATTAGATTTACGTGTCGGAGATACAAAACAGCATACAAACATTATGTTTTATGTTTAACGTAATATATATATTGTAATTTGTATTTTGTAACATTAACATTTGGCCTTGATCTTAAAATGCCGGTAGGTAAGTTACAACAACAAGTTTATGGTCAAGGTTTCATTCCTATATTGCTGCTTGATTTTTTGAGCTGTTTGATTGAATGGCTATTTCAACTAGTTGGCTGCGACATATCTATATTGATAATTAATGTCTAATGAGTAATAACATAAATTTAACTGTTTAAAACCTTACCTACGTTTATTGATTTAGGTTTTGATAGAAACTGGTGGTTTTGACGAAAACACGTTGAGTCCTAGAAAAGTAAAAAGATTTTGTAAACGTAATGACCACGTAATGACGCTATTTTTCTGGGACCAAAATATTATGTATTTCGACAACCTTTCGTGGAATATACTGCAATTAGGAAGTATTCAATCAAACATCCTGTGAACTCAGACCAAATAAAAAGTATTTTTAATTGGTCTGAGCTGCCTGTGAACTCAAACATTGTTCGCTAACATGACAACCATACTATTATAATATATATTCTGCAACTGTATTCAAAGTATGATTTCGCCATATATCGTAAAATGGATGGTGTTATCGGTACCTAATACCAAGGTCAGTAAACCGGTCGCTATATCAGTGCCGAGCCCACAAGTTGTTATTCAGACACGCCTTTGACGTAGTAACAATAATTTATCTGTAAAGTCTAGATGACGCCCGCAACTCCGATGCGCCAAAATTCGTTTATCGCGCGGGAACCGTACATTTTTCCGTGATAAAAACTATCCTATGTCCTTTCTCGGGACTCAAAGTATCTCCATGCCAAATTTCAGCAAAATCGATTCAGCGGTTCGAGTGTGAAGAGGTAACAGACAGACAGACAGACAGACACTTTATTAGTATGGATACCTCAGACCAAATATTTTTTTATTTGGTCTGAGAATAATACAACAATAGGCATTTTTAAATTAAAAACTTTATTGACTACGGAGGATACACATTACTAGCTCTCTGTGAACAAGTGAGTATCTCAGGCTTCCTGAGATTATATCAAAGGATTTTTTGGGGTTGAATACCGCTGTCGATCCTGGCGAAACAGGAGCCACAGTAGTGGGAATGGACTTCACATGGAATTGATAGATTTGCTACTCGTAGTGTTTGCTGGATTCTATGAAAATTTAATAGTCGGCCAAGTGCGAGTCGGACTCGCGCACGTATGGTTTTTTGTATGGGAGTCCCCCTTAATTTTATATTTTATTTTAATATTATTATTAAATATTAAAGTACACTTATAACTAAGGACTATGAGAAAAATTCAAGTACCTACCTGTTGCCATTATTGATATAGAGCAAAAAAGGCCAAAAAAACATGTTTGTTGTACGGGAATTAAATATTAATTTTATTTTGTTTTTAGTATTTGTTGTTATAGCGGCAACCATATGTGGCGGCAACGGATATTATACATAATCTGTGAAAATTTCAACTCTCTTGCTATTACCGTTCTTGAGTTACAGCCTGGAGACAGGCAGACAGACAGAAGGACAGACGGACAGACAACGAAGTCTTAGTAATAGGGTCCCGTTTTTACCCTTTGGGTACGGAACCCTAAAAATGTACAACGCTTTCCGACGTTGCAATATAATTAATTGACTGAGGGCCTTTCTGAGCGCCGTTTCACCACTTTCTGATAAAGTGCCTAATAGGCTATACACAACTTTTTTGACAGATTCTCCATACTTGATCTGTCAAGTTAATTGGTGGATAGCCTTATCAGGAAGTGGTGAAACAGGCCCTTAGAATGGTAAATTGACTAAGAATAAGAATAAATCTTAGGTTATTTATAAATAATAGTCATCTTTACTGATAATTTTTACTTCCCACTCGTACAAGTGCGATAGTACTCGTAGGCCCAATCCCCTACCCTTTTCCCTTCCCCACCCTCTCCTATTTCCTTCCCTACCCTGCCCCCTCTTAAAAGGCCGGCAACGCACCTGCAGCTCTTCTGATGCTGCGAGTGTCCATGGGCGACGGAAGTTGCTTTCCATCAGGTAACCCGTTTGCTAGTTTGCCCCCTTCTTTCATTAAAAAAAAAAACAAAAGAAAAAAAACAAGTACTATCACCAATTAACACATTCTAAGGTCCTGTTATCCCTTCCAGCAATCATGTCGAAGGTGGACCTCTACTACTTCCCCCTGAAGGCTCTGGGCGAGCCCGCGCGTCTGCTACTGGCCTACAACGACGTCCAGTTCAATGACCACCGCCTGACCAAGGATGAGTGGGCAAAGTTCAAGCCCAGTGAGTATTTTCATACATGTACTATCAGAGAAGTTGATTCCCAGGCAAAAGGCGGACCGAAGTGATTTGGTCGCGTTAAGTCAAACCATAGAGAAAAATTTTCCTTAGTTTATGGTCAAACCCATATGCCGACCAACTTAAGTAGGTCCGTCAACTGCTTAGGAATTAATTTCCTCGATGGTACCTATATACCGGTTGCGTTCCGTCTATATATTATTATGGTATATCAAAGTATGGTACTTATATAGACGGCACGCCACCATGGTGCAGTAGTTTAGAGCGTGCTCTTGACTCAAAGGTCGTGGGTTTAATTCCTGCGTTGGAAAATAGGTTGTTTTCAAGTTTGGTAAGGACAATTAATGACAAACATAAAATCAACTACTTTTGATATATCCCGTATCACTCTCACACTAAAGTCTAAACATGGATCTAACGACACCCATCAAGCTAAAATCACTAATAATATAATTTACTAGCTGTCCCGGTGAACTTCGTGTCACTTAAAAACCTTCCCTGGACTTCTACGAATATTTTAAGACTAAAATTAACCCAATCCGTTCAGCCGTTCTCGAGTTTTGCGCTTAGCAACTCATTCAGCGACTCATTTTTATATTATAGATTATACAAAGCAATTATTATATGACACCTTCGAAAAACAACCCTCATACTGGCGCAAAAAAATAAAGCAATAAGAGATTTCAAATCAGAGGATAATTTTTCCGTACCACAAGAAACCCTTATATCATTCTGTTGTCTAAAGTCTAAACTTTTCAGGCACGCCTTTCGGTCAACTGCCCATGCTGGTGATTGACGGTAAGAAGTATACCCAGAGCATGGCCATATCGCGCTACCTCGGCCACAAGTACGGCCTGGCTGGAGACAGCCTGGAGGACAGCTTCCAGATCGACCAGAATGTCGACTTCTTCTATGACATTCGTCTAAGTGAGTTATACAAATATGATAAACAGACCAACGAGTCTCTTGAAACAAAGCTTTGCACAAAAGTCAAAGTCAAAACACAAAAAGCCGGGCAAAACCTTAGTTTTGCCCGGCTTTGTGTTTTGAGTTTTTGACTAATCAAACCTACTTAATATTTTCCCCTTTAACCTATACTCAACTCCGAGGGCTAACTTGTCGCTAGCGGTCATTGACTCCCTGTCAAAAACTTGTCATTTTCCATATAAAACCACGATTGACAATATCTGACACTTCATTGTCAATCGCGGTTTATATGGAAAATTACAAGTTTTTGACAGGGAGTCAACGACCGCTAGCGACAAGTTAGCCCGAGTCTACGAATAAAAAGTTTTTATTATTCGTAGGCCCGAGTGGAGTATAATTAGTAATCTATCTGTGAAATAGACAAACTCTTGTCTAAAATTTTTCAGAAACTGAGCATGAGTAAACTTTTTAAATCAGATTCAGAACCCAATGAAGCTAATGCAGATCTTTCCAGAACATCCTGATTTTAAAGGCTTTTAAATCAGATTCAGAACCCAATGAAGCTAATGCAGATCTTTCCAGAACATCCTGATTTTAAAGGCTTGATTGATGGATGGTATTGATGGTATAGCTGATATGTCCGAAAGTATGAGTTATCCAAAGTACCCCGCAAATGATCAAATTGTTCGAGAAGACGCTCATTTTGGGCGCTTGACAGACGAGCTAATTTATTTATTATAGTGTAAAAGTATTTGAAGTCATGAATGTTTTTAACATTACAGAAGCTTACACCACCCATCATGAGAAAGACGAAGCGGCCAAAGCAGCTAAGCACGAGGCTCTAGTGAAAGACTACTACCCCACGGCTCTAGCTAAGCTGGACGAGCTTATCAAGAAGAACAACGGACATCTGGCTCTAGGAAAGGTAATTTGATTCTTGAAATAGCTGATGATGAAGACAAGTTCTTGAACATCGAAGTCACTTTACGAATTTTGCGATTTGCGAAGTCCACTTCCACAGTTAAGTTCTAATGCGGCTTCGACCTATTGAATTCATTTGGCTAAGGTTGAACCGGTGGTGGTTGAATATTTTAAGGAAGCAAAGCATGCTCTGACTTTGTAATATTTTTGTCTTTAAGTCCTTCCGAAATCATCTATACTTAATTTCTATACTTAATATTATAATTCTGCAGAGTTTGTTTGTTTGTTTGAACGCGCTAATCTCAGGAACTACTGGTCCGATTTGAAAAATTATTTTACTGTTGGATAGCCCATTGATTGAGGAAGGCTATAGGCTACATTTTATCACGCTAAGACTAATAGGAGCTAAGAAATAGGGGAAAATGTGGAAAAAACGGGGGAAATTGTATGAAAGGGCTTATTTGAACGCGCTAATCTCAGGAACTACTGGTCCGATTTGAAAAATTCTTTTATTGTTAGATAGCCCATTGATAGAGGTAGGCTATAGGCTATTTTTTATTACGCTAAGACTAATAGTAGCGAATAAATAGAGGAAAATTTGGAAAAAACGGGGGAAATTATATGAAAGGGCTTCTTTGAACGCGCTAATCTCAGGAACTACTGGTCCGATTTGAAAAATTATTTCAGTGTTAGATAGCCCATTTATCGAGAAAGGCTATAAGCTATATTTTATCTCGCTAAGACTAATAGGAGCTAATAAATAGAGGATAATGTGGAAAAAACGTGGGAAATTATATGAAAGGGCTTATTTGAACGCGCTAATCTCAGGAACTACTGGTCCGATTTGAAAAATTATTTCAGTGTTAGATAGCCCATTTATCGAAAAAGGCTAATCTCAGGAACTACTGGTCCGATTTGAAAAATTCTTTCAGTGTTAGATAGCCCATTTATCGAAAAAGGCTATAGGCTATATTTTATCACGCTAAGACTGAGGAGCGAAGAAATAGATGAAAATGTGGAAAAAAAAAACGGGGGAAATTATTTGAAAGGGCTTATCTCACGAACTACTGGAGCAATTTTTCTGTTATTTGGCAAACATGAAAAATATACCACGTATAGGAACAAAGGCTATTTTATGCGGAAAACGGTTGCGTGAAATTCCTAAATTACGCAAGCAAAGCCGTGCTGAACATCTATATATAATAAAATCGTAGGAAAGTCAATTCTGTACATTGAATATTTTTGTACAATAAATAATACTTGGGATGTGATCTACTATGCTAACGCGGACGAAGTCGCGGGCAACAGCTAGTTAATATTATAAAGCGGAAAAGTTTGTTAGTTTGTTTGTTTGTTTGAACGCGCTAATCTCAGGAACTACTGGTCCGATTCGAAAAATTCTTTCAGTGTTAGATAGCCAATTTATCGAGGAAGGCTATAGGCTATATTTTATCACGCTAATACTAATAGGAGCGAAGAAATAGAGGAAAGTGTGGAAAAAAACGGGGGGAAATTATTTGAAAGGGCTTATTTGAACGCGCTAATCTCTGGAACTACTGGTCCGATTTGAAGAATTCTTTCAGTGTTAGATAGCCTATTTATTAAGAAAGGCTATAGATTATATTTTATTGCGCTAAGTCTAATAGGAGAGAAGAAATAGAGGAAGGTGTGGAAAAAACGGGAGAAATTATTTAAAATGGCTTATTTGAACGCGCTAATCTCAGGAACTACTGGTCCGATTTGAAAAATTATTTTAGTGTTAGATAGCCCATTTATCAAGAAAGGCTATAGGTTATATTTTATCACGCTAAGACTAATAAAAGCGAAGAAATAGAGAAAATGTGGAAAAAATTTGGGAAATTATTTGAAAGGGCTTATTTGAACGCGCTAATCTCAGGAACTACTGGTCCGATTTGAAAAATTATTTCAGTGTTAGATAGCCCATTTATTGAGAAAGGCTATAGGCTATATTTTATCACGCTAAGACTAATAGGCGCGAAGAAATAGAGGAAAATGTGGAAAAAAGAGGCAAATTATTTGAAAGGGCTTATCTCACGAACTACTGGAGCAATTTTTCTGTTATTTGGCACAGATAAGAAGTAGACCACGTGAAGGATCATAGGCTATTTTTTGTGGACTAATTTGTCTTTTCTAATTTACGCGGGTGAAGCTGCGAGGAACGTTATATTTCGCGTGGTCACGACATCACATAATACGAGTATCCTACTTCCTACAAATATTATAGTCAAGCGATAATTTAAAAAAGTCTATACTTAAAATGCACACACCTGAAGAGTATGTTTGCTTGAATGCGTTAATCTCAGGAACTACAGGTCCGATTGAAAAATTTATTTCAGTGTTAGATATCTCATTTATCGAGTAAGGCTATAGGCTATATTATATTATATTATCACGCTAAGAGTAATACGACCGAAGAAACTTAGGAAAATGTGGTAAAAACGGGGAAAATATTAGAAAGAGTTTATCTCACGAACTACTGGAGCAATTTTATAGCAATATTTGGCACTTATACAGAGTGTAACAAAAATAAGTGATAATACTTTAGGGTGTGTACGTGTTCCTTGTAGAGAGTTCACTGTGAAAGTAGCAGCGGTGAAAGACCAAATTTTTTTTTCACTTTTGTATGGGGAAACTCGTGACGCTCGGGCCCTTGCCCATACAAAAGTGAAAAAAAATTTTCGTCTTTCAGCGCTGCTACTTTCACAGTGAACTCTCTACAAGTCTACAAGGAACACGTACACACCCTAAAGTATTATGACTTATTTTTGTTACACACTGTATGGAGTAGACTACGTGAAACGAGTATTTATACCTATTTTTATTCGAAAATGTACGGTTTCTGTGAAATTCCTAATTTACGCGGGCGAAGCCGCGCGGGACATCTAGTTTGCTATAAAGATACTTTGAATCCCGAAAAAGAACATAGGATACATTTTGTCCCGGAAAAATTACTGTTTACTGCACAATATACTTTTATGATTTGCGCGTAAACTATTCAATCTATTTTGATGGAATTTGGTATGGAGATACTTTGAGTCTCGAGAAAGGACTAGGAATACTAATTTTGTCCCGGAAAGTGTACGGTTCCCGCACAATAAACTTTTATGGTTATCGCCTAAAGTCTAAACTATTCAATCTATTTTGATGAAATTTGGTATGCCAATACTTTCAGTCTCGGGAAAGAACAAGGGATACTTTTTATTCCGTAAAATATACGGTTCCCGCACCATAAACTTTTATGATAAACTATTTAACCTATTTTGATGGGCATAGAGATTGGAGATACTAATTTGAATCTGGGACAAGTAATTGTTTTTTGTCCCGTAAAAATGTGCGGTTCCCACACAATATACTTTTCTGATTTGCGCGTAAACGACTCAATAGATGTACTGGAACAACTATAAAGTCCACGCGGACGAAGTCGCGGGCAACAGTTAAATTATAAAATGCCTCATCTGGTGTTCTCACCAGATAAGGTATTTTTAGGATTCCTCCTGTAAATTACATAATATTTTATTTAATGAATACTAAAAAAAACTTAGATCTTAGAACTATTTGCAAAAATCTAAAGCACATCCTTCATGATCTTTCCAGCTGACCTGGGCAGACTTCCTGTTCGCTGGTGTCTACGACCACTTCAAGGTGATACTCCAGATGCCGGACCTGGACACCAGGTACCCCAGCTTCCGACAGGTCTACGACACCGTCTACAGCCTGCCCAAGGTCAAAGCCTTCAGCGAGAAGGCACCGAAGTCTGTGTCCGGATTTTAGGAAGCCAACTTTCAATCTTTTTGTCAAATAAATTGTTCAATAATATTGTTCAATGATATTGCACAATAAAATTGATCGTCTAGGTGCACACTGGAGTCAAAAGTGATTAAAATTGTTATCTTTTTCGTTTGTCGTATTAATGAAAGAGAAGGTTTCGGTGCGAATGGCGCTGATTATGTTAATTCTTGAATTGTAATGTATTGTATTCTTTGTTAACTGTTTACGTTTGCATTAAATTAGATCTGCGGGGCTAAAAGAGTCCTATTTAGCAATTCCTCTCAATCAATTCAGCAAATGAATTGTCAAAACTGTCAAACTGACGAATGTCAAATTACCTTTTGGAATTACTATAACATGAATAATTGCAAGCAGAGCGACCATTTTGCGATTACATAACCCATCAATCCCCAAGCGGTAACCGGCTGTAGCATAACAATTGAAAATCTATTGTGTCTGCGATTCCCACGATCGAGGTATTAAAAAAATGAATATGATTCGTAATGTGATTCTCTAAAGCGACAATTTTAGCCCCGCTGAACAGAGTATACCGCTGTATAAAAATGTATTAAAGCAAGTTTTAGTCCTAGGTTTATACAGGCTAATCAGTGTCTACGAAACTTTAGTAACCAATAATACTTTTATGTTTTCAATAAATTTTATTAAACTTACATTATGTGGTTTTTTTTATTCTTTAAAAAAACTAGCTTTTGCCCGCGGCTTCGCTCGCATTAAGAATTATTATTATTAACTAGCTATTTGACCGAGCTTTGCTCGGTTTTCGATAAAACACGTATAAAATTACGTTTTCTAAAAAATATTCCTAGCTAGATCCATTTATCGCCCCCGAAACCCCCTATTACTTATATTACATGAAAATCATTGGAGCCCATTCCGAGATTCCAATTACATATTTATATACTTACTTACATACAAGAATTTTTCGTTTAAAGATATAAGATTAGGTATCAAAGTCTCAGCCCGATTGGTTTAAAATTGACAAAGTTTCATACAAACTTTCATCCCCCATTTTATCCCCTTGGGCGTAGATTAATTGATCAAAATCCTTTCTTATCGGATGCCTTCGCCATAACAACTACCTGCATGCCACAGCCCGATCCGTCCAGAGTCCAGACTCAAGGTCAAGATCACTATGTCAGTCAGTCAGTCACCTTTGAGTTATATAATAAAGAATCATGGCCAATTTGTATAGGAGCTGGACTAGACTTTTATTTTTGATGTCCCAAAATAAACTATAGTTAGATTTGGTTGTTCTTATGCTCTAAACATAATTCCGTTTCAGAATTATGTCTAAATAGCCACGATTTTTTTGTAATAATAATTACGTTTACAATTATTTTGAGGTTAGACTTAAGAACTACCTTTTTCCCGTCTGCGGTGTGGCCTACAAGTGTTTATTCGGCGATCTCGTTTCTAATTATTTCAATTTTTCCTAGAGTATTACCCAAATAATAGACCGAATGATCGCCGGCTGTCAGAACATAACAAAACTAAAATATATTGATCTTTTTTTTGTGGCTATTTATAGACACATTTCTAATGATTTTCGATGCCTTAAAATATTAGGAAATTTTTGCTACTAATGGCATATCGGGACGCCACCGCCAACCTGGTACGATTTGGCCATTGTTCTTTAGATATTATAATTTGGTAACAGAAGGAATTAATTTATAAATGTCCCCTATTAACTATAATATTATTATAGTCTTTATAATATGCAGGGAGTTTCAAATAAGTTATAGTAAGCCAAAAGGCGGTGATTCAGGGGGTAATTATTATGCTGAAAAACTTCTGTTCTACGACTTTTGGAAATTTACGGAAAAAATATGCTTCTCTACAGTAAAAAACTCACGTGATCAACAAAGTTTCTGTGGAAATTAATATTTTTTCATTCTGTATATACTACTATCTCTTTTTCAGTAAAATTTAAAAAAAGGTTGTTTTTAAAGAAAAATGCGATCTGCAACGAATCGCGGATAGCATTTTAAATTACCTTAAAATATTTTTACTTTTTCAACGTAACGAAGAAAACATTCGACTGTTACTATTTACTTTGTCTATCGCTGAGAAGTGAGTACTCGAACTTATCACTACGTTGATAAGTAACTATCAAAGTTACGAAATAAATGGCCAAGCGCGAGTTGGGGAAAATGGAGCTATAGATAATACCCAGACCGGTTTCGGTGACGGTGGCCGGTTTAATTTAAACCAGGCGTGCTACGCGGGAGTAATTTTATAGTGCCCAAGTGTTTGCGCAGTACACATTCTCTATTCCTTTCTCTCATAACCCAGTGCCCAGTGGGCTGTGGAACGGAAGACCGACACGACTGGCGATGGCGGGTGATCAGGCGCAGGACCGACTTTTTACATGCCCATGCGTCGGATGGGCAGGTGATCAGCCTGCATTTTCCTAACCAAACTTGGAAATAACATGTTTCCAACGCGGGAATCGAACCCAAGACCTCCGAGTCAAGACTCAAGAGCCACGCTCTAAGTCACTGGACCTCGGAGACGTTAAGGAGCTATAGAGTGTAGACAATAAAAGTATTTCTTATTGATGTTGGCAGTAGATTCGTTTGAAGAAAAGGAAATTGTTACCTTTTAAGAAAGCTACTTCCCATTAGGTGACTCGTTTGCTCGTTTGCACCCCTAATTTTATTTAAATGAAGCCCAGTTCATCCGCAGCACTCGATGAGTCACATGTGCGTTGTCACGGTACGGTACCCATGGGTTAAATAACTTATAAGACACAAAAATGATTATTTTTTTCAAGTAAGTATTTAAATAATTTGGCCACCGACGGTACATTTATAGGTGTAATAAAACTAAGTGATAATACTAGAGATGTGCCGTAAATTACCTGACTATACCTGACTGTATAGTAAAAAATACATTCTGAAAACCATCAACTGTCTCAATTCTCATGACGATCATCTCAATTCTTACGACGTTCGTAGGCAGCGTAGTGCGTGGTAGTGGGTACATGCTGCGCAACCCGCGAATCAGTGCAGACTGCAGTAAACGAAGCGTTACGGAAACATCCGAAACCATGATCGGTTAGGCCCAAGGGCGTCGCCAAGGGCGGGCAGGGAGGGGCAGCTGCCCCCCCCTAGAGATTCTAAAAATGTTGCCAAATATAATGCAAACAACGACTACTATAATTTTAAAATCTGGTAATTTAAAAAAAAATATGCTGTACGCTGTACACTTATTCAAATTCAACTCCTTTTATTCTATTTTTCTAATAAATGTTATTATAACTTATTTATTTACAAGTTTTTATTGCATAGTCAAGAGCTCGTGCTCGTGTAGCTTTACACATTGGACTCTGTACTGTTTTCTCATTCATAGAGAAGGAGAAAAGTATGAATTGTAGTAGGTAAAGTCAACTTGTCCCCCCCTGCGCCATCGGCTGGCGACGCCCTTGGTTAGGCCGACTAGTCGGTAGATTAGTCGGCTTCTTTGCAACCGACTAATTGGATAGTCGGCTAGTCGGCCATTCATCGGCACATCTCTAGAATCTAGATCGTATTATCTTGAGTCTAGGTAATACTTTAGGGTGTGTATGACTTCTTTTTTGTGATTTGTAAGCGCCCCTGCGTCATGGATTTCACAATAAACACTAACTTAGTAATACAAAAGACTCATACACACCCTAAAGTGTTATCACTTAGTAACGTTACACTTAATATTGTTTGAAAAATTAATATTTTGTGTTTTAAAAGTAAAATATTTAATAGCTCATTATGAAATAAATATTAAATTAACTAAGTATTTACTTAAATCGAAAACAAACTCTTATCGCAATGTTTGCACTAATGTAATTAAGAATTGTAATGTCGGTTACTTGATATGCACACATTCTTCTAACATTTGCATAGGCTTCTTTAAATCATTCCAGTAACTTGCATAAAACAGTTTAATTACATCAATTGCTTTTATGTTACTTAGCGTTTTCGTTAAAATTTTGTTGTATTACAAGAGGTGTACTTATTTGTTGAATGCTGGCGCATCTGATTTAACGTAGTAATTAACACTGTTTTTTTTTTCCTGGTAGACACTGAAAAAACATTAAAAGCTGTATTGATAATGATGATTGTAAACTGCAGAAAGAAAGAACATCTTTAGGTAGTTAACGTAAGTATCTAAATAATTATTAATTATACAAAACACAATATACAACCTAATACCATTACAAGTTTTTCCCGTTTATTCGCAAGTCGCAACTAGTAACTACGAGTATTTCATAGTACATTCCAGTAACTGGCATAGTTTAAGCTGTGAGTCAATTATTATGTCTACTCAATTGGTTAAACACAGGAGTCAGTAACTCCCAGGACACCGAAGGACGCGTGTTGAAGTAACTTTAGGTAATGTCCCTTTAGTTTTATCTATTTATTTTAATAGTGGTGTTTATGGAACTTGGTTATAACTTTTATAGCCTGAAGCAGTGAGTGCTCCTTTTATATGGTGTTGGAATCTTATACATATTTGTTGTCCGAAGCCAGTCATAAAGCGCGGATTCCTACACATACCTAAATTTTATCTGCAGGTAAGTCTTAGTCTTATTATAGGCAAGATAGTAAGAAACTTTAGGCTTTAGCGTCTTCATAAAGCTATAAAAGTCTGTTAAGGCGTACCTTGTTATTATTTGTTATACCATACCGTTGTTTCTCATTTAACAACAAAGAAAATTATTCATAGACAGATGGCAGACCCACGTAACATAGCTGGACGAGCCAGTTCAGCCAGTTGTCTGATCTAAACCAAGACTGATATAATCTTTTCTCTGATAGTATTATTGGGAACTTCTGTGCTGTGTTTGTGCCAGGGCCACTTTAATTTTACCACCCCTATGTACAAACTCATCCGCCATCCTAGGACGCCATAGGACGTGCCACCCATAGGCCATGGCTTATACAGCTTATGCTTGCCTATACATAAATCCAGAGCTGGTCTGTGCCTCTTACAACTTGATTAGACCAAATTCTTGTTACATCACGCATTCGCTCTTCATTTCACATGAAACTTACTAATATATGTGGTACTTACATGATAATATACGTGGGAGAGCCATGCTTCGGCACGAATGGGCCGGCTCGACCGGATAAATACCACGTTCTCACAGAAAACCGGCGTGAAACAGCGCTAGCGCTGTGTTTCGCCGAGTGAGTGAGTTTACCGGAGGCCCAATCCCCTAACCCCTACCCTATTCCCTTCCCTACCCTCAACTATTCCCTTCCCTTCCCTTCCCTTCTCTTTTACCCTATTCCCTCTTAAAAGGCCGGCAACGCACTTGCAGCTCTTCTGATGCTGCGAGTGTCAATGGGTGACGGAAGTTGCTTTCCATCAGGTTTGCTCGTTATTTCATAAAAAAAAAACTTAACTTTTTCCGGGATTTATATATTATTTACGCATTTAAATTACAAGTATGGATGTTATAATTACAGCCATGGGCACCGTCCTCCACTACTTCGACGTGAAGGGCCTGGGCGAGGCGCTGCGGCTGCTGCTGGCGTACGGCCGGGAGCCGTTCACCGACCACCGCGTTACCTTCGCCGAGTGGCCCACTTTCAAGACTTGTGAGTACCCTCAAGCAGTGCCGGATTTATATTTTTTCGGAGTGTAGGCCACTTTATTTCCGCCGACCCAAGTGTCCGAAATCAGTCGCCCCCTAGGGCGCTGCCGCACCTAGGCCGCGGCCTATACGGCCTATTTATAAATCCAGGGCTGCCAAGCATGTTACAGGTGATACAGAATTTTCCATAATTTTGCTGAACCTTACCTGTGCCCTGTGCGTGCCTGTGCACCTACACCACCTGTACACTTTATTGTTAGAAAATATTATAATATTCGAAAGAAAAATTTTCTCATGAGCTATAGCGCAATACTCTATTTCCATACGAAGTCAAAATTAAGTTAAAAATATTTTTTGATATCGGAATTCCGAGGAAAAGAAACGTGACTGTCTTTCCGTAAGATCGTAAGCACAGTTGTAGTATCTTCTACCACCTTCTACTCCCTCGTTTGCTAAAGTAACTAGTTATTTTTAGTATACCTAATCCTATCCAATTAGTTTTTTTTAAATAACTTTGTTTCAATTCCAGCGACGCCCCTGCAGCAAATGCCCGTGCTAGAGATGAACGGGCGAGTGTACACGCAGAGTTCTGCCATCGCCAAGTATTTGGGCCGGAAGTACGGCCTCGTCGGCCAAGACCTGGAGGAGGACTTTAAGATCGACGAGAGTCTGGAGTTTCTGGGAGATATACGATATAGTGAGTAAACAATGAGTTACTTTTTATTTTTTTAATTGCTTATTCAAAAAAGTAAAAACTAAGGTAAAAACATAAATCTAATATATAAAATTCTCGTGTCACAGTTTTCGTTGCCATACTCCTCCGAAACGGCTTGACCCATTCTCATTAAATTTTGTGAGCATATTGAGTAGGTCTGAGAATCGGCCAACATCTATTTTTCATACCAAAAATTATTTATACTAGAGATCGCCCCATGGTCGAAATTCGACCTTAGTTCCAACGACATTAGGACTACCTACTACCTACTTCTTCTTCTTCTTCTTTTGGCGTAAGCCTCCCCATTTAGGAGTTGCCAGCGTCAGAGTTGAGGCGAAAAATGTGAACAGTTATAACTTATAACGTAAACTGATTGCCATGCAGCGGGCACGGGTGATGACTTCATGCGACCATGCAAATACAAGATAAAATAATGAAACAGAAAAAACCAGAACAAGCAAATAAGTACAGCAACATATTGTTTCTTAGCCTTTAAAGATACACAGAGTACATAAACATAAATACAATCTACTTATATTAAATATAAAAGGAAGAGAAATCATATTACAACTAGAGCCTAATGTGATTATGAGCAATGAACGAGCATAAGATGTCAATAAATGGAGAATATACTAACGATAAAATAGATTTAAGATTAGTGGGACGAGGAATATTAGGAGGAAGGTAATCGTACAATGAAAGGTTGTTTTCGCAAGCAAAAAATATATGGTCTGGAGAGCCTTCATCCAAGCCACATTCACACAATGAGCTATCCCTCACCCTTATTTTAGCTAGAAATACCGGGTTACACGAGTGACCCAGACGTAGCCGACAGATAGTAGAGCAAACAGGCTTATTAGCTTTCAAATATTTAAAAAACCACGGTCGACTAGGTACTGAATCCTGAATTTCAGCGTAAAAACGTCCTTTATCCCTACTCGACTCAGTCCAAATGGTATTCCACTCCAGAGTCAAATGCGACTTGGCCAGAGGAAGAAGATCCTGACAAAAAATTTTGAAATTACTTAAACCACCAGACTTTGCAGCTTCTTTGGCAGCACCTACTACCATCCTACTACCTATATTTTGTAAAAAATATTGACTTTATAATTTTTTTTCAATTCTTGTCTCTGGGACTCAGTTGATCTCAGACTGGCCGTGTTTAAAGCATTGTCTAATAGTATCTCAGATTCAATAAAAAAAAACTATAATCCATTTTCAATTTGTCACCTTGTTGTCAACAGACTTCAACCATAAATCAAAGAGTATAATTCGTATGTATAGGCTTGTCAATCAAAAATCTGTCATTTTTCCTAGAGTGTGTGTAATGTTTTATTTGTTAAAAAAATGTATGACAAAAGGATAATTTCAAAATAATATTAGCTCGATGCACTCCTTCACCATATAAACTATAATATTGTGCAAAATTTCATTCACCTACGTTTCCCCATTTTTCGTCAAAAGGGTTACGAAGTTTTCGGCTCACGTATTAATATATAGATGGCAAAACAACGTTTGCCGGGACAGCTAGTCTATATATATATTAAAATGGATTTTCAATTGTGTTAGTAACGCTAAAACTCGAAAACGGCTGAACGGACTGGGCTAATTTTTTTGTCTTAAAATATTCGTAGAAGTCCAGGGAAGGTTTTAAAGTGAGACGAAGTTCACACTTCACCAGGACAGCTAGTTTATAATAAAAATACCACAAAAATACCTACAAAAAGTAAGCAAATTGGCAGTCTTATATCGCTTCAAGTGGTTTCTTCCAGACAACCAACAGAGATTAAAATATGACTTACTAAATGACGCCCGCAACTCCGTTGCGCCAAAATTCGTTTATCGAGCGGGAACCGTACATTTTTTCGGGATAAAAACTATCCTATGTCCTTTCCCGGGACCCAAAGCATCTCCATGCTAAATTTCAGCAAAATCGGGTCAGCGGTTTGAGCGTGAATAGGTAACAGACAGACAGACACACTTTCGCATATTTATAATATTAGTAAAGTATGGGTATGGATGACAAGAACAGTTAGGACACTAACTAAAAATAACTTTAAAAGTTGCAGTGACAAAGAATATTCCAGAAAAAAACCAGCTACAATATTTTCGTGCACATACTGCAATCTGTTAGCTATCTATACAGGTCTATCAGGCAGTGCCGTAAATAGGGCGGTGCCACCGGTGCCCAGGCACAGGGCGTAGACTCTGGGGGGGGCGCAAAAATGGCCAAACCAGGCAGGAGTATTCTTTTTTCGGTTTGCTCCCGATAATAGTTCCCGCTGCGCCCCTAGAGCACGATTCCAACAGTAAAATAGACCTATACATTGCTTTGAGTAATATAATATGTAAAAAAGCAAGGGCGCAGTTGTAGAAGCTCGCACAGGGCGCAAAAAAGACGGCACTGCTATCAGGATAATAGTTATGGCGCATTATTTGCAAAGTACTCAAGAAGTTATCTTATAACTATGTGTTTTAGGTCTTAACCAATAACTATCTATACGTGGGAGAGCCATGCTTTGGCATGAATGGGCCGGCTCGACCGGAGAAATACCACGTTCTCACAGAAAACCGGCGTGAAACAGCGCTTGCGCTGTGTTTCACCGAGTGAGTGAGTTTACCGAAGGCCCAATCCCCTACCCTATTCCCTTCCCTACCCTCCCCTATTACCCTATTCCCTCTTAAAAGGCCGGCAACGCACCTGCAGCTCTTCTGATGCTGCGAGTGTCCATGGGCGACGGAAGTTGCTTTCCATCAGGTGACCCGTTTGCTCGTTTGCGTTTGCGTTTATCTCATTAAAAAAAACGAATAATAGATTACGTGCTTTGAAATTTGCTAAATTAAGTATAGTTTGTTTTAAAGTAGAAAGATAAATTAGGTATAGCAATAAAAGTAACCTTTTTACGCAAAAAAAACAAGGGGGTTGTGAAATTAATACATTATTTTTATATACTTTAATCCTTATTTTATCCGACTGTACCAGAATGAGATGGTTCTTATGCAAGCTGTAAAGCCTTGGCACTCCTGGCAGTAACGTTGAAGAGGAATAAAGTTTGATAAACATCATCAAATTGACGAATGCAGTCCAGTTTTTCAATTTTTTTTTACTAATTTAAATTACTATTCTTATTTCTACCGCACACAAATAACAATATAATATAACAAGCTGCGTAATAGCCCCCCCCCCCCCCCCCCCCCCGTTTAACTCCGCTACTGCTTCCAGGAGCCAGCATGGTCCACTATGAGCCTGACGCGGCGGTGAAGGCGCGGAAACACGACACCTTCAGCAAGGACTTCTACCCCCGAGCCCTTAAGGAGCTGGACAGGATCATCCGGGAGAACGATGGACATTTAGCCCTTGGAAGGGTAAGTTACTAGCTAAATTGCGTCATCAAGTTACTAGCTAATCGGTAAGTTACTAGCTAAATTGCGGACTGTGGTCTGAGGAGCGGGTAAATGCGAGCTAATTACGACTTCAAAATTTATTTATCGCGGGATATATATTATTTTTATCTCTATACCAAATTTCAGCAAAATCAGTTCAGTGGTTTAGGCGTGAAGGACAGACAGACCGACACAGAGACAGACAGATGTCATAACTGTTTCGAGAAGATGCTCGATCTGAACTCTGGTAGGTTTATGTAGGTAGGTAGGTTAGGTAGGTACGAATTGAAACAAGGAAGTCGGTTAAAAAATATCTGACTGAAAAGATTTTTTGTTTCCAACACTTCATTTTGCGCAGAGTAGGTTTTTAACGTTTTTAATTCCCACTTGCCAGGAAAATTTACGTTTCTTTTATCTTCTAGGGGGGAAAGGGGGGCAGCTGCCTCCTCCCCCCTGCCCCTACCTGGGTACCCCCATGGCCAGATCTTAACACTTTTGATTTTCATTCCAGCTGACCTGGGTAGACTTTGTGTTTGCGGGCATGTTCGACTACCTGAAGGTGATGCTGCAGATGCCAGACCTGGACGTCCAGTACCCTAGCTTCCGGCAGGTCGTGGACAACGTGTACAGCATACCCCACGTCAAGACCTGGTGCGACACCGCCCAGAAGTCTGAACTTAACTTTTGATTTTGTATCTTTTAAGCTTTAGAGAATAGCAACAGTATAAGATGGCATTTAAATATAATATTTTTAAGTACTAAGGAATAAAATATATTTTCACAAAAATATAGTTTTTAATAACAAATTGTGTAGCTTATCATAGTGTAGCTCTTTGTAGCTAAACGTAGTAGTACGTAGCACAGCGCAGTGGTACGTAGCACAGCGCAGTGGTACGTAACACAGCGCAGTGGTACGTAGCACAGCGCAGTGGCACGTAGCACAGCGCAGTGGTACGTAGCACAGCGCAGTGGCACGTAGCACAGCGCAGTGGTACGTAGCACAGCGCAGTGGTACGTAGCACAGCGCAGTGGCACGTAGCACAGCGCAGTGTTACGTAGCACAGCGTAGTGTTACGTAGCACAGCGCAGTAGTACGTACTACGTAGCACAGCGCAGTGGTACGTAGCACAGCGCAGTAGTACGTACTACGTAGCACAGCGCAGTGGTACGTAGCACAGCGCAGTGCTACGTACCACTGCGCTGTGCTACGTACCACTGCGCTGTGCTACGTGCCACTGCGCTGTGCTACGTAACACTACGCTGTGCTACGTAGTACGTACTACTGCGCTGTGCTACGTACCACTGCGCTGTGCTACGTAGTACGTACTACTGCGCTGTGCTACGTAACACTACGCTGTGCTACGTAACACTGCGCTGTGCTACGTGCCACTGCGCTGTGCTACGTACCACTGCGCTGTGCTACGTACCACTGCGCTGTGCTACGTGCCACTGCGCTGTGCTACGTACCACTGCGCTGTGCTACGTAGTACGTACCACTGCGCTGTGCTACGTAGTACGTACTACTGCGCTGTGCTACGTACCACTGCGCTGTGCTACGTAGTACGTACTACTGCGCTGTGCTACGTAACACTACGCTGTGCTACGTAACACTGCGCTGTGCTACGTGCCACTGCGCTGTGCTACGTACCACTGCGCTGTGCTACGTGCCACTGCGCTGTGCTACGTACCACTGCGCTGTGCTACGTAGTACGTACCACTGCGCTGTGCTACGTAGTACGTACTACTGCGCTGTGCTACGTACCACTGCGCTGTGCTACGTAGTACGTACTACTGCGCTGTGCTACGTAACACTACGCTGTGCTACGTAACACTGCGCTGTGCTACGTGCCACTGCGCTGTGCTACGTACCACTGCGCTGTGCTACGTACCACTGCGCTGTGCTACGTGCCACTGCGCTGTGCTACGTACCACTGCGCTGTGTTACGTACCACTGCGCTGTGCTACGTACCACTGCGCTGTGCTACGTACTACTACGTTTAGCTACAAAGAGCTACACTATGATAAGCTACACAATTTGTTATTAAAAACTATATTTTTGTGAAAATATATTTTATTCCTATACGTAGCACAGCGCAGTAGTACGTACTACGTAGCACAGCGCAGTGGTACGTAGCACAGCGCAGTGGTACGTAGCACAGCGCAGTGTTACGTAGCACAGCGTAGTGTTACGTAGCACAGCGCAGTAGTACGTACTACGTAGCACTAGTGGTACGTAGCACATCGTAGTAGTACGTAGCACAGCGCAGTAGTACGTAGCGAGCACTTTGTAATCAAACTTGTGCCACAGCGAAGCGATACGTAGCTCATAGTGACGTAATTATTAATAGGTAAAATAATTAAAATATACTTCGTGTAAATAACTTTATTTTCACGATAAAACGTTACAAACATTATCTTACAGCTATATTTCAGTAAACTTTAAAAATACGACATACAGATACAGTGTGAGTTTTTAATACAGATGGAACTATGCTTGCTTTAATTATTTTATTATATTTAATGTGCATTACACACCAATCACCATGCATATTATCAAGGCACACAAAACAACATATCATAAATTTGCAAACAAAGCCTTTTTGAACTACGAGTTCAAAAAGGCAACCACTTTCTTTATTTTTGTACCATATTCAAATTCTTCAGCCACTTCATCATCGCTTTAACAAACGTTGACGAAAATGATACTGAAGCAGGTATACATAGAATTTCACGGCATGAGTTAAAAAACAGACAAGACAGGATACTAGCAATACTAATATCTCCCAAACCGCGAGGCTAAAAAGGACATAGATTGTTTTTTTAAATAATTTGTTGTGACTCGCCTCGCCATTTTGACCATTGCTAGATGACACTGCTGCGTCTAGAAGTCACACGGGGGGCACTTCTGGCTGAACTCCTTGACCTTGGGCAGACCATACACGGTGTCTCTCAGCTGCTTGAAGCTTGGGTACTTGGTGTAGAGGTCGTCCATACGCATCATGTGCTTAACATAGTCGATTACGCCAGCGAATAGGAAGTCGCCCCATGTGAGCTGAAACAAGAATTTGGTGAGTTAGAGCCTGATTCACCACTTTCTGATAAAGTGCCAAATAGGCTATTCACAACTTTTTTGACAGATTCTCCATACTTGATCTGTGAAGTTAATTGGTGGATAACCTATACGACAAAAGAGGTAGGTTCAAACTATAAGGATCAACACTCTGCGCTAGTATAAATGGACACAAGGGGCTTCACCACTTCCTGATATGTGTCGGATAGGCTATCCACAACTTATCTGACAGATACTCCATACTTCATCTGTCATATAAGTTGTGGATAGCCTATCCGGCACTTATCCGGCACGGGAAAGTATTTTGTCCCGGAAAAATGCACGGTTCCCGCGCGATAAACGAGTTTTAGCGCAGCGGAGTTGCGGGCGACATCTGGTGATGATGATAAAGAAATATTAATCTTCATTCTACTAAATTTTAGCCGCCATACTTATAAAAATATTGGCACTGCGGACAATGTTCGTCTGTTGATTCTACAACAGTATTAATAATTATGACTTGAAGAGTCTCTTGACAAACAAAAACACTATTGTTGAATTATCCACTCTGTAAATAAGTATGTGGTTATCACACGAATCGATCAGAATTAAGGTGACCTAACCCAAAAGCAATTATGTAGTAGGATACAACGTATACATTAATAGGTTAGGTAGGGTAGAGGCAAATTATTTAATAAAGACTAGCTGTTTCACCACTTCCTGATAAGTGCCACATTATCTGACAGATGAAGTATGGAGTATCTGTCGGATAAGTTGTGGATAGCCTATACGACACTTATCAGGCAGTAGTGAAACAGGCCATTAGTCTCCCTCATAAGTGCCTGTTTCACCACTTTCTGATAAAGTGCCGAATAGGCTATTCACAACTTTTTTGACAGATGCTCCATACTTAATCTGTCAAGTTAATTGGTGGATAGCCTATCCGTCACTTATCAGGAAGTGGTGAAACAGGTCAAGACTATTAATTATTATTCAACATATTTTTAAAAAGGAAGAAGTATCCTATAATATTAGACGTGTGTTGGACGTTGTTAACTCATAGCTATTTTTATTAGATAAGTAACTTCCGTATTTGATAACGAATGACATGACGTTATTTTATCACTTAGTTTTTACTGTATCATGATAAGTGATACAACGGCGATCGATACCACACCGTGACTAGTGAAATGTTACGACCTTGACTAGTGTGAAAAACATGTTTTGTTACCACCTACGTAGCTAAAAGATAATAATATTATGAAATTTCATGTTATACAACAACTTTTGTTACTTCCGAGTAAAAGATTAGGCATGCTGCTTGACAGTTGACGGCATGACATGACAAAACCACAATAGACATAACTACCAGTAGTTCGACTGCAAAGAAACGGACAGGTTTCAATATCTGTCAAATTCGTCGGGTTTCACTAGGATTATGAACGGAATGTGCCTCGCGCTGGCTGATATAATTTATTTTTAAATATTGAAAATAAAGATTTCAAAATTGGATTCTGACAATTTTAATCGCATGTGCCAAAACACAAACAACAATACGAGTTACGACCAAAGAGGAACACGTCCAGCGAATATGTCATAGTTTTAAATTCGTAGGTAACAAGTTAACAACCCTAGCGCCGATTTTCGTCATAATACGTCAAATTTAAAAATTTCAACATCAGTTCTAAGTCGGCATACTCTATACTCTGACAAAACGGAGTTGTGGGCGTCATGTCTTATTTTATAGAAAGTATTCTGGCAGGCTGTTCTAAGCTGTCCCGGCAAACGTTGTTTTGCCATAATATAAAGTATTTCGCCCATAATTATTATTTTATTGAAGTGACTAAATAAGTATGTTACCATGGCAACGTCCATCGCTTTGAGTTATCCCGTCACACAAACAATGGTCGCTGTCAGTCTCGAGTTGTAATAATGTACTATTACTTATTCAACAAATGCACTTATAATATCAATATAAAAAGTAGCCAGTAGCCGATTCTCAGACCTACTGAATCTATATTATATATACTTATATAAAACTCAAAGGTGACTGACTGACATGGTGATCTATCAACGCACAGCCCAAACCACTGGACCGATCGGGCTGAAATTTGGCATGCAGGTAGATATTACGACGTAGGCTCCGCTAAGAAAGGGTTTTGATCAATTCCACCTCCAAGGGGTTAAAATAGGGGATGAAAGTTTGTACTTCTTAACGAGAGCGAAGCCGCGGCCAAAAGCTCGTATGCATATAAAATTTGGTAAAAATCAGTAAAGCCGTTTCGGAGTACGATAGTCGATAACTGACATTGTGACACTAAAATTTTATATACAGTGTGTAACAAAAATAAGTGATAATACTTTAGGGTGTGTACGTGTTCCTTGTAGAACAAGACGATTTTTTTTTTACTTTTGTATGGGCAAGGGCCCGAGCGGCACGAGTTACCCCATACAAAAGTGAAAAAAATTTTGGTCTTTCAGCGCTTCTACTTTCACAGTGAACTCTCTACAAGGAACACGTACACACCCTAAAGTATTATCTCTTATTTTTGTTACACACTGTATATAAGATAAAACCAAGTAGCTTACCTTGCCAAGAGCAAGATGTCCGTTATTCTTCTTGATGATAGCGTCCAGCTTCTCCAGGGCTACTGGGTAAAAGTTCTTGGACAGTTCAGCGTGCTTCTTCTCTCTCACTTCTTCGTGGTCCTCGTATTGGACGGTGCCGGCCTCTGGAATGGTAGAAATGGAATCTCAGCATATTCTGTACGGTATGTACCTACTATCAGAGAAGTCGATTCATAAGAAGATGGCGAACCTATGTAATTTGGTCGCGTTGTGTCAAACCCAAAACCCACGATCACATTGAATCGACATACTTCGACCAAATTACGTTGGTCCGTCAACTGTCTATGAATCAAGTTCTTCGATGGTACATATTCTATATGAACGTTTGAGAGCCCTGATTTTTGCTTGTCGACGATTACATTTGTTATTTCATGACTACAAGAATACGTGTGCACACTTGCATGCTTGTAGCCGTGAAATCTAATTACTTGAAATAGCTGTATTTCGGATCCTACCGTGTGTGTTTGTAATTTGTATTTTAACTGTTTCTCTTTAGTGTACTTATGTATATTTTCCTATGTATATTTTCCTATAGTCTATGGTCGTACGTAAGTTTATTGTGTTTCTTTTTACTGTGCGTGTGTCTGTGTAACTGTATTTCTTTAAAATGTGTGTTTGTATTATATCGGATGTGCCTTTAATGTAGTCTGTATGTGTGTGAGTTTGTATAATATTATGTGTTCCTCTTTCCGCATCTGTTCATCTGTTTCTCTCTCCTATGTTTCTTCTGTTCCTGTATACTCACTGGAGCGGATGTCGTGCACGAAGTCCACGTGCTGGTCGATCTCCAAGTCCTCGTCAGCGTTGGCCCCGGCGATGCCGTACTTGCGGCCGAGGTAGCGCGCGAGGGCAGTGCTCTGCGCCAGCTTGCGCCCGTTCATCTCGAGGACAGGCAGCTGACCGAAGGGGGTCGCTGGAAGATGTATATAGTTAGGCCCACGCTAGCTCTGGACTTATGTACAGGCAGTATAGGACACGGGCTATGGACGGCAGCGTCCTATGGCGTCCTAGGGGGGACGACAGCGTTCTAGGATGTCGGCAGAGTTCGTAGTTCGTATTCATAAAAAATATAAATCCGGTCTTACTTGCGTGCACCAATAAGGATTAACAACCTTAAACTACTGTTTCTGGATGTTATTTCAAGTGACGTACAATTGGACCACCACACATTCCAGGAATTCCCACCACTGCAATTCCTGTGTCGCCAGGATCAGCAGTGGTAACCAACCACGAAACCCTTTGATCTCTGGGGTGCCTAAGGGACAAGCTAGATCTGTCTTGCGACCCGCAAAGAAATTAATCAGAAGAAATGTTCCTACCTTTCTTCTGATTAATTTCGTTGCGGGTAATCTCCTACTCCTCCTGGAGTAGGAGATATTATGTGAGGTATAAGGACCAAAACACATTATGGCACCACACCACTAAAAATCGGCAGATTTTTTAATATTATGATTTTAAAACTTTTCGTCGCCGATTTGCCTTATTGTATTTCGGACTCGTATAGGGACAAATACATAGACCATCGTATGGATGGTCTACGTATTTGTCCCTTAAGATTTCACCAACGCAAAACCCTAACTCCTAAGGGCCTCAGGACTAAGGTGATAACTGATAAGCGTTGGTAAAAACGCTATCGCATTGAAAACATCACACAATCTGGATAAGACATTCAAATATTCAGATCAGCAAGCAAGCACTTGGTAGGTACTAGAACGTAGATTATATTGTTGTGAGTGGTGACTGGTGTGTGAATTGTCAATTGTGATGCTATAATGAATATGAACTCTGGACGCCCTGTCACCAAAAATAAATGTTACTAGCTTACGTCTCTAGGTATAGTTTATACTTCAAACAACAATACCAGAGTAGACAGAATGATAGTTCAAACCATAAAGTTAAGGCGAGGATAAACCCCAATTTGTTATTTCGTGACTCCCGGTTTACCTAGTTCCAATATAATAACGAAGTGTTAAAAAATATGAGATATAAAGCACAAGATTTAAAATACCTTAAACCATAAACATTTTAATAAAACGTAATACTTTGGCTGTAATTAATTGATGAAATAGATTTTTATCGGAGGTGAGTTTGTAACTCACCTCCGATAAAAATCTATTTCATCGAAATATAAGTATTAACTAGGATAATTATACATTTTATTTGAATAAATTGTTAGTAAATCTATATTAAAATGTCCTTAACCGAACAATTTTGTTTCTTAATGTTTATTTCCAAAGACATTTAAAAAAAAACATGAAAAATAGAGAAGACCCGTCCGAGAACCTACAGTTTTATGCTAAGCTAAAATGAATCTTATTGCAATGCGTATACGCTTGGTCTTTTTTTGTGTGCAAGGTTATCGTTTTGGATTGAGATTAATCCCCGCCTTAATATACCTAGCGGAATAGAGAAACAAAGGCCTGAGCAAGAGAGATGTCACTATCAGTAACACTGCGTGGTAAAAAGAGACGTGTGATACACGACAGCAGCACGCTTTTTTTGACGTCCAGTCCGCGGTCCGCCGCACGTTGACAATTTAATCTCATAGAATTCATGTTCAGTCATGCTTGTGTAAGTGTATACGTACACGTATTTTTCACACAGATGAAAACCAATTTTGATTTCGTTTGACAGCTCGAGATTGTTGCTCTATTCCGCTAGGTATATCTATATATTAATACGTGAGCCAAAAACTTTGTATCCCTTTTGACGAAAAATGGGGAAACGTAGGTGAATGAAATTTTGCACAGTTATAGTTTATATGGTGAAGGAGTGCATCGAGCTAATATTATTTTGAAATTATGCTTTTATCATACCGTACATTTTTTTAACAAATAAAACATTACACACACTACAACACACACACTAGGAAAAATGACAGATTATTGAGTGACAAGCCTGTGCATACGAATTATACTCTTTTATTTATGATTAAAGTCTGTTGACAACAAGGTCACAAATTGAAAATGGATTATAGTTTTTTTTTTTATTAAATCTTAGATACTATTAGACAATGCTTACGCGGCCAGTCTGAGATCTGAGTCCTAGAGACAAGAGTTGAAAAAATATTCTAAAGTCAATATTTTTTTACAAAATAAGTAGTCCTAATGTCGTTGAAACTAAGGTCGAATTTCGACCATTGGGCGATCTCTAGTTAACTTTATAGCTCAAACCAAGACACCCGCGCCAAAACTCGATTATCACGAGGGAACCGTACATTTTCCGGTGTAAAAAGCATCCTAAGTCTTTTCACGGGACTAAAAGTATCTCCATACCAAATTTCAGCAAAATCGGTTCAGCGGTTTGGACGTGAAGAGGTAACAAACAGACAGACACACTTTCGCATTTATAATAGGAAGGATGGATGTTGGTTTCAGTAGTATTATCGACATAGTAACTAATACATTGCGACAATTCAAGCGATAATACTGTGGTCTCTGATATAACGTAACACTTATCAGTACCACACGGGCCACGATTGAATTACGTTTATTTGCTTCGCGTAAATCGACAAGCTAGAGCCGATAAAATATAATATTAAGGGCCAGTTTCACCACTTCCTGATAAGGCTATACACCACTTAACTTGAAAGATAGAGTATGGAGAATCTGTCAAATAAGCCTATCCGGCACCTTATCAGGAAGTGGTGAAACAGGCCCTAAGCCTAAAAATATTATAAGAAACTAAGGGCCTGTTCCACCACTTCCTGATAAGGTGCCGGATAGGCTTATTTGACAGATTCTCCATACTCTATCTGTCAAGTTAAGTGGTGGATAGCCTTATCAGGAAGTGGTGAAACAGGCCCTTTATATTATATTTATCGTCTATCCACCACTTAACTTGACAGATGAAGTATGGAGAATCTGTCAAAAAAGTTGTGAATAGCCTATTCGGTACTTTATCAGAAAGGGGTAAAATAGGCCCTTAGGGATCCTATTCTGCTCCAACGACCTTTAATAAATTATTATCGTGCCTATATTGGTGAATATAGTATTGAACTAAGTATATAAAATCCATCCATACTAATATTATAATTTATAAGATAGTATGTCTGCCTGTCTGTCTGTTACCTCTTCACGCCCAAACCACTTAACCGATTTTGATGAAATTTGGTATGAAGATACTTTGAGTCCCGCGAAAGTTCAAAGAATACTTTTTATCCCGGAAAAAATACGGTTCCCGCGCAATAGAATTTTGGCGCAACGAGTTGTGACTTGCGGAGATCAACTAGTAGGGAGTAGGGATGTTAAATGATGAGTTTCTCAGGCGACATGTCGCCGCAACATGTTGTGGGACATGTCGCAAACCAAATGTTGCGCAGGACTGCACGGCAGTCCTGCAGTGAATGGGCCTCACTGATTGGTTCACACTCGGTGTTTCCGGCCGGCAACACTGAGTGTGAACCAATAAGTGAGGCCCATTCACTGCAGGACTGCCATGCAGTCCTGCCATGAATGGGCCTCTTTAATGGATACGAGGCTTATTCGCTTAAAACTACTTTATAGTAATTTTAAAATTGACCAACTGAATCCTAAGCATTATCATGATTCATGATAATATAGTTTTCACGATATATCAATATAGGAAGACCTACTTAGTTATATTTTTATCAAAATTATCAACTTTATCTGTTTACGTGACTCGTGAAAAATTATGATTAAATTATTAAGTATATGAAATATTATGTTATATGAAATATGAAGTAATTTTAATGATGAAGATTTGAATTTTTATTGCTTATTTAGAATGTTAATTACTTTTAATACAATGCCTATTTAAAAATCTTTCGCATGCCTGTGACTGTGCAAATATTAAACATTAGGGTAAATTACTAGTAGATTGGACAGTACTAGTCATTGGAAAAAGCACAAAAACAACACATTTATAATTAATGTTGCTTTAAAAACTGACTGTTTTTCTTTAAAAACAGGCGTTCTTTTACGTTAAAAACAGGAAATTTTTAAAGCAACATTAATAAATATTGTGTTTTTGTGCTTTTTCCAATGACTGGTACTGTCCAATCTACTAGTCATTTACCTTACTTAGTTTTATAAATAGCTGCAGTAGTTTTAATGAAAAAAAAAACTTAATTTCAGAGTGAAATATTCTTGTTAAAGGGCCCATTCACGGCAGGACTGCACGGCAGTCCTGCAGTGAATGGGCCTCACTGATAGGTTCACACTCGGTGTTTCCGGCCGGCAACACCGAGTGTGAACCACTCAGTGAGGCCCATTCAATGCCAGGTCATTTAGCCGAAACTTTTTCGTTTTCGCTTCGTCATAGAATCGCCGATCAAAATGTATGGAATTGACATAAGACAAGTCGAACTTCAACGTCATAATATTAACGAACGCTTTTGGCAATTCCAGACATTTCCATCGGCGATTCTATAACGAAGCGAAAACGAAAAGATTTTGGCTCACCCCCCAGGACTGCACGGCAGTCCTGCCGTGAATGGGCCCTTTAACTTTGGGAGTTAACCCGACAAGCACAAAACGTAAAACACGCCGCGCGTCAGCCGCGTTGGAATACGCTTGTCCCATTGCTTGTTAGGGTTCCGTACCCAAAAGGTGAAAACGGGACCCTATTCATGAGACTTCGATGTCTGTCTGGCTCTAACTCAAGAACCGCTATAGCTAGACTACTGAAATTTTCACAGATTGTGTATAATATCTGTTGCCGCTATAACAACAAATACTAAAAATAAAATAAAGTTAATATTTAAGGGGGGCTCCCATACAAGAAACGTGATTTTTTGGCCTGTTTTGCTCGTACCTAATCAATAATGGTAACAGTTAGGCACTTGAAATTTTCACAAAATCCTTAATTACATTTGTACTTTAATAAATAATAATAAAATTAAATATTTAAGGGGGGCTCCAATACAAAAAACACAATTTTTTGTCTATTTTCAAATTGCCTCCATACCGGTACGGAACCCTTCGTGCGCGAGTCCGACTCGCACTTGGCTGATTTTTTTCCAATTTCTAACTTTAGTCGCTATGCAGTAAAGAATAAAATCTGCATAATATTTAAATATACTCAGATTTATAAATAGGCCGTATAGGTCGCGGCCTCGTCGCGGCTTATTTATTAGGCGGCCACTTCCAACTTCCAAGGGGCCGCAGATTTCGTACATGGGGCAGCGGAACACTCATAAAAAAATATAAATCTGCCATTGAATATACTAGGTTCTAACTGCACGTTCCAGGAGGCACTTCATCAGGCCAAAAACAGAGACAAGCGGAAACCCTATAGCGGAAAGCAAATAATAGTGGTCACTTCCCTCAGCCAGGACTAGGAAGAAGAAGACTAGATATTCATACTCACTCGACTTGATGAGCATGAACTGCTCCCTGTCTAGGCGGACATCCTCGAAGTCCTCTCCTCCGTAAGCGAGGAGCAGACGAAGATGCTCACCCAGAGCCTTCAACGGGAAGTAGGTCAAAGTGGTCTTAGGCATTTCTGTAAGTAAAAAAATAAAAAGCTTAGAACTAAATTCGGAAGACTGGCACTCTCCTAGTTGTAGCACAGAATATATATATTAGTTGTAGTTGCAGCAAGAATCAGCCAGTAGGTACCTAGTTTAACGCAAAAGCTGACTGGAATCCCATAAAATCTTATTTTTTTTACGAAATAAGGGGGCAAACGAGCAAACGGGCCACCTGATGGAAAGCAATTTCCGTCACCCATGGACACTCGCAGCATCAGAAGAGCTGCAGGTGCGTTGCCGGCCTTTTAAGAGGGAATAGGGTAATAGGGGAGGGTAAGGAAGGGAAGGGAATAGGGGAGGGTAGGGAAAGGGATAGGGTAAGGGATTGGGCCTCCGGTAAACTGATATAACCTCCTCGGTTTTTAACAGACTTCCAAAAAACGAGCAGGTTATATGTTCGGCTGTGGATATATTTTTTTAAGTTGGTTTCAGGAATTTTTAAGAAAAAATTGCAAATACTTTTACGGCTTTGAGCGCTATTACGTACGCTAGACTTAGTAGACTTTGCGAAAGGTATGCTAGATTTATGTAGACTAATATAAGTAAGTACTATCTTGCTAACTACGTCGTATAAAGTAAAAGCCACAAACTGCGTAACAACCACAAAGTTAATATAGTTACCTAGCGGAACTATTTAGGTATATTAACTTTATGGTAACAACAAACGCTTGTCAAACTAACCACAATAGTTACAAGGCGATCGACACACCTCCAGATTTATTAAAAACATTGTTTTGTTATTTAAACCGGTTCAATTATTTTTTTTTCACTTTCGATGATTACTTTTTCTTTACGTGGGTGGGTGCAGAGCTGCTGCGGCTCTGGCATTATCTCGTCCAATATGAAAATGTGGCAAATAAGGACTAGGGTAATATTAAATTTACTTGCTATGATATTACAAAGTACTTAAGTAAGAAGTTTTGTAGCATAGTTACAACCAAACAGTATTTACTTTTTTGTGTCACCTTTGTTGGCCGCACTCGCGTCGCGGCCTTGAATACCGGCAGCCGGCTTTTTTGGCCCGTCGATACTCGATAGTTGATACAGGTTAGAATCATTCAAAGCGCATCATCATCGCAAGGTTAGCTCATAATAGAATACTGAATGGAATACAACGGTGTTCTCCAATTTATTAAATACGATTGAATTAAATTAAATAACTACTGACCGTTCTAATTTTAACATAAATTTTATAAGTAAACTAAAAATAGCAACAGCCCCTCTATCATGAGCTCTTAAAGCCAGCCAGAATACTGACTGGCTCGCATTTTGGTACCATGACCTCTATTTTCCAGCCAGTCAGTGGTCACGTGACACCAAACTCACTTCTCCATTGTTAACTGAGTAATAATTTCGAATCATGACAACACTTCTGACATAAGCTCGCTTGCTTTTACGTCAAATACAGCAATTCAATAAACACCAACCAACGAGTAGCTTTTACTGAATAGTTTACATTTTAGTAATTTTATTTATTAATATTACATACTTTTTAGTCTTAAATTATATTGCTATTTAGTTGGTTAGTTACTTAATAAGTTATATTTTAGTCTATAGCATATATTTTAGTGAAAATAATTCGTTATTAAAACCAAAAAACTAAACATTCGAAGTGTCCAAATTTTTGGAAAACGATTAAGTAGGTATTCTCAAGTTAATCACGAAGTGATACATAAGAAACGTAGAGACCTTAGTAATCCATTTAGTGTTAGTGAGGTTTCAGAATAATAACATAAGTGAGGTGTAGTATACCTATATGTCTAGTCAACAATAAGGTTTGCATTTGTGCGATGAGCTAAGACTGCATTGATTTAGTACACAAGAAACACATACAAGGTATAAGGAACACAAGTGTTGTGTATAATTACTTACTGTAAAACAAGTATGAATTTTCACCAAAAACCTACAGGTACAATCTTATAGTTGCATTGTAGGTTTTTGTGTTATTTCACAAACTATTTCCTTGTAAATCTGAAGTATTATTGGTATATGCATGATAAACACTGCACCAAAGAGGTAAATTCAATATTACTTACTTTTAACAAGAATTTTCAGAACACAACCTTTTAAACTTTAGATGTATGTATAACATGCTCCGGATAAACATTGACACACCTAAACTTCTAGAAAAGTTAAATAATTGATAATATCATAGAATCCCAATTAGCTAAATTCTCATATGAGCACTTTTTCATTTAAGTATAACTTCTTCTCTTGACTACAATATGGTATTATATGATGGGAATAGTGTAAATCACTAAATTTTACTCAAAAACAAAAACCTACATTATAGTACTTTTCCAAAAAAGACTTACTTAATAAGAATTGCATAACAAACATATGGAACTTATTGTTCATAAAACATAATATTATCATAGGAACATATATTATTATGTATTACCAAAAATACTTTTGTACTTACCTCAATAATAATAATAAGTATTAGTTTTATATTAAATTAAAACTTAAAATACATGAGGACTTACTATGTACTTCTTAGGAACCTATCTTAGGAGCATTTCGTACAATCTTTTGATTGCAGTAGGTCTTTGTGTTATTTCACAAACTATTTCCTTGTAAACCATGCATGATAAACGCTGCACGAAAGAGGTAAATTCAAAGGTATTACTTTCTCAATAACAAGAATTTTGAGAACACAACCTTTGAAACTTTAGATTCATGTATATTCACGAATAAATATTGACACACACACATACACCTAAACTACTAGAAAAGTTAAATCATTGATAATATAAAATCCAAATTAGCTAAATTCTCATATGCACTTTTTCATTTATAACTTCTCTTGACTACAATATGATATAATATATAATGGGAATAGTCACTAAAACTCAAAAATATAATCCTACATTACTTATAGTACTTTTTCCAAAAAGACATAACAAAAATTGCAAAACAAACATACTTATTGTTCATAAAACATAATATTTTCATTGGAACTTATATTATTATTACCAAAAATTCTTTTGTACCTCAATAATAATAATATTAGTTTTATATTATTACATTAAAATTTAAAATACATTTTAAATTTTAATGTAATAAGGACTTTAGTAAGTCCTCATGTATTATACATTTTAAAAAGATGTGGTCGTTTTAGGGACCTATCAGACAGAGTGGTCACGCGTTGAAGCATTTGCGTTGGAGCAGTCAGTGTGTGACTGAGGAGCAATTCTGACACATTCAGAACTCCTCCTGTGTGAGTATATAGAGATACTCACACGGGAGGCATTCTACAACATAATACAACACAAAGAACACAAAACCCTTGACCGCTCTCTGTCTGAGATATCCCAGGCAATTTCCCATAGTTGCAACTTGCAATGCAGTTTCTAATTGTTATTGGTTTGCCAAATAAAAGTCTGAAATTATAATATTGTTTTTATCTTTCATCAAAAGTTGGTATTTGAACTCCTTTAATAATAATAAATTAATATTTACACAAGGGATATTTGATTCATCTTCTTTGATTTTAAGTGACAAGACCTTGTTTAAGATTTCCGCTGTATAAATATTTTTATAAGTATAATATAAAAGAGATTTAACACTTGCCTATCTGATACTAGGTTGATAATAAGGTTTAAGACAAATGTAGTACCTATTGATGAAAGCTGTGTATGAATATGTATCTAAGGTATATTTAAGTGAGAAAATAAATGAAAAAACATTTAAAAACGAGTATTTATTAAATTTCTTTTAATTAAAGCTTTTGAGTGAATATATATTATCTTCCTAGGACTTCGTCATCATTACACTTGCAATTCTTTATTATAAAATGTAGTACTTATAGTATCTCAGTGTTAGCAATCATCCTTTATCCTGAAAAATATTTGGTTCAGCGTACACAGTACTAATAATGTAAAATGCCTTACAAGGCACGAAAAGGGGATTATTAAACTTATAAATTGCCTGTTTATGTTACAATAATACCTATTTGAAAGCTCAAAAAAACGTAGGTGTTCAAGAATGAGTTCAAGTTCAACAAACTATGTTCAACTCATGACATCAACTCTGTTGTAATGCATGTAATTGTAATCCACAAGTTTGATGCATTTCTAACACTTTTTCATGGTAGATTATTTAGCGTAGGTATCAAATAGGTATAGGATATAATAAACTTATCAATTTCTTGCTTAAAACATAATCTCTATACTTAATAACAATATCTAATTATCTTTTTTTTTGTCTCCTTCTTCTTCTCTTTTTTAATTGCCGACTCAGTTAGTTGCCAATGTCAGAGAATTCTTTCTCCTCTAGATCGCCATGCTTGTGATAATATAAACATGAAGGAGTGTTATTTTCTCAGTGTTTTCATAAAGGGCTTATAAAATACCAAAAAATATAAATAAAACCATTTACACATTTATAATAATTACCTTTAAATACAATAAATCGGTGCAAAAGTAACTATTCCTACATTGACCACGTTATATATTAGAAAATAGTATATTTTATAATAAAAAATATCAATCTTTTTTTAAACTATATTTTCATCTTGATTTACAATTTTTCCGTTAGTCGTTATGGCTAAGCCATTTCAATTCCTAAAAAAAAAACAATTCCGTTAGTCAAATTTGACGTTCGTGTTTGACATTTCTTAATCCAGTTCAGAGACAAATATTACAGGTTAAAACCATTCAGAAGTAAAAGTGCAAATGATACCGAAACAGAACCACTCACTTTACAACTGTTTACATACCTGCACGGATTAGCTCAGGTTTTGACAAAGTTAATGATAGGGGTCCTGGTTATGTTAAGTACCTAGTTGAGCTCTAAAACAGAACAAATTCGTATGTTTCTGGTATACTTAGTACCTAGTTATTGGAAATGTTAGACGAGCCTCTATCATTTGCAGTTACATCCGGCAATTTCGATAAGTATTAATAATATATTTGAACTACTATAATTATACCGCAAGTACAGTCGCATTTCTTTATTATTATCATATAATATAAATTATATTAATAATATATCGTGTTCTCATCACGCCTTAGAGTATAATAATAACGAAGTTATTGTGTACGTACCGAATAGTCTTTACCGGAGCACCGAGTCAAATAAACTGCAAAGATAAACTGAGGAAATATTATTTTGTTCGACTCGTGGCGTCGTACGAGCGAGAGACAAAATAAAGACGATGATGTCATTCGCAACATTCCAATCATATTTTGGTTTTTATGGAACGACATGATCAGAGTTAAAAGTTAAGTTAATTATGTGCTTAAAAAACTATTGAGTAAATTATGATGTTACCTTAAAATCACTCTTTTTCACAAAATAATAAAATAAAACTTTATTTTATAGTCTGTCAAAAAAGTAAAGAAATTAAAAAGTGGCAACATTGTAGTGTCATCCCTTTCAAATCAATCTAAGAAAAAAGGGATGACATTATTGACATGATTTAATTGCTGATTTTTAATTTATAATTATTTGTATTGCATTATGTATTGTAATACATAATATAAGGACGGCATTATCGTTCTACGATAAAGTCCTTTCTTTTCTAGATAAAAAAAAGGATGACACTACGATGTTGCCACTTTTTAAATTCTTTCTCATTTCTTCACTTTTTTGACAGACTTTACTTTATTTTATAACAAAAAAAATTGAGTTTTTCTGGGAATATGAAAGAGTGATATTGTTGTGTTTTTGTATTATTTTCCTAAAATTGTGTTATTTTGGTTTTTAATGTGTAATTTTGGTAGAATGTTAAATATTCGATTGAAGCGTAGCAAGTGATACAACTTCAAGAAACGTGCCATTTTGTGTTCCCTCCAAAACTCCATCGAAAGTTTTAGTAAAGGGTCTACCACTTTACTAAAACAACTGACTTGACTCGTTGAGTTTACTGACTACTTTTTTAGACTTTTACTAGACTTTCAACTTGACGATCATCTGGAAAAAGGACTTAAAATTTTGTAAACTTTTCACGATTATTTTTTTCCCCGCCATATTTTACTTGACACTAGCCATGGATAAATAGCCGAGCGCCATAGTATAAAAAAAACTGTCAAATGTCAACGTCAGTGTCATGTGACGTCGCTGATAGCGCGAAAATCAGAAAATTTTGTAAACATTTGTTTTGTTTTATGTTTGATTGTCGTAAATAATAATTTTATTACCTACTTTATTCTGCACATAAACTAGAAGATACTCATTTTAAGAGACTTTTAAATTATCTCAGGTTGATAAATGATAACTACAAAACATCAGCAATCACAACTTTTACCAACTAAAGGTTTAGGATCAATCATTTAGCTTACTTGCATTGTGGATACAAAATGAGCCAACGAAGAAGTAGAGCTTCGAACGAGGTCGACTTATCACCGTTACAAGACGCAATAAAAGAATGTGTGAGGTTTGTCGTCTGCCGTGAAGGCAGCAAGTTACCGATCAAGAGGGCTGAAATAATAAAACACATCAATACCAATAATCAAACTCCAGCAAACCAAGTAAACGTCGTAATAGTTGAGGCAAATAAGATACTGAAACGTGTGAGTAGCATACAAAAATATTTAATTGTGTATAAATGTAGTATTTACAGCGACCAACCTGCTTGTAGTTCTTAGTGAATAGTAATTATCGTTAATTGTTCACCTATGATTTCCTAAAATTAATATTTTCAGTCTATTAACATTACATTATTTTTTTTTTATTCTAAAAATACAGTGCTATAGTTTCTTTACTTACCACATTGGTATAACCAAATTTTCATCATTTATTTCAGGTGTATGGGTACAAGCTGGTGCAAGTTGAGGCTAAGAGTGGTATTCAATACATAGTAGTATTGGACGAGCCCTGTCAGGATGCACCATTGTCTAATGCAGTAGACCCGCATCAACGGAAACTACTAGTTGCTGCTCTTACACACATTTACATGACAAACGGACCAGTGAAAGAAGGTAATGTTTTCATTTTAAAAGAGCCGGACTGAACATTACACATGTATGTAACAAGTTGTTGGTTATTTAAGACTTTGTTTATATTGTTACGGTACGGCATCAGGTGCGCAAGTACATACTCGAACCTTCTAGAAAGGTCTAATGTTTGTTTACATGTTTACCCTTTATTTGTTAGCGTGTTTGAATTTAGACCTTATGACTGAGTCCATAAGGTCTAAATTAAATTCAACTTACTGCACTTATCGCAAGGACGGCAGTTTTATTGTGGCACATGCCCGAGCCTACTAGAAATTTCCCACGGTTGTTTACTTGTTTACGTGAATCGGGAAATTTCTGGAATTCGTCTCGCCATATAAAAAGAGCCGCAGGCAGGCCCGGCAATTGAGTTCAATCTGAGCGATCTTCAAGGCAACATCAAGTGATCAATAGTGAGTGAACCAGTGAAACCTGCGACTTGGCTACGACCTAGGACAGTGATAGTGCTTAGTGATTGGACCTAGTGATAAGTGTTCGGACTTAGTGCTAAGTGTTGTGACCTAGTGTTTAGTGCAGTGTTAATAAAGTCTTCAAGAGAGTCACCAGGTCTTTCTCTCCAAATCCTCGAACCCTAGCACGTAACAACTGGTGTCAGAAGTGCGATTTGGAGATGCCATTGACTCCGAGAGAGGACTTCAAGGGGAGTGTCAGGACAAGGGCGCAGCGAGCTGCTGCCATTGACTCCGAGAGGGGAGTTGCGGAGGCCACACCCACTGGGGACCAAGCTCCGCCCACTGAGGGACAGGTCCCACTCACTGGCCCCGCCCACCTGGCTCCGCCCACTGACCACGCCCACCAGGCTCCGCCCACTTTGGGCGAAGCCACGCCCACTGGCTCCGCCCACCGGGACACGCCCACTGGCCACGCCCCTCAGGCTCCGCCCACCAGGCCCCGCCCACTCAGGCCACGCCCACTGGCGCCGCCCACTGGGCCCCGCCTGCTCAGGCCCCGTCGACTAGTTCCATCTATCCTGCTACGCCCGTAGTTTCTACGGCCCCTCAAATGGCCCTTCAATTGGAAAGCATAATTGAATTAATTCAGGCTTTGCAGGAGTCTCAAAAAGCTGAAAGTCAGGCGTTGAAAGATTCTCAAAGGGCAATGATGGAGGCACAAGACCGCAAGCTCGGCGCTTTGCAAGAGTCACAAGACCGCAAGCTCGGCGCTTTACAAGATTCTCAAAGAGCTGAAATTCACGCTTTGCAAGAGTCACAAGACCGCAAGCTCGGCGCTTTGCAAGAGTCACAAGAGCAACAAAAGGACCTCCAAGAGAAAGCGCTTTTAGCTATAAAGGATGTCAGTGACACGGTGACTAAGCTTCGTAAAGATGTCGACGTAATCGACGAACGAGTTACCGGGTTAGGGGTTGATGTGGAAAATGTGAAAACTGGCCTCACTGAACTACAAAAAAAAGTAGTGCGCCTGGAAACCACAGGAGTCGCGACGTGTAGTGGAACTTCCGGAGTGGCACACGGGCCACGAGTAAAAGTACCGCCATACGACGGCACTACTTCTTGGAATGCTTATCGTCAGCAATTCCAGACTGTTGCTTCTGCCAACGGATGGAATGATGAACAACGCCTGACCGCTCTCACTGTTGCGCTCAGAGGGCAAGCTTTGTCGGTCCTAGAAGCGCATACAGGAAATGGGTTTAAAGACCTGATGGAGGCACTTGAATCCAGATACGGGGAGCGACACCTGGAGCACGTGTTTCGTGCTCAACTTCGTGACAGAGTCCAACGCTCAGGAGAAGGATTACAACAATGGGCGTTGGAAATTGAAAAACTCGTCAAGAAGGCACACCCAGGAGCTGACGCCAAGATGGTCGACTCCAATATTGTGCAAGCATTTGTCGATGGAATCAGGGATCTGGAGGTCAGAGCTGCAGTGAGGCTTCGTCACCACACCTCGCTTAAGGAAGCATTGGCGCATGCTTTGGAAGTCGAGGCTGTTCGCCGTGACATACGACAGACCCATAAGATCCACGAGGTCTCTGAGGAAGTCAAGGAGGTCAAGGCTCCCACGAAGAAAAGTTTTGGAGCCATGTGCTACAAGTGCGGCGAGAGGGGCCATCTTCAGCTCAACTGCCCACAGAAGGAGATTAAGGCTCCTACGAAGAGAAGTTCTGGAGCCATGTGCTACAAGTGCGGCGAGAGGGGCCATATTCAGCTCAACTGCCCGCAGAAGGAGACCCAGATGGCAAGAATGAAAAGGATCGAGGAACAAATGGAGGAGTTGAAGAAACAAGCGGTTTCGTCCCCTACCCGGAATCATGGGGAACGAATAGAATCCAGAACTAAGGGGCGAGTACTGGATGACGCGGAGAAAGCCCCGGTAACTGTTACCTCCCAGGCACGGAGCGGAACAAAGACAACAAGTAATTTGGGGCACATGGAGAATGAAACTATGAGAAAGGCTCAAGAAAGAGATGACGACCTTCGGCACATCATCACATGGAAGAAACGGGGTAACATAAAACCAATCTGGAGTGAGGTTGCACCCACTGGCGCTGTCACTAAGGCGTACTGGGAGCAATGGGACAGTCTGATACTTCAGGACGGACTACTCTACCGGAAATGGCAGAAGGCTAACGGCAGAGAGTTCTATTTTCAGATAATTGTCCCAAGGGCAAGAGTACCAGATGTTCTCCGCGAGATACATGAGGACGTATCAGGGAGTCATCTAGGCGTCAAGAGGATGCTAAGGAAAGTGCGAGAACGATTCTTCTGGTTGCATTGGAGAGATGATGTGCAGGATTGGTGCCACAGATGTATTACTTGCGCTGCTGTAAAGGGACCACAGACCAGGAGTAGTCGTAGGAACAGCGTGGCGCGTTACCATGGCAGTAACAATGATGCTCGGGACGAGCATCTCTAAGAGGGGAGTAGTGTTACGGTACGGCATCAGGTGCGCAAGTACATACTCGAACCTTCTAGAAAGGTCTAATGTTTGTTTACGTGTTTACCCTTTATTTGTTAGCGTGTTTGAATTTAGACCTTATGACTGAGTCCATAAGGTCTAAATTAAATTCAACTTACTGCACTTATCGCAAGGACGGCAGTTTTATTGTGGCACATGCCCGAGCCTACTAGAAATTTCCCACGGTTGTTTACTTGTTTACGTGAAATCGGGAAATTTCTGGAATTCGTCTCGCCATATAAAAAGAGCCGCAGGCAGGCCCGGCAAGTCAGTTCAATCTGAGCGATCTTCAAGGCGACATCAAGTGATCAATAGTGAGTGAACCAGTGAAACCTGCGACTTGGCTACGACCTAGGACAGTGATAGTGCTTAGTGATTGGACCTAGTGATTAGTGTTCGGACTTAGTGCTAAGTGTTGTGACCTAGTGTTTAGTGCAGTGTTAATAAAGTCTTCAAGAGAGTCACCAGGTCTTTCTCTCCAAATCCTCGAACCCTAGCACGTAACAATATTAAAGAAGTCACCTCTGTTTCTTTCAATATTTTAAAATACTCAGCAGATTTTAATGCTGTATTTTATTGCTGTTGTTCTCTATAATTGTAATAAAGTTAATCAAGAATGTTTATATTGTATACTGGCCTTTGCCCGAGGCTTCGCTCGCGTTAAGAAGTATTATTATATATAATCTTTCATCCCCTATTTATCCCCTTAGGGTTGGAATTTAACTTTTTTTTTTTTCTTAAGGAATGCCTACTTTACATGCATAGCTTTATGCATGCAAAGTCTTAGCCCGATCGGTTTAAAATTGTCAAAGTTTCATACAAACTTTCATCCCCTGTTATAAAATAAGAAAGAATTTATCAAAATCCTTTCTTAGCGGATGCCTATGTCATAACATCTACCCGCATGCCAAATTTCAGTACGATCAATCCAGTGGTTTGGGCTGTGCGTTGATAGATTGATGACTGACAGACTGACACTATGTTATGTCAGTCTGTCAGTCAGTCAGTCACTCACCTGTGAGTTATATGTAATAAATATATTTAGATTTGATAACATTGCTAAATAAAATCATCTATTTTGAACATTCGCAGAAGACATGTGGAAATTTCTTGAAGAAGCAAGTTTGTTGGAAGAAAATGATCATGCTGGGAGAAAAATATTAACCAACACTTTTACTAGGCAGATGTACTTACGATATCATAAGGTAATTAATATTGTTTAGCACAGGCACTCTGCGGTTCATACATCTCCCTTGAAAATAATTTGTAAATATCTGCTTTTATGTTTCCACATAATATTGACAAATTTTTGCCTCAAGAAATAGCAAGCAAACAACTTTGTAAAGTGACACAGTAGTTTTGCGATCTCTTCAAAACAAAATTATTATGGGTTGAGTAATATTTTTTCTTTTTACAGATAGGAGAGGGAGACCTAGCTAAGTATGTATTTGAATGGGGACAAAGAGCGGAAGAGGAAGTTCCAAAAATGTTTTTATTGAATAAAATGGCTGAGGTTTGTATAATTTTGTTACATTTTTTAATTTCGTTTCTCATATACATTTAAGATTTTAAGTAAACTTTTGCTTGCTATAAAACAAGTTAAAACTGTTATAATATCTATTAGTTGTACTTTACATACATACATAATATTGTCAATTGTGTATGACATTGTTGTTGTTATAGGTTTTTATGGTTTTCATTTTAATTATTATTATATATTCACTTATCTACTTTTAGGCATTGGAAAAAGAACCCAACCATTGGTATGAACAATTCAAAATAGCTACGGATCAGCAAGCTCCTGCAGAATAGTTAGGTATATATGTACTTATAATCTATCATGTTTTAATATTTTCAAATATTGTTTGATTGTAATAAACTTAATACTTAAATAATTTTGTTTCGTATTTGGTTCTCTTGTTTATTGCATTTGCATTGCCTAGTAGCTAGTAACTTGTAAGATTCATTTTTATTCTCAAAATTTGTAAAATAATTTTATTTTAAAGGGGGTGAGGGATAAATTCAAATTCAAATCATTTATTTCGGGCATCATTCGGGCACACGTATAACAAATACCTATACATATAATAAATCTAACATACATATATAATAAATACCTTAAAACTAACATACATATTTTATATATATTCTTAAAAACTAACACTGTCACGTTTTGCCGGCGACGTGACTCGCTTCGTCCCGGAGTCTCCCCCTGAACCTCCGATAGACTACATCCATCGATCGGCCAGATCTCCGGCGCCTCGAAAGTCGACAGAAGATGCGTCGGTACTCTCACCACAAAGGAGCTAAAGTTAACCTTGTGGCGAGATTGCAGACGCTCGAACCTCAGGCGCAGAGTCGTCTTCTTCTGGATGTAGTCCACGACGTCCTCGACCTCCATGGGCCAGTGCAGGCGGGATATGTACAGGGGCGTTGCGGGGACCTCGCTCCGCAGACGCAGCTCAGGTACATATGGTGCGGTGCCGCGATGGTTGCGGGCGGCGGGCTTCTTCCTCCTCTCCACCAGTATGAAGCCCTCCTCATCGCACCTCCTGCTCTCGTCCTTGCCAGGCCGAGAAGACTCCACCTTGCGGCTCTCCTTAGTCTCGCGACTCTTCGGAGCCTTGCGGCTCTCATTATCCCCATTAGTTCTCGCCCGCGGGGGAGGTGCGGGGCGACCAGCAACAGTCGCAAAGTTTTGCTGAGTCGCCCGTGGACTCGGCGTCGGCGCAACCGGGAGGGGAACGCGGGCGGGGGCGGCAGCAGCGGTGTTCGTTGACCCGTCCGATGATAATGCTGACGGGCTAAACGTGCTCGCTTGCGCGCCTCGACGTATAGTGACGTAAGCGGCATCAGGTGAACTACTTATTGAATTACCACTTTTTAATTGCGATAATTCAATACGTAAGTCACTTATCGTTGACTCTGATGCCTGCAATCTATATCGAACTCCGGCCAGCTCCTCCTTCAGGAACTTGATGTCCTTCAGTAAGCTGACGACGTCGACGTGGTCCAGCGTAACGGGCGGCAGTTTGTGCAGCTACTTTGCCACAAAAACCAGAAATGACTTTTAGAATTATTTTTAAACGATATTTTTGTAGCATTTTATTTTATTTGTATTATTATTGAAAATTCACAATGTTTATGTACTATTTAATTTTAACTTTTAATTTAATTTAATAATTTAATGTTATATATTTTATATGGGTTTATTGCCTGCAATAAATGATTATTATTATTATTAAAAGCCGGCACCTTGTCAGGATCCGTCTGCTTCAGCAGGGAGATGATGTCCTGCACGCTCCTTTCCGTTCCGTCTCTTCGGCGCGACGGCATGTTCGCGCTCTGTCCGAGCATCTTGTACAGCAGCTGCTTGCCCTTGCAAATCTCCTCGCTGGAGAAGGAGGACTTGCAGATATGCATGATGCTGACCTCGTCCATAGTGTCGATGGCATGCTGGATAAACGCCAGCAACTCGTTGGCCACGAGCGCCATGGTCACGTCACACGTGCGATAAATGCAAAGACCTATATAGTTGCTTAAGTGAATTGACAAATGATTGGATAAATGGCATAAAATATTTTTTTGTTTTATTGTTGAAAATAAAAGCGTCATGGTCACGTCACACGTGCGATATGCGTGCGATAAATGCGAAGACCTATATAGTTGCTTAAGTGAATTGACAAATGATTGGATAAATGGCATAAAATATTTTTTTGTTTTATTGTTGAAAATATATATGCTTGTTACCTACTAATAAAAACAGAAATAAAAAAATTACCGTCATTTTGCCAAACCGCTGTCATTTGCTGTCATACAAAACGAAATGTCAATGTCATTGTCATATGTTTCACGAGCGTCGGTGGAGTGTGGACGGTGTCTGTGCAAAATTTTTAGAATTTGGTTATTTGGACTGTTTACAACATCGTGTTGCGGAATATTTTCGAAATTTTAAATTTATTGAGTTGTAACCTAATCTATTATTGTGTTGTAGGGTTATAGAGCATAGTGTCCATAATAAATTTTTATATTCCTGTGGAAAAATGTCTCAGGCGGTTGCAGCTCCACCAAAAGAGCGCTACGTTCCAAATGGGCTGAAATTCGCCTTCGGTGGCCTTGCCGGGTGAGTACTTTTTCTTTCTTACAACCTTTCTAATGTCCAATGTCATGGGCTTTATATTTTGTACCGTCTCAGTAAAGAATGCTGAAAATTTTGAAAAACATTCCAACAGTCTGAAAATAAATTAATTGTTGTTCTAATTTACATTGTTAGGTTTCAAGGGCAAGTTAGGGTTTCGGTGCTAATTGTGTGACAATATATCATTAACTATCTCACTATCTCTGTTTGTTATTATGATTATGTAACACAGACATAGGTCACGTCCTTGATAAACTTACGCCATGGAACTTTTTCGTTCATTACTTTTCCCGAGCAATGTCTTTGAGCAATGTGCTATCTTGACATAATATGATTTGCAGCCAACATTTGTTTAAAAATGCTAATACCTAGCACAGTATTATACCAATAATTTTAGTAACCTATCATGTCCGGAATTCTGGGGCAAAAGCCTCCTTTCTTTTCTCCATAAACCGCGAACCCTTCCTATACCTATTACACCTAATATTTAGATGAAAATTCTCCAATTCTAGTATGGCAGCCACCTGCGTAGTGCAGCCACTGGATTTAATCAAAACAAGAATGCAGTTGAGCGGTGGAGGCCGAACATCATTTGCTGTGGCTGGAGAGATTATCAGCAGGGAGGGTTTCCTGTCTCTGTACACTGGATTGTCAGCTGGTCTACTCCGACAAGCGACATACACAACCACACGTTTGGGAATATACAACTGGCTATTTGATTCATATAAGGAGTAAGTATTAAGATCAAATATTTCTTAATGTACACCTTGTATAGTGTCCACATTACTATAATAGCTGTTTTCCCTAAAGTGCCTGTGAAACAGAAAATAAAGCTCCTTGCAGGTTGCAGAAGCTAGTATATTATATGCCTATGCAGATTATTGTATAGCTATGTCCACACTATGCGCTTTCGTCTTCAATTTTCGTCATCTTCTTGCGCGACGCAACGCAAACATTGTCATTTTTGTTTTTTGCATACGGTCAGAGGGTATTGTACCTTTTCAGGCTTAAACCACTCAACAGATTTAGGTTTTATTTGGTATGGAAACATGGACACTCAGGAAAAGACACAGAATAGTTTTTATTATGTCAAAATGTATACATAATTTTATATTATCACAAGACATAAAAAGCGAAAAGTAATGTTGCATGTAAGCATATGATATCAGCATACATTGTCTGTGTCAACAGATTATGACTTAGATAGATTTTACTGACGTCAAAAGTTACATATTATATAATGTAAATCTTGACTAAACCAAAGACTAGTAACATTATAGTCCTCAGATTCTCACAATAATAAAATGATCCTACTATATACTACACTTCAATAATGATATAAAAGAAATTAAAAGTGAATATTGACTTGCTAGTTACTATGTATTAGCTCATTATTTTACATCCATCATTTTATCATACAAATAATGCTCAATCACTTATTAATTGTTAAGATTGACGCAGATATTAACTATGAGCTGAAATTTAAATGGTACTTTATAAAACATTACTTTTAGTGTCATCTTTTACATATATATACTATATATATACTATAATCTATAGATATACGTTTCTATCACAGGAATCACACATTTTTACGGGATAAAAAGTATCCTATGTCCTTTCCCAGGACTCAAAATATATCCATAGCCAGCAAAATCGGTTTGGGCGTGAAGAGGTAACAGACAGATAGACACATTTTCGCATTTATAATACAGTACCTGGATGACCGAGCTTTGCTCGGTATAGCAAACACTCATTGACTTCGTGTTACTCAATAACGCCATCTGCTGGTCTTTAAAACAATTAGTTGCTTACAAAATAGTATTATTATTCGCCAATAGATGTCAGGAAGAGTCATATTTTTCAGTTTATCGATTATCGATAAAACACGAATAAAAATACATTTTCTGAAAAAGATTCCTAGCTAGATCGATTTATCGCCCCCGAAACCCCCTATATACTAAATTTCATGAAAATCGTTGGAGCCAGCCATCGTTGAAACCGGCCACCGTGGCCGGTTTCATTGAAACCAGGCCAGCTACGCAGGAGTAATTTTATAGTGCCCAAGTGTGATCAGGAGAAGAAGATCAGGCGCAGGACCGACTTTTTACATGCCCATCCGACGCATGGATCATCTTACTTGTCAGACAATCAGGTGATCAGCCTGCATTGTCCTAACCAAACTTGGAAATAACATGTTTCCAACGCGGGAATCGAACCCACGACCTCCGAGTCAAGAGCCGCGCTCTGTACCACTAGACCACGGAGGCGTCTCGTCTATATACACACAAGATATATTTACACTTTTTGTAAATATTTTTTAATAATGTTGACGTATTTGTGACTGTGTGTGTGACTTGAATGTGAAGGAGAAGAATTCCCAATTCAAAAGGGGGTGAGACAAGGGGACCCCCTGTCCCCAAAAATTTTCTCTGCTGTCCTCGAATCCATCTTTAGAGAACTAGATTGGGATAAGAAAGGAATAAGGATTGACGGAGAACTGCTAAGCCACTTACGCTTTGCAGATGATATTGTAATTTTTGCAGAAAACCCTACAGAATTGGAAAGTATGATAACCGAACTAGCAACAGAAAGTCAAAAGAAAGGATTATCAATGAATAAATCCAAAACCAAAATTCTGAGCCACGGGGAACTATTTGAAATAATAGTAGATAATGAAAAAATAGAATATGAATCAGAATATATTTACTTAGGGCAGCTAGTATCTTTTGAAAACAACACGGAAAAGGAAACAAAAAGGAGAATTACTTTAAGCTGGAAGAAATACTGGTCACTAAAGGAAATCATGAAAAATAAAAATATGAATATAGCAATAAAGAAAAAAGTTTTTGAAGTCGCAATACTGCCATGCCTTACATATGGTTGTCAGACGTGGTCCCTAAGAAAGGAAGACGAGGAAAGCATAGCCATCTGTCTGAGGAAAATGGAAAGAAGCATGCTCGGCCTCAAATTATCGGACAAGGTAAATAATACAAACATTAGGAAGACAACAAAGGTAATAGACGCGAGAAAAAGAACAAGATTACTTAAGTGGCACTGGGCAGGACACATATGCAGACATACAGGTAATAGATGGACGAAACGTCTAACAGAGTGGGTACCGAGAGACAGGACCGAGAGAAAGGAAAAAAGGAAGACCAAATAAAAGATGGAGAGATATATTTAAAGAGAGATGCGGACCCCTATGGATGAGAATGACACGGGATAGAAACTGCTGGAAGGATTTAGGAGAGGCCTACGCCGAAGAGGCGACTACTACTTAAAATGAATATACTTTATAATTGTTAATAATTAATCATGCTTGTAAATTGTAGTAGAAAATAAAGGCTATTTTTATTTTATTTTTATTTACACTCCTCTTAATACAGTAATGTAAAATTGATCTTTTTGCACTAAAATGTATCAATGCCACTCTATACCACTCATATTATATTCTGTGTTACAAGCTGATATTTGCTGACTGCATGCAGTATACAAAGGACAGTGCATGTTATTATCCTTTGCACATTAATAATTATTAAGCGAATAGAATATACTTATAGTAATAAGTTAAATAATAAACTGTACAACAATTACATCTGTAAGTACACATTTATTTAGCACATGGGCTGTGTAGATAAGCTTATCTTCGTTACTAACTACTACAACAGTTGCAAAATCGATAAATCCAGATAACGGATATGAACTCATAATGACTTTAGGTAATTTTCATTTTAAACTTAAAGCAATATTTTATTGAATTGGAGTTGATGAGTTATTTTGAATTGGAGTTGATGAGTTAGTTTGAATTGGAGTTGATGAGTCAGTAGGTTTTACTTTTGTCTGCTTGAGATTTATCTGATACTTACAATTAAAAATGGTAATAAAAAGACTCGGCATTTAATAATTTTCACTTAAAACTACACAATTATAATATTAAACTAGATGACACCCGCAACCCCGTTGCGCCAAAATCCGGTTATCGTGCGGGAATCTTACATTTTCCCGGGATAAAAGTATCCTATGTGCTTCCCTGGCACTCAAATGTATCTCCATGCCAAATTTCAGCAAAGTTGGTTAATCGGTTTGAGCGTGAAGAGGTAACAGACAGACAGACACACTTTCGCATTTATTATTAAGTAATAATATTACGTTATTCTTAAATCTTATTACTTAATTAGTCATTTCTAAAATGTAAGTAGGGGAGAGGGGGGCTAGTTCTAACATAATATTTTGAATATTGTCATTTATCTTCTTAATTTGAAAACTTTATGTTATTATTTTTATACCAGAGTAACGGAAATTTATATGACTTGCATATACTAAGCTAAAAATTCATCTAAATTACTTGGATTCGAAGGGAGACGCATTTTTTAAAAAAAAGTCAGCGGTTAAAACTTGCCCCGTTTCGGGGGCAAATATTAACAGTGATGGGGTAAGTATTAACGCTAGTAAACTTATTAGAATTTCATGTAACCATGGAAGTAAAAGAACAACATAATAATAAATTGGTTATTTATTTATTCAGCTATTATGCAGCTCCAAATTGCTTGTAATACCAAATATTAACGGTTAATACTTACCCCGTTCCTTTTGTTAAAACTAGCCCCCGAGGAACTTTTTGGATATAACTATTTAAAAAAAAAAACTATAGGTATATTTAATAAAATAACACGGAAATGTAATTAACAACTAAATAACCATTAATTATATAAAAATCTGCAATCGCAAAACCAAATAATTAAAGCATGAATCAAAAAATTCGAAACCTAAAAATGTTTGTTTACCTGTATTTTTGCACCGACATACGGCATACCATAACTTCACAACGTGCCGGCCGGCGGGCAACACACTTGTCGCAAATCGTTCGCCGACGTCGCCCGAACTTATAACATTTAACGTCTTACCGTATTGTCATTTAATTTAGTAGTTATAGACTTGTTAATACTTACCCCTTTTAAATCTAGCCCCCCTCTCCCCTACCTAGAGCGTCAACCAGAAAACTAACCATTACTCATTCATACTTATATTACTTACTTAAATATACTACCTGTATTCTGTTGCATGGCTATATTCATTAAAATGCATTTGATACTCCTATTGTACATATTATATGCATTGGAATGATTACACTGTACAGTTTAAGGTATTATCGTTGGGCTATATTGAACCCTATTACCATGGGCATAAGGTTTAAGTGGTAACCTAGTTGTCGGTGACCGCATATTGCAGTTGCGGTTACATTATTGTGTCGAGTTAATGTTGATTAGTCTGAAATGTTTTGTCTCCAGTCTCTAGACTAATTGAGAACTAAAAGTGGATGATTTTGTTTCATATTATGAAAAAGGTCTGTGAGTCTATTAGGTTTTATGTTTAAGTGCCTTTGCTTAAAAATATTATAGCAAAAATATACAGACGAACTATGATATTATATTATAAAAAAGCAGAAGAACATAATGTTATATCCTCCTCCTTTTTGGAAGTTGGTTAAAAGAAGTATAGAAGATGGTCTTATTCATTGTGCCGAAATATGACAATCGCGCGAAAAACGTATTTTACATGTTTCTTGCATAAAAACTATACATTGTTGTCAATGTCCTTTAACGGGACTCAAAGATGAAAGAACCATACAAAATTTCATAAAAATTGGTTCAGCAGTTAAACCATGAAGAGGTACAAAGCAGCTCTGGATATAAGGTCATGGCCTATACTGCCTATATACATAAATGGCGGCAAACGGCAGCGTCTTTGGCGTCCTTGGGGGGACGACAGCGTCCTAGGATGGCGGCCCGCGGCAGAGTTCGTACATAGGGGCGGCAAAATTAAAGTGGCCTCATAAAAAATATAAATCACGAGACTGACAGACAAAAAGACTAAGTTCGCATTTATAATATTAGTCCATTACGTAGTATAGAGGGGTATAGTTATTATAATATCATAATATTATATTCAAGCTTTTTGTCAAATATTGGAACGAAGTTCCTTATCGCGCGTTGGGGAAGGGGGCAAGACGGGAAAAGTTGTAACGACACGACACCAAAGTGTCGGTCGACACTTTTTATAGTACCTGCGCTGTAGGGACAGAGGGCGTTGATACTTGATAGTATTCCTGGGCGTCAACTAGATGGCATTTTTGAGAATAAACTGTAACATCTACCGGACGTTTAAATAAATTTTATTACAATTCCACAAAAGTACGACAATTTGTTAGTTAGTATTCCTAGGCGGTTTTTTTATATCTTCGATCCATCCGGGTGTCCCTTGACACCTCTCAAGTTTTCTATACAATGGACACATTTAACAGAACTACTTACATGTTACATAATAGAGTCTGGCTAGCGAAAGATGAGACTGGAAAAAGGCGGCAAATTCAAAAAATCTACGTATGGCAACCTTGTCTGTAGCCGGAATTATAGTTTTGATACTTGATTATTTATGACAATAATATTATATTTTAGTTTGGATAACTCATTTCAAGAATAAGTTTATTGTTGTTGTTTACTTAAATTTTATTTTGCAATACATTTCATTGTGTTTTGATTTTGACGAAAACTCTTGCATGTTTTTGTCTTCTTCTTTAATACTTACCGTACATCATGAAATATATCACAAAATATAATTTAACTGAACAATTATCTTCATTTTCTTAAACTAAATTGTCACTACTGTTTCTAAGTTTAAATATAATTTAATTTAAATATTAAACTTCCTATATTATATTATTACTCGCAAGCATCATAGATTGTATTAATTATACTCAAATATGTTTATTTAATACATACTTGTACATGCCTAAAACTAATAACCCTCCCTTGCAAGTTGATTAAAAACCAAGAATTAAGGGGAGATGAAAAAACAACACAGAAAATCAAAGGCTGCGGAATTTTTTTTCGCATTTTATATAAACATTCGAAAGGTTTTTTTTATAAAGTTTATTTACAATTGACTAAAATATATAGGTGTCATTTTGCTTGACAACTTTTTGCCATCTTGCTGGTAGGGACACGATCCCATTGCTATAAAAGTTTTGGAGCTTCTGATGAAAAAACCACTTGTTTTGGCAGTCCTCTTGTGATGTCAACCTGACACTGTCTAAGGAATCCTGCAGCGATTGAAACAGGTGGAAATCTGAAGGTGCAAGGTCAGGACTATATGGCGTATGCATTAACACCTCCCAGCCAAACTCCCGTAACCACACGCCTTTATTTATGTGGCCTTCTTTTTTAATCCTTTTTAGGGTGCAAACACTGACATCTGAAAATATTATGTTCATAAATAAAGTTAGCATTCAATAACAAGTTTGCTTTCAGGTATTTTTTTTTTTGTAACGTTAGGGTCTTACCGGTCTAAGAAGAAAACTTACCAGGGAACTGATTTTGTCTTTAAACACTCTTTTTGGAACATAATATCTCATATTTTATTTATGCTTGATATTTTAACTTGCATAACTGAATCCTTTGCATCATTCATGTTACCTGAAAAACAATAAATTCAATTACATGATAAATAATATTGATTTTAATTAATTGTAATTGAAAGTATCAAAATCTTTTACCTGTACTTACCAATGCACTGGGATATTTCATGTAAACAATCTTGTTTTTGTTTAAAAAATGCATCCTTTTCACTTCTTTTTTGTTTGTATTTACTAACCATAGCTAAAAGCAGTTTTCGCAAATCTCTTTTCAAAGTTTTCGTCACGTTTAAATTAGAAAATCACGTAAACCACAGAAATATTTTTCACTATAGGTGACACTGACGTTAACGACAGTGTTACCATAATCAGTTTTGGAATAAAAAGCCAGTCTCATCTTTCGCTAGCCAGACTCTATTATCATACTATATTATTTAACTATATTTTCCCAATAGACAACAACTTCGTGATTGACGTACTTACTTATCACAATTCACAAACAAAATATGTTTGTCGATGATGAAATATTTATACGAATAATTATAGCCAGTGTGACAAGTGATAATAGATTTACTTATACACGGCATTGCCCGTGCGGCGTGCATACAATTACAGACATAGTAAACTTTACCATTTGCTGCGATTAAAAGTCGACTATGCTTTTCCTCTGGCCTACTGTGCTTAAGAGGATACACCAGGGGCTAGAGAAATGAAAAAAAAAGTGTAATATCTATAGCTCTCCCTTACCTCAAGCCTATACCGCAGAACGCGATAGAGACAACTGCAGAAAATCAACGATTCGTTGTCCCCTGATTCCTTCTCTAAAACTTAACCGATTTAAGTACTTTTGTCATTAAAGATTAAAGAAAGGCTTGAGCTGTGTTCCTATGTTTTATTTTCTTTGGATAATCTAGCCAAATCTGTTTTCTGGATGTTTGAACACAGCGGAAAATCTGGCGTTTTTTTTGGGTTTTTGAACGTTCATATCTTATTTAATAATTATGAAAAAAAGAAAACATAGGGACATTGTATTAGTGGCCGTAGATATTGAGGAAAAAAATTATAACTCTACTAGCATTATCCAGGGAGGAAACAGGGGACAACGTTTGTGTGGAAAAAGGGCGGTGTGGACTCCTCTTAAAGGAGCCCAAATGGCGAGACGAACCTCAAAGTTAAATATTTTTATTTAGAATGCATTTTGTACAAAAAAAATCTGAACTTCTGAGCGAGTAGCGAGTAATTTCTTACCCGGTAGCGGGTACCGGGTATGAAATTACTCGCTCGGGGCCAAGGGCGTCGCCAAGAATATGCCCCCCCTATAAACTCTAAAAAAGTTGCCAAATATAATGCAAACAACGACCACTATAATATTAAAATCTGGTAATAGATGTAAGGCTCGTAGTACAAGTGAAAAGCCTCATGTGCTGTCGACCACAATTCATACCTACTTTTCTCATTTATAGAGAGTGAGTAAGGTATGAATTGTAGACTGTAGTAGGTAAAGTCAACTAAAAAGTAACAACCGATTGTGTTTCCTATTGATTATTATGATAAAGATAAGATAATATTAAGAGCACTTGAAAATCCTAAGCCGGGGGGTCTCCACTCAATGATCCATCACATCCTATCAGATTATTCCAATGACTTAATAAGCACACGATTCAATGTAAAAAATTAAAATCCAGATTTAACATAGGTGTTTTTTTATGAAATAAAGGGGCGAACGAGCAAACGGGTCACCTGATGGAAAGCAACTTCCGTCGCCTATGGACACTCGCAGCATCAGAAGAGCTGCAGGTGCGTTGCCGGCCTTTTAAGAGGGAATAGGGGAGGGTAGGGATAGGATATAGGCCCCCCTAGAGTCTACGCCCTGTGCCTGGGCACCGGTGGCACCGCCCTATTTACGGCACTGTTTCCTCTTTAATATTAACATAACATATAGCCTTCGGTTAAAAATATACAGGCATCAGGGAATTCACCGCTATATGACGGCAATGCTACAATATGTCGGTATGTTTCAGACGCAACGGCGGCACGGCTCCGGGCTTCGGTATAAAGACAGTACTGGGCATCACCGCGGGCTCCGTCGGCGCCTTCGTCGGCACTCCAGCTGAGGTAGACACCCATCGAGCTTATACTACTTACTAGCAGGAGCGGCGTTAGGCGGAGCGACGCTAGGCGACCGCCCAGGGCGCGGGAAAAAAAGGAGCCTACGTCCTTTTGTCTGTCTGTCTTTCTGCATGTCTGTTGACACGTTACCTCACCACGCTCAAAAAGCTGACCTAATGTTGATGAAATTGGGTATAGAGGTACCGTACGTTGAATCGGGAAAAGACAAGGGATACATATTATGTAAGTATGTAGTTGTATTTCCGAAAAATGTGCAATTCCCGCCAGGCGCTGTAATTAAAATTCGGTGCAACTAGACTACTAGTTAGTAAAGCCTAGGCTTCAGAGAGTGGCTAAGATACTGTTAACTTAATACATTATATATTTACAATAATTAACATACATTATGTAACACACATACATTATACATATACCATAACACACTGGCGTAGTAAAGTGATAACTGAACAAGATAACAAGAAATACGAATTATTTAAAGAGACAATTATAATGTATGTAGATAATAGTTAATACTCAATTATACTGACATAATGTTTGTAAATATCGTTATATTCCATTTAAAGTTTTATGAAAAAATCTGAATGTACCATTAAAAAACTGATTTTGATATAAATTATTATCAAATATTATTATGACTTATGAGGCATAATATTAAATTTAAAGCTTTGTTAAACTAAGAAACGTAAAAACCATATTTTATAAAGAAAAATCTGATTTTAACCCAATCAAGCCCCGTACGAGCCACGCTGATCGCGACAACAATAGAATACAATAGCATTTCCGAGAATCCCCGATCGAAAGATTCATATAACATTATTTTTTCTAGGTGGCCCTTATAAGAATGACAGCAGACGGTAGACTACCGGCGGAACAGAGGAGGAACTACAAGAATGTATTCAACGCACTCACTAGGTAAGATATTATGGCATAACATTTTGAAAAACTTTATTATGAAAATAAATACAATAAACCTTATAAGTATTGATTAAGAAATTTAAAAAAACCCCCGCCAAGATAACTTTAAAAAGTAATGAAATAATATTTACTGCCTTTAAGTTCAAATAATTCCTAACTTGTGTAAAGTAATATTTTAGTCCATAATTGTTGTCACGGTGTGTCGGGGGACCGCCAAGTAAACTACAACCTACAGCCGCCAAGTCGCTGATTACCTATCCCGATTCAGATCGCTGTGAATTGATCCTTAAACTTGTTATGTGAAATTAAACATCTACATTAGCGGTCCCCCGACACACCTTGACAACAATTATGGACTAAAATATTACTTTACACAAGTTAGGAATTATTTGAACTTAAAGGCAGTAAATATTATTTCATTACTTTTTAAAGTTATCTTGGCGGGGTTTTTTTTTTAATTTCTTAATTTAATTTTATTTCATACTTTTTAAACTTGTGTTGATTATAGTGCAGAATAATTCCTATCAACAGAATCATATTCTCATGATTACCATCTATCAATGTCCTTTTCGATGAGGCCGTTAATATGAGCCCAAACATGAAACCTCCACTTTGGGTTCATACGAAGCTCGATTCCTATAGAATCCAGGTGATGCTGCAGCAGCAGCATGTAAATATTTACTGTTTATACTTTATCTACTTCTTACTGGTTGTCGCAATTAAAATGCGCCCAAACACGAAACCTCTCCTCTTAGTTGGCGAGGAGTTGGATATCCTATTGATTACCAGGCGATGCTGCAGCACCAGGTCAACTTTTCATTATTATGTGTATACGTATATTGTATATTCACAAATGTTACGAACTAGAATGAAATATAAAACCCATCAAACGACTACAAGTTGCTAACGGCCTTTCATGAACCAGATAAACCCTAATTGTCCAGCACTGAGCAGGCTGATGATAATGAATTATAGCTAAGAACACTCTCGATCATGTCAGCTTTCAAACAAAAAAAACTAGATCAAAATCGGTCCACCCGTTTGGATGCTACGATGCCACGGACAGATAGATACACACATAGACAAACAGACAGACAGACACGTCAAACTTATAACACCCCTCTTTTTTGTCGGGGGTTAATAAAGTAGATAACTTTAGTGCTGGGTACAACTCCACACATTCCACAATTCTTACACCCACAAAAATCATTAAATGTCAAAACTGATAAATTGGCTCCCAATTTACGTAAATTGGGAGCCAATTTATCAGTTTTGAAAACTTAATCTCGGTCGTGTGGTAAAAGACAGTGATAACTATTAAGGCTAAGTTATTCCAAATTCACGTTTCTAGAATGAGTAATTTTTAAAGAAAGCGTCATTAAAAAAAACTGAAAAATATATACATGTATAGATACATCTTTTAACTAGTGACTTTTACGGTTAGAAACACAATACAGATAATTTTACTCGATAAAAAAAAATTCCGAAACAACCTCGATTTTAAAAACATTTTCAGTTTTATAGGACTTACAGGGACTCAATCAAAAAATAATTTGGATAGTTCGATTACTATTAAAATTTTACAGGGAAATGTACGGATACATGTTTAGTTATACTATTTTTTATCTAAGTAAAAAGGTTTTTTCTCCTATTTCGCCCTATCAAGGCACGCGGCGAGCGCGTAACAGCCACTGTACAAGGCGCGCTGATATGAATGTTATTTTATTGTCTTTTACGTCGATATTAGCACTGACAGACATCGGCCTGCTAATTTAGGAATAACCTCCCCTTAACACTCGGTATAGATCGCGTAAACCGAAAATGTTCGCTATCCAGGCATTCAAAAACAATACGTCCTATTACAATCCGCTAGTTAGAATGTGTCGTACTTATAATGACCTTGTAGTGGGTAGTTGGAGCGTAGACATTTTTCGTCAATTTTCAAATTATAAGACAACGATCAATAATATTATGAAAGCCAAGTATTTGCCATCTCTTGTTTCCGACTATGACAAACATTGTTAATAACTCGCATAGTAATCATTTTTCAGATCCATTCCTTTTCTCTACACAATAAGTATTGTTTATTTTGTTTTGTTTTAGTAATATAAGTTAAGCTAAATATTAGTCACTCATTGTATACTCAACGTTTCGTAGTAGATATTATCAGTTTTCTTGTAATAGTTTATTTTAGTAACAACCTAATAATAATTATGTTATGTATACTATTTTTGGGTTGCCGTCTAGCCTAGAACTTAAGATTATGTTTGTACAACCATGCAATGACTGTAACCTGTCTGTATACTAAATATAAATAAATAGTTTTCTTAATAAAAAATAATCATATTATGATTAATTATATGATTCTCCAAAGCGACCATTTTAGCCCCGCTGAACATGGCTGGTCCAACGAGCGCCAACAATCCCGTGCAGCTCTAGACCCCTCTTTAAATCTTACGTCCATAGAGCCATAGAGCTTCATTAATATTATTTGATGTTATCACTAGATACTACAATAATGTTCTGTTTCAGGATCATTAAAGAGGAAGGTGTACTGAAGCTGTGGCGCGGCGCCACGCCGACCGTCGGCCGCGCGATGGTCGTCAACGCCGCGCAGCTCAGCACTTACTCACAGGTACAAATTGAGTTGAGACATATATATTCTAGAACAAAATATGATTTTTTACCTTATTGGCTTGACTCGTGAGACTGTAGGACCGCGTTTTTTAGTATTTTAACTTAATCAAAGAGTTAAGTGTGGGATGCAGGGGCGTAGCTACCACCGTATCTGCCGTATCAATTATACGGGACCCCCAAGGCCAATAATAAAAACTTCCCCCTCCCAAACAGGGTCCCCAAAATTTTTTTTATACGGGGACCCGCCGAGGCAAGCTCCGCATCTGGTTGGATGTGATCCATCCTGACTGGATGGAATGATTAGATGTTTACGAGAAACTGGTACGACAACCACCACCTAGACGAGTTAGCTTGTGACAGAATGAAGTGAATGGAGAATTTGTCTGCTTCAAGAATCAATGGTATTTTATAAAAACACACCCTCTTACCCACCAAAATTGGAATTTGCGAGAAAATTAATCTTTGAAAAAAAAAACTACGTGCGCTAAAGTTATAGCACATTAACTTAACCATAAACAAACCAAAACTCTACCGATATTCAAAATAACAACATGATATTATTGCCGCAAGTAGGATAATTTAAGTACACTAAAATTGCATAAAATCGGGGGTTTTGTGATTAAACGGTTTTCTTTCATTTCTGGCTGGAAACTGGTACGGCCCAGCCCACAGCCACCTCCTAAACTAGTTAGCGTGTGGCTGAATGAAGTAAATGGCGTATTTTTTATGCTTAAGGGATCAATGGTATTTTGTAGAAACAACGTTTCGTAAATCCCACCAAAATTTAAAAATTCTCCGCGACAGACCTAAACTGTGTTATAAAAACTCAACTACAGAAGTTAGTACAATAAAATTCATATATTATGAAGAGTCAACTATATAAAACGACTACATAAAAATAAAAATCTTATCCAGTATCAAGTTTTCTGTTAATCGATCAAGATATTGAGTAAAATGGGTCGGCGACAAGCCACCAAAATTGAAAATCGCCTGTTTATGTTTATTTTCTTGGAAAATAATAATTATTTTTAAAAAATAAAGATAGGCCCAAATTATAAGCGTTATGTTCTACTTTTAAGATCAATAATGAAAACGATATCTTGAAAAAATAAGATAGTTTTCAGCCTTGCCGCGCAAAAAAGCGGTTTGGGAAATCCAGTCAAATACTTTTTGTCCCGCAAATAGTCTATACCCACACTTGGACTCAATACCTAATGTGTCACTAATTAACAGGCTCGCGAGGTGTTCGCGGCGTACGTGGCGGAGGGCATCACTCTGCACTTCTGCGCGTCCATGGTCTCCGGCCTCGTCACCACCATCGCCTCCATGCCCGTCGACATCATCAAGACCAGGTAAACAGAGAGAGAGAGGCAACACGATTCATATTATCTCTTATCTCTCAACGAAGATGTTATGTTTGACCTGGAATGAGGGATGTTTGGCGCTTTGTAGCCGTAGGGTTTATCGTGTCAAACAGTTGTCATTTGTCACGAAATAGCTTCCACATGTCACGATAGAGCTGTCATAATATGTATGTCTGACACGACATTTGACACGAAAGACCCTACCGTCCCTCTGGTGGCAAACGATTTTATATCGAAAACCCTCATTGATTGTAATTTAGAATCTGCCCAAGCCGTGTTCTACAGAGTTGAAATACAACATAAAAGGTCGTGTAGGGTAACGAGAGAGATGTTATTGCGGAGTTAACTTTAAGTGAGATTTGCACAAGTAGGCTTATATATGTAGCAGTCATCTGGTTCAATCTGCGATTCGATTGAATGACAAGCGCATTCATTGAATGACAACATTCAATTGAATGACTCGGTCGAACGTCGATTGAACGATCGTCACTCAACGTCCAACTAGTTAGCGATTTATAACATAGCCCTTTGAAGAGAGCGGACATGAAATCAGTCAGGAAATTGAATGTATTTCATTTTTTCCCCGCTGTGGCGCTAGTAGTCACTAAAACAAATATGGCGTCAAACAGCTCGCACAGCTGATATCAGTGTGTTGATATTTTGTCGATTTAAATAATTTACTTTAAAGTTTTAACTGCTTTTAAGTAGCCGTTGACGGGGTAGTTATGCGTAAATCCACGCTGTCATATTATTATTTTAAAATGTGTTAGAAAATAATATGACAGCATGGATTTACCCATAACTACCCCGTCAACGCCTACTTAAAAAAATATATGGCATCCCATTTAACGTCTACGCTATAATATGACTTTTAGTCAAGACGGTAAACGTCACAGTCAACGTCTTGACGAGTTGTCCTTTTCCTGTTCCTTAGTCATTCGATTGAATCGTGTCATTCACTAAATGTGCTAGTCATTCAATTGAATCGCTAAAAATAATAATAAAGCTACAAAGAATTTTATACAGTAGCTTGAGTTTTATAAAACTATTCAAACAGCCTATGTTGCATAGACTGGAGGAAACGGGGCACTATGGGAAAAGACTTCGAGAAATTTTGCGTCAAAACATTAACCTCTTATAACCACCCCTTTTGAATACACCAATCGATAGGGGGCGCCAAAGGGAGCAAAAAAAATCAGATAAACTTTTCTTAAAAATCAACCCCCGGCCAGATACAGGCCGATATACGAACCTCGTTAGTATGAAGAAAACACTTAAAAAAATGTAGATGAAAAAAATTCAACCACCGACGACTACCCCTTTTTAATACACCAATCGAAAGAAGGTGCCAAGGCAAGCGAAAAAGCTCGGATAAACTTTTCTCAAAAATTAACGCCTGTCGAAATACAACCCGAAATAGTAGGTAATTAATAGCAATGTTGGTTAAGACGACTTGGTTGGGTTAGGTTCCGCGACCCATCTATAGCTATTTTTTTTCGTTTCAGAATCCAAAACGCAGCAAAGGGCCAGTCTCAGGTCGAAGTTGTGACGTCCCTACTCAAGAACGAGGGCGTCTTCTCCCTATGGAAGGGCTTCCTGCCCTACTACACCAGACTCGGCCCTCACACAGTCCTGACCTTCATATTCTTGGAGCAGATGAACGCTGCCTACCTAAAGTACACATAGGCTACTTAACATAGGCGGTGCTTCAAGTAGCTTTTGGTTGAGAACGTGATAACTATATTCCTGAAGCAGAATACTTGAACACATAGGCTACATAGAAGTGCTTCGACTTAGACTGCTTTTGGGTAATATGTTCATTGTTCAACTTATTCCTGAAGCAGACAATTAATTGAACACGTAGGCTACTCTACATAGGCTGTGCTTCATAGGCTGCTATTGGTCACACTGAACTTATTCCTGAAGCAGAAATCAGAATACTTGAAGTTTGTTTACTATACATAGGCTTTTTATGCATAGGATGAAGTATGAAATACGGAGGTATGTATTTATTTTTCGTACAAAATAGCACAATTTTAAAGCAACTTATTTAAAGATTGCCTTTTAAAGGTCAGTTTTTTTTTTTCTATTATTTTTCTAATATTATTTTGTCTTTAAGCTAAAGATAGGCTTGTTAACAACAAAAATATTTATGTTTTTTTATACATTTTTATATAATTTAAAAACAAATACTTTTTAAAGATTATTTTGCATGTCATGCACAATAACAAAATCTCTTCCTTTTTTTTAACGTGATTTTTTGTTATTTTCTACACTTTTATATATTTTTAAAAGGATTTAATCCTGTGTAAAATGTTAGTAGTAAGTAATACTTTATAACGAAAAAAAGTCATTTTATAAAAGATTTTTTTACTCAAATATTTGAAGTAACTTTACTGCCTGATGCATTAATACTTTGTTACGTTCAATGTTTTAAATACATTAAAATGTGTGACGATCGATGTGAAGGAATTTTAGTTAATTTATTAAATAAACTAAAATTCCTTCCACAGTTCTTTTCATTTATTAGGTGCCAAATTTGACATAATTATACAGTGAGAGTGAAAAAATGTACTTAGAAATTGTTTGTTTTGTTTATTGGGATGTTATTTGTGAATTTTTAAACGAGTTTTTGCTGTTGCGTCACTGTCGCTCTTATGATTTTGCTACCCTTTATATTAATTAGCCAAGAAAGAGGGATATTTTATTTCTTGCTCTAAAATATTGTTTAAGTTACAAAAGTATGGCACTGTATGAGTTAAGTATTTATTGATTTATATGTACCATTGAGGAAGTTGATTCCTATGCAATTGGCAGACCAACGTTATTTGGTCGAATATGTCAATTCAATGTTAATTGTGATCTGTCAGCTGGGTTTGACGTAACGCGACCAAACTACTTAGGTCCCCGATTTGCATAGGAATCAACTTCTCTGATAGTACAAATTTTATGGTTCCTTTTCAGCTGAAATAGTTCAAAGTTGTTATGCTTATATTAGGGTCACTTATGCTTTTAATTGTGTAAAATATTATTTACTCTTATGTGTTTATGTCGTATCAGTATCTTTAAAATGTGTTTAGAATTATCTGCATATATTATATACGAGCTTTTGCCCGCGGCTTCGCTCGCGGTAAGAAGTTTTAATATATACAAAGTTTCATCCCCTATTTGAACCCCTTGGGGTTGGAATTTATCAAAATCCTTTCTTAGCTGATGCCTACGTCATAACATCTACCTGCATGCCAAATTTCAGCCCGATCAGTCCAGTGGTTTGGGCTCATTTAATAGATCACTATGTCAATCAGTCAGTCAGTCACCTTTGAGTTTTATATATATAGATATTAATTGTATGCATATTATGTATATTTATCGCCAAACCTGTAGTCATCGCAAGTATAGAATAATAAATATTGTATACAGATTGTAACTAAAAATATTGATTATTATACTTTAGGGTGTGTATGTATCTATTATATTATAGAATTCACTGTCTAAGGGTGCGTCCACATTTGTATCAGATCTCCGTCGCGATCATCGCGCCGTATCAAGTATGCGTATCATAGTGTGGACGCCTATTAGATCATTCTGCCGATCATGCGCGTATTTGATACGACACGTATCAGATACGCGGTTAATAGCGATCGGGGCGTATCATGATACGCGTATCATTTTGACACTGAGATCTGATCGCGCAAATGATACAAATGTGGACGCACCGTAAGAAGCAGTGCTGAAAGATTAATTTTTCTTTTAGCTTTTGTATGGGCAAACGCTGAGCGCTTGTCCATACAAATCACAAAAAATGCTGTTTCAACGATGCTACTTTTACAGTGAAATCTATATGAGGAGCTCATATGCTCCCTTAAATATTATCACTTTGTTTTGTTACACCCTGTACCAATGAGTTTCTAAAATACTAGAGTAGCAATGTCTTACAAAAGATTCTCAGAAATGCGTAACCACTTTTTTGTTCAAAAGACAATGTCGAGTCATATATTCGTTATGTCGTTATGTATGTGAGATATGCCTGCAGGCATCTTCGAAGTGGCAACGCGTTGCTACCGTAAACTTCCAATCTAGTTACGTTAGTAACATAGAATATCATTGCCCTGTACACACTGTAGATTTTTTACCATCGAGGAAAATGATTCCTAGGCAGTTGGCGGACTTACGTCATGTGGTCGGCTTATGTCAATTCAATGTTAGCTGTGATCGGTCGGCTGGGTTTGACTTAACGCGACCAAATTACTTAGGTCCGCCATATGTCAAGGAATCAACTTCTCTGATAGTACATACACAATGTTTTGACCTTGTCTATCAAGCGTTATCAAAAGTATCAGACAAGGACAAAATACACTGTAATTTAATAGTGTCTATAGAAAACACGACCAAAACAATAAAAACTTCGTTTTGTATCTAATAATATATATTTTGTATAGCTTTGTAAAAGATGTTATATGATACGATCTTTTGATGCAGTTTAGTAAGTTTTGTTTCTCGCTCTTTCATGTGAAAGAGAAAGCGAAAAGAAAGGGAGGTCTGATTTTGAATGACAGATATTCCATGTGTTATATTTTTATAGACGATTTATGTGACTAACTTAGATTTTGTTATTAAACATTGTTGTATATTTATTTGTTTCATTGTTCTAGTCTCTAGAGAGTTACTCAAAATTGGTTTTGAGCCTTAAAATTTAACTGCCAGAGACGAATATTAATTATAGTAATTACATAACGCCTCTAGTCCACCGACGCTGCGAACTGCGAAACAGTGGCGAACCGATTTACTGTCTCATCCGCCACACGACAATGGCTTATATTGCATCTCGCTCTATTGCTGTTTCGCAGAGTTTTCGCGTTTCGCAGCGTCGTCGGTGTACTAGAGGCGTAGCCACAGAAATAAATCAAAATAGAACGGCGACGCGCGTCCGTTGCTAAGGAATCGCTCGTGTCAATTTTTGCTTTGCTTTAGATAAAACAAATAACTTACCCGTGACAAGAAATACCTCCTTTTGACCGATTCACTTTCGTACTTCTGTTTTTACAATTAGACACTGCACAATGAAGCATTTTTGCACCACCGCTCCGGTGTAATCAAGGAAACGTGCGCGCTGACTGAATGAACGTTCAACGAATCTTGCACGACAGAGCAAGATTGAAACACGCGTACTCCACCCGCTTAGCCGTTCTATCTTGATTTATTTCTGTGGGCGTAACTGTTAATTGAAGATTTTGATATAAGCCCCGTACATTATCTGTCAAACTCTTCATTTAATTACAGAAGTAAATAATATTCTTCTCTGATTGCGGCAGTTAGTCTATGATTTGTCTATTGACTTTAAAGTTAAAGTTATTGAAATTTAAGTCCAATGCGGGTATAAATACAGTTTATACTTGCTTGCTTATCTTGACCAGATTATAGGTTATTTTAAAGGGATGTAGTATGTAGGTAATCTTATAAGACCTATACAATGATAGCTACAGCTAGGCAGCTCTGTGACAATGTATGCAGTACATGTTTATCAAATAGCCCGTCAAACCATGTCTAAAAACATAATGTCCTAATATTTGCCCTAAGATATTGTTTTGTGTAAATAACGTCAAACTGGCCAGAAGATAAGATACCTTTTTTAACGAATGAGGGTCAGCTGACATCAAAATGCGACAATATGTGGATTCATAAACATCTGAAGAGTTTGTCTGTTTAAAGGCGCTAATCGCACGATCAACTAGACCAATTTTTATGTTATTTGGTACAGATATGGCCTCTTCCACTGGGAAGGAAGACAAGACTACTTTTTTGTGGGACAATGTAAGGGATCCGCGAAATTCCTTATTTACGCGAACAGGGCAGCGCGAAACGTCTAGTTAGTAATACGAAATTGCAGACATCAATGTTATAAAAAAATTTATGCATCGTCGAGTTGCGTCGCGTTTCGTAGCGGTGAGACCTGACCCTGAGCAACATAATAATACTCTGACCACGTTAAATCCCCCTAAGGGTATTACTGTCATGGGCTCAGTCAATTTCTTCCAGCTGATTAAATATAAATTTAAATCCAATTAAGCTCACGTCAAATTAAGAAAATTGCATAATACTGCATAATCCAATCAAATTGAGATGACATAATAAGTTTCGTATAAATTAATTGTGTTTATATATGATTAAACTTAACGTGGGCGGGCTAATACCGCACTTGTGAGTCTTCCATTAGAACTGACACAGAATCGTGAGTTCTTCGTCCAAACGCCCGTGTGTTGCCTTCAAAGTGATATTGCAAAAAATGTTTAACCTCTACCAGCATTTGAAGGCGGAGGGGAAGTCTGAGGCAGAGACGACGGGACATGACAGGTTCTACCAGGAGAGATCCAGGTCTAGTTACAGGAAGAAGAAACGTAAAGGCGCTTGCAGGCGAGCGCAGTCGGCGGCAGAGCTGGATCCGGAGTCGGTGGCTGCTGCTAACAAGAGGAATGCTTTCCGTATACGGTCTGTGTCCACGGATAAGGAGGAGAGTGAAGGTAAGACTTGCCATGTTAATTTGATTCCTGACTGCACACGAACATTTTAAGGCGACGCCTTGATAATTTGGCTGTAGCGATATCGATTTTTCTCAGCAATTACTAAAGCTAAGAAATTAAAGTTCAATGTCAGTATTCATCATGTCTTTGTCTTTGAATTACCCATAGCATAACACGATTGGTCAACTTTTATAACACAGAATAATCAATCAAAAAGACCTCTGTAAAAAAGGGATTCCTATTTTGCCAACAGAGGAGAGTGATTTAAGCTTCCAAAACTTGTACTTAGATTGGTTCAAGCATACACTTTAATTTGCCCATAGCTTATATGAAATGTATTTATGGTTTTTAAATTACGCGACAAAAACCATTTTGTCGCTTACGACCTTTCCATTTTCCATTTTTTGCTGTTCCATTGCTTGTTTTCGATGGTTTTTAAATGGTCCGTGACCGTGTCAATTTGAATTTGATTATTGAGCTTGCTGTAGTTTTGTTATTTGATATTCTTATACCTGTAAGAAATAAGCCATCTCAGTCTAACTCAGTTAGAAAATAGTGTTACCTGGTGTTCCTGTGAACAAACATGAACTGTTAGTCCATATTTTCAACCCTTGACCGATATTTTGTTTAAGTCGGATTAAGCCGTGCAAGTACGCTACGGCCTACGGTGTATGCTATGTGCGATGCGTATAATGTGCGATATAAAAATAGATACATTACAATACATTTTTTTAAATGAAATAAGGGGGCAAACGAGCAAACGGGTCACCTGATGGAAAGCAACTTCCGTCGCCCATAGACACTCGCAGCATCCGGAGAGCTGCAGGTGCGTTGCCGGCCTTTTAAGAGGGAATAGGGTAATAGGGGAGGGTAGGAAAGGGAATAGGAGAGGGTAGGGAAGGGAATAGGGTAGGGGATTGGGCCTCACTCGGCGAAACACAGCGCAAGCGCTGTTTCACGCCGGTTTTCTGTGATCCCGTGGTCTTTCTGCGGTCGAGCCGATCCATTCGTGCCAAAGCATGGCTCTCCCACGTCAAAATACGTACTACTACTCTGCTACTTGCTAGATCGAAATTTCGAATTTGCGTAAAGCCTTGATTAGGTATAGCTAATCCCGCACAACTACCATACAGGAAAAATACCTATCTACAGGCGCGGTCCGAAGGAGGGGAGGGGTGTCATTCATCTAAGGTCAAATTGAAAAATCTCAAAATCTTGCCATATAATAAAAAGAAATTTCTAGCTGTTAGTGTAGTGACTATGGTAAGTTACCCCCCCAAATTTCAGGCTACGACCGCGCCTGCCTATATCTATTGTTTTCTTTTTGAAAGACAAAATCATTGTCTAGATGAGGAAAAGTCCTTAGAACATAAAGGATACTCTTGTTGCCTCTACACCTCTTTCATAAGAGGATCATCGAGAGAGATAGAACGATATAATCCCATAGGTAATTACTCATTTTAAACCACATCAGCTGTTCAGTTATTTCATACATATCATCTCAAACTCTTTTTGCCTTCTAGAAGAGAACTCAGAGAAGACTCCACTAGTTGCACAGAAGATAGATTCCCTGGCGAAGCTGCTGTTCAACAAGTCGATCATGGGCTCCAGTTCTGGGAAATCATCACCATCGGAGCCTTCAGCATCGCCGCGGTATGCTATTACTTCTATTCCGATGTCCGGGTCAAAATGAGCGTATTATACCAACTGCACGCACTGTGTGTGTAACTGTAATCTGTAGTGTCTTTGGACCTGAGGCCTAAGCAGAGTAGACAGAATTATAGAGTATGCCGACTTAGAACTGATGTTGAAATTTTTAAATTTGACGTATTATGACGAAAATCGTTGCTAGGGTTGTTAAATTGTTACCTACGAATTTAAAAATATGACATATTCGCTGGACGTGTTCCTCTTTGGTCGTATTGTTGTTTGTGTTTTGGCACATGCGATTAAAATTGTCAGAATCCAATTTTGAAATCTTTATTTTAAATATTTAAAAATAAATTATATCAGCCAGCGCGAGGCACATTCCATTTATAATCCTAGTGAAACCCGACGAATTTGACAGATATTGAAACCTGTCCGTCTCTTTGCAGTCGAACTACTGGTCGTTATGTCTATTGTGGCCTAAGGGTCAATTCAGATGACGCGTAGATGCATTTTTAAATTTGTACTTAATAGACCGTGGGGGTGAGACGTCTTGCAAATCTGTCCAAACCATACTTCTACGCAGACGTGTCGCGTTTCGGTCTGAATTCGCATTTCGCAGTGCCTAATTTGACTGAGAATCAACAACTTTTAAGCGGCGCGCCTAGCGTTGATCAATAGCCGCAAGGTATGTTTTAAAATTCGAGTTTAACGGAAATTATGTATAGTCCTGATTTAACCGTTTTTTTAATGTTTTAAAGAAAATGTGATTATAGAACGTGGAGATTTTTGCTGCAATAAACAACTCATTATTATGTTGTCTAGGAACAGGACAACATATTTTATTACTGCTTGCCGACAGAGGCTTAAAGTATAAGGTGTCAGACGATCCACCTGTTGGAATTTGTAGATCGATAATGATTATAACTGACACCTTACACCGTCTAAACGGATTATATTTTAGGGTACTGTAAGGGCCTTGTTACACCTACCGACTGCGTGGCTTGACAGTGCTCTCGGCCAAGCAATGTCTGATCCAGACTGACGAGATGATCGTGTAACCGTGTGATTGACGGACTGATCATTTTTTTATTACGTACTTTCCGGCCAACATTCTGATGTCAGTATCAGACTGATAGACTGAACTGATGCCAGACTGACCGTGTAACCGTAATCTTAGAGTTTAGACGATAAGTTGTTTTTTCAGGTACGCAGACCGGTCGATGGAGAGCTCAGTCGCTTTGGTGATTTGCAACGAGTACTTATCAGTCACTCCAAGGTAAATTGGTTTGACTATTTAATTAGCGTCTTAATTTCATTTAAATTACATTGAAATGTATGAAAAACTTTTCAATGTAAAATTACTATAAATTGTTTATTTGTACAGTTAAAACAAAAATGTAACATTAAACATTTGTCGACAGATGTAAAGTTGTTAATAAAATTATTCTTATCCTAATTGTATTTGTACAACTCAAGTTCTGGACTCTTATATATCTTATAGAGATAATAATGATCCCACTGCTGCCACCAAATTTTCTGTTTTTAAGTTTTTATTTTTAACTTTTTTTCAGATATGAACTCATATCACCGCTCAGTTGTATCGGCTCCAGACCGAACAAGCAGTGGTTCGCTATCCACGATAACTCCATTAAAACTGAACGACTGCTTTCGCTGGTATGGTTAAATGAAATTAACCTTAAGAACCTTTAGGAATAGAAAATTTGAAATATCTCCTATTACTATTACTCCTATCCAACTTACCAGCATAAACTTATAAATACTGAGTGCGTCAGTACATGGAATTTGACATAACTCATCGCTAAGTGTCATCAGTCATGACGCTTATAAAATCTGGCGAATGCATTTTGACTATATTTTGACTATGAGCAGTGGCGGCATTAGGGGGTGGCAAGGCCCAGGCGATTGCCCGCCTGGGCCTCGCTCTTGCAGGGGCTTCGCAAGGTGTTTTTTTGGAAGACAAAGGGCCTCGCAAAGACCTGCCGCTCAGGGTCTCACAAAGACCTTCCGCCCGGGGCCTAGCAATATGTAAGGCCCCACTGACTATTGGGTCAGCTTTTGTCTCCATAAGTTGTCTATCGTCTCCATAATTTATCTATTGTCTCCATCTGTCTCCAGATCCCCCTCCCGCCTAACTGCGTAGTGGAAGCGAGTGAGCACACTCGCGGTCTGATGCTGGAGCTGTTTCGCGCGCTGCACCACCCCTACATCTACCCTGTGCTGGACCTCGAGCTGCGCAGCGGCCACGCGCTAGCTGTCATACCCTACAACCCCAGTGGCAGCCTCAAGGATCTCATATACAAGGTATTCTCTAAAAATATTTTAATTAAAATATAATGCAATATACCATAAGTCATAACTCATAACGTAACAAAAGAATCTGGCTTCTGATGTGAATCAGGGCTTTAGAACTCTTGCCTTGCTAAATGTGAATCATGCCCTTAATCCTTATAGCTCTTGTCATATTCTATTTAAAAAAAACTAGGCCTTTTCATCCGTTGTGGATGATTTATACAGTATTTTTCAGAGCGAAGTAACCACTCCTCAAATACTGTAGTACCTGGGACAAGATTTTTAAATGTCCGTATGGTTGCCCAAGCGCATACGACATTCTCGCATCATAGTCGGCCTAGTCCAGAGGAAAGAACTAGTCAATACGTCTGGGACCAACTATGTGCGGGTTTCCTCACGATGTTTTCCTTCACCGTACGAGCGTCCGTATTATGTACTTGAGATCAGAAAACGTCTCATAGGTCATATGTCATAGGACGCCTCCACCCGGGTTCGAACCTGCGCCCCCTAGAAGTGCGAACCGAAGGTCTACCCATTAGGCCACGGACGCTCTTCATATTCTATTAACCACAGCCTCCACTTACAGAGCACCTGGAGCGAGGAGTACTCCCGTAAGTATACCGCCACCGGCGCCGGTCTGCCGGTCTCCCAGGTGGCGCGCTTCGGCCGGCAGCTGCTGGAGGGGCTGCTGTTCCTAAGGGAGAAGGGATTCCCCCCCTTCTGTCACCTCCACACAGGGAACGTTATACTGCAGAATGGGGTGGCGCGGTATGTGTTTGTGATAATTTATAATTATGTTTGGAGAAAAAGTAAAAGCGTTTAGACGTGGGAGAGCCATGCTTCGGCACGAATGGGCTGGCTCGACCGGATAAATACCACGTTCTCACAGAAAACCAGCGTGAAACAGCGCTTGCGCTGTGTTTCGCCGAGTGAGTGAGTTTACCGGAGGCCCAATCCCCTACCCTATTCCCTTCCCTACCCTCCCCTATTACCTCTTAAAAGGCCGACAGCGCACCTGCATCTCTTCTGATGCTGCGAGTGTCCATGGGCGACGGATGTTGCTTTCCATCAGGTGATCGGGTTTGCTCGTTTGCCACCCTTTTTCATAAAAAAAAAAGCAAAAATGGACTATGAAAGAGAAACCTTACCGAATTATCTTTCTTTTCTACAAATACACAATTATTAAATACAGGTAGCAGTGGTAGTGGCAGTAAGCACCGGAGTATGGAAATATTATGCCACATTGATATGTTGTGTCGTTGGATGGAAACGGTCGATGAAACAACGGACGGGAATAATAGAATGATGTGTTAGGGTGTTTGTGCACTACACGGAACTTTACCATCCGGCGCGGCGCGGCATCTCGATTTCCTACCTTATTTATATGGCAAACATGAAAGTTATGTACGTCGGACGGTAAAATTCCGTGTAGTGCACAAGCGCCCTTACGCTGACACCATCTTATATTCTGCTAAACTACTGAGTACTGACTGGCCCATTGAGGTCAACTCACATTGCAGCCTGTCGCGAGGCTTTGCGATTGAGGCATTATTTGGAACAGAAAGGAACAACCTAAGGAGCAAGTCTGTCAATTCAATGTGTATCTTCTTGTGTAGTAAGTAAAGTTCATTCAGTTTGGGATGGGGAATTCAAAAATCGCACGTCACGCTGCAATGTGATGTGACCTTTATTCTGTATCGCCGACACAACATTGTGGCCTCTTCGTCACACGTTAGCATCCAAACTTAGCTCCTACCACCCTACGATTAATGTTCACATTCCAGTATCAGCGGTCTCGAGAACACTTTAGTCGCGGCCACACCTCGCCGCTCGCTGCCGTTGCGACACGCGGAGGTGCTGTCGCTCGGCCACGTGCTGTTCGAGATGTGCACCGCCGCCGACACAGATCTGACGCTGTTGGCGACGTTGGCGCCGAGTTATTCACAGGTAAGTAAGGCCTATGTCCAGCGGTAGACAAAATTAATATAGGCTGACAAGACGTTCCGCGCGGCTTCGCCCGCGAAAATTAGATATTTCACAGACAAATTAGTCCACAAAAATAGCCTATGATCCTTCACATGGTCTACTTCTTATCTGTGTCAAATAACAGAAAAATTGCTCCAGTAGTTCGTGAGATAAGCCCTTTCAAATAATTTCCCCCGTTTTTTTCCACATTTTCCTCTATTTCTTCGCTCCTATTAGTTTTAGCGTAATAAAATATAGCATATATCCTTCCTCGATAAATGGGCTATCTAACACTTAAAGAATTTTTCAAATCGGACCATTAGTTCCTGAGATTAGCGCGTTCAAACAAACAAACTCTTCCGCTTTATAATATTATAAGTATAGATTTGATTGATAATAATTAATAAGTAAGTTAAAGACTTGAATAAGACTTGGATAAGACTTTGATAGTTGATAGTCACTGCTGATAATGATGATGCTACTGATGCTGATGCTAAACATCCTACAACAGAGTAACTTCACAATGTTCTTCAAATCCAATGCACTCAACCTCAATACAATTGAAGAAAACATTAGAGGAATTTTTGAATTCTCTATTGCGAGTGTCCATTAAGAGGATACACCAGGGGCGAGAGAAATTGAAAATAGGTATTTGAAAATGTATTGCTGTCTCACCAATCTCAAGTCTCCCACCGCAGAGCGCGATGGAGACAACACGACAAAAGTTCTAATAAAAGAACAGAAAATCTTCGATTCGTTGTCCGCTGATTCCTTCTCCAAAACTTAACCGATTTAAGTACTTTTTTCATTAAAAATTAAAGAAAGGCTTGAGGCTATGTTTTACTTTTTTTGTACATTTTAGCCAGTTTTGTTTTCTAGGTGTTTGAACACAGAGGAAAATCTTGCCATTTTTTGGGTTTTTGGACGTTCTTATCTTTTTTAATAATAAAATTATGAAAAAAAAAAAAGAAAACATAGGGACATGCTAATAGTGGCCATAGATATTCAGGGAAAAAAATCATAACTCTACCGGCATTATCTAGGGAGGAAACAGGGGACAGCGTTTGTGTGGAAAAACGGCGGTGTGGAATCCTCTTAAAGCTGATCGCCCGCTTGTCAGCACCGCACGCGCCGTACGCGTCGAACGCACCGCATAGTACACGAGATTCGGGTGAATGTGCGAAGTTTCATATATTGCATTCAATGAATACTAAAAATCGGCGCGTGCGGCGCGTACGTTGCCGACAAAATATGTGCGATAACCTTAAACCTTTTTTTGACAACAGATTTATTTATTACCTATTGAAGATGTATCTCTTATTTAAAGAATTGAGGCCAAATTCAATTTCTCAAAAATGCAACGTCGCTTTGCGTATCTTTCCGCCGCAGTATAAACTGATCCTAAAGCTTTTACCGACATTGATGTAGGTGGTAGATATTATGGGCCAGATCTTCGGGCCACGGCCGCCAAACCTGCACGAGCTGGTGATGAGCGAGCTGTTCCGGAAGATCGACCTGCGGGAGATGAAGGGCTCCTGTCTGCCGGTCAGTACCGCTCAAACCACTGAACGTGTTGCGCTGAACGAGAAGCTCCCATAGGGCATAGTAAGTGAAACTACAGAGAGATGGGTAAGAGAACATAGAATTGCATTATTTCGCTAAGTCCCAATGTCACCAATGTCTGACCATAATATTAACACTTAACACTCTACAGTCAATGCTATCGAAGCGCCACTTTGCATGAGGCCAACATGTAAACGCTCCCTCTGGCGTCATTTTGATCAACAGCTGCGTGCGAAGCAGGCCACGCCCCCATAGCAATGTCATCTACGCCCACAAAAGCAGCCTTGTTAGGTCTAAAAATTACATTGTAAAGCGCTACCACTATTTACATTTAAATTAAATAAGCATAAACGCTGCGACAAACATAGTGGTTTTTCTCCTAACCAAGGGCCGTACCGCGAAACCGTTTTGAGACTAAAACAATCGTACGATATTGCTGCATCCTATTCTAACGAGAAATGACCTGTTGTTAGAGCAGGACGCGGCATTCTCATCCGAATGTTTGAGTCCCAAAACGGTTTCGTAGGTGCCTACTGGCTCATCTAAATAGCCCCATGAGACCACCGGTGATCGCGACAACAATAGATTTCCAAGAATCCGCGATCGAAGGATTAAAATATTCCACAGAACTTCAGCCAGCGTCTGTCTCGCTCGTGTCTATCGCTGCTGAGCGAGGTGACGCGAGCGTGCGAGCCGCGCCGCCCCGCCGCGCTCGCCGCACCCCCCGCACCCGCCGCGCCGCCCCTAGTGCGCAGGTGAGAGGTCCGACTGTCTGCCTCTGTCTAGCTTAGATGGTATTTGGTGTTATTCGAAATTCAACCAACAAAAGAAAACGCGGGGTACCTATATGTAACATATTTTATATGGGTGTTAAAAAATTCTGTTTATTGGAATACAAATACGTATAAACTATATTTTAATTTTTTATGTTAGTATTTTTTTTTTGCTCTTTACAGAAGACACTTATTAAAAGATCAAGACTACACGGAGGAATGGCAGCAATGGTGAATATTTTTACTGTACATTTTGTAATAATTAAACAATATACAAAATTTTTGAGTATCATTTAACATCTTAAGTATTACAAGAAGTTTCTAATATACGGGGCTTATCAAAACAAAGTGTTTATACTTTAGGGGGTGTACTGTGCACTGTTTATGTCCCCTGTAAACTCCTGTATAGAGTTCGCTGTGAAAGTAACCAGCCAGCTTTTTTACGATTCCATACCCAAAGGGTAAAAACGGGACCCTATTACTAAAGGACCCCATACATTAAGGCGCTTTGCAGACGACGGATCGGGCGGGCCGGTCAATTTCCCCGCGAACGATAGCACAAAGGGAATCCTATGTTACCAATGCACACGGCGGGCAAAAAGAATGCGCTGCAGGTGCCCGGCGGACACTGGCGGCGCATGTCCGCGGTTGCCCGCCGTGGATCACACAAACCAGTTTACATGCAGTAACGCAGACGGCGTGTGCTTTGGCCTTTGTGTACGCGGCGCGGGCAGCCGCAGACATTGACGGACAGATGCGGTCTTTATTGCTTCGTGAACAAAAAGCCTGCCCCGCCCCGTCGTCTGCAAAGCGCCTAACAGTTCGCCGGCAGGCCGCCGCCTGGCAGTTAATCGGAAAAGAGCAGATACCCACAGTTCCCCTGACGATTTTGTATCGACGGTCAATGACTGTCAGGCAGCCTGCCGACCAGAGCCTGCAGGCGGACTGTTAATGTGTGGGACCCTTAAGACTTCGATGTCTGTCTGTCTGTTCGTTGCGGTCGTCATAATATAATTATTCATATTTTCATTATTCTTATTAGGACTCTATAACAATACTGTGCTTATATCTGTTTTATATACATAGGTATAAATTAATGAATATTCATCGGCTAACCTTTAGCCGGCCGATAAGAACCTACACAAACAATAAAAGTAAACTTATCAAACTGACTGACAGATATCTCACTTCAGAGGTGGTTTTGGTGTTTTGTAACGAAATTTTGTTTGTTTATTTGTGAGTGTTTTTCATACAAAATGGGTGATAAAAAAGGAAAGATGCCGGCCTGGGTGAATTTTGTGATCGGCGGATCGAGCGGGTAAGTCATTTTATAAAATTATGCATGCATATAATGTCAATGATCTGATTATAAGGTTGATGGTCTCATAAAAAAGTATTATGCATACGCGTACCTTCAACAATCACTTTCAATCGCAATATTTAAACGTATTATTATTACGTATTTTACTGGAAAAACCACAGACATAGATCAAGATAGATACCGCATGTACTTATGTACTATGGCACTTCCCAAACGACGAGCAATGCTCGTCTTTCGAAAGTCTATTCTTTATTCTGCTATAAGAATCGGACGTCAATCGGAATTTTAAAAATGCCCAAATGCCTAAGAGTACCGTATTGAGCTGTAGAAATTCAAATAGAAACGTTGGCCAAGATAATGGACACGATTCTTATCATTGGTACGTTACAAGTAGGTAGGAAAAAAGTGACACGCTCGTTTTCATACAATGGAGCGATATGCGGTATCTATCTTGATCTATGTCTGTGGGAAAAACTGAAACTCAAAGTTTCGAATGAATTAGACTACTTGAGATACTAGATAGGTAAAAATCGTGCTCAAAGATTCAGTTACATACATACAGCCCAAGCTCATTAAAGCGTGTTAAAAATCTATACTATTAAAGCCTATCAAATGAACCAGCATGCTGGCGATCTGCGTGGTGCAGCCGGCGGACCTGATGAAGACGAGGATGCAGCTGCTGGGCCCGGAGCGGAAGTCGCTGGTGGCGGTTGCCGGTGACATCCTACGGACGGAGGGCGCGGGGGGCTTCTACAAGGGGCTGACCGCGGCGCTGTTCCGACAGGCCACGTATACCACGGGCAGAATGGGCTGCTTTAACAGCGTGTCGGATTATTATAAGACGTAAATTGAGATGTTGGTAATTTGTTTACTGGCGATGGGATACTTAGCCCGGCCGCACATTATCCGAAATTCTGATCAGAAAAATTCGGACGCCCCGCCCCGCTTATACATTATGACACGTCAGAAATTCTGAATTTCTCTGATCAGAAATTTCGTAGTTATAATGTGCGGCCGGGCTTAACCGTCTGATTCACATAAGAAGCACAAAACTTTAAACTTACTAAGTATTGCAAGAAAACCTTTATCGCTTACCAACCTGCGTTATCCATGAAAGTGTAGCGGACCGGCGGATAATCCTGATGAGTGATGGTGCTTTTCATGCTTCTGAGATCGGCGCGACATTTTAAATTACCGGGCTTTTTCAGCCTGGTTCAGTATGGCACAGAGTAACTTACATAATATTATGCACGATATCAGATATGTCATATTATGGCGCAGAGTAAGTACCCGGTTCAATCGGAAAAACTTTCTTTATAGCCGGCGCCACTCAAATTTCCACCAAAAGAATGAGTATTAAATGCTAGATGGTACTGGATCAAAATTCTAACATAAGACACAAAGCTTAAATCCAATAATTCTAGCAACCACCTTCTCTATATTCCATCGAAATGCTGACATAGACAAAACTAACCCAATCTCTACATTCCAGCAACTACGGCACCCCAAGTTTCGCCACGAAGGTCGGCATCGGCGTGGTGTCGGGCGCGGTGGGCGCGTACGTCGGCACGCCCGCCGAGGTCGCGCTCATAAGGATGACGGCCGACGGGCGTCTCCCGCCGGAGAAGAGGAGGAACTATAGGAATGTGTTTAATGCTCTCGCCAGGTATGTACTATCAGAGTAGTTGATTCCTAGGCAGTTGACAGACCAACGTCATTTGGTCAATTCAATGTAGTTAATTTAATTCGTGATCTGACGCCATACATGCTACGGTCTAGCGGACAGCCCCCGTAGACAAGTGGCAAAACGCTAACGCTACAAAATGTATGGATTTGACATTAGTATTCGCTAGCGAAGCGATGACTTAGTATGTCAAATCGCATACATTTTGTAGCACTAGCGTTAGCGTTAGCGCTTTGCCACTTGTCTACAGGCCCAGCCCCCGTAGACAAGTGGCAAAACGCTAACGCTAACGCTAGCGCTACAAAATGTATGGATTTGACATTAGTATTCGCTAGCGAAACGATGACTTATGTCAAATCGTATACATTTTGTAGCGCTAGCGTTAGCGTTAGCGTTAGCGCTTTGCCACTTGTCTACAGGCCCTGGTCACCTGTGCAGTTATGCCTGCGCTGGTATCACTCGATACGTACGCGTACGGTGCGGACACATTCATCCGCACCGAATACAACGAATTCTGGGATGCGGGCATGCGGCGCGTACGTTGCGGACAAATTTGCGATCACCTTTAGACATGAATGTACTGTCTTTCAGAATTGTGCGCGAAGAAGGACTATTCACGCTGTGGCGCGGCGCGGGAGCTACCGTCACCCGAGCTATGGTCGTCAACGGCTCGCAGCTTGCTGTATATGCTCAGGTCTGGGTTGTATTGTTATGATAGCAAACGATCAGAGGGATAATATGATAGAAAGTGGAACATCGGAGAAGTTATGCTAGCAAACGAGCAAATAATAATAATATCTATGGACGCTTCACACCACGTCACTCTGGACCCGTGGTATAAGTACCTGAATGACTTGTGTTACGGGTACCAGACAACGGAAATATATATTTTAATACTTTTATACTATACATATATTTAAGATTTTTATTATATCATACACATATTTAATACACATCCATGACCCAGGTTGTGTATTATAATCAATGAGATCAATTCCACCATTCAAACCATAATATCAACTTTGAAACCTTTTTGTTCCGTCGGCGGGATTCGAACCCGCGACCCCCGGCTTGAGCTACCAACAGCCCATCAACTGTGCCACAGAGGTCGTCAAATAGGCTTGATGGAAAGAGAAACATCATGAGCAAAAGGGTTGTCATACTTCCAAAAATAACTTATTAAACTTGTTACTCTCATTTGTACCTAAGTCCTTTTAAAACACCTTTTACGACCTAAATATTTAATAAAATAAAGCAAACATTATCGAATTCTCCGCTAGAATCCATACGAGGCTGCTCATTAAGAGATAATCTCAACTAAAACCTATTAACCTTAGTCTAGGTTTATCTAGGCTAAAAAGTTGGATGTATGCCCTGTAGATAAAAAGTATAATAATTAAATACTTAGGGCCTGTTTCACCACTTTCTGATAAAGTGCTTAATAGGCTATTCACAACTTTTTTGACAGATTCTCCATACTTGATCTGTCAAGTTAATTGGTGGATAGCCTTGTCAGGAAGTGGTGAAAGAGGCCCACTATTTAGGTATGTATGTGATTTATTTGCAGCTGTGTTATTGATAAAGGTTCAGGGGCCGACAAGTCCCACCCGGAAATAGCGGGTCACAAGCAGATAGCGGATCGCGTAGAACTGATTTGGCCGGGATTATTAAGAAAATCTCGTATTCCAGGCCCGCGAGATGCTGCTGACGCATATGGGCGAAGGCATCTCGCTACACTTCGTGTCCTCCATGATCTCCGGCCTGGCCACCTCTCTCGCTTCCCTGCCTGTCGACATCGTCAAGACCAGGTAAACAATTTTTTTAAAAATGAAATAAGGGGGCAAACGAGCCCGTGGTATTTCTCCGGTCGAGCCGGTCCATTCGTGCCGGAGCATGGCTCTCCCACGTTAAAACGTCACTTTAATAGGAAGCAATTCTTTTTAGTTCTTTATACACCGCGTGAACGAGCGGACGCATATAAATCAAACCTAAGGCTTCAGTCGAAATCACCGGGCGCGGGACAGGAGCAGCGGCGGCGCGGGCGTGGCGCATTCCAATGTATAGATTTATATGGAACTGGCCTCGAAAGCAGCGGCGCGGCGCGGCGTACTAGACGGCTTCTCGCGCCGCCGCCACGCCCGCCACGCCCGCCCCACATGCCCGCTGATTTCAAGACTGAAACCTGAAAGGCTGGAACGAACTGTCACCAGCAGTTTTTCCGGACCTATACGACCTGCAAACTTCAAGAAGAGAGCGTATTCTCTCTTAAAAGGCCGGCAACGCACCTGCAGCTCTTCTGATGTTGCGAGTGTCCATGGGTGACGGTAGTTGCTTTCCATCAGGTGACCCGTTTGCTCGTTTGCCCCCTTATTTTATTTAAAAAAAAAGGTTTTTGCTGCGTGGTGAGACCAGGAACTAACGGCTAACGCTGCCATATTGTAAAATGTCGCTTCAGAATGTGCACCAGTCGTTACTCATAATTCGACCACAAGCAAAATGATACAAAATAATCACGTTTATGATGACGATAAAAAGGTAGTTAAACAGCTGCTGTCGCCTCTCGAATCTCAAGTGACATTTTAAAATATTATGGCGGCGCGGCGCAGCGCGGCACGGCGTAGCGTTCCTATATAAAAAGATGTATATTAAGCGATTATAGCGCAATTTTACACAGCTTTTGGTGAAAAAACATAATTGCATACGTAATATGCCTCTATTTGACTGTTTGCTTTATAAATCGCGGCAACAAAACTTTAATATAACTTAAAGCTAGCTTTAATATAACTTAAGTCTAATCCTACATAGCGTTTATGCTATTTGCCAATTGGGGTAGTCAGCAATTCTTAGAGTTTTTTTGTTTTCTTTTTCAGAGTCCAAAACGCGGAGAAGGGCACCAGTCAACTGAAGGTCCTCACGAACGTGATACGAAACGAGGGAGTTTTGACCCTATGGAGTGGTTTCATCCCCACTTACTGCAAAATTGGCCCCCACACCGTATTGACTTTTATATTCCTAGAACAGCTGAACAAACTATACTATACTTATGTACAGAATGAATAAGGAAGAAATGAACTGTACAGTTCAGCTTGAACAAAACATGTAGGAAATTGAGGCCGATCAAAAATGAATGAAGGAGAAAAAACTTTTTGGTGCCAGCACAGATAATACTAAAAGTTAAAATAGAATTCTGCAGAGGCTAGTGGAACTACGCCTAAACGCCTAAACGGTAAACACACATAAACTGCGGCTCTTGTAAGGTGTGTTTTTTCTGTATGTAGGCCGTAGGGACTTTAATTTTTTTGTCTGAAGATGCCAGGTTTTTTCCGAAAAGTTGTGTAAATAACTTAACCTAGCGTGCTATATTTATAATACTTAAAGTATGTCAAAGGGTTGAAAATGGTCATATAATATAAGGGTTTGAGAGTTCAGTCTCCCAAAAGAAAAGATCTGACTTGGCGATTCCCATCCATCCTATAAAAATAATATTGTTAGATTTGAGTGTTCATACTCTCTCAACCGATCGGAGTGGTCCTATAAAGTATTTATTATTTATGTAATGTTAAATAACATCTAAGAAATATATTATATAATTGGCCATTTAAAATGTTTTTTTTTTTTTATTGTAGTATAGCTAACCAGTATAAAAATAGCTAACTATGCTTACTAGACACTAGTTATTCTGTCTATGAGTAAATATTTAATATACTATTAATAATTTGTATTAAGAGTTACAATATCAGATGTCCAACTTGTTCAGAATATTAGCGATAGTGAACAAAAAAATTGCGAGACTGCACTACGCAACACTACGCGGCGAGACGCGACGCGACACATCCTCCGCGTTCCACTTGACGTTAAAAACGATCAAAACGCTCAAAATGCCTTCTATTTTGAGCGTTTTGATCGTTTTTAACATCAAGTGGAACGCGTGGTTCACTTTCCAAAGATTTGACGTTTGAACACAATAATAGTAAAAAAATTGGCGGTTTTTCGCATAAATGGAGGCTTTAGGACCGGAAAAATTATTTGAAATAAAAATAACTACATTTTATGTGTAGCCAGATATAACTAATAACAATAAAGAATAATAACAGTTAACAGTTGAAGAAACCAGGTGAGGAAGTAGATAATTTACAAGGTTTGTTCAAATAGGGATCATGCAAATATATGTAATAAATAATAATATATATGAATTTTTTTTACAAAAATTACGAATTAAAAGTAACTTGAAACGGAACGGATTTCCAAACACCAGTCAGCGTTCAGTGACTTCACACCTGCCGCGTTCCATTTAGCATTAAAAACGATCAAAACAGGAGGCATTTTGAGCGTTTTGATCGTTTTTAACGCTAAATAGAACGCGGGGCAGGACAGCAGTGACGTCATACAGACTATAGATCCGTTTTGTCGCCAAGCGTAGTGTCGCTTTAGTGCGGTCTCGACTGTTTTCCTTGCATGAATAAAACCGAACAAAATGTAACAACAATTTTATTTAATATCACAAACTTTCAATTCCTTATTTTAGTCCGTTTAGAGTTATTTTACCTATAAGATTCTTTGAGACCTGTAGCTCTACCATGAGTTTAAAGCTATAGTATTTATCGATACTCGATACCGACTACGTAAATATTTAGTATGGCGATTTTAGTTCCGCAAGTAACCGCTAGAGGATATACAAAAAATTTACGTTGTCGGTATCGAGTATCGAAAAATACTATAGCTTTAAACTCATGGTAGAGCTATTGGAGGTGATTCCTATGTAGTTGGTAGTAAAGGTCATAATAAAGGTAAATAAACTCAAAAACGACTGTAGCTTACATTAGTGGGATATTACCTAATGCTGGGACTATAGTCTTTACTTTATAGGCGACAAAATTCCATAGTTCTAGGATTTACAGAACTGAAATTATTACTCTGCTGTAATCCAATAGAGTTCAAAATCGAAAAATTCAAAACAGTGTCGAATGTCGCTTGCGTTTATATCCTAGCCTTAGATATACATTTTAAGGTTAATAATAATTAAAACTAATACATAACACTTAATTAGATACATAACTAGGTAGTTAAAGCAATGTTCATGTTATGTAACCTCCTTTATCGGAAATCGGTCTCAAAATGAATGGATCACCTCTAAAAACACAAAACGTTATAATTTACATTAAAAACTACTATTTACAAGAATTTTTAAAACAAAGATGATATAATTGACCAATAAGAAGGAATGTCATTACTAAAGTAATATTTTTACAATCAATTTACAATGGCCAAAATTCGTCCTATGGCGTTATAAGATTTGACAATAAGCTACAATTAGACAAAACTCAATAAATTCTTAAATTATACATCAAGTAGTAAAATATTATACATATTTTTCATATTTGGTTACAAAAATATTGGTGAATATTATTATGGTGCGGGGAATTATTATAAGTATCGGTGTAATCACAACATTTAAACAATAACTTCAAATTTATTATGTTTATATGATTACAAAAGATCTTAGAATAAGTACAGGTGAAGACTATCTATGTAGTTTATTGGCACTGCTTTTATAATTTCAGCTAAAATATGGTTTTATAATTCGTTGTAATGTGTAAAAATATTTTATATTTCAAGACAACAAAACAATAATAGATTTTTAGATCGATTTGAGTCTTATAAGCTTCAGCAAAAAAATTAGTTCCCAAAAAATCCACCAGAGGGACAGATCACATACCAGTCACCACACATGAATAGTGCTTATCCTGTAAATATCGTGCCTCATAGTTCTCTGTGCCTCATCGTGCCTCAAAGAAAAGAGAGACAGTACGCTCATTTTGGGTAACTTTGAATGGGCATTGTCCAAAAAAAAAATCTCATTATGTGAAAGCTAATACGAGAAGCTTACCAAAAGTTCGAAACGTAATGTTGGTCGAATTTATTGCTAATTTAATGCCATTGAAGGTCAAACTAAGGTTAAACATATTTGTTCAAAAATGTAAGTAACTAATGGGTATTTTTTTCGTTTATATACAGAAAAACGATCACTGACCTTATTCCTCGAAATGTTTTTGTAATGAGCAAAATTAAAAAAAAATGGACAATCCCCATTGCAATATAACTTTGAACAATACAATAATGTATTGTTCAAAGTTAAACCGCAATTCAAAGTTACCCAAAATGACTGTAACGAATTTACCATACTCTAACAAATAATTGCTTCGAATTAAATTTATTTTATAATTTAAAATGTTTAATATTACAAATGTCTGCGGATTTTCAACGATGCCAATTTAATAAAATATTTTATAGTATGCAGTTATTATCCTGTCGTGTTTAAACAAATACAGTACTGTCCTATTGTCTTATTAAGGAGTGAGCACACTGAGACGGGCCGTGCCGGGGCTCATCGCAAAAATCCGCCTCCATACAATTTGTATGGAAGCGGAAATCCGCTGCGCCCCGACACAGTGTGCGATACGCGCATCCGCTTCCATACAAATTGTATGGAGGCGGATTTTTGCGATGAGCCCCGGCACGCTGAGCCCCGGCACGGCCACTCCTTTAAGCTTGCATTTCATTTCATAATACTACAATATGGGGCGTGATCCGAAACTTTAACCACAATAGACATAACGACCAGTAGTTCGACTGCAAAGAGACGGACAGGTTTCAATATCTGTCAAATTCGTCAGGTTTCACTAGGATTATAAATGGAATGTGCCTCGCGCTGGCTGATATAATTTATTTTTAAATATTTAAAATAAAGATTTCAAAATTGGATTCTGACAATTTTAATCGCATGTGCCGAAACACAAACAACAATACGACCAAAGAGGAACACGTCCAGCGAATATGTCATAGTTTTAAATTCGTAGGTAACAAGTTAACAACCCTAGCGACGATTTTCGTCATAATACGTCAAATTTAAAAATTTCAACATCAGTTCTAAATCGGCATACTCTATAATTCTGTCTACTCTGCCTTAACCGTCTTTTTGCATTTATCCGTCAAATGACTCTCCCAACGTACCAATAAGACATTTTACAGCAAAATAAAATATGACATGAAAGAAAGAATTTAATTAGATAATATTTGGATGGATTAAGTACCATAATTAGCGTGGTGTCTTTTTAGTTTACTTTTATACTGTTATAAGCTTAGGAACATACTTAAGGCCATATAATTTCTTCTGCAGATACCGTCGCGTCGTTGATTAATAAATTTTAAACAATATTTGATGTCTTTTTAAAGCGCCATCTACTGAACCACTGTTAAGACCATTCTTAAGTACTTTGGGCCCATAAATACAATAAACTCAATAAAACAAATAACAGAAATATTGAAACAGAGCTGCCTGTCGGCTATAGCAAATGATAGCATATGATAGCTAAGCTTGACCCGACCAAATTACGTTGGTCAGCCATTTGCTTATAAATCCTAATACTCCAACAATAAAATTTCTGCTCGGCCACTTTTTTACTCGATTTTGACTCGATTACTACTTTTGCCTTTTTACAAGTCCGCAACAGAATATATAAAAAAAGAAATTATCACTTCCTTTATAACATACTGATAAACAAACACGTATTGTGTGCGTACGCCGATTTGACGGTGCTGTTAAGCGTTTTTCATCGTATGGTCAAGCAACAACTCTATCGATAAGAAGCGTAGCGTGCTTTGGGAGGGCCCCGTATAAAAGTTTGTTCGAGGGCCCTCAGGAAGGGTAACTTGCGCAATTCGCATGAAAGGTAACAGTAGCTACGCCCCTGCGGCGCCATTACAAAAATGGCTAATTTAAATTATTATGTTTCCAGCACCTTACATCATCCCAGTGGTGCTAATATTTGGAATTTTCCTCATTTTCCTCCGTTTTCGCGTGATTTTCAACTTCTTATCAGCCGTTTAAGTCTGGAAAATGCCAAAATGTTGCCATCAATATAAATTTTACATACTTAATCAAATTATTATTATTTATTAGTATATATTTTCAATTCGCTATTAACATGATACATTTTGCTGTACTAAAAATTAATGTTTTGCTTTCCATTGAACATAATAACGACATTTAAAAAATATTATGTCAAATCAACTGTATTTGACCTTTCTAACTACTATGGGTGGGTTGCACCAGAGGCGTAGTTAAAGTTAAAGTTATGGTTATTGTATGTATTATAGTAAGGGTAACTTTAACTTTAACCTTAACTTTGACCACAAAATTTGACAGATGGCAGCTGGTCTGACAAGGCTTGAAATGAACGTGGGCGGGGGCGCTGCTGGTAAAGGACAACTGTCAAAAATGGCGTTTTTGTATGATGACAGCCTTAGTTCCTTTTTTCGCCACGTTCATTCAAAGCCTTGTCGAGCTCAAGGTTATGGTTAAATATGGCGTCCATTTTTTACTTTAACCAAAGATTTGACATTTGCATTGTAGTTAAAGTTAAAGTTATAGCTAAAGTAAGTTGGTGCAACCCACCCGTAGATTTGCTTTGAATCGAAAATATAAAATATATCTCCCAACTAAATTAATTACATACTTAATACAAAGTACCAATTACTTAGTTACTTTTTCATTCAAGTTAGTATTAGTTATCTACATTGATATAACATATTGCATAACGTATTGAAATAGTTACCTAATTATTTTAGCTATCATGTTCTTATCTAACCAAGTCATTGATAAATATTAGAAGAATGAACCCAGATAGGTAGGGTCATTATAAGGGAACATACCCATACCATCGGAGATGAATATCTACTAAAATTCTATTTCCTAAACTTTGTAAATTATTAATTTAACGTTAATGCTGATTTATTCATAATTCAAATTTCGATCCAATTTGTTTCAAACTACTAAAATATGTTCATATAATGTTAAATCATTAATACTTATTGCTTTTTAAGCTATCTTAAGGCACTATCAACTATGGATATTGAGAATTCTAATTATTATATTTTGTTATACAATTTTCTTCTCCTTAATGTCAATCAAGAGGCATTTGCAATGTAGATAATAGATAGAACAAAACATTTAACAGCTTGAAAAGTGCCTGAATAATTGAGTAAGGGTTAATTTATACTAGTGCAGCGCGCATCGAAAGCGCATCGAAGCGAATTATTAAAAGTGAACATTACAAATTTAACCTTAAGACGGGGATTAATCTCAATCAAAAACGATAACCTTGCACACAACCAAAGACCAAGCGTATACGCATCGCAATAAGATTCATTTTAGCTTAGCATAAAACTGTAGGTTCTCGGGCGGATCTTCTCTATTTTTCATGTTTTTTTTAAATATCTTTGGAAATAAATATTAAGAAACAAAATTGTTCGGTTAAAGAATTTTTAATATAGATTTACTAACAATTTATTGAAATAAAATGTACAATTATCCTAGTTAATACTTATATTTCGATGAAATAGAGTTTTTTCGGAGGTAAGTTTGTAAATTAATTACAGCCAAAGTATTACGTTTTATTAAAATGTTTATGGTTTAAGGTATTTTGAATATTGTGCTTTATATCTCATATTTTTTAACACTTCGTTATTATATTGGAACTAGGTAAACCGGGAGTCACGGAATAACAAATTGGGGTTTATCCTCGCCTTAACTCCAAAGCGCTAACGCACTTTATTACTTATGAGTATTAAAAAGGCGCGAATGCGCCCGACCAACGCTGATTGGCCAAGCAGAAGTAATGTTTGGGTTTCGCTCTGGAGTTAAGGTTGAATTTTCTGTGGTCAGTTTTGGAAATCCGCTTCGCTTCGACTCTGCGCTATTATAAATTGACCCTTAAGCCGATATTTTTCAGTCCCGAAAATCTACCGACTATCTTCGTCCGTAAGATTGACTTCACATAACACGACCAAGTTGCGTATGGCTCCCTAATGAATTAACTTCTGTTATAATAAATAGTATATTATAACATCACTCCCTTATGAATTAACTTCTCATAATAAACAGTATATCAACCGTAAGCGACTTCTTCCACGATGGTCTCCCAGCTGTCTGTGGATTCCGTCTCCCACGACGACTCCTCCACCGAACCCTCGTCATCGTAGAAGCCCAGCTGAAATTTAAAATTTTTGCAAAAGTTATGATCGTCACGGTATTAAAACTATTAATAAATGCATTAAAGGAAATCTTGTAGTAATTTTATTTTTTTAATTAGGACATTAAAGGCCTCCTTCTTTACGTTGATAAACAAACAGGCAATTATGATCATTTCGAGTTTAGACTGTAGAGGCCGTATAAGACGGAGATTGTTGCTATATGTATACTTAGCAGTGTTTTTCAACCTTTTTTGTGATGCGATGCGTGTTTGTGAACCATGCACTTTTCCGGATACGGTTTTGCTCGATCGAGTAACCACGGCTCGGGCTTTCGTCCACACATTCAGCACTGTTCGATAGTTTTACTTAAAATCGAAGGAAATGAGATATAAGTAGGTATTTAATTCCATCGAGCCGGCTCGATGCGAGCCTTCGAGCTGTGAGTTTTGCGATCCACACGGTGGTTTTTGCTGGAGTAAAACTATCGATTAAAACCGTATATGAGTACTTAGAATAAGATTATCGTATGTCCATTCCCGAGACGCAAAGTATCTCCATACCCTTCAAAACGGTACAGCGGTTTACGAGTCAACAGACTCATCATATTATATAAACCTCACATCGTTCTCGTGCAGCCTGTGCACCGTCTGCACCCTGATCTGGAACATCCAGGCCTGGCCGAGCAGCGCCACCGTGCCGCTCAGCAGCAGCGGCATGGTGTACCGGCACCGCCACGCCAGACCCATCAGGAATATGAACAGCGACTTGCGGGACGCTGTCATCGTGCTGTGAACAAGGTACAAGTTGATTCATAGGCGGACCTACATCATTTGGGTAGCGTTATATAATCTTGCTTCTAAAATCTGTAGTTATATCAAACCCAGCTAGGAATATGTATAGCGACTTGCGGGACGCTTTCATTGTGTTGTGAACAAGGTACATGTTGATTCATAGGCAGATGGTGGACCTACATCATTTAGGGCCTGTTTCACCACTTCCTGATAAGTGCCCCATGGGTTTTCCACAACTTAAGTATCTGAAAGATTCTCCATACTCTATCTGTCAAGTTAAGTTGTAGATAGCCTATCCGGCACTTATCAGGAAGTGAAACAGCCCCTATCGTATATTATATGGTGGTGTTAACAAGGTTGAAGTTGATTCATAGGCGGATGGTGGACCTACATCATTTAGGGCCTGTTTCACCACTTCCTGATAAGTGCCCCATGGGTTTTCCACAACTTAAGTATATGAAAGATTCTCCATACTCTATCTGTCAAGTTAAGTTGTAGATAGCCTATCCGGCACTTATCAGGAAGTGAAACAGCCCCTATCGTATATTATATCAAACCCAGCTGGCATTTTAATTACTTTAAACCAGATGACACCCGCAACTCCGTTGCGCTAAATTCGCGCGGGAACTGTACATTTTCCCGGGATAAAATGTATCCTATGTCCTTTCCTAGGACTCAAAGTATCTCCATACCAAATTTCAGCAAAATCAGTTCAGCGGTTTGGGCGTAAAGAGGTAACAGACAGACAGACATACACACTTTCGCATCCATCCATACTAATATTATAAATGCGAAAGTGTGTCTGTCTGTCTGTCTTTTACCTCTTCACGCCCAAACCACTGAACCGATTTTACTGAAATTTCTTTGCAACGGAGTTGCGGACGTCATCTAGTAATATTATAAGTAGGTCCGCCAACTACATGTGAATTTCTTCGACGGTACAACATCTTAGTATTGGATCCGACCGTAAAATCCTGCAGGAATCGTTTTTTTCGATCAAATTTATTTTAAAATAATCTTTAGAACGTATAGAATGGATTAATGTTGGGTTGCCTTGTCAAAAGTAGCCGCAAGTACCTCTAATTGAGTAAAATGAAAGCCCGTAATACAAACTTGCGTGTATTCAATGGAAATATAAGAACTAAGGAATGGCATTGAGGATTGACAAGGCAAGGTACAGTTACACATGCTCAAAACTAGCATGCTTAAGACAAGCATGCTGTTTGAACTCGATACATTTGCTTCTATTAAAAGAGAAAAACTGATTGATACTACCACATACCTGTCAACGTGTGCCTAAACCATACCCCGCGCCACCCGCGCCGCATGTAGCATACTCGAAAATCGCACGCCTGTCGATTTTTGAGCATGCTCGAAATAAGCATGCTATTTTGAGCAATGCATGGACACACTTGGTCGTAATCAGCTTGCTCGGTTTAAGCATGCTGCGCGCTTGAAATAAGCATGTGTAACTGAACCTTTAAGGAGTGAGCACACTGAGACGGGCCGTGCCGGGGCTCAGCGTGCCGGGGCTCATCGCAAAAATCCGCCTTCATACAATTTGTATGGAAGCGGATGCGCATATCGCACACTGTGTCGGGGCACAGCGGATTTCCGCTTCCATACAAATTGTATGGAGGCGGATTTTTGCGATGAGCCCCGGCACGCTGAGCCCCGACACGGCCCGTCTCAGTGTGATCACTCCTTTAACTTACCACATGTTGTCTCTTTCAGTTATGCTCGAGCCACACTAACGAGAAATGCCATTAATTATTGCGATAATACTAAAACATGTTATAGTATTATCGCCTTTATATGCCATTAATTATTATAGGCGATAATGCTAATGTTTTAGCATTATCGCAATAATTAATAGCATTTCTCGTTGGTGTGGCCCGATCATTAGAAGACAAGTAGTGAGAGGACAGCCGAATTTATACAAGGTGAAGTTTGCTATATTTCCTTTAACACCCTTTTATGACCATTAAATTTTACAGGCCTTATTAAAATTGGTATCTGTTCAAGAAAATATTAAAAATATAAATGAGGTTGGAATTCAAATTGTAGGGTCAAAATATAAAGGGCAATAAAAAATGAATGTAACTCATATAAAATAATTGAGGTTAAATAATAAAACAGTTCCACATCAAAGCTTTTATTTATATGAATTGCATTCATATTTTCATAAAATATGTAGACGCTAGAAGTAGATTTATATTTTTTCTAATTTGTTATTATTACATATTTGCTACTATTAAAGTAGCAAATATGTAATAACTATTTTTTTGATTACATAAAACTGAAATAATTCTATAGTATACAATAAACTCTACACTAATTAACAAATTGCTTTTCTATTATTGATATTAAATTTTCCTTCCATTAATATTAACCATGAAGTAAATCTTGATAAATATAAATCTGCTTCTAAGTGAACATGGAATGTTAGTGAAGTTACATAAATACTATTACAAGATACATTTTCTTCTAATATTCAAAGAGTAGAAAAACTAAGCGTTGAGCGAACTACATAGAGAATGAATATCTAATCAACAAAGATTACTCATCATCAAAGAAATCTACATGCTCTCCGGGGCCAAATTTACCAGCGAGCAACACTTTAACACACTTTTTAGCTGTAATTTCTGGCTTCAGCAGGGAGCCTTGATTTTTAAATGAGTTAAACACGTCTTTGAGATTCTCATTAACAGCCTCGGAGACAATGTAATCAATCATTGCCGTCTCGACTGGCCCAGGAGCATAATTAAGTACTCTGATGTTTTTCTTTTCCTCTGCCAATACCTTAAAGTACATTTCGCGAGCGGCTTTCCCGCTGCAGTAGTAGGCCATCCCACCCATAGGTTTTATCGCACAGAGAGAAGTGATATTCACAATTATCACTCTGTCTTCCACATCCTCGAATATTTTGAGGAACTGAGTGTTTAGAGATATAACCTTGAAAACATTCAAGTCGTAATATTGTCGTAGTTCCTCGACATTTTCCATGCGGAACGTCTCCACCGCTAAGTTGCCGAGAGACCCCACGTTGTGGAAGATCAGGCTGTTGGCGAAGTCCTCGGGACTGTAGCCTTTTAGTGCCTGTTTGAGAACAACACTCATTTCAGCTTCTGTGGCTACTCCAAGGTCGATGGATGTGGGTATGACTTTTACATTGGGTGACTCACACAGACTAGCGGTGATGGCTAGTTCCTGCTTGTTACGAGCTAGCAGTAGCATGACTGATTTGGGACCTAATAATTTTGCAACTTCAACAGCGATAGCTCTACCGATTCCTTGTGATGCACCACTGACGACACAAAATGATGATCCGGACAGGTCAATAGCACAGGAGGTAGCCATGATTACTTACAATATTGTTTATTCTTGCTCTTGAATTAACTTCTCAGATTCAGTATCCCCAATGACTGGCTCGAGATCACAGCCGTCTCGCATTAATCGGTTAATACAATCTTCTCTATATGCAGCTAGATTTTCAACAACTTTGTTCTTCTTCCTTAAAGCTTGAAGCTTTCGCTCTGTAAGTAGTACAGTTAAAATGAGTATATTTAATAAAAAATGAACTGCCACTGATATACTATTTAAAATGGCAAAGTAACGTCTACCTCACTGTAGCAAATTATGAAATAACTGAGCGAAAACTGAAATCGCTCGAGTATTAGTAACCTTGATAACCTTTTGTTTTGATAGGGACAATTATTATCTAGTAGTTTTAACTTTTTAAACAAAATGACCACTAACCCAGTATCGCGAGGTATTCGGCGCTATCAGCTAGCTTATTGTCCTTCTCTGGTTTAAAATTGTCTTCGAATTCTGATATTTCCTTTACTTCTACATTCGCACCGCCCGCGCCCCACGGATCCATTCAAAATCTGTAAATGATGAAGAGAATGTCTTCAAACTAGTCTCACTTCATAGTACACAACAGCCTTGAAATGTATAATACAAAAAGCCTACTCTTGGCTTAGTCTTTAATATTTATAGAGCGCATGAGATTGTATGTAAAAAACAATGATTGCTCATTGCAGATACAATAATATAATGCAGCCACATGTAGTTTGGTTTAGTAGCTTATTGATTAAGCAATACATAACTTACGTAAAGGCTACGAATTATACTAGAAGAGAAATGAACCCAGATTATTATTTTACAATATAAATAATTAAGAATTTTCTATTTCAAACCACAAAATATTACAGCATATAAAACTGACGTGAGACGTCAATATGGTATTTAACGTCAAAACTAGTGATGGGACTTGAATCACATATTTTGATTCGAATCACGACATTTATATCTCGATTCGAGTCAGTTTTTAAATTGATTCGAATTGTCGAGTTGATTCGAATCCACGAGCTGATTCGAATTCACGAGCTGATTCGATTCCACGAGCTGATTCGAATCACGTCAGTGCAACGCCCCGCGAAATATTAGTACCATAATTATAAGGTAATGTTCAGTGCGATTATAAAGACGCGAGCTCTCATTGGGCCTATCGTTGATTGTGAAACGCAAATTACGGATGGATAGCAGCTTACTGTTGATCGAGGATAGCTATCCATCTTTAACTGCTTATGTCCTTTCCAAACGTCTATACTAACTCCTATCGAAAACGATTCAGTGGTTTATGCGTGAAAGCGTAGCAGACACAGACAGAATGATAAATGGACAGCTTCATTTCGTTGTAGTTAAGTATTTCTGTATGATTATTGATTTAAATCATGATTCAAATAAGGATTTGATTTGAATCAACAATCTATTCGAATTAAAGATTTGATTCGAATCAACAGTCTATTCGAATCAATGGTTGATTCGAATCACGATTCGATTATTTTCGTGGTGATTCGAAAGGATTCGAATACTCAATTTTGATTCGAGTCCCATCACTAGTCAAAACCATAGATAAAGTATTATAGTATAGATTTAGTCTTAGCCCGTCATCGCGTGGCCATTTTGTGCTTATTTTCATACAAGTAGTGTGCGTTTATTTTCTTGAATATTTCTATTTGTCGATTATTTCGAAGCACATTATGATACAGGAAAGAAAGTCAATTAGTTCATGATATCGATTAACTACAGTTCGAGTGATGAGAATCCGTAAACACACGTAAAAAGCTATGCAATTTTTATAGCCAAATTATTAATTTATGTGACATTTTTAGCACTAATGCCTCATATAGCACGAATAACGGATTAATAAACTTATAAATTATCTTTTTAGCTTACAAAAATACCGATTGAAAAGCCCAAAAAAAGTTGTTCAAAACTTACGTATTTAATGTTAAATCCACGTGTTTGAGGCATTCTTTGACCATTCTTATGGTTTATTATTTAGCGGAACCACAAAATTCAACAATATCTAGCATTAAAAGTTCACTAAAAACCTTTATTAACACTTTTATTACATGAAATATGCAGACACACTCCTTTGTTATGTCCTAGTAAGTAGGACATAACATTACACACTTTTGACGCTTATACACCGATATAAGGCTCTCTCCAGTCTATAGTACCTCAATGATCGAAATTCAAACATCACTGGACACTGACAATGACACAAGTCAGATGTCACTTCGTAGCATAAACCTATAATGCTACAGTTTAAATTAAGTCTATGCTTCGTAGGTATTTGACCATAGATAAAGTATTATAGTATAGATGTAGACTTAGCCCGTCATCGCGTGGCCATTTTGTGCTTATTTTCATACAAGTAGTGTGCGTATATTTTCTTGAATATTTCTATTTGTCGATTATTTTGAAGCACAATACAGGAAAGAAAGTCAATTAGTTCATGATATCGATTAACTATAGTTCAAGTGATGAGAATCCGTAAACACACGTAAAAAGCTATGCAATTTTTATAGCCAAATTATTAATTGATGTGACATTTTTAGCACTAATGCCTTACATAGCACGAATAAGGGATTAATAAACTTATAAATTATCTTTTTAGCTAACAAAAATACCGATTGAAAAGCCCAAAAAACGTTGTTCAAAACTTACGTATTTAATGTTAAATCCACGTGTTTCAGGCATTCTTTGACCATTCTTATGGTTTATTATTTAGCGGAACCACAAAACTCAACAATATCTAGCATTAATGTTCATTAAAAACCTTTATTAATACTTTTATTACATGAAATATGCAGACCGACTCCTTTGTTATGTCCTAGTAAGTAGGACATAACATTACACGCTTTTGACGCTTATACACCGATATAATGCTCTCTCCAGTCTATAGTACCTCAATGGCCGTGCATGCCCGGACACACGTCCCACGTGTAAAATCGGTTCAGCAGTTTGGACCTGGAAGAGATAACAGACGGACACCTACCCTTTCCAATTTAAAATATTAGCATGGATGATGAGAGTTATACATACTTACTTACTAATATTATAAATGCAAAAGTGTGTCTTTATGTCTGTCTGTCTATATATCTGTCTGTTAACCTCTTCACGCCCAACTCCCAAGCCACTGAACCGATTTTGTTGAAATTTGGTATGGACATAGGTATGTAGGTACTTTGAGTCCCGTTATCATTATATTATTATTTATTATTATTAAATTAAAATGTTATAAGTACCTAAGTAGTTCTGGTTTTTATTGTTTATTATTTTCCGGTTAAGAATGATTTTTTGGTTCATTTTTACGGTTCCGTACCCAAAGGGTGAAAACGGGACCCTATTCAAGAGATTTCGATGTCTGTCTGTCCGTCTGTGCGTCTGTCTGTCTCCAGGCTGTATCTCAAGAACAGGGGCGGATCTTGAATTTGTGGGGCCCTGGGCTAATACTGCTTAGGGGCCCTACCTAATTACTCTAACTAATTTAACTAATTGCCATTTTGACAAGAAACTATTCTCTGTAGTGATGTAGGTATATCTATACTAATCTATACTAATATTATAATTGGGAAGAGTTTGTTTGTTTGTTTGAACGCGCTAATCTCAGGAACAACTGGTCCGATTTGAAAAATTCTTTCAGTGTTAGAAAGCCCATTTATCGAGGGCTATAGGCTATTTTTATCACGCTAATACTAATAGGAGCGAAGAAATAGAGGAAAGTGTGAAAAAAACGGGGGAAATTATTTGAAAGGGCTTATTTGAACGCGCTAATCTCAGGAACTACTAGTCCGATTTGAAAAATTATTTCAGTGTTAGATAGTCCATTTATTGAAAAAGGCTATAAGCTATGCTATGACTAATAGGAGCGAAGAAATAAAGGGAAATGTAGAAAAAACGGGGGAAATTATTTGAAAGGGCTTATCTCACGAACTACTGGAGGATTTTTTCTGTTATTTGGCACAGGTAAGAAGTAGACCACGTTAAGGATTATAGGCTATTTTTTGTGGACTAATTTGTCTGTGAAATATCTAACTTACGCTAGCGAAGCCGCGCAAAACATCTAGTGTAATATATTATGTTAAGTACAGGAAGAAAATATGAAAACAAAATATTTAATTTATTTATATGAGTTATAAATAGTCATGTTATACTAGACGTTCCGCGTAGTTCCTGAGATTAGCGCGTTCAATTAAGCCCTGTCAAATAATTTCTCCCCGTTTTTCCCACATTTTCCTCTATTTCTTCGCTCCTATTAGTCTTAGCGTGATAAGATATAGCCTATAGCCTTCCTCAATAAATGGGCTATCTAACACTGAAAGAATTTTTCAAATCGGACCAGTAGTTCCTAAGATTAGCTCGTTCAAACTAACAAACAAACTGCAAATTCTTTTATTTGGTCATCGCACTGTATCGTAAGAACTGATAATTAATGATGACATTGTTGTCCAGCGGGGCTAAAATGGTCGCTTTGAAGAATCATGATATGATTCATTTTTCTAAAATCGCAAAATTCAACTCTGCTTGCAATTCATTTCTATATTTTTGTACTGATTTGACATTTGTCAGTTTGACAGTTTTGACAATTCATTTGCTGAATTGATTGAGAGGAATTGCTAAATGTGACCATATAGGATGTCGTATATAGAAAACAAATACAGCGGGGCGTTGTATTTGTTTTCTATATACGACATCCTGGAGAAAGAACGCTCTGCTCCCCGTGTATTATATTTTTCTATGGCTCTGCTTCACAGCTAGTGATCGGCATCGTTAAAAATCTTTAAGTTGGTATAGCAGTTTGGGGAAACATCAACAAGTTTCTTTTCATAAATTAGCCAAAAAAATTCACTGCAAGAGGTGTAAGACTCTGTCTTAGACTGCAGTAAGTAAGATTTGCACTCATTCACTAAATGTTCATCTACGGCATTTGGATAATGCGCCAACCTTATATTCGCTTTTTTTTTAATTTTTAAATTCTATATAATTTTTATTATTGACAATATCGTCTACTAGCTGTTGCCCGCGACTTCGTCCGCGTGGACTTCAGTTTATAGCGCGCGATGTCAACAAAATTGGTGTCAAAAGCTTTTATAAAAAAACCCTGGTACCCCTTAAATCAATACAGCTGTGCAGTGTGCACACAATAAGTATTTCATTTTTTTATATTAAACTTTATATTTTATGCCAAATTTTAAAGCTTATTTAGCCCTCCAATTACACAACTTTACCCATAAACTATTTATCATTGATAGATTTAAGGTTACGTCACTGCACAGATAAAGTACTGACTTATTTAATACCGTAGAATAGATATAACAATCGAAAAAAATCGAAACTTAAATGTAAGATGATACCACGTCTTATAGAAAGACTTTTGAGCAAGCGTCAGCGCGATGTAGAAGACGCACGGCGCCATCTATTATGAACTGTTGGAACTAACTTAATTTGAACAAATTTACGCATTTTCACCCCCTTACAACCCTTTTTTCCAGTAAAAAAGTAGCCTTTGTCCTTTCTCAGGCTTTAAACTATCTGTATACAAAATTTCATTACAATCGGTTCGGTAGTTTTGGCGTTTGGCGTGAAAGCGAGACTGACAGACAGACAGACAGACATACAGAGATACTTTTGGCGTTTGGCGTGAAAGCGAGACTGACAGACAGACAGACAGACAGAGATACTTTCGCATTTACAATGTTAGTATAGATTATGTGCACACTGCACAGCTGTTTTTGGGTATTTTGATTAATTAAGGGCCGCGCTACACCGGAATGGCAGCGGCGAGGCGAGCACTTTCAGCGCTGCCATTCCGGTGTAGCGCGGCCCTAAGAGGGGTACCACTTACCAGGGTTTTAAAAAGTTTTTAAATTTGACACACATTTTGTTGACACCGCGCGCTATAAACTAAAGTCCACGCGGACGAAGTCGCGGGCAACAGCTAGTGTTACAATAAAGTAAAAAATAAAACGCCATCTGTTGAATCGTATTAGAACTAAAATGTTCATTCCATCGATATATTTCTGGATTTTTTATAATATTATACATAAAATATGTTTAAGATTTTTGAAATTTTATTTTAATACACATCCAAGACCCAGGAACATTGAAAACTTTTTGTTCCGCCTGCGGGACTCGAACCCAGGACCCCCGGGATGAGCGCTGGCCACGCGCAATGCGAATTCATTTTCATCGATATTTTCATGGAAATAAGATATTTTCCCACATCAAAATGTAGCCTATGTAATTTCTCAGACTCTAGAATAACTGTATACAAAATTTCATTGCAATCGGTTCAGTAGTTTTGGCGTGAAAGCAAGACAGACAGACAGACAGACAGACAGAGATACTTTCGCATTTATAATATTAGTATGGATATGGATTAGTATGGATAGTATGGATTAGAAATGCAGTAGGAGTTCTACATAAGATAAGATAGATTGATTATTATTATACCAAGTGATAATATTATTAAACATAATATTCTAACGTATTAAAAACTATAAACAAAAACATACTAACTAATAAGTATGATTAGTTCTATGTTACAATAAAGTAAAAAATAAAACGCCATCTGTTGAATCGTATTAGAACTAAAATGTTCATTCCATCGATATATTTCTGGATTTTTTATAATATTATACATAAAATATGTTTAAGATTTTTGAAATTTTATTTTAATACACATCCAAGACCCAGGAACATTGAAAACTTTTTGTTCCGCCTGCGGGACTCGAACCCAGGACCCCTGGGATGAGCGCTGGCCACGCGCAATGCGAATTCATTTTCATCGATATTTTCATGGAAATAAGATATTTTCCCACATCAAAATGTAGCCTATGTCCTTTCTCAGACTCTAGAATAACTGTATACAAAATTTCATTGCAATCGGTTTAGTAGTTTTGGCGTGAAAGCAAGACAGACAGACAGACAGACAGACAGAGATACTTTCGCATTTATAATATTAGTATGGATTGGTTTCAGTTCGGTTGGGGGCCCTCTGTATTCGCGGGGCCCTGGGCTGCAGCCCAAAAAGCCATATAGTAGATCCGCATTCCGCCCCTGCTCAAGAACCGCTATAGCTAGAGTTCTGAAATGTTCACAGATTGTGTATATAATATCTGTTGCCGATCGCGATATAACAACAAATACTAAAAACCGATGATATTGTACTTATACAGATATGTTACGTCCATACTATTTTCCGGCTTAAATCTCTTCCGAACAATTTTCAAATTCAAAATTGCTGACATTGACAAATTTGACAGATGAGTGAAATAAAAGATACGAAAAACCATTTACGTAAAAGAGACAGTTCTATTTTTAAACGTCGAATCGTATCGCTGTCTCTTTCTTCGCCTGAGCTATGACGAAAATTCGATTTTTTCCAGATTGTTCGAAAAAATAATTGAAAATGTAAATAATCGAGGTATTTATTGCGATCAAGACATGTGGTAAGAGATTCCATGTGTTTTGTTTACTTTCGAGTCATAATTGGTACATTTTCGATACACGCACGACGTCATTTTCAATTTATTTAGGTAAGACAAGACGCGGCTTTCGTGACTGCGCTCGATACAGACTAAACAACAGACGGCCCAATTGGGCCGTATTTGAAGCTTCACAACGCGCGCGGTAGTAACTGGTTTGAGTATTTCATCATTGCTAAAAACAAAATAAAATTGATATTGAAAGGGGGCTCCCATACAACAAACGTGAATTTTTTGGCCTTTTTTGCTCGATATCAATAAATGGCAACAGTACTACTTGATATTTTCACGAAACCCTTCGTGCGTGAGTCCGACTCGCACTTGGCCGATTATTCTTTATTAGGATAGCAAAATGAAAATACTTTGGTTATAATTTTACATTAAAATGCTAGTAAGTAATAAACTGTATAATGTTGGTGATAATTTACTAATGTTGGTGATCAATTAACTCAAATAAGTAAATCATCTTTCAACCAAAAGTAGTAAATTTTGGTTGAACAATGATTTACTTATGAGGGGCGTCTAATCTAATTTATAGAGAATTTAATAAGGCTTAATTTCAGCATAGAATATTTTTTGCTACAACGCACAGTTTTTTAGTTATTGGTGAAAAACCAAAAAATTAGACCTTTGTCGTGTCGCCCTCCCCTCCCTAGACTCACCTCGTTTAGTATGTTTTCTCCCTAATCACCCTGAATAAGTTCCAGCAGAAATCGCTTAGGTTCCCGCTCACGCACTCTTTACCCTCGTTTCAGTCATTCGTTAGCCGGACTAATGTTTTTCAACCTTCTTACTTATTAGTGATTGCGACTTGGTATGAAAAAAATCAATTGACCCCCGGGGTCGTGAGTTCGTGACCCACTGGTTAAAACACTGCTCTAAACCATTTTTTCAAAAATCTTAAAACTGCACGATTGTAATTAAATAAAGTAGAAGGGAGTTTAGCCTTCCGTGATCCGTCCATATATTTTTTTAATAATTTTAGCACTCTTATCGTGTTTAATTTATTTAGGGCAGTGTTTTTCAATCTTTTTCAAGACATGACCCCTTAACATAATACATAATAATTTATAGAATTTAAACTATTTAGATGTAATTATTGAGTCGGGATTAAGTCTAAACCTTAGATATTAAATGAATGGGAACAGTAGAAAAGAAAAATATAGCGACAAAGTTGGACACCGTACCAGATTATAATAAACAGGCACTCAGCAGGCCGCGCGATTACAAAACTCTTTGTTAGGAATACTGCACTGGAAACTGTACCATGCTGCGAAGATAACAAAAGTATTTTTTCCGTGTAGCATGAGTATTTTATATTAATTCTGCGAGCATAAATGAAAATGTATCTTACACTTAGTGAGATAAGGCTTAATGTTGGTTGCACGTGATATATGACAAAAGCAACTCGTGTAGGTACTGCTAGCGACCGTACTAGACGCAGCTGCCCCCCTCTCCCCTCGTTCCGCTTCGGAGCCCCTCTCGCGACCCGCGCATTCCCCGCGCGTGTCGCGGTTTCAAAGAGTAGATTAGAACAGAGTGACACGTGAAAAATAAGAATCATCATCATTTTATTCCACTCAACATTAACCCTTAGCTGGTTTCGCTAAAAAAGGCAACGTATCTGGTATCGGGGGTAAAAAGTGATCCCACTCCAATGAAACATAAAAAATACAGTGTGTTTGTGTAAACACCGTTATCCTTAAAACCATCAAATGAGACCGTCAAAATGAACAACTTTTTCTATGAGAACAATTCTCGGAGCTCAAAAAATTCGTCTTCATACCCATACAATGGTTGGTGTCGGTGATGGTCGGTGATGGTTTCAAGGATAACGGTGTTTACACAAACACACTGTATATCAAAACAGCTTTTTTTCAAATCAATTAGTTTTGTATACTGAAATAAATCTCTTAACCTAAATAAATTTCAGCTTTTAAGGCCAATAGCATTAATAAATAATATTTTTTCCTTATATATAAAAAAAGATCTAAGTTTTCGATCATGCTTAGAAGACTGTTACTTTAGGAGCCCTTGAATATATTAAAACATAAACATAATATCTTTTATTTCTTTTTTTATCTGGTTTTCTTATATAGTCTTAATAATAAAACACATTAATTTCGTTTGATATCGACTAAAAATAAAAAAATACAGAGCAAAACCAGAAACCAAAAAATACTCGTAAAATTTTACTATTTTGTATGTGATTTTGGCAAAATTTTCTTTACATTACAATAATAGGTAAGTACTTGCTATACACGAATCACGATACACATTGTTTGCTTCTAGAATTAGAAGAATCCGAAACTGTAACTATGATAATTTCGCTAGAACAGCTGATTTCCTTCCTCTTCTTACGATCGTAAACTGTTTCACGTCGCAGACTGTTATAACAGTTTTCAGGGTGGTTTCTGAATTAGATTTCGAGTACTTATTTCATAAAAGCCAGGTGCCTTACTCCCGAAACTGATATCGATTTCGATTTTTAATTTCAACGGTTTTTTTGACATTTTTTAGACATATTTTAGATGTCTAAAGTGTCAAAAAACCGTTGAAATCGAAAATCGAAATCGATATCAGTTTCGGGAGTAAGGCACCAGTTTTGGTTTAAAATTCCCGATATATCGAAAAAATATTAAAAACCATTACAAATTACAAGGTACCACTGAAAAAAAACATACACTTCTGGTAATGGGGGTAATTTTTGACCCCAGCACTGTATGTAACTCCGCTTTCAGCAACAGTAGAGCCACGTACGTTCGTCATTCGCCGCACTACCCGACGTAACGAGATTACACAGAATCAGAAGAGAGTACATTGTTTAAATAGTAAAGATATCATAGAAAATTCAAACGCCTGGGATAACTTTTGTTCCCCGATACCAGTTAAGAGTTAAGACAGCAACACGTATAATATTACTAGCTAAAAAGCTTTGTGAGGGCTCGCGTCGTTTTCCTGCGTGGTAACTGGTAAGGGAGGCCATGCCGACTGTATTGGTGCCGCTAACTCGATCGCACAAAAAGTCTGTCGTCTGCGATCTCCTTAATAATATTTAAGGCAGTTTTTTTATATTTTAATAGTAGCCAAACCTTGACTGACCGATGATAACACATCTACTTACATATAAATAAAAACCACTATCTTAAAGCACAAATCAAGTGATAGTTTTTCCGTAAAGTGTACCACAAAAGTGCTCAGGTTGTGGGATATACTAGGTGGAGCTATCTAAGATGATAAATTCATTTTATAGCCTTTATGAAAAAAAAATTGAAAATTAGGAAATATGGGAAGTTTGGGTACAATCATGGTCTCTTATAATAGGTGCACAGACAACAGTCGTTTTATCGCCTTTACATAGGCTGAAACTTTAAGTACACTAGCCCCATCTTGTCCCTCCATTCCCTTATTTTTTGCTAATAATAAAAATAAATTATACTATCACACTATTATAAATCAATATTATTTTAAACATAATATAACATTGCAGTCTACACACATTATAAATCATTATTATTTTAAACATATTTACATAGTAAAAAAAATCCGATCAGATTTTTGTTAATCTGATTTCTTATTCGTTTTTTTTATCTGATTTCTTATTAGGATATTATCCTGTAAGTACTTACTATTAGATTCATTCTTGTAAGTGACAAGCTTGGGTTGTCTGGTCCTATTAGTAAGGTTTAAGAATGATATTCTATTTAATAAATTATGTCAGTGTTTCTCAAACGGTGAGTTGCAACCTCCCAGGGGCTCGCAAATCATCTCTAAGGGGGTCGAGGTCGAGAAAACTATTTCAGTAAAAGAGATATCGCGAAAATAGTGTTGTCACCCCTTTTTTCAAGGTGGCCGGGGGACAAGGTTGGCGCCACACAAACTTGAGGTTAAGCTTCTATTGACCCCCCTCCCCCACGTGTCCCAAAAATAAAATTGCGTCCTCTAAAAATGTAAAGCTCATGTAACATTTCAATGGATTAAATGTGGGTCAGAGGTTTCTTTAATCTATTTACATACATGATATTATTATAATTTATTATTATTTTACTAGCTGTAGCCCGCGACTTCATCCGCGTGGACTTTAGTTTATAGTTATTCTCGTACATCGATTGAATAGTTTACGCGCAAATCATAAAAGTATATTATGCGGGAACCGTACATTTTCCGGGACAAAAAAGTATCCCTTGTCCTTTCCCGAGACTCATAGTATCTCCATAGCAAAATTCATCAAAATCGATTGAATAGTTAACGCGCAAATTACATATACATTTTCCCGGGACAAAATGTATTCTATGTCCTTTCCCGGGACTCAAAGTAACTATACCAAATTTCAGCAAAATCGGTCCAGCCGTTCACGCGACGAGATGGCGTGACCAAGGGATATATGAATTCTATTTTCATATAATATTTAATATCTATAGATTTCTCTTATTTGCTTAATATTAAAACAATAAAATATACAGGGTGTAACAAAACATAATATTGATAATGCTCTAGTGTGTATATGTGTTCCTTATATAGAGTTCATTGTGAAAGTTGCAGCGCTGAAAGAGTATGTATAAGGAACACATCGACAGCCTAAACTCTAAAGCAGTGATTCCCAATGTGGTCCAGGTGGACCACCAGGGGTCCACACGAGACTAGACGGGGATCTTCTTTGGCCCTGACAAAAAATGGGGGTCCACAATTGTAGGCGGGGGTCCATGTAAATTAATTCGCATACGCATTCCTGGTATAAATAGGCGGATGGCGGATAATTTGCTGAGAAGCACAGCGACTGTTACTTTTAAAGTTTAAAAGCAAGTTTCATGTGCTTAAGGGGGGTCCGCAGTATGCACCAACACCTTAAAATATATATTTTTGGTTAGTTCCTGAAGTGCTGGAAAGCTGAAATTTGGTACGTAATCTAAGTTTAGTATACAATAATTTAAGTAACAGTCGCTGTGCTTTTCAACAAATTATTATCCGTCCGCCTATATCACGAATCCCACCAAAAACATTTCTCGTAAAACGTAGCCGAGACGACCACATAAGGTTTGCCCTTTTAAAAAGATATGAGATCTCATGTAGAGCCAAGCTTTTGAATCTACACGGCCTAACTCTACTGATCCTAACTTAAACAAATTCTACATATTATCAGTAAATATGTATGGCTCGGCTGTTTTGTTACTAAATAATATTCGCATTTCGCATCATCTCCACGACGGTGGCGAAACGGCAAAGCCATACATATTTACTGGTATGTAGAATTTGTTGAAGTTAGGGTCGGTAGAGTTTGGCCGTGTAGATTCAGAAGCTTGGCTCTACATGAGATCTCGTATCTTTTTCAAAGGGACCTTATGTGGTCGTCTCGGCTACATTTTACGAGAAATGTTTTTGGTGGGATTATGTTTTGTTACACGCTGTATAACACAACAACAAATAGTTCCGCCTCCCAGGTCCAATTTACCAATCAATAATAATTATTGTGAGCAGATAAAATGTATTACTTCTGACGCTTCTGTGTATGCTGCTCTTTGTGGCGGGTGGAGCGCTCTGCGCTAGTGGAGCCGCCATTCTAGATATTTTGACGGGAAGGTCGGTCACGTGACGCGTCGCGGCGGTCCGGGGTGCGGGGCGCCGGCTAGACTCTCCAGTAGCCGAGCCATCCGTCTGCTGCCTCGACTGCGCTCGCGAGCGGAGGAACACACGCCCTCGTTTTTCGCGCCCGCACACCTCGCCTCGACCGGCACGTCCGATGCGCGACCTCTCCGCCGCGATCGCGATCGAACAGCGCCGACCGACTCGCGGCGAGAGCGGGGAGATTCGGAGTCGGTGCTCCGCGACACCTCGGTTCGCGGAGCGAGCGGCCCTCGCTCGCGTATTTTTGCACGGTTTCGCCTCGGGCGCGAACGGCGCGCGGGGTGAGGGACGGGCGAGGCGCGGCGCGGCGCCCGCGGCAGATATGGCCGGGCCGCTCGCCGGGCGCCACGCGCGCGCGCCCGCGCCGCGATAGAGCTCCGCCATGGACGTGGTGACGCCTCACATTACCTCCGTGCTGAGGACCTACCAGGCCAGCGCGCCCCGCAGCCTGCAGGGCCCGGGCCAGCGCCCGCCGCGCGCCGCCGCCGCGCCGCCGCCCCCGCCCCCGCGGCCCGCGCCGCCCATCCTGCTCGCCGCCGACCCGGTGCTGGGCGAGCGCGGCGAGACCGCCCTCGAGGGCGAGCCCATCTCGTGCTTCAGCGTGGGCGGCGAGCGGCGCCTGTGCCTGCCGCAGATCCTCACCTCGGTGCTGACGGACTTCAGTCTAGAGCAGATCAACCGCGTGTGCGACGAACTCCAGATCTACTGCTCGCGATGCACACCGGAGCAGCTGCACGAGCTCAAGTCGACGGGCGTGCTGCCGCGCTCGGCGCCGTCGTGCGGGCTCATCACGCAGACGGACGCGGAGCGGCTGTGCGCCGCGCTGCTGCACGCGCCGGCCGGGGCGCCGCGCAAGCTGCCCGGGTTCCGCGTGTACCACGAGTGTTTCGGGGGCGCGCGAGGCGTGTGCGCGCCCGAGTTGGGGCTGGTGCAGTGCTCGGAGTGCCGCGGGGTGTTTCGGCCGCGGCGGTTCGTGTGCCACTCGCACGGCACGGAGCACCGCACGTGCCACTGGGGATTCGACTCGTCGCGCTGGCGGCGGTTCCTGCTGGTGGGCGAGGAGGAGCGGGAGCGCGAGCGCTGCGCTGCGCTGTTGGACGACGTGGCCGCGCGCGACGCCGCTCCGCCGCCGCCGCCCCCGCAACAAAACCACCACGCTACACTTAAAAGAAAACAGGCAAGTCGAAAGTTTTTTATTAATCATCATCGTTATCAATGGGAAAGAAACTACGTACCTACATAACAGTCGTTACAAATATTCTCTACTTCACCATTATACTTGGATAGAGTTATGGTAAAGTTAAGTGAGACTCGACCCTATATTATCTATCTCTATAATAATAAGGTTCTGCCGAGCAATGTTAATTTCGCTATGTAAGTAAATATTATAAAATAGCAAAAACAGCAAGGGTTTCAAATGTCTTAACCTGCCTCTCTACATTGTAGAGTACCCTACGGTCATATTTCCACTTCCTATCGGGTAACCGCAACGTAATTGTAGCGGTAAACGATTACTTTATCTGTGAAGTATATTTGGAACAGGAAACCCTTTTTACAATCTGTAGCAAAAATAGGAAATTTCGTAAAAATATACATATAATAAGCATTTACCACATTCTTAATGGATGAACAACTATAATCATTAGCTCTACAGTCGTATACAGTCGACATAATGCTGACACGAAAGTGTTAAGTATAAGCACTTTGATTATATACTACCTACTATACTACACGCTGAGCAGTAATTAAAAATACATTATTTTTTATTATGTACATAAGTATTTTAATTTTTAACGTTACCATAAATTGCAAAATATACGGCATAGAGAACGTCCCACTATAGTCTATACCCCACTTTCCACTATCGTCGCTTGAAAACGCGCGGCTTGACATTTGTTTTTTTTTTTAATATTTTTATTAGAAAACGTTTGACCGTTTTTTTTTTTCAATTCAATTCAATTTATTTATTTCCAAGAAATTGGTACAAAGGTCTTACAATTTATATTTGATCACAATTTCTGCCTCATGGGCGTGGAAATATTGTCATGTGGTTATCAGTTATGTCACACTAAATTACTAATAACAAAGTAAGTACATTAATATAATTATTACCAATATTGTCAACTTAAAGCCAAAAACATTGTTATCGTTAATTCAATAATTTTAACTAAATTCATCATAACTTTAAAATTAAAATTTTAAAAGAGAAAAAAATTACCTATAAACATTAAGACATTAACATATTACAATCATCAATCATGTCATACAATAATAATTACATTTCAATGAATTCATGTCAAAATAACAATAATCTAAATTTACAATGTCAGTTGTCAATTTAATTCAGTAAAATACAATGTTTTAGAAAAATAAAAATTCTATTGTTTTGTCATAAATAATATAAAAATAATTAACTAGAATAATACCTAATGTCAGAGAGTAAAAAATAATAATTTAATAGAATAATACATTTAATGTCAGAGAGTAAAAAAAACAATTTAAATAAAATGTCATTTAAACCTATTTGCGACTATTTTATCATTAAAATATTCTTGTACTGTGTAGAAGCATTTCTCTAACAACCACTCAGAAAGATCTTTCTTAAATTTATCAAAGGTAGCGTGGTCCTTTTTAATTTTATCGGGAAGATTATTATATATTTTTACTGTCATACAATATGCATTTTTGCTGTTTTAAGACGACTTTTGTGTGGGTATGTTAAGTTTGTTTTTGATTCGGTTATTGGTTTTTTTTTCGAAAAAATAATCATATTTTTTAACAAATAAACACGCTTCTAATATGTATAGGCTGGCTAAAGGTAGAATTTTAAATTTTTTAAAGAGCGGTTTAGAGGGCGTTAGGTTTCTTACTCCCGCTATAGCTCTAATGCATTTCTTTTGGATGATGAATGCTCTATCCACTTCTACTGAGTTTCCCCATAATATCAGACCATATCTTAAGACAGATGAGACGTAGCCGTGATATGATAATAAGGCTGTTTCTTTAGATACTATATTTTGTATTCTTTTTAGTGCAAATACGAACCTATTTAATCTATTACAAATATTGTCAATACGTTGACGTTAATATTGTGTTATTCTTATTATAATGACGTCGTCGGCTTGTGGGCGGTGAAACGAGACACAGTCCACAGACATAAGTGTAATTATGTAAATCAATAAACGCAATGTATCGCGGGCATTGTCCAAAAAAAATCACATGTACTTTTTATATTTTTTTTCGTTAAAATAGGGTATTTCAAGAATATAAATTAAATAATTTTGAAATTCATTGGCTAGTTTTTTCTCAATAAATTTTTAAAGTTTCGCTCTGACGTCATCATCGCCGGCCAATAATTGACCCCTGCAGTATGTTTTTTCTTTCAATCTTATTTATAATGGCTGGTTCGTCAAATGCAAGTTCTCATTATGTGAAAGCTGATACGAGAAGCTTACCAAAAGTTCGAAACGTAATGTTGGTCGAATTTATTGCTAATTTAACGCCATTGAAGGTCAAACAAAGGTTAAACATATTTGTTCAAAAATATAAGTAACTATTGGGTATTTATTTTCGTTTATATACAGAAAAATGATCACTGACCTTATTCCTCGAAATGTTTTTGTAATGAGCAAAATTAAAAAAAAATGGGCAATCCCCATTCTTCAACAACGATATTATATCTTTATGAAAAGTGCGTCGCAGTAAAGTGTTGTTACTTTTATATCAATTTCATTTTGTTTGGTCTAGCGCACTGCGTACCTTTATCAAAATATTATTATCGTGTTTGTATTAAAGACGACATTATAATAATTATATCATGACACGTTTCCTAAAAAAATAGATGAAAAATAAATAGGATGAAAACTGGAAAGAAAATACAGATTACAGATTGATTTGATTGAAATCAGCCATGTGACAGCATGTGACATGCCATCTTGCAGTGTTTCCCAAACTTTTTCCGTTGAACCCCTAATTTGAGACAGAAAAAAATAATTGAACTGTATAATATTTTTCTTTGAAAATAAACAAAATTAAATTTGAAAGAGTTTTCCATACTTATTAGGAACCATTATGGGTTTATTATTTTAAACATTGAAACAGTGACGATAGTACCATAGAATTATAACCTTTAGAAAAGGCATTCCATACAATCGTCAGAGCGAAAATGTGTCGCCCTCGAAATGAGTGAGCTCACTCATCTGAGAGCAGTGTGCCTTAGGACGCGGTAACAGCCGGACGTGTTTAATGCATTGATTACGTAAAATATGCATTGACAGCGTAAAATGAGTGAAAGAGAAAGTAGTATATTATGCTATTGCTGTAAGACAAAAAGGACGACAATATTTTCTCGATACACATTTAGCATGCAAAAACATTGCTACAGTTTTGATGGCGTATGCCATATCCAAGTATTGACATCGTTGGATAGTACTAAATTATTTAAAAGTATTGTATTGTTTACTTTACCTACGCATTGAATTTTCTTTCAACATTATAAACGTAAACGTATGGAGTGATGTGATACAAAAACAGATTGTATTACCGTGGGAGGGCTGTGCATCGGCACAAACAGGGTGTAACAAAACTAAGTGATAAAACTTTAGTTGGGTATGATGTGTCCCTTATTTAGAGTTTACTATAAAAGTAGCTGCAGCCTGCGCTCAAAGAGTTACTTACTTTTGACATCTTGATATGTTTCTATGAGAAAGCCCCCAACGTCATTAATTGATCATCTACTTAATATATAGATCTATACATATAAATAAAATTGGAGTGTCTGTTTGGAACATTGAAAGAACTGTTTTTACTACATGCATATGAATGTGTATGTCGCAGCCTATTGGTTTAAATAGCCATTCAATCAAACAGCTAGCCCTTTGACTGAACAACGCCATTCAATCACACGGCTATACGTCGTTTAGCCGACTTGTTGACTACAACGTTCAACACTACAGCTAGACGACGCTTAGCCAACTGGTTCGTTTTTGTTTTGGCGGGGGGCTGCGCCCCCCGAGCCCCCCTTTTATTTGACAGCGGTCGCCGGCTGCTGCCGCAGCACGCTCGCTGCGCTCGCTCGGCTCCCTCTGCGTTGTGGTCTAAGTTCTAACCTAACCTAACCAACTTTTGGACTTTCTGGATTGTGTTTGTTTTTATTTTGACGGGGGGCTGCACAGCACAGCCCCCCGAACCCCCCTTTGGGGGAGGCTGCGTCCATCCATTTCATAATCCCGTAATTTCTCCTCGAATATTTGTTGAAATTTTAATTCACTCTTATGTGCCTCCACAATTTTTGTCTTTTTAATAACACTTGTAACTTTTATTAACTACTTTCTTTCCGAAAAACAACCACAAATACCAACAAACACCTGCTAGTTGACGCCATATTGTGAATAAAACGCACCTAGCGCCGCAGCGGTGCGCGCTGAACTACTTCAATTAGACGGCGGCTTTTGAATGAGCGACTAAAATATTCAATATAAAAGCTAGACGTGTGATTGAATGGCGTTGTTCAGTCAAAGGGCTAGCTGTTTGATTGAACGGCTATTTAAACCAGTCGGCTGCGACATATATATGCTACATACACCAAAACAACATTTTTTTTAATTTTTGTCTGTATGTCTGTCTGTCTGTCTGTCGGTCTGTTTGTTCCGGCTTATCTCTGAAATGGCTGGAGCGATTTTGACGGGACTTTTTTTGGCAGATAGCTGATGTAGTAAGGAATAACTTAGGCTAGTTTTAACCGATTTCCGAAAAGGAGGAGGATGTATTTCACTTTTTTTATAATGGTTCGCGGACAACTCCGCCATTTGTGGGCCGATTTCCAAAATCCTTTTGTTGTTGAATGAGATGTAGCCCGAATTTAGTAACATGATCATAAAAGTGGTGATCTGATGATGCAATCCATGAGAAATCGATGGGACTCCTTGAAATTTATATTAAAACGCATAGTTATTCTCTTTTTTATTATCTTTGTTATCACATTTTACTGACGCGGACGAAGTCGCGGGCAACAGCTAGTACAATAATAATAATAAAGTTGGCGCTCTTTTAGCGCTTCTACACTCACTGTGAACTCTATTGAACTCATATACACTCTAATATTGAACGGCATTTTGACAGCCAAGCGTATTCAATATTCATGCGTTTGCAGCCTAAAAAACAACTAAAAAAAAGGTCTTAGCCATCAAATCCTCAGAGCTCACCTGGGGTCTCACATAAAAAATGTTGCTAATGTCGCGTTGTACACATTCGAATCACTAAATTGTAACAATGGCTTTGAGGAACCACAGGTATTAATCACCTGCTTTCCAGACCTAATTCATAAATTATGGATAGTCAATATTATATTTATTTATTATTGTTTAAAGCTCATTTAATAGATAATCACGTACGGTTCATAATTAGGTTGAAGATTCGAAAGCGTCGTTTTTGATAATAATAAGGAAAATATACTTGTTTATTTACATTGAAGTCTAGGTTTGAGTGTGTCATCTGAATTTAAAATACGTCTGTACTCGTTTATTTACTGTCCACTCGGCTTCTGTAATCAAATGAGGCACATCGAAAGGTTATCAAGAAATGTCAAGGAGCGCGATAAAGTACACGTTTTTGTATTATCTTTGTGCTGGATACAAACACAATTTTCATTATTACTGGGGGTTTTAGATAAATGTAGTTTGAGAATAATATTATGTCCTTTAGGCAGGAGGTCCCAGGTCTACAGCTCCGAGAAAATCTGTAAGTTCCAGGAAAAATTAAGTTGTGGTTTATGAATTCACTTTCGGTTAAATTTAGCTTTAATCATAGACTATCCCCCTTTTTAAGAAAAATATTTAAAAGGGGGTCTAGCCTGTGACTTTTCCAACGTATCAAGGACGAAGACATTAGCATGGGTTAGTATTTGTCCTAAGTGTGAGGATTTTTTTAAGGGAACTTGAATTCTCTAATTCTTAAGTATTAATAAGTATAAACCTTGAAATAATCGGCTAAGTGCGAGTCGGACTCACGCACGAAAGGTTCCGTACCATTATAGAGCAAAAAAATAGTGTCTTTTGTGTGGGAGCCCCCCCGAATTATTTATTTTATTTTAATTTTCTTATTAAGCATTAAACTACGAATATAACTAAAGATTTTGTGAACATTTCAAGTGCCTACCTGTTGTGGATTACGAGCAAAAAAAGCCAAAAAAATCACGTTTGTTGTATGGGAGCCCCTTAAATATTAACTTTATTTTGTTTTAAGTATTTGTTGTTATAGCGGCAACAGATATACACAATCTGTGAAAATTTAAAAAGTCTAACTATAGCGGTTCTTGAGATACAGCCAGGCAGACAGACGGACAGACATCGAAGTCTCAGTAATAGGGCCCCGTTTTACCCTTTGGGTACGGAACCCTAAAAAGATTTTTGCAGTAACAGCTACCCTAAGCTATTTTTGCTAAACTCTTTTTTTCATCTTTCGTCAGTGATCGGTCTAAGCATAGCAGATACTTTAAAGCTGGCATATCTGCGATGGAATAGCTATTCAGCGTGTAATAATACAAAAAAAAAGTATTTAATATTCACATAAAATATGGAAATTACTCCAACCGGTTTCTTATTCTAATTAGATTCGAATTAGTTAGGAATATTGATATTATGCCCTCGCTACTTTAAATATTTTTTCTACTTTAAATTTTTAATGTAATGCTTACATAATATTTTGTTCCCCCGACATGGCCGACAGATTAAATTGATTTTAATGGATTTTGCTTAAGGGGTCCCCGGAAAAAGTTTCAGTAGCACGTCGTAGTGTATTAAACAAAGTATATTTTTTATACGTTAGGATAAACACTGTCAAAACGCACATTACTGATTTGATGAACAATGAACCGTTTGACGTAGCGATGTTTATTATTGTAATCAGCTTTTATCGGCCAGACTTTCGAGATTCGAGTGCAAAACATAATTATCACAACCTCAATGATATTGTTATCATCGCCATAACCATGAATTGCAACTAGTGTTCTTTCATAGTATGACATACATAACCTTCCATAGACTTGAAAATATAAGGATTAAGGAATTAACCCGGCCAAATGAACACGCAGTCTTTCTTCTTTCCTTGTTCTCTTATTTAAAGAAAAATTTCATCATTTTGTAAATTCTTAACCTGCGTAACACTAACGAAAACGTACGAAACTACACACATTTTGTAACTTCTGCAAGAAAACCATCATAAAATAAATTAACTACAGTTCAAAATGTACAATAGGTAGCTTGTAACGCTAACTTGCAGACTAAGCGGCTACCTGGTGAATATTAAAAAGAAAGCGTCAGCATATTCCGAATGGATTTACGTATTAAATGTACGATTTACAATGCGAAACGGCGCGTGACCTAGGCCCTAGCTTAGATGCGCAGTTGCCAGGTAGTGTACAGCGAGGTTTACGGCCTAACGCTTTAAATACAAGGTTTAATGTTGATGATTTTCGTTGGATTAGAGAAATTGTAAGCATATGGCGGACCTACGTGATTCGGTTGGGTTATGTTAGGCCCAGCCGAGAGAGTCACGACTGACATTGACTTTTCATAACACAACCAAATAACGTAGGTCCTTTATCTGCCATCTTTAATCTAATAATTAATTTATTCATACCATTGGGTACGAAGAACTATGCTACCCGAATGTAATTTAAAAGTGGTTGCATAATTCATAGATCTGCGCCATGCTATGGCCTGTGGGGCTATATGTTTGTGGTCAGTACGACTGGGTAATGAGTTAATGACTGATGACATTTAAAGTGTCATATTAACACATTTGGTGTCAGCAACGCTCTTCTCGGTAAAACTGCGCAGCAGTACTAGACCACGTTTTAGTATCGGAATCACTAATTCTGATGAAAAAAGAGAACTGTGTATGTTCATATCTCCCAAATGTCTAAACCGATTTTGATGTAGTCTTAACGTTGGGAAGCTTACACGACGAAGAGTGTTTTGAGCTATAATTAATCATCATCAACTCGTTAACTCCTTGGCAGTGAGTTATAAAGAGTTTTTTAACGTACCTAATAGAGTGTACATTTGCGTACTAATTTCACCATCTATATGCCTCGACTTCTCTGCTTGGTATTCAGGTAGGTATGTCGAAGACAAGTAAGTACATGGCTAATCAAATTTACAAAGTTGCATTATGCTACCGTTCTAAATTTACATGGAGCGAGCGATGACTGTTAAACAGTTTTGCATACACATACGGAATCTAGTATATTATTTTGCAATAATTAATTATACCAAAACAAACATACAAATAAATACTTGTGACTACAAAACGTTACGATTTGACATACAAATAAAAAATCAAAATTGTATCAAACCTTTTATACTGACAAACGGGGGGTCACGATATAAAGTTTGAAAAGCCCTGGCTGGGCTCATGCTTGACGTAATCAGCACAATGTTCTAAAACCTAATCTCTCTTAGCTTCACATTAAACTAGTTGATAAACACAGTGTAATGTAGGTATTAATAAAATTGCGGGTTGCGACGATGTATTTTTAGCGGCCATTCTTGGCAGTGGTTGCTTGCTGAGGAAATATTTTAGATTTTCAATTTTTTGTTACCGATACTACCGATACTGTTTTTTGAAAACCCACAGGCTCTCTACAACAGGGATATCCAAAATGCCGAGGAACTTTTTTGAAAAATATTTTTTCAAAACCATAGCACCGAGTTAGGAAATACTTAAAAGTTAGAACTTTCCTCCTAAGAAGAGCATTTGTTTCTTCTAAGTGTTAAGTGACTTTTCACTACTTAATTGATAACTTGAACTTTTTCACATCGTGTCATTTGGTCTCGTGTACACTATTTTATTTTTAACCCCCGACAAAAAAGAGGGGTGTTATAAGTTTGACGTGTCTGTCTGTCGGTCTGTCTTTCTGTCTGTCTGTCTGTCTGTCTGTCTGTCTGTGGCATCGTAGCATCCAAACGGGTGGACCGATTTTGATCTAGTTTTTTTTGTTTGAAAGCTGACTTAATTGAGAATGTTCTTAGCTATAGTTCATCATGATCAGCCTGCTCCGTGCTGAAAAATCGTGGTTCATCTGGTTCGTGAAGGGCCGATTAGCAACTTGCAGTCGTTTGGTGGGCTTTATTGCATTCTAGTTCGTGACGTTTATGAATATTTACACATTAATGGAAAGTTGACCTGGTGCTGCAGCATCACCTGGTAATCAATAGGATACCCAACTCCTCACCAACTTAGAGCAATGGTTTCGTGTTTGGGCTCATTTTAATTGCGACAACTAGTAAGACGTAGATAATCAATAAATTTTTGCATGCTGCTGCTGCAGCATCACCTGGATTCTATAGGAGCCGAGTCCATATGGAGCTAAGTGGAGGTTTCATGTTTGGACTCATATTGACGGCCTCATCCAAAAGGACATTCCTAGATGGTATTCATTGGGATATAATATGATCCTGTTGATAGGAATTATTCTGCACTATAACCAACACAAGTTTAAAAAAGCATGAAATAAAATTAAATTAAGAAATTTAAAAAACCCCCGCCAAACAACTTTAAAAAGTAATGAAATAATATATTTTACTGGCTTTAAGTTTAAATAATTCCTAAGTGTAAAGTGATATTTTAGTCCATAATTGTTGTCAAGGTGTGTCGGGGGACCGCTAATGTAGATGTTTGATTTCACATAACATTATAGTTTAAGGGTCAGTTTTCAGCAAACCAAATCGAGACAATCAGTGACATGGCGATACGAAATGCAGAAGACACTGTTGGCGGTCCCCCGACACAGTGACAACAATTATGGACTAAAATATCACTTTACACATAGGAATTATATAAACTTAAAGCCAGTAAAATATATTATTTCATTACTTTTTAAAGTTGTTTGGCGGGGGTTTTTTAAATTTCTTAATTTAATTTTTTAAATCTGCAGCTTCTGTGTAATTTCCTTTTTTAGGGTTCCGTACCCAAAGCTGGTAAAAGCAGGACCCTATTACTGAGACTCTGTCTGTCTGTCTGTCTGTCTCCAGGCTGTATCTCAAGAACCGTTATAACTAGACCAGCTAGACTTCTGTTTTCACAGATTGTGTTTATCTGTTGCCGCTATAACAACAAATACTAAAAACAAAATAAAATTTATATTCAAGGGGGGCTCCCATACAACAAACGTGATTTTTTTGGCCTTTTTCGCTTTATGTCGATAATGGCAACAGATAGGCACTTGAAAATTTCACTTCATCCTCAGTTATAAACTGTATTAAATATGTGCAGTGAATAACTAATAATAAAATTAAAATTTAAGGGGGGCTCCCATACAAAAAACAAAAAATGTTGCCCTATTTTTGCTCTATAACTGTGCTATAACGGTACGAAACCCTTCGTGCGCGAGACCGACTCGCACTTGGCCGATGTTTTAAAGCTACAGCTTCTCTACATAGTTGCTACTAATATGTTCGCTGTAAAAGCTGTAAACAGACACTAAAATATTACAGTGTTCCTATTTGGCGTGTGCTTAGGTGATGTCTCAGGTCTCTCTCATGAAAATTGACGAAGTGCGAGCCGGACTAATTAAGTAGAGTTCTGTAGTCTAGACTCTAGACTCTAGAATTATATATACATCCAGGTGATCGAATCCAGCGCTGGATTATTATAATAATACTTAATAGCTCCCATACCGGTTTCGGCACAGTATAGCAATATTATGTCATATTGCTATACTGTGGTTTCGGTGACGGTGGCTGGTTTCATTGAAACCAGGCCAGCTACGCGGGAGTAATTTTATATTGCCCAAGTGTGTGCGCAGTACACAAGAGCGACCAAAAAAAAAAAAAAAAAGGCTATAGGTCAAGCAGAGTAGACAGAACGTAGTAAAAATTGTGTTGTTTTTAAATTTGAAAAAAAGGTATAAATCTTCAGGAGATTTACAATAGTATCGTGGTTGGGTTTACCCTTACTTTACGGAACCCTAAGAATGGTCTCACAACTCACAGGTGTAGACAATAATGTTGGTCTCTGACTTCCACATATTTCACCATAAATGAATAGAATAGAAAATTTGTAAATTGCACAACTTAAAATTAAAAAATATAGGAAAAACTATGCACTTATGCACATAGTTTTTTCCTATTGATTCCTGTTGACTACGGAACCCTAAAAATGAAATATAAAATATTCTCGTGTAAATTGGTGAAAAAATGGCGCACGCTTTCAGACGAAACCGCCTATTTAGGTCAAGCGTTAGTTTTCGTGAACTTTTACTGGGAGAGTGGGAATATTATGTAACGTCGGCTTCGCGCAAGGTTTTAGATTTAAACGCTACTCTCTGTGCTTTTACTTTAAAGTGTAAATCTATTTTTTAAGTATTCTTGCTCCCATGCGAGACAAAAATATTGTTCAAGTTTTTTTCTACAAAACTATATTGTAAAGAAGTGACAAATAGGTCGTATTAATGCACAATAATACTGTGCACAATATTAATATAATATAGCTAACTCAAAGCAATTTCCTTTAATTCAACTGTTCAATTATTCCAAATAAACATAATTATTAATTACTTACAAAGTGTTGTCAGTTGACCAACCGTACACAGTTAAATGCTATTTTTATCATCACATTTGTATGAATTATTTGGAATGCGGTAATTAAAAATTAATTATAAAGTATATTTGCAATTAATTTATTATGAAGACATACATTAAATTAATTATAACGATAAAAGAACTAAAAGTAGACGAGACAGCTGTTAATTTCAGACTTATTAAGTTTTACCTATGCATTATAGTCGTGTATTGTTTTTTATTTTAGTTATTTTCCTTGTTGTTAGTTGTGAGTTGTGACTGTATAATTTCAAATTTGTGATTTATAATTTACCTGTCCATTTGATTACCTGAAAAGAAAAGTAGGTAACTATTTTACAAACTTTTTAGTACTTACTTAGTAAAAAATAGTACAAAAATTTTATTTGAAGAATGAAATACAATTAAATACGGCCTTCAAACTAGACACACGTGTTGACTACAAAAAACTTGATTTCGTTTTAAAAATCTGAATAGATTATTAAGTAAGTATGAATTATTTTTATAAGAAAAAAAGTGTAGTACAGTTTTATAGATTTTTTAACATCCTTAAACTTTTCTTGTACTTACATACTGTGCTTAAATATAGGTCTACCAGAATCTGATGGCAAAGAGTGAGAAAATAAATTGACTAGTAATACCGGGGTAATTGGAATAAAACATTTTGATCCTTTTTTTCCTAATAGCGGCTTATTCTGTGAGTGAAACATGCGAAAATAAAAATGTATCCAATGATCAAGGATATTTTTTTAAAATCTGCCGTCAAAATTTGCCATCAGATTCTGGTAGACCTATAATATTAATATCGATCTAAGAAATAATTCTTAAGCAACCTAATACTAATCTAGAATTAATTCAAGTTGTGGATAAAACCAGATGTTTATAGCCAAGCCAAAGGTAACATCGAAAATTTTGTACCAAAAACCAAACTGTACAAAAAAAAACATATTTATCCGAAGTATTTTGAACCTCATAACATTTTGTATTTTAAGATGTTTTTAATTTTCCACTTTTAAGTAAGTATTTTAAATGTAGCGAAAATCTAAAAAAAAAACTAAGCCTAACAAAAACATCTGCGGTTTTTTATTTATTATATTAATTAATTCAATGGATCTAATGATTACAAACTAGTCTAGGCTAGACATCTGCCAGGTTTTTTATTTAATTTTAGAGGGCTAGATACTAATTTATAAAAAAAATATTCAGAGGCCGTCGACCGCTTTTAGTTCTTTTACGATTTACACGTGTCTAATGCCTGATTTTTTAAGGTTTTTGACAGGACTTTATGTATTCAACAGCGTTAATAATATAATTGTTTAATAATAATTTGAAATCAGCCAATCAAAATCTCTAGTAAATCGATAAACTTATGTCAAAACCACAGATTTTTTTTTTGATTTCTAATCATTAAGAATAATGTACGAAGCAAAATTTTCTTCATCTAAAAAACTTTTAAAAGCCTAACCAAATCTATAAACAACATCGTAAAAAAATAACATCACGATGAATGTTCAAGTATTTAAAAATAAGTGTCCAAAATAGGAAACTGTACTGGCTTTTATGGTCAAACTTATTTTTAACTCAGTGGCAAAGATAAAACAATAATTCGAAGGGTTTTAAGTTATTCAAAACTATATTTAGACTTTTTATTGCGTTTTCAAGCTATCGGATAGTTTTATGTGTTGTACGAAACCGTATAAAAATTTTATGCGCATTTTTTATTCAAATTTTCCGTAAGTACTTCTATTTGTAGTATTTTTTTGCTGCGGCATACGCGTTATTCTGTACGGCATGAATAATTTTGATTTTTTTAGAGGAGGCAATGACACCTCCGAAGGATTTGTGTAGATTATGCTCCAGGTTTAATGTAACGTATACCGATGACGAGATATCCATCACAGGATGCGAGGAATAGTAATGCGACATTTGTGAGTCTAAAATTAAAAAAAAAAATGTTTTTGATAACAACTTTGAGATAGGTACAACAGAATAAGAAAAACTTTGAGATACGATCAGCGATGGTTTGCTCTGTATTTTAGATTCTAAATATATTTATTTTTCGTATTCTAGACTTAGAAAGGAAATAGGTATTATCATAATACCCATTTCCTATTTAGAATAGTATAGTTACTAAACGAACGGCAGAATTTAATAGCTTAATTATAAAAATTAAGCAATAAAAAAAAATATTTGGAATAAGTAAGTAACACAAAATAAAAATGAAACTGAAACATATTGCTAAAATTATTTAATTTTCAAAATATAGAACAAAAATCAATACATGTTTATCGACGTTTCCGGCTGTTTCCGGCTTGTACAATTATTGCATAATGCTGAAAGAATTGTGGCAATTCTCCTCAACATAGTAGCCTCAAAATTGTACCGCATCTTTTTTATTTTTTTGATAATTAGTACCTATATTGTTCTTAGTATTTCGGAGATTAAAAAATCTGCCTATTTTAAGTATAATATGCGACTTGATTTATGTTTATTACTTTACTTTATTCTTCAGCTTTTATATGCCACCTTTTAAATTATTCCAACATATTTTATATTTATTTATGTTTTATTTATCCTCATTTTCTGGTGATATTTGCAAATAGAACCAGTTTAGCAATAAATTGTTGTCAGCTTGTAACTAAAAATTCAGTTACAAGTCTTCAAGCCTATTGCGATTTGCGTGTTTTAAATCGGCCGAGCGCGAGTTGGGCTTGTACGACTAGGGTTCCGGATAAAACGACTAAACACCGCTACATAACTTACCTTGCTGTATGAGATCTACGCATTTATATTAGTCTGATATTGTAGTGGCTATTGGTAACAAATAATACATCTTTTTAACAGTTACCGTATATCATTTATTTTAACAGTTTACCTATCATGGTTAACCTCAATTTAGTATCCTTTATCTCAACCTTGCCTTTAGGGTACGGAACTGAAAAACCCGGTGCCCGATGGTACCACATGAGCGTTAGATATTTTGTAGCTGGTAACTTATACGCGTGTAGAACTTGTGGATGTTATGGTGAAGGCTCGGTTGGTCGTGAGTCGTGACGTCACGTCTGCCATGTGCCGCCATGTCGTTGCGCTGTCTGCGCCCGCGCACGCCGCTCCCTCCCCCCGTCCCGCCCTCCCCCTCCGCGACCCGCTGTCTGAGAGAACGGCTGACCAGTGACCTTGTAGCTGCTTCCCGCTCTAGCACGAGCGATATCGCATGCCCGAGCGAGACAGACGAACCGGTGTAGAAATAAGTTGTTTGTGCATGAAATGTTCTCTACTACTCTCGTGTATTTGAATTGGTGTTGCATGCCCAATTTTTAATCGCTGTTGACGTACGTAATTACGAGCGGCCACCGATTTTACATAACTCTAAGTTTTAACATCATAAAAATATGTACTTAACGAAAATAATAAAAATAATGTATTGTTGTTGTACACTGCCAGGAGCTATCTTAAAGTTTATAATATAAGAAAACCACTAAAATAGTCCACGGTTGCGTAGAACGGAACGTGCCAAAAAAGTGACGCGTCCAGCTAATCAATCATTTTTTTAAAAAATCGATTTTTGGGCTCGTTCGACGCATCGGTAAATTAGTGATTTAAAATTGGCGGCGTACGCGGAGGTTTGTTGTGGTAGGGGGTATCGACCTTGGACTCGCGCGCCACCTCCTAGCAACAACCTATCTCCAATTATTACATCAAAAAACTCGCATAGTAATTTAGTAAAAGGACTATGCCGCGGGCGGCTGCTATGTAGTTTTAACAGTTGGATTAAATTCTACGCTACTTTTTGATTTAAAGATAAGAACACTTCGAAGTAAACGAAAAAAGCAACAATAGTTGCACTGTAGTCTATAGTTATTAACCCATCAATACCCAAGCAGCAGCCGGCTGCCGCATAACAATTGAAAATCTATATTCTATTGCGTCTGCGATACCCACGATGGAGGTGTTAATTTGCTATCACTATAATATTTATGTGTCTCAAAAGTAGAAAATACGATGAAAAAACTGTACTCAACAGTATGTAGAGCTCTATACCATATGTATTATATAGAGCTATTATAATATAGTCTACATTTTAGGTCCGTGGCCCGTGCAATGAACTCCTTAAAACAAAATAGTACATTCCTCTGAAGCCTTAACTCTGTCTCGAGTCTCGACAATGTTCTTATTGATCCCACGTTTACTTATGTTACGTAAAACGAAACGCAAATATTATAAATTAGTAAAATCCAGTATGTAATGTAAGTAATGATTAGCAGTGATGAAGTCTTCATTCTGAGCACAGTATGTTTTTTTTCTACGAAGAAAATAAACTTCCGATATTTATTTTACGGAAACTTCAGTCTAATTGATCCAGAAATACCTACCACCCATACAAAACAACCTTTATTATAATATTATTATAGTACAAGTAACTTTGCGATTGCCACGTCAGTAGTTGCGCCGGTTTAGACTATGTAGTATATACGCTTACCTAGGCTAGAATATGCACATTATAATTATTTTGATATCTAACATCTACATCTGATCTGTGTGAGTACTGAATACCATCGGCACTTTTAGCATATCCAATGAGGTTTCACCAGCTTTCACGATGGAATTAGATTAACTATAAAGTTTACTACTTATTTTTAATAGAAACTATACGCTTAAAAATAATCTACATAATAAGATGGCAAGGATGACGTATACGTATTTATTTACACGGTACGATTCCGTATGGCAGCATGTTATTCCGGATGGAGGATTCCATACTAAGGCGATTTTGAGTCAGAAAGAGTTGTGTATGAAGGGTACCCAACTACCCACTCTCCTTTCCCTTTTATGTTACTACGTAGTACGTATGTAGTTTTCAGAGAGCCTATCCGTAATCATTTTTATTAAGTACTTAAACAGTTTTGAATTTGGTTCCTTTTCGCACACTAAAATATGGCAATTGGCAATAGCAACGAAACACTAAATTTAAGAAATAAAGCCGTTGATATTAATTATTGTCACATTCTATATTTACACAAAATTGTGTACCGAATACATGCATAAATTATTCGGGTCATATTTTGTAGACTCGTGGACAATTTTTTTGACACAACTACTCTTCCTTAGTTTTTACTTTTTATTATTCTTAGCCTAACGCACAAAGCACATAGGTGGACTCTACCAATCAATCTTTAGACTGAGCGTAATCCAGGCGCTTAGAAATCAGATACATTTTGCCAATAAACGCGCTTTATCGCGCTATACAAGTATGTGTCTATGGACTATGGTACAGATAAAAGATAATTGCGGGGTCGTTGCCCGCTCGGGGGACGGGGGGGGGGAGGGGAGGGTACTCCTGTCAGCTGTAAACGGGACGTCAACCTTAGGGTCTGCACGTTCTAGACGAGGGAGTGCGGGGGTGGCTCCATTACTGAATAAGATGGCGGTACCTTTCTTAATTCGGTTTATCACTATCAGCCGTATATCTGCTTACCTATAAAATTATAAGGATACTAGATGTAATAGGACGTAATGTTTTGTAACTGTGAATGTCTAGTACAAGGACCGTGTATTAAAATAAATAATAATGTATATAATATATGTATTATGTACTAGCTGTCCCGGCAAATGTTGTTTTGCCATAAAATGATTTTCCCTGTTTTCCTGCTTTCCTCTTGAAGTTTTTTCAGATTTTTTTTTATAGACCTCACGGAGCCCGAGACCTTGCCAACGAATGCAAAACTGTGAAAATCGGTTCGTGCGTTCTGGAGTTATAGCGTCAGGAAGGAAAACCCGACTTATTTTTTAAATATATTAGATAATGTAATACATTATTAAGTATATAATATGTATCTGTAGGTTAGGTTTACTTATGTAACCGATAAGTGAATAACTATTTATTAAAGGGTAGTATTTAGTATGTAAAAAATGTTTGAAAGTACCTTTATCTGACAGTTTATAATTTTTGGTTATACTACGCAAGTTTTTTAGTTTTCCTCTCGCGTCTTGGCACTTTAAAATGACGTCAAAATCTCAGTACCCTTTTTAAAGTATTCTTAAAAATATAAATACTTAAAACATGTAGGTAACATATGTAATTTTTTCTTATTTTGACAAAAAAAATATAATTGTTAGTACTGTAGAATTGTGTACCATACAGATAACTGATAAGATTAGGTAAATTATACGAGTTAAAAATAGAATGTTAAATATTCATTATATTATGAATATTTAACATTTTATTTTTAACTAGTGCATATTATGTACAAGTAATAAGTACAATTATTATTATCTAGGAAGCTAAAAATACTTTAATAATTAACATTTTAATTAGTTACATATTGTTTTTTTAATGACACGTCATCGTAGAATTATTGTAATGTTATGCTACGAAGCGTAGAGGGTCTACAATCTACATACGTCATACTTACGGCCGTTCCCAATATTTGATCTATCTCTGGTTTTGCTCTACTAGAGATAGGAATAGCTCACAATTGACATAAAATTTATGTCTAATGTGAGCTATTCCTATCTCTAGTAGGGCAAAACCAGAGACACCAGAGATATATCAAATATTGGGAACGGCCGTTAATGTAGAGTAGCCTACCGCCTACGAATAATAAAAACTTATTCGTGAATAAAAACTTTTTATTATTCGTAGAGAATAGCGTTGTAATTCACACAAATGGGTAACTTCTGTTGTTTTTTGTACTATTTACTTATATCTTATATATATAAAATTCTCGCGTCACAATGTTAGTTACTGTACTCGTCCGAAATGGCTTAACTAATTTTTACCAAATTTGATATGCATATTCAGTAGCTTTGAGAATCGGCTACTGGCTACTTTTTTATACTAATAAGTGCATTTGTTGAATAAACAATTATAGTAAATGATTACAACTCAAGACTGACTGCAACCATTGCTTTGTTTGTGCGACGGGATAGCTATGGACGTTGCCATGGTGACATAGGTACTTATTTAGTCACTTCAATAAAATAATATGGGCGAAATACTTTATATGACAAAACAAGATTTGCCGGGACAGCTAGTAATAAAATATAATATAAGTAAATATAAATTATTTTAAACCCAAGAAAATCTTAATGTAGTAGAGTCCAGTACTACTATCTAGAAAGTACCGTCTACGCTACGTAGAGTATAGTCAGAGTAGACAGAATGATAGAGTATGCCGACTTAGAACTAATGTTGAAATTTTTAAATTTGACGTATTATGACGAAAATCGTCGCTAGGGTTGTTAAATTGTTACCTACGAATTTAAAACTATGACATATTCGCTGGACGTATTCCTCTTTGGTCAATGGTCGTATTGTTGTTTGTGTTTTGGCACATGTGATTAAAATTATCAGAATCCAATTTTGAAATCATTATTTTAAATATTTAAAAATAAATTATATCAGCCAGCGCGAGGCACATTCCGTTTATAATCCTAGTGAAACCCGACGAATTTGACAGATATTGAAACCTGTACGGGCTGTACGTTTCTTTGCAGTCGAACTACTGGTCGTTATGTCTATTGTGGTATAGTGTCTACGTAAAACCTTTACGATTCTACTTTCTTCTAATTTTCAGAAAATAATGAGTAGTTGAAAGGTTGTTGTCGCATCTTTAATGACATAGATTGAAAAAATCGGCCACGTGCGAGTCGGACTCGCGCACGAAGGGTTCCGTGCCGTTATAGAGCAAAAGTAGGCCAAAAATTATGTTTTTTTTTTGTATGGGCGCCCTTAATTTTTAATTTTATTTCAATATCTAGTAATTATTAAAGTACATATTATGTACTATAAGAGAAGTTGATTCCTAGGCAGATGGGGGACCTACGTAGATTGGTCGCGTTATGTCAAACCCAGCCGACAGATCACAACATTGAATTGACATGATCCGACCAAATGACACTGGTCTGTCAACTGCTTAGGAATCAATTTCCTCGATGGTACATAATTAAGGTTTTTGTGAAATGTTGAAGTCCCCACCTGTTGCCATTATCGAGCAAAAAAAGCCAAAAAATCACGTTTGTTGTATGAGAGCCCCCCTTAAATATTAATTTTATTTTGTTTTTAGTATTAGTTGTTGTAGCGGCAACAGAAATACACAATCTGTGAAAAATTCAACTCTATAATATATAATACCGTTCTTGAGATACAAGCCTGGAGATAGACAGACGGACAGACAATGCTTCTTAGTAATAGGGTCCCGTTTTACCCTTTGGGTACGAAACCCTAATAAAATGGTGGGTATCGTAAAGCAAAATTTAAAAATCGAAGGGTGTGAAAAAGTTTTGAATTTAGAACCCTGCAGGATCATTTCGCGGGCTTCAATTTGTTTGTTCCCGGCGCGGCGAGCACTGACCTCGGCTCAGCTTTGTTAACCAATCATAAAGAAGGGTACAATCACCTTATAAGAATGCTGCAAAAATGAAAAAATTAAAAACTTTTATGAAGGTAAAATTGATTGTTGTTACTATGGTAATATACTTTCAGTCACAAAAGTGCATATTACATCGTAAAACCTGCAACAAAATCGGCCAAGTGCGAGTTAGACTCGCGCACGAAGGGTTCCGACTTCCGTACCACTATAGAGCAAAAATAGGAAAAAAAAGTGTTTTTATTTAATTTTATTAATTATTATTTTTCTTTAAATTTTATTATGAATTATTAAAGTACTTATAAATAAAACTGAGTAGTTATTTTGTGAACATTTCAGGTAACATACCGAGCAAAAAATCACGTTTGTTGTATAGGAATATTAAATTTATTTTATTTTTAGTAAGTATTTGTTATTGTGGCAGCAACAGAAATACATAATCTGTGACAACTATCTAGCTATTGCCGTTCAAGTTACAGCCTGGAGACAGTTATAATATGATATTATTCTTATTCTAGATGTGTTATTTATTATTATCAGTCAGCAAGGTGAGACGACGCGAGCCCTCACAAAGCTCGGCTTTTAGCCAGTAACTATTAATTATAACTAATTTTTAATTAATACTCGTTAATATCTGATATTATGGGCTCGGTTTCTCAGATTTTTATGGAAGTTTATCTTTTCAACAAAGTTGTTGATTGGTTCAAAACTCTAGCCAATCAAAAAGCGCTCTAGAATTAAAAAAACAGACGGTGGTTGTTTCTTTTTTTTTGTTACCACTTCTTTACATTCAGTTTAAAAAAAAACGAAATTTTCACTTCAGAATGCTGAGTCGTTCTTTCTTTGAAAAGCCTAGGGTAACTGTGCCTAGGTACTCTGCATTAAGCCTAGTTTTAATTACTTGTAACACTGTACCCCTTCCTATGTAGCGAGTCCCCCTCTAAGTAGTAAGCACCCTGGGGTACATAGGGTTAAATCTCTCAACATATGTCTTATGTCATAACATATCCCTATAGAATTTTTTCTCCATGCACGGAGGGGACTAAGTTATAAGTGCTTTTATACCAACTTACGCGCTCATACAAAACATTCTTAAACCCGAGTAAGTACGTACTAGCTATACAAGAGTTGTATGTTGTATGAAAGCAGAGGCACTAGTTTCAAGTCATGTGAGGGGAATTCAAGCGAAGTTTGAGGCTTTAGGAAAGCGGGATACACATTTTGCTTCTTGTGAATTGAATCTTATGCATTTAAATAACATTGATAATTAATTTTGCACGGCTTTTGGGTTGTTTGCGGCTATTATGGCATTTGAGCTGTGATCTTTAACGTAAACCACGTACAATTTTGTTTTTGCTTGCATAAAAGTCGCCGTACATTTCGAAATCGTTGATCAAAGCTCATAAACTTATTTCTTCAAATGTTTCCAGCTAGTATCGCTTCGATATTCAAATGGCACAATTTGCGTTATGTATTTGACATTTGGGTCTAGAAACAAAACTAGTTTTCGTAATATGTCGTAATTTAACCCGTTTATCTGAACAATGTGGATGATAAATTGCCCATAATATTTACGTTCGCACCCTTCTGCGTTCCAGTCTGGCGCCAAAAATCTTTTTTTAAATCGCATTTGACAGATGTAGATCGAGCTTTTGGCCAACGCGGCCATTAGGGTACAAGAACCAAAACCGCTTTTCCATTTTCAAAATACTCAAACATATTTTTAAAACCAGTACGGGCTACGGCAGTTTAAGATTAAAGTCTTCAAACTTTTTAACAAAAGACCTAAAGAGGCATAGATTTTTAATCTGCGGCTCAATTATTTATGGTCTATTTACTTGGGCATCCGAACATTCAAAACCGGGGTACCATTCAAAGCGAGAATAATGAACACAATGAGGAATTGATGGCAATTCACACCAAGGATTAAGCGTTGACCCCTTTGATGGTAAATGTCGCGTGGTATAGTCGTGGTACGTTCACCCTACATTCTGCGGGGCTAAAATGGTCGCTTAGTTGAATCATACAATGAATCATTTCCGATTCATTTTTAAACTTCTCTTAACGTGCAATTCATTTAATGATTCGTACTAAGCAATTCATTTCTTTGACATTTTTCTATGAAAAGTCGTAAAAATGGTCCAATAAATCCGAATTGCTTTTCTGTCAAATAGTAGAATCATCAAATGTTACTATAAACGTCATCTTTGATCTTAGAACTATTCTTATGTCGCAACTCGCATAACATTATAGAAATTGTTTAAATAAAGAAATTTAAAATTACAAAGTCGGTTTCAAAACTTTGAAGTTTGTATATGTCACCGTAAGATTGTAAAAACCGCGAGATTGCAATATGACGAAGTGATGGATTGTAAACAAACAGTTTTCCGGTGATTTTAAATTAATTATTTCGTATTTAAAGTAATTTCAATGCCAAATAGTATGAGATGTATAACATAAAAAAAATTTAGATATATTTAAAGTGCTGTGTGAATGTTCGGTTATTAAAATTAACCTAATTTATAATTCAAACTGCACTTTAAATATATCTAAATTTTATTCAATGTTATACATCAAATATTCAGGCAATTGAAGTTATTTTAAATACGAAATAATTAATTTAAAATCACCGGAAAACTGTTTGTTTACAATCCATCACTTCGTCATATTACAATCTCGCGGTTTTTACAATCTTACGGTGACTATACAAACATGAGTAAAGTAAAAAATGTTGCCAGCATATAGCATGGCTTCATAACGTTATCGATTACTAGAAAAATTATCGTTACGTACCGTTATTTTTATAAGGGTAGCTTAACGATATTTTTAACGATATCTAGTAGGTAACATAACATTTAAATATACTTTAAAAATGCCGTTATTATTACCGGTAAAAATATCGTTATTTTCTGGTATGCCACGTTGCCAGTTCGACGCGACACATTTCGTTAATATTCATACAAGTCTGTGGGTAACATTTTTAGATACCTATAGATATAAAATAACGTTATTAATACTGATATTTTTAACGGTAATTTTTGGTATGCAACGATGCCAGTTCGACGCGACACCTTCCGTTCATGTTAGTAGCCGCACGAAATCTCACTCAAAGCCCAACTTCGAGCACCAAAGTTTTTTCGCAAGATTTGTGCTTACCTACTTTTTAGGGTTCCGTAGTCAACAAGGAACCCTTATAGTTTCGGTCTGTCAGGCCTTCTGTCTGTCTGTATTAAATTTTACTGTGCTAGATGCGGACATCTATACTTACCATCTTGTACCGCGTTTGAAATTACGCGCCATACCACGCGAACACGGACATGTCATACTTGTTCTTATTTACAGCGAACACTGCGCAGTGCACGCGGGTGTGCTCGTACTATTTATTTACGCGCAAGATTGTTGATTAATTTAATTATTCAGTGATCCGTGAGCCGTGACCCGTTTGCTCGTTTGCCCCCTTATTTCATAAAAAAAAATTCGACATGACGCATATTTAAGAGTTCCGTAGTCAACAAGGAACCCTTAGGGTGAGGCCAAACGAGCGTAATTTTGTGAGTCCTGAGTCACCTGATAGAAAGCAACTACCGTCGCCCATGGACACTCGCAACATCAGAAGAGCTGCAGGTGCGTTGCCGGTCTTTTAAGAGGGAATACGCTCTCTTCTTGAAGGTTTGCAGGTCGTATAGGTCCGGAAATACTGCTGGTAACAGTTCGTTCCAGAGTTTTACAATTACGCGAAAAATGCATGGTGGAAGACTGCCACTCATCAAGGTGATGAGGATGGTAAGTATATTTTTTCGCGTGGGGCGATGGCGAAAAGTTGCCGGAGGTATGATTCCGAACAATTCCTCAGAGCACTCCCCGTGATACAACTGATAGAGGATGCAGAGTGAAGCTACATATAGCCCGCCTTAAATTTTTAATTTATTTTGTTTTTAGTATTTAGTATTATAGCGGCAATAGAAATACATAATGTCAGAAAAACAGATGGATGAGCGCATTGGTAGCTCAAGCCGGGAGTCGCGGGTTCGAATCCCGCCGACGGAATAAAAAAAATATTTTTTTTAGTATCTATATTTATAAAAAAATATAGATATTTTAAAAGAGCCAAAAACTAACGGACTTAAGAAAGCTTTAATGAATGTCATTTCCGATTAAAATTAATCAGCGACATTTTTGTGAGAATTTTGCAGTTTGTGAACGTGTTTTAAAAATAGTCTACTAGATGGTGCATTTATTTATTGTATTTTTTATTTGTTAGGCTAATTTGATACACTCAACGCCATCTATCGTTCAGATGAGAACTAAAAACTGCAGACACGCTGTTTTTTATGGGATTCAAGAGTCTTATGTATAATAATTGGTCTGTGGTGTGATGGTAGTGATGATGATGATGATGAATGTAATTTACATAGTAGCATAATAATATGCTTTCTTCGTAAAACAACGCCGGAACCCCCAAACTTTTATCTATAAGGAATCCGGAGTTCTCTTAGTATCTTCGGAACCATAGCATACCTTGGTGCAAAACTTTTTGGTAGCATATGCTTAGGATACTTCTCTTTAAATCAAAATCACCATATTATGTTTCCATATAATTAATAATTTCAAGTATCGGTTAAATTTTCATATTGTTATATGGGCATAGATAGTTTCGCAACGTTAATGACCTTGCGGCAGTAACGTTACGAAAATATAACGTTATTTGAAGATTATGGTGAAATTATTAAACAACATTTTGTTTTTAGTTATAAAATGAACAAATATACAATAAGTGTACAGTTTAATACATAAAATATAACAATTATATCAAATATTTCGTGGATCATTCATAAAATTATAAATAAATGTAGAAAAAAACCGGTCATGTTCGTTTTTATGTTTTTCAGAATGGCAATGCAGTTTTAATTATGAATCTGCTAATGAATTGAATTGCCGTTGACGTAGGACGCTATTTTACAAAATTAGATGAATCACCGACGATATTGCTCGTAATATCGTCGCTGAATTGATTTAGAGGAATTGCTAAAAGTTACCATTTTAGCCCCGCTGACTTGTTTCGTGTGTCTATAGCCCTATCATCAAAACCACGAGGCGACTTGTATGACAATTTGTCAACGATATCAAAATACTTGCATTTTGTGACTAGCCTTCATGCGTAGGCAGATGGCGGACATCGTTATTTGGTAGGGGTATATCGGGTATATCCATTATCCTGTCAATGATGATTATGATCTGTCTGACATGGTTGGGTTTGTAATTTGTATTAATTGTAATATTTGTTCGTTGTAATGTTTGTACCTAATATTTGTTCGTTTTTTTAAGCTGATTGATATTATTATTTGTAGGTACATCAAGAAATAATTTAAACGTGGGAGAGCCATGCTTCGGCAGGGATGGGCCGGCTTGACCGGAGAAATACCACGTTCTCACAGAAAACCGGCGTGAAACAGCGCTTGCGCTGTGTTTCGCCGAGTGAGTGAGTTTACCGGAGGCCCAATCCCCTACCCTATTCCCTTCCCTGCCTTCCCCTATTCCCTTCCCTACCTTCCCCTATTCCCTTCCCTTCCCTACCCTCCCCTTTTACCCTATTCCCTCTTACTTGGCCGGCAACGCACTTGCAGCTCTTCTGATGCTGCGAGTGTCCATGGGCGATGGATGTTGCTTTCCATCAGGTGACCCGTTTGCTCGTTTGCCCCCTTATATCATAAAAAAATAATAATAATATGTACTTACGTTTTTACCATGTTTTTATGTGCTTAATTGAACTGCAATTTGATGAATTTCTGGATTCGAATTACAAAAAAAAGACGACAGTAACAAATTGAAAAAGTCATTTTCAATATGAAGGTATGACGCCAAAAGACTTGCAATATGACGTTACAAAATGGCGCGCATAATTTATGTTATTGTCGTCGCGAGTGTTGCTTATGAATTCTTTTTTGTTGCAGGTAAATCTTCACATCTTTATGATCATAATAAAAGTAAGTCAAGATTGCGGCTAAAAATATTGTATTCACGTATAAGGAACGCGACCCACGCGGGCATAAAGTGAGGAAGTCATTTCACTTGAGTATTTAAATTTTTAAAAAGAACAAAAAAACGCTCAAAATGAATCAGCATGCTAGCCTATACACAGTCATCGTAAGTATGTAAAAGAAGAATGTTTCTGTGTTCGTCAGCCGGGCTAGCATGGCCACCAGTAGAAATGCGAAAGTATGGACAAATTGTGGACATAAACTTAAGGTCCGTTCCGATTTTTACCGCGGCTAATCGCGACCGACAAAAATTCAATTAAAATTTCACTTTATGACAGACTATAATATTTGTCATAAGGTAGGATATATTATTTGAATTTTTAGGACTATAGTCTGTCATAAAGTGGCATTTAAGTAAATTGAATTTTTCGGAACGAACCGTGACCGTGCTAGCCCGGCTGGGGCCTTAAAACTTATAATTGTAAAGCTGCTTATATAAAAGTTAATTTGTTAAATTGACCGGATGAGGAAACGCTCATCTATGTGTATGACTAACTATATTTCCAGAAACCTCACGGTAGACTCTGTTTACAGTTATTCTACCTTCAACAGAACCTTTAGGCTATGGTCATAAAGTCTACTCTCAAAAGAGTTTCCGTATAGTAACTCTAACCGACTATTGCTATATTAGGTAGTAACTAGTAACAGTTACTACCTTATAGTAACTACTTGTATACCATTTAGTTTTTCAGTATTTTCAGAACCTTCCCTTTTTTGCTATTTCAATTATTTACACATCTTTTTCAATGCAAGTACAATATCGGTACTCTATCTATCTGCGGGGCTAAAATGGTCACATTTAGCAATTCCTCTCAATCAATTCAGCAAATGATTTGTCAAAACTGTCAAACTGACAAATGTCAAATCAGCACAAAAATACTGCATTTTGCGATTTCAGAAAAATAAATCATATTATGATTCATATCATGATTCTTCAAAGCGACCATTTTAGCCCCGCTGTTCAAATCAAAAAATCTGTCTTCTACTATTTTGTTTGATAAGATTCGTTTTTTTTTTTCGGAAGAGTCTAAGCTACTGGTCTGGTTAAGACCATGGTAGTTTAATCGTGGCTATGTCTGTTGCTAGTTGGAAGATAAGATTCGGTATTGTTCCATTGGTATATCAAAATTAGGGCGGTTTAAATACTGCTACTTCGTCATATTGTGGTCTGTGGATGTTAGTAAGATAGCACGATTTTAACCCATCAAGCGCCATAAGCTCACCGGTGGGCGAGACACAATAGATTTCCAAGAATCCACGATCGAAGGATTAAAACTTATTATCAAATATATGTAAGCAAAACTAACTGTACCTTATCTGCATAATATCTTATTACAGAATGTAGGTGGACTAAGCGACAAAGACAATTACCTCAGTTTCTCAGTAGAAAAGATTAAACGCTACAAGTTATTGTTATATCAGGTGGGTGATACCACCCACAATAGTGGGGCAGAGACGTCTGACAGCGCATAGCTTGCGTCACTCGTGTGCTCCCCACACGGGCAGATCTTGTGGGACAAGTATTATTATGTCTACCAAAGACGTTGACATAATAATATCATCGAGGTAAAAATTGTTGGACTAATCGTTGGATTTTGATAATATTACTGTGGACCGGTGTATAAAGAAATTTAAAGAAAAATATTGTGCAATGACAACATACTTTAATGAAATTTATAAAGATATACATAGATATAAAGAAATAGAAATATAATTTATAGGGACTCGAACACCCAAAGTACAAAATGTTACACAATAGTAAAAACTTGCAAATTCCTTGAAACTTATTTACCCACTTTGAATCTACACTTGTCAGTTTTACGATGCTTAACTGTTGTAAACCAGCATTATATTAGCTACTTTACGACTATTTTATCTTGTAAAGTCATACGTATATATCCTTTTAAAATTTCTTGCTAAGAAGCTATTTATATACCACTTTTAATTATAGTCATTCATGTTTATTTTTGTATACTAATTATTTCCCGTGGCAAGGTTACAAGTCGACGTCACTTCACGAATAACGATACTTATAAGCCTTCGGTCACTTTTAAATAGTATTTGGTGATATACATCTTCTACGTCTGCATGTTATTTATTTCGAAAGTACTGAAAACTACACTAGTTGTCAACTCACTGGGCTTGTCCTTCTAAGCCCTAGCGTGTGGTGACCATCACGTAGTGAAATCAATGATGGCGCGGCCCAGTTGTAAAGTTGACCTTGGCGCGCTCTTGACGACCGATTGACCATGCCGAGGCTTCTAATTGAGCAGCCATGTTGCCAATTAGGTTATAGCTGTCTGATGTCTACATTGTACACATATTATATTGACCAGACGCCGTCTCCTCCGGGACATGGGAGGGTAAGGGAAGTACTTTCGTAAAGAACACTCAAGCTAGGCTCCGTAAATATTTGTTTGGATATTGCAAGCTTAATAATATTTCCGAAAAAGCGAGCATAATTCGTGCTTGGATATAACTGTCACCGATTTTCCAATTTGAACTGATCTGCTGCCTCAGATAAGTTTAATTTGACAGCAATCCGACGCCATTGTAGTTCCCGCCCTTTCTAATCGTATTTTATCGTCTATATTGTTCTATCTATAGGCAGTAGCGTGTTTGGAAAGCGAAAAGCTCATTTCGAAGGCTAAGGCCGAATGTTATTTTGTCACGCAAGCCGCGTGTAATACTAATAAGTGAGCTTCCTTGTGTATGTGTGCTCTTTGAGCGTCGGTATTTACCAAGGTTTTGGCGCTTAGTCCTTGGATTTCGAAGGACCAAGTTTGCAATACAAAGTAACAGTACTTTATATCGTAGAGTTGGTCCTTCGATAATATATAATATCCTTCTTCAAAAGATACAAGCCATACTTCTCATTGTAGTAGAAATAATCATGCTTACACCAGTAATAATAGATGAAAAAATAGGTTAATAGCCGCGGCCATTGAAATACACTCTTCAATCGAGCCCCCATCTCTATACGTATTGTTTTATGTGAAACACACAAAGAGTTTTATACGAGTCTATCTAGATACGGAAAAATAAATTGAACGTTTTAATTGTAACATAAAAAAGCAATTTCGCAGCTTCCACGTTGCGATAACGAAATTGTGCCTAGCGAAAAGCGATCAAAATACTTTCCACGGAGCTCTCGCTGCGTAGTCGTAAAATATATTCCAAACGGATGCTAGGCGACCTCGCCTTGGTTCGTAAACACGAAAAAGTGTAAATCGAAAACAATAAACGCGTCTGAGACGCAACAAGAGCACGCCTCAGTGAGTCTGGTCGCTCGAACGCGGCTACTTCGAGGAGGCAGTCGGTTCGGTGTGACGTCTAATGTTATGGAGCCTTCTCAACTCGGTCGAATTGCTCCGTGGCCGTGGGCGGTCAAAGCATTAATATGTACGCTCGGTCATGGGGTCGCCGCACCGCGCTCAGAGCCGCGCCGCCGCGTACAGATTCAAAATGGCGACAGATGGAGTTGCCACATCAACAATATTTTTCCTCAAAGAGGACGCTAGCACACGCTAGTATGGTATCTTTATTTTCTAAACTGTAAATTTAGACGCAAATCGACGAGTATCTTATCTGGTGTGACGTTACTTTAGCTGAATCAGCTCCGACATTTGACGTTGAGACGAAAACAAGAAGCAAATAGATAAAGCGATATTTACTTTCATGATCGTGTAAGGTTTTTCCGGTGCTGTTAATCTCATTATACTAGTAGTTTATCCCGATTGAGAGAAATGAGGGAAGTGTAGAGAAACTAAGCCTCTGCCTTAGTTTGCTGATATTATCAATATTCTACGAAATACCCCTTTGAAACCTTCATGCTTTACCAGCTTGCATTAAGTTTCAAACCTAATCATAACTACCAGCTAGCATTATTTTGACTCTGGTGAGTGGTACACAATTACAGAGAGAAGCTATTTCGCACTTTCCTTAAAAATGTAAAGTAGTCCTGGGAAATAACCCAGAAATCGAGATCGATCGAGAAGTACTCGATCGGTCCTTTGTTGCTACGAAGATACTATCAGAGGTGATAACTGGACGAACCAACCAATTTATAAACAGTAGCCATGTGCATTATCATCTCCCCCGTTTGACCTGGCAACACCGTCACGTTCGCCATAATTCAGTGGTTTATATTCTGTGCGGCGTCACCGGCAGATAACCTCGCTATTGAAGTGTAGGCGACCGTGTCCGGGTGTCGGGAATATTGATTCGGCGCGCACGCATCACGCCGTTCTGCATAATGCATCCCATCATTGTTATTCAAACTTTAATCGCGTACGCATCGCGGGCTTTGAAATATGGCATAGATTCAACTACTGCATAAAGATGCCTGTGCTGTAATATTTGGATTCCCATTTCTTTCTCTACACCGAAATTGAGCAAGATATTATTCTGATTAATATTGCAATCCAGCATTAAAGTAATCAAACTTTATTTTTCGAAAATGTTAACTACTTAAGTAAAACTATATTTTTCCTATATTCATAAACATAAATTCATCCTAAGGGTGACTTTACGTAAATCCTTCCATTGTGCGGTTAAACTATCTGCTAGCTCTCTTGGGTTTCGAATTTTGATTTATGATTCATCATTTAAGACTTGGCTCTTCATTATGATAATGGTTTACTAAGAGCCGTCGATGGGTTCAAGCTTCTAATTGATGGATCAGCCAGTAACGGAAGGTCTTTTTGCCTCTCAAGTCATAACCCTATTAGATTTTTTCGTCTTTTGATCTGCCTCACTCTCGTAACTTTTAATGTTTAATCTCGTCTATAATCTTTCTGAATTCTGACCATGTGTTCAAGGCAGAATTATTGTCCTTATCTTTGAGAATATCAAATGGCACGTGTAGATATTAGCTAATGTGTTTTCCTTCCTCGATGTCTGTGTAATAATTGCGCATTTAATACGCAATCAGTGATGGTTTTCCCAAACTTTGAAGGTAGATTTTTTTTGTTTCTACTTATTGATCTACAAACAATTTACCGCCATTTTAATATGAAACTTTATGAGGTTGGATAGACCTTTCTTTGATGTTGAAGCTACTGAACGGATTTTTGATTTTTGAACTTTTTTTTTTCCAGAAAAAAACTGTCCCTGTGAGCCTCGGTCAAAAGGAAATCAAATTTGTGAATACTAGTCGCGTTTTTTGCTTATTTATAACAGAACTATACTAACTACAAAACTGTACTGTCTCTATGTAAGCAGACTCGTGCTGACTTCAAAAACATCCTGGAAGTCAATAAACTTTGCTAATTGGCGAGCTTTTTTGTGTATTGGCGAAAATAGATAATAATTGTTACAATTTTTCCATAACAGCTATATTTGGATAGAGACCATATTATTAAAGTTGGAAATTTCTTGCCAATTATTGAGTTATATAAGTACCATACTCCGCTACTTTCCTAATATCAATTTTAGGTATATATTTGCTAGGAGATTCCTGTTTACTTCAAAAACAACGCCTTTGGGTCAGTAACAATCTAGGGTCAACATTTCCTGGGCAATAAATGGACAGAACTTTCTATATAATTACTTGTTTATTCATAAAACTTAAAGCTCTAAAAGAACATCGAATAAACCATACAATTTATCACTAGAAATACACTCTAAAAATATACATAATATATATTAACAAACTTAAAAAAATAAAAACTATAAAAAGAAAAACTTCCCCAGGTCGTCCCCACCTGGCAAAGTGCCCAGCAAGCTGACAGCATTGCTACGTTGGATGGCAATTGCTATCCGCTGTGCCAGGTAGCTCCCGGATCTGGGGTCTCGGGTGGCTTCAATAATGCTGGTTCTCATATTTGCGCCGCTTGAGGTTCTCTTCTTGGTTAGCGGCAGCGCCGTGGTTGGGACGCTACTTGTGTCGACACAAGTAGCGTCCCACACAAGGGCCCGTCCCACATTCCAGGGAACCAGGGTCATTCCATCGGGTCTCTTTCCATCGTCGCGCACCAAACCGGAGAGCTCCAGTATCGCTGGCACTCCGGGAGTGACAAGAGCCCGACGAATGAGGTCGTTCAGGCTGTGATGTCGAGAGAAGCGTCCAGCACTTCGCGAGCAGCACAACCCGTGATCACTGTAACGGTAGCTGTCTACGTGCGCGCCGCAAACACATTGATGGGGGACGACGTGGCCGTGGTGAGCACCAAGACGCAGGGCAATGGCTACTGGCTAGGCGGAATGTATTTCGGTCCAGCAATGTTCCTGTTCACTTTCTATATTGTTTAATAGTGTTTAAAATATCTTTTCAAGAATATTCATTCCAATTCCAAAAACATCCTTCAGATATAAAACAACCATCTTTGGTAGAACAATCTTAAGTCTTAGTACACTTCCTTGAAGTTACTATATCTTCCCGCCTTCGGGTCACTGACCCTAACCCTCTTCCCTCTGGTACCACGTGGTACCATCGTGGAACCAGGTCATGCGTCATATCTTATCATAGCACCAATTATACATAGATAACGAGTATTGTGCGTCTTATTAGTTGTTACATATACAAGAGCCGATTATTAGTTATTAGCACTTATTATTTATGACATGCAATACAGATTCTGATATTCAATTCAACATGAATAAAGTTTAGATGCAGCCAAAATATTGTAATTTTATAAAACGACCCTAAGGCTTCGTTCAAACCTACGTGACCAAGCGAAGTTGCGAAGCGGGAGCGTCAAGTTGCGTCAAGTTGTCAAGTGTGTGTTAGGATTCAAAACCACATTTGACAACTTGACGCTCCCGCTTCGCAGTCGCTTGGTCGCGTAGGTTTGAACCACGTTTGAACGAAGCATTATAGTAGTGAGAACGACTAGCAATAAGCAACCATGAAGTTTTGTAGCGGTTACTTTAGATGGTATCCAGTTCTGAATATCGGTAATAAACGCAAAACCTGCAAATAAAATAAAACCAACGTCAAACTCGACACGATTGGTGGTAACTCCAAAAATCAGCCACTTGAGTCTTGACGCTAGTTTAACGCATAAGGAAATTACAGATTTGCTGTAAGTATAATCCGAAATAGTTAGAAGCTGTAATAATGACACATTAAAAGCAGAATTATTATTTTTAACAAAAAATTAAAACCGACTTCCAAGGTAAAAACAATAATAATATGAACAAAAAGTATTAAATAACTCTTACTCTTTATTAGTGCCTTTTTCAGAATTCGTCTAAATCTCAACTATTCCTGTACATACTACAGTCTTCATTATTTGAACCCATGGCATAATTATGATTTTATTGATGATGATCAAATAAATTGATGTGTTGGCTTATGCTTTCAGTTGTTTAAACAACGCCGAAATCCGCCAACCTGTATCTATAAGGATTCAAAAGTTCTGTTGGGTACCTTCGGATCCAGGGTATAACCTGGTGCGAAATCTTACTTTTTGGTAGCATTTACCTCGAATGTTTCAGAAAAAATTAAAATCACTATATGTTTCCATACAAATTTCAAGGAGTCCCCTCGATTCCTCCAGGATCCCATCATCAGATCACCACTTTTGTGAACATGGTACCAAATTCGAGTTAAACCCTATACAACACAAAAAGAATTTTGAAAATCGGATCACAAACGGCTGAGTTATCGTTGAACATACAAAAAAAAAAAAGATACATACAGCCGAACGTATAACCTCCTCCTTTTTGGAAGTCGGTCAAAAACAAAACAGATCTCTCTGCTATTCTTCTGTCTCATTACAACAATCGGTGTAGTAATTAAAGATCGTCCACAGCGCGCAGGGTGAGATGTGTCATTGACCGGCTGATGGCTGCCCTGCCTGCCCTGCGGGCTGCGGACCCACTAACTGATAACACTCGCTAGAATAATATTATATATACACTGAATACTTCGTATATGTTTTCTTGCATTTTCTTCGTAGATTTTTCTTGAATCCTTTGCATCCAGCAAAGGATTCTTGAAAAATCTGGAAAAAACTGTCGGAGTTAGAAACAGGGGATTTGGATCAACTTTTGCTCTTCGAAGTCTGAAGTTTGTATTTTCAGCAGTGTTCATAAGTGGCCTTTATCTTTACAAGAACGTAGGACTTGATGAAATGGAAAAGCGTCGTAAAAGATACATGACCGGGCAAGTCGCCCTTAGCGGTCTTTTAGACTAGACAAGGCGACTTAGCGTTAGGGAGTGGATGGTGAAAATAGGATGTAGTAAGGAGCAAGCTACTTCCTTGATAGATTTAACTACTATTGCTTTTTGTTTGGAGTTGAAGAATTAGTAGGAAAATTTTAGTAGAGTACCAACTGTCCGTTAAACATTTCCTTCCACGTCCACGATCGTTCAGATTTAAACGGTAGTGGATAAGTCGTAAAACAAAAATGGCGACGCCGGTGGTCAAAGCGATAAAAAGTAATATCTTTATTGTAGATCATATACGTGACATCATTGTTAAACCTTACAGTATGGATCTTATGCAAATCGCTTTCTAGAAAGCACGGAAAGCTTCCGTCAATAAACTTTTCGTCTACAGCTCGACAAGGCTTGAACGTGGGCGGGAGCGCTGCTGGTAAAGGATAACTGTCAAAAATTACGTTTTGCTATGATGGCAGCGGTAGTTCCTTTTTTCGCCACGTTCATTTAAAGCCTTGTCGAGCTGTATATCCATAAAGCCCGGTCGACGGAGAGAGGAATTGTACAAAGTAAAACGCTAAGTACTTCTTTCATTCAATCGCACACGAATTTAATGCTGTCTTGTTTCCATATTATTATCTCGAAAATATGTCTCACTATACCGCGACAGTACTAATACTTAGATCCTTAGAATGCTGATAGTTTGTAACTATTTAGAATTTGAAAAGCCTATTTGGTAGCGACCAAGACACGTAGCGACCAACAACAAAAAAAATTGTGGGTTAGGACACTAATGCTTAACAGCGGTTAAGCATTAGTGTCCTAACCCACAATTTTTTTTGTTGTTGAATTTTAAATGCAGTCTTGTTCTAAATCATCTACAGAACATAACTACATTCATAACTCAATACATAATTTTTGTGTGGGTTAGTACACGAATGCTTAACAGTGTCCATTTATGATACACGCTTTTCCATATTATACAAAACAATTAATTATTTATTGTTATAGGTAGAGCTTTATTCCTAGGGTGTCATGGTTTGTATGAAAAGATATTTACGCGGCTGAAATTCTGCGACTCACAACTCACAAATTATGCTCGTTTGGCTTCACCCTTAGAGACCACTTTTACTTGGTACGCGACAAAAATCTAGAACCTAGTCGTGTAATGGACTCTAGGAATTTTAGTGCGGCGCTGTAATTTTTAAGCAATGCGCCTTCACTCGGTGCTGGTATGCCAGTAAGTGCGAATACCTCACCAGTTTCTCCGTACATTCAACTGGCTGTCTTCATTCTAAAGCGCACCTTCTAGAACAGTGTTTCCCAATCTGTGGTCGCGGAGCCCTGGTAGTCCGCGAATGGGGGGTCCGCGGTGTCATCTCTGGACCGTACATACTCCGAATTTTTTGCTGTTTCATGTTTATTTTATTAAGGGGGTCCGTGAAAACTGCTTGATTTCTACTTGAGGTCCATGGCTGACAAAGGTTGGGAAACACTGTTCTAGAATGTTGTACGTTAATTCTAGCTCTAGAGATTCAAGCAACATTTTAAGCAAACTTGATGTTGTAAAGCGCAGTCTACCGTAGATAAGAACTAACCATGTCCTTTCCTGAGATCCATTTAAGTATCCCTATACTTACCAATATATTTCATCCAAATCTTTATCAGCGATAAAAGAGCGAAAAGGTAACAGATAGCAGACATAAGAATGGATAGATCTCTTGTGGGATTCCTTGGATATTAGGCAGATAACCTTAAATATAACCTTATGTATGCTATTTTTTTTTTATGAAATAAGGGGGCAAACGAGCAAACGGGTCACCTGATAGAAAGCAACTTCCGTCGCCAATGAACACTCGCAACATTTACCGGCCTTTTAAGAGGGAAAAGTGGAGGGTAAGGAAGCGAATAGGGGAGGGTAGGGAAGAGAATAGGGTAGGGGATTGGGCCTCCGGTAAACTCACTCACTCGGCGAAACACAGCGCAAGCGCTGTTTCACGCCGGTTTTCTGTGATAACGTGGTATTTCTCCGGTCGAGCCGGCCCATTCGTGCTGAAGCATGGCTCTCCCACGTCTTTAGCTTTCAATATCCAACTATACATAAATAAAACCTAACATAAAAGCAAAAATATTTAAGACTACGTTCTTGCTAGCAATATTAGAAGTTTCAATTTTTATCTGCCTTAGTTTAAGTTACTTTAAAGGAAAATCACATATTTTTCATCCAAATTAAAAAACCGAACGAAGTCTTCCGGTGTCATTCTCTCACGGGTTCATTACATACATACATCACGTGCTGTGTATATTTTTTGTACAACGTCGCCAGCATACGAATGCTATGTGGCTCTAATATAATAATATTATGTTCGCCAGTTAATATGAGCCGGGCACGATATGTTAAAGGATATACTGACAACAATACGCATAGTGATAATATCATCAAAGGTTTACTAATCCTTGTTTCATTTGCGATCAACAATGTTCAGATCCTATCTAAAGACAAATAAAAGAAAGCCATGCATCAGCTCGGATGGGCCGAAACATAATTGACAGAAAAGCCCAATCTAGGCTCTAAAGCCGGGTCCAGACGAGTGTAACGTGTAATGTAAACTTACGTGTAATTTAGCGTCAACAGTGTGGACGGCACACGAACTCAAAGCGAATTGTCCAAACGAGCCTTTGTGCTCGCGCGAAAACCGACAGCCAATGGATAAACCCCGAGCGTTACATGTAATGCTCGTAGTGCCGTCCACACGTAGAATTCGTGTAACATTACACGGTGAATTACATTACGCGTTACACTCGTCTGGACCCGGCTTAAGACTTATGCTAATCTCACGCTGACCGGTATCGGCGCTGATGGCCCGAGATGTAAACTGTATGAAATTCTAGAAAGCATTTTTGAATAATGCGTAGCGGCCTACGCTGATATCCATACTAATATTATATCTGCCTGTTACCTCTTCTCGTCTAAACCGCTGAACCGATTTTGCTGGAGATACTTTTAGACCCGGGAAAGGACATAGGATACTGTTTATGCCGAAAAAATTGACGGTTCCCGCGCGATTTTGGCGCAATGGCGCTGCGGACGTCATCTAGTTTCATATTATATTTCGGTGTCGGTGCCGACCTCGTGCCGACGGTCAGCGAGCAGTCAACGTGAGAGTCAACTAAGTCTTTGACGGGCTTTAAGAGGATACACCAGGGGCGAGAGAAATTGAAAATAGGTATTTGAAAATGTATTGCTGTCTCACCAATCTCAAGTCTCCCACCGTAGAGCGCGATAGAGACAATACGACAAAAGTTCTAATAAAAGAACAGAAAATCTTCGATTCGTTGTCCGCTGATTCCTTCTCCAAAACTTAACCGATTTAAGTACTTTTTTCATTAAGAATTAAAGCAAGGCTTGAGCTGTGTTCCTATGTTTTATTTTTATTGTATATTCTAGTCAGTTTTGTTTTCTGGGTGTTTAAACACAGAGGAAAATCTGGCCATTTTTTTGGGTTTTTGGACGTTCTTATCTTTTTTAATAATAAAATTATGAAAAAAAAAGAAAACATAAGGACATGCTAATAGTGGCCATAGATATTCAGGAAAAAAAGCATAACTCTACCGGCATTATCCAGGGAGGAAACAGAGGACAACGTTTGTATGGAAAAACGGCGGTGTGGACTCCTCTTAATCAGCCTAAACTCTTTTTTCGTTCCGAAAAATTCAATTAAAATGCCACTTTATGACAGACTATAGTCCTAAAAATTGAAATAATCCTACTTAGCGATTAGCCGCGGTAAAGATCGGAACGGCACCTTAAGTTTAATATGTCCACAGTTTGTCTATACTTTCGCTTTTCTACCTGTGAATAAAACTCTGCTATTATTCCGTACTCAAAGTTATCCCAAAATACGCATTATGTGTGCCTGATTCTGGAGGTCCAATTATGTTTTACATTGTGGTATTGAAAAGCAAAACAAATGAAAATATGAATATTAGTCATTGTGGAGGGACAGGTGCGGAGAGCTGGCGCGTCGCCAGATATTGTGAAACAGACGAGTGTCGTTCGCGGAAAATTCTAATATGGAACTTATGCATTTCAATCAGATCAGAATCAGATTATGATTAATTAAGTGACAATACTCAGAATCCAAATACTAGAATTCATAACATTGGTATGTCAGTTGTGAGAGAGTCCAGTTTAACAATGTTGGTATAACAACTTTATAGATAAGTTACCGTTGCGATTGGTAGCAATAATATTTTTGGACTCCAAAACTGGGACAGCAAAAACAAGCAGAGTCAATGGAAAATCATATGAGCTTCGTATGATGGTGTAGAGTTGAAAGCTTATATTTCGCAAACGTACATTTTTCAGCCATTAAGTTGGCTTGCACTTGGCCTGTGGCTTGCCTGTGGTCAACTGTTTCGTCTGTAAATTGTCATGTTCATGAAAATCTAGTTGTTTCGGACTCTACGACGTCCCGCCTTTTCATCAATCAAAGTCCAATTGACAGTGACATTATGTTTTTTTAGCTCGAAGGACAAAGTAGAGACATGAGTCATAGAGTACACTGAAATTATTCATTTCGAACATCAACGAGTAGCTCTCTCGCAGAAATGTCAAATGGATTAACAGAAATAGTACGCAATAAGAGCAAGAGAGTACCCTAAATTAGACTGGCACTGTGGAGCCAACTCGACGATTGCTGTACCCTGATTATACTATGTTAATGCAACATTAATGCAGTTTTACGAACTCTACAATCAGTAAAAAATTGGCCAAATTGTTATGTTCCTTTAAACAAATTAACAGACCCAAAACAAGAAGACTTACGAATGCACTTCATAGTTTTCACTGCACGTCTCTAAATGCCTGAGGATACACGAAAGCTTCTGTTTTGGCTTCAGATGCAACTGGTTTGTAGATATTAGGATAGGTCTGGTCACGTTTTAAGGCTTTCACTTCTACGTATATGCGTATTTATACCATAAAGTTAAGAGGATACCACAGCAGCTAGAGAAATGAAAAAAAAGTACGTGTAATATCTATAGCTGTCTCCCTTACCTCAAGCCTATACCGCAGAACGCGATAGAGACAACTGCAGAAAATCCAGAAAATCAACGATTCGTTGTCCCCTGATTCCTTCTCCAAAACTTAACCGATTTAAGTACTTTTTTCATTAAAGATTTAAAAAAGGCTTGAGCTGTGTTCCTATGTTTTGCTTTTTTTGTATAATCTATCCAAATCTGTTTTCTGGACGTTTGAACACAGTGGAAAATCTGGCCATTTTTTTGGGTTTTTGAACGTTCATATCTTATTTAATAATTAAATTATGAAAAAAAGGAAAACATAGGGACATTGTATTAGTGGCCGTAGATATTCAGGAAAAAAATTATAACTCTACTAGCATTATCCAGGGAGGAAACAGGGGACAGCGTTTGTATGGGAAAAATGGCGGTGTGGAATCCTCTTAATATACCTAGCGAAATAGAGGAACAAATGCCAGCAGCACTCTTTTTTTGACGTCCAATCGGCACGTGCCGCACGTTGACAATTTAATCTCATAGAATTCATGTTCAATCATGTTTGTGTAAGTGTTTACGTACACATATTTTTACACACAGATTAAACCAATTTCGGTATTTTCGGTTTCGTTTGACAGCTCGAGATTGTTGCTCTATTCCGCTAGTTATGTTAACTTTATGATTTATACACAATATTGCCTCTCGATTTGTTATACAGTTCGTAGCGCGTTATCTGAAAATGGAGTATTGACCAAAAACAGCTTGTCAGTAAGAACGTGGTTAGAACAGTTTTAGCTCGGGCTCTTGGGCTCTCGGGCGTTGGTTTTTGAGGTTGGTTAACGTCGTTGATACTGGGATGTAGGAAAGTACATGAGTACTCTCATGGTTTACGTTATTTGATTCATTCAAATTGATTTATAGGCAGATGGCAGCTCGTCTTGGTCGGGCTATGTCAAGTCAATATTATACACGAGCCTTACAAGTTACATGGCTCCACGAAATAACGTATAGGTCCGCTATCTGCGATATATCTTTGATAGTGCATGTTTCTACCCGTTTTTAACCGACTTCAAAAAAGAAGATTATCAATTCGACCCGTATGTACTTATGTAAAACTTCCAGAACTGCCCAGTTTTCCTATATAGGTATGTTAGTCTATATTATCAGCGTCTGAACAAATGTGCCTTTCAAAAGTGTAAGTCTGTATGTTTTATGTTTGTATTCGGCTGTTCGCATATCTCCGGAACTGCAAGTCCGATTAAAGTGATTTTGAAGACAGTTTTGAAGTTGGTTTTTTATCTTTTTAAAATAATATTATTAAAAATATTAAACAATTGTCCTAATGGTAATTGGTATGCAAATGCAGTTTAAATACTTCAGTCAAGACGTCAAATCTTGCTACCATCTGTTTTCCAGAGCTCCAGATCTAGGTTTACACGTAACTGACACAACAAGGTTCTTGTCCAGATGGCTGATGATGGAATCCATTTGCCATCTGTCAACAAGATTTCAAAATTGCGTTCGAAATTCAAACTGAATGGGACGAAAACGGCACGCTTGTCATGTTTGTTTGAAACTAGTTGTTGCCGCGAATTTTTGCGTATCCTGCTTAAACCAATCATAAAGTTAAATACCTAGTAGAATAGAGCAACAATCTCGAGCTGTCAAACGAAACCGAAATTGGTTTCATCTATGTGTAAAAATATGTGTAGGTACGTATGTCGTATACACTTACACAAGTGACAAGCATGATTGAACATGAATTCTTTAACATGATTCTATATCTATGAGATTAAATTGTCAACGTGCGGCACGTGCCGACTGGACGTCAAAAAAGAGTGCTGCTGTCATGTGTCACACGTCTCTTTTTACTACGCAGTGTTACTGATAGTTACATCTCTCTTACTCAGGCCTTTGTTTTTCTATTCCGCTAGGTATATTAACTTTATGGAACCAATGTAAATTATGTGAAAGGTTAAAAAACGTCTTAGTAAAAAAATCTCATTTTATCATACAATCTCTTCTTCAAGGTGTAACAAAACTAAGTGATAATACTTTAGGGTTTATATTATGTGACCCTATAAGGTTCAATATAAAATTATCAGCTTGGTATCAGCGCTAAAAGAGCCATAATAAATATATATTTGTGCTTTTTATTGCGCAAGCGCCCGAGCGTCATGAATTTTTGCCATACAAAAGTAAAAAAAAAGTTACTCTTTCAGTACACTTTATTACTTTCATATCCAATTTGATAAATGGTAGGTACCCAATATCCATGCACAGCCTAAAGCACTGCCTAAAGTATTTTTAGTTTTGTTAACCTCTGATAGTTTATTGCTTGTGATTCTTGTGAATCAAGTACTAAATTTCAGCAATACCGCTTGTTTACAAAGCATTATTTATACGTGGGAGAGCCATGCTTCAGCACGAATGGGCCGGCTCGACCGGATAAATACCACGTTCTCACAGAAAACCGGCGTGAAACAGCGCTTGCGCTGTGTTTCGCCGAGTGAGTGAGTTTACCGGAGGCCCAATCCCCTGACCCCTACCCTATTTCCTTCCCTACCCTCAACTATTCCCGTCCCTTCCCTTCTCTACCCTCCCCTATTACCATATTCCCTCTTAAAAGGCCGGCAACGCACTTGCAGCTCTTCTGATGCTGCGAGTGTCCATGGGCGACGGAAGTTGCTTTCCAACAGGTGACCCGTTTGCTCGTTTGCCCCCTTATTTTATTAAAAAAAATAATTATGTAGTGACATTTTGTATGTGGATTGTAATTTATAAATAGTTTTAAATTTTATTTTAAAGTATGACTCGGCGTCATAATTATTCAATAAGTATAGGAGTGCCATCAATAATTTCTTCTAGTCATATCTAAATTATTTGGCACTGTGATCTGTTGTGTAAAAGTTGTGAGAAAGTCAGTAAGAATGCGAATATTTTAAGCACGTGGATTACTGATCAGTGATCACTGTTATTTTCATTTGTTTTTGGGTATAAAGTTCAAGTCATAACAAAACAGTAAATATTTTATGCACGGTTTCGAAAGTTTTTTGACAGGATTTTAATCCAGTGCTAGCAATTTTCATTGGTTGACAAGTTGACCACTATTTTTCACGTTCGAATTTCAAATGCGATCTCTTCTCATTTACGGCGTCTACAGTCTACACGTCGCCATCGTCCAAACTCACTCTCTCCTAAATTCCTTTTAATGATATTGGAATTCATCTCAGATTATTGTTTAATGATTCATCTTGTTGGACGACAGAATTCTTCGTCGCCATGTTGGAATCCCGACATGTTGGCAACACCGACAATGTCAGTTGATCGTAAAAATGCGCTATTTTAATACTTAATTTTTGGGCAACGACATCTTGAAAACTGTGCCCTCATTTTGAATATGGAATGTTCTTTTTTCTTTCTTTTTTAACCCTTATAGTTTCGGTCTGTCCGTCCGTCTGTCCGTCTGTCCGTCCGTGCGTCCGTCCGTCCGTCTGTCTTTCCGCGGTTTTGCTCAGAGACTATACTAGGACCTACAAAGCTGTAATTTGGTATGAATGCACATATTAATGATGCCGACAAAGTAGTACATGAAATCTAAAAAGTATTTTTTTTTATGGTACCTTTCCTACACATCAAGCGGGGATACATTTTTTTTTTACGTCCACCCCACCGTGTGGGGTGTCGTTGGATAGGTTTTTTTAAATATTTTGAGTACCTATTCATGTTTCATAGATCATTTTCCGATTTAGGGATCCATTTGTGAAATATGAAGTTTCAAAGCGGAAAAAATCGTTAAAGTCCTCAGTCCAGTGTCCCCCCCCTTTCTACCAGCTAAACGGTATTGCTTCTGGAAATGTGAAAAAATTCACGGTAGTAGGAAATATGCTGAATTTAAAAAAAAAATTATCGCGGCTTAGAAGACTTCAAAAGTTATTTATCACCTAATAGTCGATCAACTGAAAAAAAATTTCGGCGAAGTATAAAGGAACTATTCGTTCAAATTCCTTTGAACGTAACTGAGATGGTATCGTTAGTAGTGTAAAAAACGTTATAAAATATGTACATTCATTGACCATACCCATGGGTGTATGGGGGGTGTCCTGGGGGTCCGGACCCCCCCATTACTATCCATCTTACTTGTCCAATTTCGACAATAATATATGTATGTACTTCTCCGATTAAAATCGGTGCGGACGGTGTACATCATACATGTATATAAAAAATATTTTTGATTTCCTAAACACGTTGCCTATTTGCTGCTGCGGAACCCTTCAAGGGCGATTCCCACTCGCACTTGGGCGCTTTTCACGATAGGGACCCCTCCCTTATCAAAGCATATGCTAGCTTTGATAAGGTACCCATGACCATACCAAAATTATCAAAAAACTAGCGGTACTACGGAACTCTATATTGCGCGTGGCCCGCCAAGCACTTGGCCGGTTTTTTTTTTGTTTTGCAGTAATAGGAAAATGTTTATCGTTAATCTGCTTCTAAGTCTCAACTTTTTTTTGGGTTGAACGAGATCGCTGGATCGATCGTGCGATCAATCAGTAAACGTGTCTTCCGAATTTCCGGAACTCTACCGAAACCTCGCTAACTAGAAATATGTAATTACTTGCCAAAACATAGCTTTCTCCGAATTCTGTAATGATTGGATGAGAATTACGGCCAAATATTTTATGATACACGTTCTAAGTATCTTAAAAAAATTCGCTGAAATATTTGAATTTCTCGATGACTCGTTCTATGAAGATTGAGAAAAATATTTTTCCAACAATTAGAAAACCCTAAACCGTATACCAAACATCCGGAGAGATAAATTAACATCAAAAGGTGATATTGGCGGCTCACCAAGAATCCAACTGTCGATTGTTAAGGCCAAAAGTGATAATTTTAATGAGCTAACGCCATTAATTTTTATGACTTTCACGAATGCGTTAGTCATAAACGGTTTTTAATGGGAAATCGGGAGTTTGAAAGTCTTGCGGGAAAATTGGAGTGGTGCTAATGCAAATGTTAAGTTATAGGTCTAGTAACTAGTTCATGGTAAAAATAACCAAATATTTTAATATGTTTGTTATAATTAGTAGAAAAAGCTTGCTGAAAAATTGGCAGATCTTCTTCTAAATGTATCACATGGTAGAGGCATGTCAGGCAAGATGTGTTGTTAAATGAATAGCTCCACATCTCGGTTACTTGCGGCCATTTTGACATTTTGCGATATAAAATTTACGAAGAAACGTTTCGTTTTTTTTTATCCATTTTCTTTACATACACCACTGTGTATGTAAAGAAAATGGATAAAAAAAAACGAAACGTTTCTTATTATGTCATCATCATCATCATCCACACACACTTGTGTGGATGATGCCCTATACACGAAAAGAAAAAAATTGAAAATCACATAACACCTCCTCCTTTTTGAAAGTCGGTTAAAATTATAGCCTACTTATGTGTTATTCTGATCTATAAGAGAAGAGCTATAATATTATTGTAAAGTTTCATTAAAATCCATTCAGTAGTTTTTGCGTGAAAGAGTAACAAACATCCATACATACATCTAGACATCCAGATTCCAGACATCCATACATCCATACAATATACATATACACAACAATATACATAATACATAATACAAACTTTCGCCTTTATAAGTAGGATTTATCTGCAGAAAGAAATAATAATAATATTATATCGACCCTGGGTCACGTGGCAGGATGGATCTCCTAAATCACTTTTATACGCACTACATTTTATACAAAATGTCGACAATGAAGATAAGAACTCGAATTTTGGATGTGGGCGTCAAATATCTCCTCGGCCTTGGCACGATCATAAATATTATTAATGCGCTTACTTTTATTAAAATATCAGATTAAGATATAATATTTAATAAGAATAATGTAGCTCTCTGACATAAGATCCGATCTTGAGATTTGCCGCGAGACAAATAACATTTTAACTTAAAATATTACCACAGAATACATAATATTATGATATTACCAAGAATTAAAATATCTTCCTACCGTTTGTGCAGGTATAAGAATATTATACTTTATATAATTCGAATTATTGTTATTAACATAAAATTAACATAAGTACTTACTAAAATATTATGTCAATAAAAAATGCCTCTGATTAAATCGTTGATTTTCATAGATAACAAGAAATAAGGGAATATGAGTTCTATTCTAATTTTGAATTTTGTCTGTGTGCAGAGAGGCGCGAACAAAATGTCAAAGTTTTTTTTATGTCCTCGCAAAGAGGCTAGACGTGAACATTAGGAGCCGTTTTTACAGAAGGCTGTGCGGATTCCAGTAAGCCATTACTGTAGTCCCACATTAGGGCCATTCCTGGAACTTATTCCAGAGCGTCGTTGGGAGCGCGTGAGAATGTTTTAAAAGTTGCCACGAATTGGATTTGTATTTTTTTTTTAAGAAAAACATGTCAACAAGTTTCCCGTTAACTGCCTAGTAAAATAAACAATTGATTATTAAAAATATATCGATAATAATAATCTACTAAAGGTTCTCTAAACAACCGAAATAATTACTTCTAAATACATTTGGTACGGAAAATTTAACTTCGTCTCTTAATACAGTAACATAACTTTTGTTTCAAAAACATTTCATTAAGATAACCAAATTAGATCGTCCCAAAGCGAGAACGGAAATGTAATTTGGCTAACATTGGTCAACCATCAGGCGTGATTTGACAACGTGGTATTGATTTTAGCTGACGTGGATGCAGCCCACGCAATTACAAGAACACCCTCGTCGGTCCGACACCCGAATAGTACAAAACACTTTTAATTGTGGAACTCGTATCCAGTTATATAGACAATATGCAAAATGCGAGAATCCGGCATTGGAACGAAAATAAAAAAATGTAGAGTCAAATGCTTAAGAGGAGTCCACATCGCCGTTTTTTCATACAAACGTTGTCCTCTGTTTCGTCCCTGGATAATGCCGGTAGAGTTATGATTTTTTTCCTGAATATCTATGGCCACTATTAGCATGTCCCTATGTTTTCTTTTTTTTTTCATAATTTTATTATTAAAAAAGATAAGAACGTCCAAAAACCCAAAAAAATGGCCAGATTTTCCTCTGTGTTCAAACGCCCAGAAAACAAAACTGGCTAGAATATACAAAAAATAAATAAAACATAGGAACACAGTTCAAGCCTTGCTTTAATTCTTAATGAAAAAAGTACTTAAATCGGTTAAGTTTTAGAGAAGGAATCAGCGGACAACGATTAGAAGATTTTCTGTTCTTTTATTACAACATTTGTCGTATTGTCTCTATCGCGCTCTGCGGTGGGAGACTTGAGATTGGTGAGACAGTAATACATTTTCAAATACCTATTTTCAATTTCTCTCGCCCTGATGTATCCTCTTAATCATAGTGCTTACTGCTTACTACTGTAGATGTTACTGTATCTGCTTAATTTTTTGTCTTATAAGACTTTTTTTAAATGAACAATACTAGGCGATACTTGTAATCCAACTTAATTAAATATCGAATTGACTTTAAAAATGTAGTTTCGAAGACATAGACAAATAGGTATTAGGTATTTATTATATTGTTTTAATTTTTCGTTTCTGAATTCCTATAAGCATAGCATTCCTAATAAGTCTTGGTCAAGACGACTGCTACTAGTAGAAAAGTACCTAAAAATAATAATTTTTCATAGTCAGGGTTCCCTAGAACAACTTTTTTTTGATTACCATTAAGCTAATTTTTTGTTGACGAACAACATTTTTATCTACGAAAAAAATTGAAAGTGGTAGCAAGTTCGTCTTATCAAAATTAAGCTACTCACAAAAAATTAGCTTGATAGTAATAAAAAAAATTGTTCTAGGGAACCCTGACGCTTCGAAAATCAGCGCTGCAGCAGCAACTATTCAAAATGTGTTAAAATTTACAATTTCATGTTAACGTTGAAACAAAAAAGATATTTAGTGCTATACGTATTAACAAAAACTAAAGTCCGAGACTTAACAAGCGTGACTGTAAATTTTGCGGTGAATTAGAAGGACTGATTAACTTTTTTACGCGCGTTCTTAGAAGCTTAGAACTAAAACGTAGAGTTAGTTCGGACTATTAATATATATTCTGTGGCTAGCTTGTATAACTAATATATATTCTGTGGCTAGGCATAAACAACTTTTAAATAATTCCCGAATCATGATAATGATTTATTATTATTTATTTTCAAATCATTTATTATTCTTTTCACTAAACTCTTATTCCAATAAGCTACATTTTAGAAAAAAAAAGAAAAGTGGAAATCCGTTCAAATTGAATTGTAGTTATTGCGCGATTATGCATTACTTAAATTAGTAGCATTATAATAGCAGAGCTTTGTTTACACAGACTGAATTAATAAAGTATAACTGTACAAAATAGTAGAGATTGTAACGAAAATTTGTCGAAATGTAGTTAGCACAAGGGCAGAATTCATTGATTGTTAGATATTGAATCACGGCGGGATTTTGGCACATGCCTGCATGGAATATTCAACGTTGGTACAACACAATAGGGGTTGTATCGTCGTGGCGGGCGTTTGACCTTGCGAGCGTGTTTGGGGGTGGCGGGCAGACGCCAGAGGGTGGGTGCGTCGGATTACGTAATAGATATATTTATACCCCCGCCATTGCGCAGACTGCTGTCGTGTGCTTCTGGATATATTTTAGCGTTACATCCATCCATACTAATATGTAATATTATAAATGCGAAAGTGTGTATGTTTGCCTTCTATCTGTTATCGCTTCTCGCCCGAACCGCTGAACCGATTTACCTAAAATTTGTATGGTAATTTGGTATCCGGAAAGGATATAGGACGTACTCTTTTTCGGAAATATTTACGGTTCATCTTTTATCATCTTACTATCAGTAAAGCTTGCATTAAAATCGTTCTAGTTGTTATTCTTTCTTTTTTTCTTAAAATCTAATATTTTCTTTGATTTCTTCAATATTTTCCTTTTCCCGACATATTTTCTTTAATAATATTATTTAATCTTCGAAGTTCGAAATCAGCACATCAACTGGGAACAAGATAGGTAGTGGTGTCCTTATCACTAAAATTACGATAGTTATCTTCTGAAACGGCTGAGTAATCAAGACTTGTCTGACTGATAAACTGAAGGTCATCTTCTGTTATCAAAAATATCTTTAAGAACTTTGGTACACTCGCATTTTGCCCGTAATTTTTCTGAGTTTGTTTGGTAGAGTACACATAGTCCGTCGTGACCAATTTCTGGAGTTTTTTAACAAAACTCTATTTATTTAGTATAATTTACTTAATGATGTCGATTGGTTAACGCCGAAACTAAGTTGTTGTTGTTGTTGTTGTAAGCTGTTTTTGTTGTTGTTGTTGTTGCTAATAAACAAATTCCTGTCGAAAAAGCTAAGAAACCGCTACTTCTAGACAAAGTCCCTTTCGTTAAAAACGATGACGAAATTCGTTATCAAAATGTATGGGATTTGACATTAGTCTTCGCAAGCGAAATGTCATTTAGCGATGACTTATGTCAAACCGCATACTTTTTGTTAACGAATTTCGTCTTCGTTTTTAACGAAAGATACTTTGTCTAAGGGGCCAGGCCAGAAATTAATGTGATGTGAATACTGACAATAGTCTATTACAGAGAGCAATGATGATGTAATAGAATAACTAGGTACTTTATACACACTGATAAGCATTATCAGCTTATCACAGACATCCTTCAGACTACATAACAATATTTGTCTATTGTGACAATATTATGTTTTGTAAGTTGTACTTGTACCTAAGTATAAGATTTAGGTAGCAACAAGATTATCTAGGTTGCTAATACTATATTAGTCTTTAGACTTTAGAGTATTGAGAGCAACAAGAATATTACTATCTTGCTGACTGCGATTTTTATAAAATTTAACAAATCGCTAAATAAACAGTTACTAGCTATTTGACCGAGCTTTGCTCGGTATTCGATAAAACACGAATAAAATGACATTTTCTAAAAATGATTCCTAGCTAGATCGATTTATTGCCCCCGAAAGCTTTATATACTAAATTTCATGAAAATCGTTAGAGGCGATTCCGAGATTCCAATTATTATAAATAAATATATATGTATACAAGAATTGCTCGTTTAAAGATATAAGATTCAGTAATGTGATTCGCTTACGTGAAAATTCGTTCACGTGGCTGAGCTATCCTAGGTCGTTTCCCAGGACTGAAATTATTTTCATAGGAAATTTCACCAAAAACGGCTCAGCGTAACGCTTGCGTGAAAAGGCAACTGTCAGATAGTAGACATATAAATTGTTACGTCTACTGTAGACGTAACAATTTTTTTAATACTTATAAAAATATTCTTGATTGTAACAATCAAGAATATTTTTATATTAAAAAATCATACTTATTCTGTATCCTAGATTCTTATTCCTTATTCCAACAAAAGCAAATTGAACAATTATTGCTTAATTTTAGGCTCTGAAATCTGTATTCACATATACAGATTTCAGAGCCTAAAATTAAGCAATAATTGTTCAATTTGCATTACCAGCATAATATCATTAATTTATCAATTTAAAATGGGTAATTCCAACTAAATATTAAATTTAACATCAGTAGAAAATAGTCATATGTGGAAGAAAAATTCTACCAAATTGCAAAAAAAAATACCATGATGCTGACAACCCTAATGTTTGTTTTGATTATATTTAATTATTTAAAACTACCGACGTTAAACTTACACCTGATGATGATTTATTTCGAAACCGGTCGTGTAATTTGTTAAAAAATTTAATAATATCGTAATATAGTGTAAAAAGTGCAAGAAATATTGTGTTTTATTAGTGTTCAATATGAATTTCCACCAAGAACCGACAGTACAATCAATTACATATAAAAGCAAATTGTCTCCAAAGACTCCTACGTCTGTTTTCAGAGGCTGTATTAGCATCTTCTATTTCGATATGTAGCATATTAAATGCCCAAGCTCAGCGGGGCTAAAATGGTAACATTTAGCAATTCCTCTCAATCAATTCAGCAAATGAATTGTGAAAACTGTCAAACTGACAAATGTCAAATCAGTACGAATTACTAGACATGAATTGCCAGCAGAGTTGCATTTTGCGATTTTAAAAAAATGAATCATAAATTATGATTCATATCATGATTCTCCAAAGCGACCATTTTAGCCCCGCTGCTCTCCAATATACCTTAAACTTCAAACTCTATTGCCCCTTTAGATTAGCAAAATGGTTCCTTCAGTGCACATTACTCTGAATATAACACGAAAGTGCGTCTGGCCGGTATAATTAGCCACTATAGGCAATAATAGTGTACTTACAGGGTAATAACGACTACAGCAGCGCTCACTATCTACTGCTGGCGCCAGCGAATCGCATGAAATCTGCCGTCAATTATAATATGGCCTCTGATTTCTAAACTGATAGTTTAGAAATCAGAGGCCATATAACCGGCTAAACAATTTTGAATAAATGTCTAGACTCTAGGTGTTATTGAGACGTTTGCAAAATGCATATTACGATTAATGTCATTTGAATTTGGAAATCTTGCTGCAGAAGTTTCCCAAAAATTGCTTTTAAAAATAATATTAAAACACCCTTAGCATCAGTATAGCATAAATTACATTGTGTAAAATGTATTACTATACAAACATTTTACACAATGTTTTGTCCTTGTCTGATACGGTAGAAAGTAGCTTTACAAAAGTTGTATCTAAGTTAACTATAACGTGCGTACGGTACATATTTAAGTATAGAGAGTAAAGACGCCATACAGATATTTTTCATTAGTAATATTAGTTATATCTACTTCTTTATTACAGCGCTTTACTTTATAGAATTAGCCCCATAAGTCAAAACTCTTCTCTAAACGAAAACCCAACAAAGTTTTCCACAGAATCCTTACTCCGCGAATAAACCGGTGTTATTTATGTAATAGTAAACTCTAAACAATGTCTAGGCGTAAATCGTAATTACTCGTCTGGCTGCCATTTTAGTGTTTGTTGTAGTCTATCAAAACACACGCCTTCATTGATTCGTGACGGTAGGGTTAGCAACTCCGAGAAAAATTACTTTTTCGATCTTTAATGGACAAGAAAATCTTTAAAAAATTATTTTCTTTTTGTATCGCTATACTTATATTTTAATTCCATCGAGCCAGCTCGATGCGAGCCTTCGAGCTGTGAGATTTGCGGGCCTCACAGTAATTATTACTCGATTTGGAGTAAAACTATCGAGCAAAACCGCATGTGAGTACTTAGCATTAGAAGTTATAATAGTTATATCGCATTGTTAATTGATGCATGTATATTGTACATACTCAATGATGTCTATGATCGATAACCAATATGATTGCGAAGCTGACTATAATATTATGCATAATCGATGTTCGTCGTACCTAGAAGGCCCTCTACAGTCTACACGTTCGAAATCGCTTGCTCAAGAGTCGATGTAGAGAGAAAAAATGCGATCTTAGGGTCAAAACACACAGCAACGCTACGCGTAGATGCGTTTCTAAATTTGTACTGAATTGACAGATTTCAAAAGCGTGGACGTCTTGCAAATCTGTCAAATCCATACAAATTTAGAAATAATCTACACGTCGCGTTGCGGTCTGATATCCCTTATCAATCGATATAATATTATACACGATAAATCTCCATTAATCTGGCGTCAATCTGTGATTGACGTCAGATTGATGGTAATAAAAACTACATAATATTAAAAAAATGATCAGTCCATGACTCCGTGGGTTAGACGATCAGTTTTCCGTCAATCTTTACCAGATTGATGAGAAACTGATCGTGTAACCTACGTCATAAGATAACTTTTCTTTTTGACAACCCTACGCACATCCTACGTCCAGTAGCTGATCTTGTCTGGGAGTCAATTGATCCAGACTATTTATAAACCACCGCATTGCCTTTGTTGTTGTCTATGCCCATTATCTATTAAACACAAATATTTGTCCATTAGCACACCACTGCGTAAACTGCTAAAGACACTGGTGCTAACGAAACTAGACACAAAAATTCTTAGTATTATGTGACTTGCGTCGTAGTTGGGGCCGTTTAATAGCCAAATACCAATTTGTGCGTGACCGATTTAAAACGTGGAGGTTTTGGAACACTAAAGAAAATTCCACTTACATTTTCTACACCTCTCAAAATATTGACTTCTTCCAGGACAAATTTTGCAAATTCCTCGGAATACTTTATTTAAATTAATTTAGCAGAGTGGTGAAACTCACCTGGCTAGAATGTTGATATAAAAATAAAACGATTCATCCTATTACATCTCTCCCCTTGATGAAACGTCTAAATAAAATTTCGTCGGGTTTAATTTAAAAAATTGCATACTCCTGTAACGTTACTCTCGTTTGCCTCCGTGAAGTTAATTTAAGTTAATTCAGCTCAAAAAGTAGTATGAAATTCGTGAAAAATACAGGAGCGAGCTCTGGTTAATTTTGCCTGTTTTGCGCAGTTTGCGCATAGCTGACATAGTAAAAGGAGGGGAAGTAAGTTATCTTCGTACAAAGGCACCGCGCGCAGCTTGTATGTGTGCGCCATAGTATCAATGCGTCGCCACGTACGGCACACAACAAAATCTCGGCCAGTTTTACTAGGCTGGTACAGCTGATGCTGATGATATTATGATTTTATCAATGAAATTATGTACTTACTTAATTTGTAAAACCCCAAAATGATAACGAATTTACGGAAATACAGTGTATATAACTATGAAAATTAATCTCCATTGAATTTAAATCACTCTGAACCATGATATAAGCAAATATATTTTTTTTAATTGGAAAACATGTTGGAATACTTCCTAACACAGTAGGTACTTATGTCTAATAAATAATAATATTATGATCACTAATCAGTCATCATACATAGGAAATATTTAGTACCTAATCTGTGCTGAATTGTCTAGTAGCAACAAAATCAGTTTTAATTTTGATCGTAATGATACAATTTTCCATGAAATAAAATAAAAATAACTAAGTAGCAATCAAGTAGGTACAGCAAAGTAAAACTACAAGCGAAGTAAAGCCCGCGCTGACGTCTGCGGCGGCCATCTTTGGTTTCCCAGTGACGTCAGAGCTTAAGCGATGGGAAATAGTGTTATCGATAAAATCCGGGATCGGCCCCGGTGTTATGTGTTGCAGCCTGCAGGTATTCAGTTTATTATAACATAAATCATGTGAACATAAGGGCGAATTCTTCATAATTATTATAATCATTTATTTGCAGAAAGAACACAACAGCTATTAAAATTCGATGATGAATTTATTATAAAGTGTTATAATAAATTCATGAACGGAATGCCGAAGTTACAGCTAAAAAAATTTAGTCAAAATATATGGCATCGCACTTTATCAGCGTAATAATATTCTTTTTTTTTATTATTAAATAAGGGGGCAAACGAGCAAATGGGTCACCTGATGGTAAGCAACTACCGTCGCCTATGGACACTCGCAACATCAGAAGAGCTGAAGGTGCGTTGCTCTTTATTTACACATACACACCCTAAAGTATGTATTATTACTTCGTTCTGTTACACCCTTAACAGCATTTTATCAGTCTTTTTGCTTCAAATATGATAGTGAGTAGACTGAAATGATAACATTAGCATTTAGCTGATACAGACTTAAACACAGAAATAATAATTACATTTTTTGGACTATTATTTATTCGTTTATTATCATTTCTGTAATCAATATTAATCGCATGTCACTTTCCGGTTGTTCAATAGGTATAAAAATATTTGTTATTTTGGATAAGTTTTTCCTTGTTGTTAAGTCTGTGGTCGCGTCTGGTTTTTTAAACTATGTGATTAACTAAGCAGTACCTAACATAAAGTTATCTGTAACGGGAATGTTGGATGATGGTAGCAACTGGAAAATCAATAAAAATGTATCCATACAATTTATAGTTTGAGCGAAAAGCTTTGCAATTATATTTAGAATAGCTGCACCCTTTCCGCCCCGGCCGGGTTTAAAATCGATGAAATATCTCCATCCATTGAATCTGCGATGCACGATATCGGTGCTCTATAGTTTTATAGGTTGTGATAATATTTTCAGATAGCTGCTATGTGCAAAGATGCTTTTGTGTGCTATCACGAGCTAAGAACCATGGTTGGTTCCAATTTTTCTGTGATTTTTGGTAGTTTTTACCTTTACATTACAATTAACCGGGCTTTAATGCTTATAATTTATCTTTTTGTAATCCTGCAAGGTGAAAGACACGACAGTTGACGAAATAGTTCAGTTAGTTTGTTTAGTACATATTTTAATCAATCAGACGATAAAATATGTTAGTCTTGTTTTTGATATACTTGATAATACTTAATTACAATATTGATTAGGTATGAAAATAGTAATTATCTATCACAAAAGAGCAGTAATTATTTTTTTCTTAATTTAAATATTTTATCTACTGCTAATAAGGTAAAATGTACAAAACCATTAGTAGGGCTTGGCTTTGATTCTCATAAGTCATAACTCATAACATAATATTACATTACGTTCCTTATTAACCTAGTGAGAAAAAATAATAACAGTGTAACCTGCACATTACTTGGTTACATTGTAATTCAGCTCGCATCGCTAGCGCGGGACAGGGTGAGGCCGCGTCTGGGGGTCGTCTGCGGCCCGGCGACCTACTTTTGGACCCCCACGGCTGGGGAGTTGGGGCCCCCCACCTCCCGGAGGTCACGCGTGCACCGGGGGGTTACGTAACCGATTAGGGCCAGACGCATTACGCTTTTTTATTTCAATTTCGCATTCGCCGACTTGTAAACATGATTCATTTGACGCGGCGGCAAATTAAAAGCTGCAAATGGATGTTTGGCTTTCTGGTGGGCTTTTAATTCGTAATTGAATCATAACAAAATATGTTTTCATTTTTAGTGAATGCTAATTTGATTTTGTAAAAATATTCTTTGAACCTTGTGGTTTGACCGTTTGACCAAGAACTACCTTTGGACGAAAATAGGATTTTTTGTTTGCCCAAAGTCCTTGTAAACCTAGGATAACCTAGGCACAGTAATTTTGCTAAGAGATATCATATCGACTTCGATTTAAGATATTAATGTAATAAATAATAAAACATTGCATCGAATCGAACATGTCTGAAGAGTCTAGTGTTGTAACTTGTAAAGATGTTTTATCGATAAGGTTTTAATTGCGTTATTTAACAAGTGACGACCAATGTTTATTAAAATTGCTAATGAAAATTCTAAAATGACGAATAACAGGATTAAGAAAGGTAACATCGAATGAGTTTACTGTGACTAAAACAAGCATTTTCTCAATTTCAGGCGGTGGAGACGGTGGTATGCAAGCCGGAGCCACCGGAGTCCCCTCCTAAGAAGTCCCGGGGTGACGACTACGGGTATCCCCTGTACCTGGACCCGTACGTGCACCTGCGGTACCGAGCCTTCCGGCCCTGGGGCAAGGAGCCGGCGCTGCAGCACCCCGAGCGTGTGGTCCGCGTGGCCGACTGCACCCGCCTCGAGCCCGACTTCCAGCCCAACGTGGCGCTCAAGCCCCGCACCCCCCCGGCCGATGACGTCACCTCCTCCACCTCCCCCCCGCCCGACTCCGAGCTCGCCGCGCGCCTGCTCGACGCCGAGGCGCGCCTCAGCGAGCGCGAGCGGCGCCTCGACGAGCGGGAAGCAGAGCTCGCCCGCCGCGAGGCACGACTCGAGGAGCGGGAGAGGGAGATAGAACGACGCGAGCGAGCGGGCGAGAGCGAGACGGAAGTCAAGCCGGACCCCAGCGAGCCGTGTTGACCGACGGGGGTCATCGTGAGGCTCCGCTTCTAGTGTTGTGTTGTGACGAACGCTCGTGCGTCGAGTACAAAGTGACCCCGAAGTTAGTGATGTGTACGTAGCGCCGAGTCCGACTCGGCGTCCCAGGACTAGTGCCGAGCTGCCGACCTAACCAAGGCATTTAGAATAATTTTAAATCGTAAACAGTATTTAATTAATTTAATTCGAGTTTCTGAGCCTAATTTTGAATACTATATTTATTAACTATACTTACTTTTAACTCGAGTTTTTAAACCACTCGTTGCAAGCGATGTAATTTTTTTATAAATCTTCACTATGAAGCTTCGAAGTTCGAAGTAGACGTAGACTTTTCTCAGAGAATAGGTCGCTCTTGAAGTAATATTCCGAATGTCTGTTATATTGTGCCGCTGTATTTTTTATTTGTTTACACGTTTTTCCAGCGTTACAGTAGCTGGCATGTCGAAACTGTCAAGCACACTCGTTAGCAGTGTACGTAGCAATTACTATCACGTGAGATGGTAACATTATCTTTTTATTCAATGCCTTGATTGGAACGACAGTTTCCCGAGTACGACATAATATTCAAATTGTTTTTTAAATGTGGAAATCGATGTACATATACGTATCTAAAAAGTACAGTTTTAATGATTTTTCTATTTAATATACAGTTTTTCATGTAGTCTTTTTTGAATGTGTGCCATTCTGAAGGTACTCCCGTTACCTTTCCATGTAACCTCATCTATGCTTTTTCAATAATACTCACGTAATATAATATAATAGATTTAAAATACAACAATAAGCATAATTTATACAGGGTTATTTTTAAGGTTTATCTTTATCTACCACAGTATTCGTCTGTCTTTGTTACCAATACAATAAACCGATGTTAAGTTTTTTATCTGTACAATTATACAAAATAAAATCGGCACTGGCTAGCCAGTTTCATTGATTGAACTTGGCTTGACACGCTGCCGCGCGTCTAGATCGCTCCTCGGTGATCCTGTTTAAACATAACTCTGTATAAACTCGAGAAGCAATTTTCTGGAATGGTTGTAAAAAAAATCTGTGTACCTAAATATAAATCCTTGTTAACTTCCAGTAATCTTCTACAATATTTTGTATTGTTAGTACCGATTATCTCTGTTATGTTTCAACACACCAGTTGGATTTTCTGAGTGTATAAAGTTTGTAATTCAGCGGCCTAAATTCAATTGAATTGACACATAATGAAATCAAAGTTTACAAAATATAAAGGGCTAACATCCCGTGTTCTACCTCATTGTAAATAAATTTATATTTGGCTAAATTAATAAGAAATGTAAGTTTTTTTAAGACTACTTATTAATTTCGAGCATGTACTTTGGAGCAATAATTTGATTATTATAACGGTGTGAATTATCACTGCCTGTCTATAATAGAACTTTTCTGTCTGTTAGACTATACAATTACTTACATTTTTAATAATATTTTAAGAGTAATCGGTTGTATATACGTACCGTCTGGCATAATGACAGTAGTACCTATGTCTCGTTCTTATCATCACAATTTAAAAATATCTTACGTCATTTGTAATGAACTAGTGATGTACCTTTAGCATTTTTTATAAAGTCGATATTTTTCATAGTTATTGCCAGTGTGCATTTTTGGCGACTGAACTATCTTCTTCGTAACTAAAGTTATGATTACGCAATTTGTGATTTAGCTGATTAGATGCTTTATTTTAAACGTCTTTGTGATGTAACGGTTTTTTTAATAATTTAATCCCCGGTTCGTGAAACTTAATATATCGATTCTCGATATTTTCGTGTTATACATATAAGTGGAGTAGTGAAGGGGAATTCTTGTAAAGAATGTAGTTAGTTAACAAAATTAGTTGAGATTTATCGAATAGAATATTCGATTTTTTCTGGCAACCGAGAGCCAGTTCTACCCGCGCTGAGGAAACGATATTATGAAAACGTGAAATTAGATTTCACACACTGAAGTGACTTGTAACATTTGGCAAAGCTCAAACATGTTTAGATTCTTAATGTTTTTTCTTTTAATATTTTATTCCTTTGAGAGTGCTATGTTATGTTGTAGCTAGTTTTATGAAGTATTTCAGTTAGGTAAGGTCGTATCTCTAGTCAGAGACTTTTGAGAAAAAATTACCATTTTAATATATTCAAATAGGTACTGCAGGCAAGTGAAATAACTTATTTTAAACAATAGAAATAATCGTAATCGAGCTGTATGTCAGTATGTGGTATGTATAATAAGTTGTATAATATTATAATGAAACTTTTCTGTCAGTACCACTGTTGGTTATATTGTATTTTGGTGCTATAATACTTTTGGCTTGGCTAACGTAGACTTTAATTATTGTAAATAAAATAATTTAATATTTATTGGCAACAGTTCAGTCTGATCCTTTTGTGAAACTATTTTTGTTATTTTTAATGATTATTGGGCTAAGCCGTCTCTCACTTTACGATTGTTATCCTCCTTTTTACTTGTGGTTTGTTTTAGTTTTTTGATAAAAAAACTTATTTACCTACTGTTGGTTTCACTGAAGTTGGTATCTATCGGAGTAGTAATTAAATTATAAATATTTTATGGGATTGGTGATTTAAAATATGTTACGTTCATTCAATACATTATTACGTTTTGTGTACAGTTCTATGCTAGGCCTCTAGGTCTCTCATAAGCGTGGCTTGAATTCTTAAGTTACTTATATATTACATTTAATCGATGGAAAAGTTTCAAAGTCTCTCACTGTCTGCTAATCAAAATTGTAAAAGTTTAAAACGGTGCTAATTTTTAACCCGGAGTATGATTTTAAAGTGCTTTTATAAAAAAGGTTTAACCTGCTAACAAAATTGTATTTGGTATTTGTTTTCCTAGTTATAAAATATTCGAAAAAAGAGACAGTGAGAGTAAAAATGTAAATATTATCTATTTTATAATATGGTATGAATATGAGCGATTGTAAGGCTGTTTTTAAACCCTAAAGCACGAGTAAGTGCAGAAAATACTTGTCTATTACTATCACCAACAATTAATGTAACAAAATTTACGAGTAAAATATTTTGGCTTTGCAAAAGCAAAACACAGTTGTGAATTATTTGAAAGACTCGATATTGAAATAGTGTGTCACATCTCTATGCACTAGAGTTATTTTAGACAAGTTTTTCTTGCACTTGATGATTTGTTAGGGTATAACATACTCCTGTGATCTCAAAGCGTGAATGTATTACATTATGTAGAATTCATTAAATATCGCAATTTGGAAATATCACGTTTTATGAGCCCGATTAGGAAAATAAAAAACAAATAGAGGGCTTCATTTTGATAAAAATGTAATTAACACAAGCCCAGATTGCCGTGTTGTTGGATCTTGTCTTAAATCTCAAAGATTTGGCACTAAATTTCAATTTAATTTAGTTCCGTTATAATCCTTAAAATGTCTAGGTTTTTTATTTTCCTTCTCAAGCTATAATAATATCAATTACCTACCTCTCGACGTATTATTTTTTAAAGAAATTAAAAATGCAAGTGGATTGTTTTGTGCCAACAAAATAAATAAAAAGAAGAATGGATTAAATTTGGAGTGTCATCCCGGAATGTCGATAAAACATAGCCCAACACTAGTATTTTGTAACATTCTCTGTTATTTAAATTCTGAGAAAATATTTTTTATCTTAATCAATTTCTGTTTAAAATAAATACTTTTTTAAGATTTGTTTAAAAATTATACTTAGTTGTTAAATAAACATCTTTTTCCAAAGTAATTGTAAAGAGTGGAAGGGCTGCAGCTTGCAAAACACAGAGACATGATACTTATAACTAGACAGCGCACCCAAAAACGATGTTTTCCTAAAATTAGTTCTATTTCTTTAACAATACGGTAGGTATTTCCCTCTAAGCGGTAGCATGCAAAAAGCGGTCCGAGCGAGAGCGTTCCCGCTGGTAGTGTGTCCTTGTCTGACTTCTTGCCAGCTCACATAATCATTTCTTTTGATTAAAATGTTAGAAAATGAAATACTTTTCTTTTTAATAATTTGCCAATACGAACGTTTCGTAAACTTGGAAACGTGTTTAAACGAAGTTGTACAGTTTTAATAATTAATATATTAGGTGATTGTACTCGAAAGTATAATTCAAAACTGAGCAACAGTGTGGTAATTAGATATTTTGGTACTGGTAATACTAAATGTAAGATGGCGATTTGCTTTGGTTGTTTGTTTGTTTTTCGTGTTTCGATTTGCAACACGAACAAGTCCTTTTTCGTAATAAAGTTTATTATATTTTTATGAAAAACGGTGAATTATTGTCGTGTGAAAGGTGACAGGGTGCAATAATGAGTAGGTAGTTGCTATTCCTTCTACGGGAAAGTAAAAACAACAATCTTAATCTTTCAGGTAACCATGAATTTGAATTATTGGAGATGCACCAAATGGCATGAAAAGTATAAAGTAAGAAAAGTAATATTAATGAAGCTCTGGATTTCTTTTGAGTCGGTGCTAGCCAAATAAATCCTGGCTTTTATTTTTTACCTATACTATCGGAAATCGCCGCTTATACCGCCTATATACTACCGCTATTAGCTAGACTCGTTATCAATAACCAGATAACGCCCGGAATTCCGTTGCGCAAAAATTCGTTTATTGCGTGGGAACCGTACATTTTTCCGGGATAATATCCTATCCTTTCCCGGGACTCAAAGTATCTACATCCCAAATTTCAAAAAATCGGTTCGATTTGAGCGTGAAGAGGTAACAGACAGACGGACGGACACACTTTCGCATTTATAATAATATTATAATATAATATGACATAAGTACATAAGTATCATAAGTATGTATCACACACACACACAGTGCACAGTCTAGTTGTAAGTATCATGTCTCTGGCAAAACATGATGGGCACCTAAGGTTCAGATTTCAGAATCCAAGGATCTTGACTCTTGAGATGTTGATGATGTACCTAATTATGTTTTAAACATGTTTTTAACCTTCTCGTTGCCCCACTATCTCGCATGTAAATATTTATTATTATATTTTTTTACGAGCATACAATTAAAAAATAAATAAGTCGAGAGGAACGTTTATTTGTATTTGTGTTACCGTATTTATTACCGGTTTCCCAGTTTAAGTGGATTTGACTTCTTTATGACTTGTGTGTGCTTCAACCAGAAATTATTTTGCGATGAAAAATAATTTAAATCCAATAACATTCCGTTTTTTGGATTCGTACGAGACACATAATATGGCCGTTCTCGAATGCTACTTAGGAGTCTCCTAAAACGGGCAACATGTTACATGCCTCAACATTTTGCTAGTTTTAGGAGCCTCTCAAGCCTTTCGGAATTAGCGTGACTTGAGGACTTAAGTAGCGATTGAGTGCCGAAAATCAGCAAATTGTATATTATAATATACTTTATAAAGTACCTGATAAATTAGCGTAAGAATATAATGAGAATCGATTTCTGTTGGCACACACACTATCGTAACGAGGTGGATGTGTGTTTTTGGAAAATAAAAGCTTTTAAAATGTGGAGCAATAAAACGAAATCATTTCCAAACGGATGTTTCATTTTCCCGCTTTTTAACCGACTTCCAAAAAACGAGGAGGTTCAAGATGAGACCGCACTGCACCAGCCACCAAGCACTGCACTTGCACCGGTGTAACTACGCTGCGGCGAATCGGCATTCCGCATTCGGCGCGACGCGACATTTCATTTCAATTATTATTTTTAACAAAAAATTAAAACCGACTTCCAAGGTAAAAATAATAATAATATGAACTAAAAAGTATCAAATAACTCTTACTCTTTAATACTTATTGCCTTATTCAGAATTCGTCTAAATCTCAACTATTTCTGTACCTAATACAGTCTTCATTGTTTTGAAGTCGGTAAAAAATTAAAACCGACTTCCAAGGTAAAAACAAGAATAACATCCTTATAATATGAACTAAAAAGTATTAAATAATTTTTCTTATCTAATAGTACCCTTTTCCGAATTCGCCTAAACCTTAACTATTTCTGTACATAGTACATACTACAGTCACAATAGACATAAACAGTCATCATTAGTTTGAAGTCGGTACCAGTCCCAAAAGTTTCAGATATTCTGACATTGACTGAACTCACTCAATTAGCTGGTACCGACTTCAAAACAATGAAGACTGTATTAGGTACAGAAATAGTTGAGATTTAGACGAATTCTGATTAAGGCAATAAGTATTAAAGAGTAAGAGTTATTTTAATACTTTTTAGTTCATATTATTATTATTTTTACCTTGGAAGTCGGTTTTAATTTTTTGTTAAAAATAATAATTTCACTCTTTTTAGTTATCTACAAGATAAGGCTTTATGCGTAAATAACCAGTACGAATGTTAAATATTCACATTGTGTTACTGTAAGCGGTAAGTGGTAAATGCTTGCAGTTATCTAAGCGATGCTGCAATTTCCAAACTTTTATCTTTAAAGGTTCAGGAGTTATGTTGAGTGTCTCTGGCTCCAGGGAAACCTTCGTATGAAATTTCACTTATTTGTGACATAATTATGTTTAAGTTACTAGAAACAACTTCCTAACCACTATGTGTGTTTTAATAAATTTCAAGGATTTACCTCGACTGCTCATAGATCCCATCATCAAATCACCGCTTTCGTAATTGTTATACAAAATTTAGATTATATCCTATACAACACCACAAGAATTTTTAAAAAAACGGTCCACAAACAGCGAAACAATCATCAAAAACATCCGCTTCGATGCAAAATATCACGAAAAGTACCACTAATTGGGTCATAATTTGATGACCCATGGTATAATTATAATTGTAATGACGATGATTAATCAAATTGATAAATTGGCTTATGCTTTCAGTGGTTTAAACAACGCAAAAATCCCCGAACATGTATCTATAGGGATTCGAAAGTTCTATTGGGTACCTTCGGATCCAGGGTATAACCTGATGTGAAGTCTTTTTTTTTTTTGGTAGCATGTGCCTCGAATACTTTAGAAAAAATTGAAATTACTATATGTTTCCATACAAATTCCAAGAAGTCCCCTCGATTCCTCAAGGATCCCATCATCAGATCACCACCATGCCATGGTACCATGGTATGGTGAGTATAGTATAAGGAAATGCTAAACTTCTAATTCGTGATTTTATGAGTATCTCACAATAGTGTTGAAGGTGAGGTAAAAATTTAAAACAAAATATGAGCACCTCGCTACGCGCATGGGCAATACGAAGGATTATTTGGAGTTTCTTGGGTTACGTAAGTAATTTAGTGAACCTTTTACTTATTACTGGTGTTCAATTCTTTAATATCGCTTTAATTTGGTTATTATCACCTGTAAAATATTACTTACCTAAATGTGCAATAGTGGGGAAGTCCGTCTAACTTGCATAAGGAAAGGCCGTCATATGCCGGTCTTACCTCCAATCAGATATTGTCAACCTTTTCAAACCTACTAGATGGCATTGCCCATAAAGTGGCCCGGTTCACAAGTGCCCTGGAAACCTGACCTCCACCACCGAAAATTATGATTTTGGGCTCATAACTTTATAAGTAAATAATATTAATATGTTCTTTTATAACGTTGTTTTATTTTAAATTACGGATTACACATGTGACATGTCAAAAAATTTTTGATAGCCCTGAACCCAAACACATGCCGGACTTGCCCCAATTATTTTTTTTTACTCAATAAAAACTAAATGAGACTTTAAGATTATAACAGTATAGTTCTTCTTCAATAACTCCTACTTACAGATGTCACTATCTGGTTTTTAGTCTCTTTAGTGTAGGTACATACGATGTCGAAATGCGCCTTTAGATGGACTTGCCCCAAAGACTGGGAAAGTCCGTCTACAATATGTTTCTTTGAAACATCAACTATATTTGCCACACAATAAATACGTGGGGACATAATATTATTACTAGCTGTTTGACCGAGCTTTGCTCGGTATCCGATGAAAATGACATTTTCTTGAAATGATTTCTAGCTAGATCGATTTATCGCCCCCGAAACCCCCTATACAGTGTGTAACAAAAATAAGTGATAATACTTTAAGGTGTGTACGTGTTCCTTGTAGAGAGTTCACTGTGAAAGTAGCAGCTCTGAAAGACGAATTTTTTTTTTCACTTTTGTATGGGCAAGGGCCCGAGCGTCACGAGTTTCCCCATACAAAAGTGAAAAAAAATTTTGGTCTTTCAGCGCTGCTACTTTCACGGTGAACTCTCTACAAGGAACACGTACACACCCTAAAGTATTATCACTTATTTTTGTTACACCCTGTATATAAGTACTAAATTTCATGAAAATCGTTGGAGCCGATTCCGAGATTCCAATTATATATATACAGTGTGTAACAAACTCTGCAAAGCAGCTCTGAAAGACGAAAAAATTTTTTCACTTTTGTATGGGCAAAGGCCCGAGCGTCACGAGTTTCCCCATACACAAGTGAAAAAAATTTTTGGTCTTTCAGCGCTGCCACTTTCACAGTGAACTCTCCACAAGGGACACATACACACCCTAAAGTATTATCACTTATTTTCGTTACACCCTGTATACAAGAATTGCTTGTTTAAAGATATAAGATAAACGTCTGTATTAAGTTTATAAAAGATTACTTTACCATCTACTGTGAACACCGTCTTTCTAGATACATTACAAAAGGAAAACCAACCAAGTTGACCATATTATAATATGAGTATGAATAATATTATTATTGTTTGTGTGCTGTTTCATTCTAGAAGGCATGAGTCCTCTTATTATAATATTAGCTTTGTTCACAATATCATTGTGTTGATGCTATGGATTTTCTAATGAGGATATCAGCTATTAATATAATTTTCCTTCCCTATCCTTGTCGATTTCGTTAGAGCTTATAGCACTGCACAGTAAAGATTTTTGAAGACACTTTATTATTTTTAGTGTCGCTTTACTATTCAAGTAGGTACGACACTTAATAATTATTTATGTATGGTCCAGTGAAATTAGGCTTAAATTAGGTAGGAACCTCGGAATTTGAGATACCCAGCTGTATGTCTGTAAATATTTGTAAATTGGCACCCTAATTGTTGTCTCAAAACCTTGCTCAAAACCTACGTAATATGGTAGGGTGTCCGCAACTATTAAATTTCAAGGTCAAAAGGTCATAAAAATCGGTTTTTGCGTTTTTTTTTGTTAATATTTCATTTCCTATGGGTTTTTTGCTATTTGTATTTATTACCATAATGTAGAATACAAAATTCTCTACAACTTCTGTTCGAAATTTTTTTATACGGTGAACCGTTTCCGATAAAGAGGGCGGAGAGCGCGCGGTCAAAGTATCACTTCAGGTTAACCGGTGCCTCCGGTCGAAAACGCGCCATATTCAATGTGTCGCGACACCGGTGTCCGATCCTTTAATGTCGTAATGTATGGCATATTAATTCATCAATAAATTGGCTCTCAAATTTTGTCTCTCTCTCGCGGTTGTAAAATGGCAGCCAGCTCGGGTTATCACACTAATCTGACCAATACTTCTCATGTATTTAATAGCTAAACTTATGGACTACGCTTACACAGGCAATACGTTTTGAATTTCGAAAATTAAACATAGATACCGCGCGCTCTCCGCCCTCTTAACTCTTTATCGGAAACGGTTCACCGTATGAAAAAAATTTTTGAACAAAAGTTGTAGAGAATTTTGTATTCTACATTATAGTAATAAATACAAATAGCAAAAACCCATAGGAAATTAAATATTCACAAAATAAGTGCAAAAAACCGATTTTTGTGACCTTTTGACCTTGAAATTTAATAGCTGCGCATACCCTACCATATGTAGGTTTTTAGACAACATTTAGGGTGCCAATATACAAATATTTACAGACTTCAGGCGCGGTCCGAAGGGGGGGGGGGGGGTCACAGGGGACATGACCCCCCCCCCCCCCCCAAGTCTAAGGACAAAATTGAAAAATCTCATCTCAAAATCTAGCCAAATAATAAAAGAAAATTTCTAGCTATTCCCTAACCACCACTGCGTCCGACCTTAGACAGCTGTCAACCCAGAACCGTCCGAGGGCGCAAATAAAAAAATATTTATTTGTGTAGTGAGTGACCCCCCCCAAATTCAGGCTGCGACCGCGCCTGACAGACTTACAGCTGGGTATCTCGAATTCCGAGGTGAACTTACTATTATTAATTGGACTAGTAATCCTTTATTTCAGACCGCAAAGCTGCGCAAGGTTCTGGCTTAAAACTTAAGCCGTAGGGTACACTTGTTAGTAAACAAGATGAGTAATTTTTACAGTGACTTGACAATAACAGAACTAGGGATTACCTACGTGCTAATAATTATTTTAATGTTCCCAGCGTGTTCACCAATGAGAACAATAAGTACATGATAGGGTAGTCCACTTTAAGGCACTATTGTAAGTTACAATTTGGAGAACACGCTGGGAAAATGGGAAAATGGGAGCACGCATGGGCGTACCCGCTGCCCTCCCTGAATCATGTTCACATTATAAATTTTTTATTCTTTATAAACACCTAGCTTATGAAAAATCGGATGGCGCAGAACCTGGGTAATTTGCCCCCCCCCCCTGGCCCAGAACCTGGGTACGCCCATGATTTGTAATGTCTTGATCTATGAAAAAAATAGCCATAGGTAATAGGAAGCCGGTAGATCAGCAGCCCTAGATTTATGAAAAGGCCGTATAGGCCGCGGCAGCGTCCTATGGGAGGGCGGCAGCGTCCTAGGAGGGCGGCAGCGTTCTAAGGAGGCGGTAGATTTCGTACATGGGGCGGCGGAAAAAGTGGCCTACACTTAGGGTTGCCAGGCATGCAGATAAAGCCGGACACAGTCAGGTTTTTGATTACGTGTCCGGCTAAAATTAAGAGGAGTCCGGCTTTTGTAGAGCTTTGAATCAATATAATTTTAAATGAAAATCTACTAATTTTCGAAGGTCTTACACGTAATGAAATGTAAAATTGTTTTAATAAAACAGAAAATTACGAACTTATTCCTACACTAAAGTTCAGATTCTAAGTGCTCGATAGCAGGACTTTTTTGTACAAATGTCCGGCCAAGCTGGCTGCTTTGTCCGGCTTTTCGGTTTAACGACCTGGCAACCCTACCTACACTAATAAAATAAATTAAAAGGGTTAATAACATTAAACACTAGATGACGGCCGTAACTTCGTTGCGCCAAAAATCGTTTATCGCCCGAGAACCGTACATTTTCCCGGGATAAAAAGTATCCTATTTCCTTTCCCGGGGCTCAAAGTATATCCATACTAAATTTCAGCAAAATTGGTTCAGCGGTTTGGTCGTGAAGAGATTAAACAGACAGACGGACAGACAGACAGAAAGACACATTTTCGCATTTATAATATTAGTTTGGAAGTATGGATGGCTACACGTAGGCACTTGAAATATTCACAAAATAGGTAGGTACTATTAGCACAGTGTAGATAAATAGATCTATTTATCTACACTGTGGTATTATTTGTGGGTTGCACCAACTTACTTTAACTATAACTGTAACTTTAACTATAACTACAATGCAAAATAACCAAAACTATATCTACTTTAAAATTGAGTTCCAAAATTCCACCGTAACATACATACTTACATACATACAGAGCAAGTTAAGTAAAAGCTTTTAAAATGGACGCCATCAAGACGCCATATTTAACCATAACCAAAGAGCTAGACAAGGCTTTAAATACACGTGTCGAAAAAAAGGAACTAACGCTGTCATCATACAAAAACGCCATTTTTGACAGTTCTCCTTTACCAGCAGCGCCACCACCCACGTTCTTATAAAGCCTTGTCGGACCAGCAACGTCTTCTGTCAAATTCTGTGGTCAAAGTTAAATTAGCCTTAACTATAACCATAACTTTGACCACAACTTTAACTTTAACCACGCCTCTGGTGCAACCCAACCTAGACATTACGTCTTAGTACTTTTAATAATTTGTAGTAAAATAAAATAAAATATATTTAAGGGGGGCCCCCCATACAAAAATACATTTTTTTAGGTTATTTTTGCTCTTAAATAGTACGGACCCTACGTGCGCGACTCCAACTCGCACTTGGCCGTTTATTTGTTAGTACTGTGAGAGCTAGACTTTGTTTAAGTCTATAATAATTAATTTAACGTGGGAGAGCCATGCTCCGGCACGAATGGGCCGGCTCGACCGGAGAAATACCACGTTCTCACAGAAAACCGGCGTGAAACAGCGCTTGCGCTGTGTTTCGCCGAGTGAGTGAGTTTACCGGAGGCCCAATCCCCTACCCTATTTCCTTCCCTACCCTCCCCTATTCCCTCCCCTTCCCATCCCTACCCTCCCCTATTACCCTAGTCCCTCTTAAAAGGCCGGCAACGCACCCGCAGCTCTTCTGATGCTGCGAGTGTCCGTGGACGACGGAAGTTGCTTTCCATCAGGTGACCCGTTTGCTCGTTTGCCCCCTTATTTCATTAAAAAAAAAATATATCAATAGTAATGACTATAATGTGATATTTAATTTAATGTGTAATTAATTATTAGTATATCATACCGAAGTACAATACGATCGTTAAGAAATATTGTACGTCTTTAGCAGCTATCCCTATCTCCTATATAAGTCCTATAACCTCTAATATAATACTTACTTTATCTATGAGTGAAAATGTTTAAAAGCAAACTGAGGCAGATTGCATCTTTTAAAAATATGTACATAAAATATTATACAGTAAGTAGGTACTTATTTGATATCCGGTTTCGATTTTTTCAGATAATATAACTACCTTCAAGTGCCAAGATGGTTATCCTTGGTAAAACCTGGTCTCTGGTAAAACTAGGAAGAGTAGAGCAAAGAGAATATTATAATCACTATGGGGTAGAGCGAGGTAAGATGGAATAGCTACGAGACGACCAGTTATCGAACACAATGGGGATTGTCCATTTTTTTTTAATTTTGCTCATTACAAAAACATTTCGAGGAATAAGGTCAGTGATCGTTTTTCTGTATATAAACGAAAAAATACCCATTAGTTACTTATATTTTTGAACAAATATGTTTAACCTTTGTTTGACCTTCGATGGCGTTAAATTAGCAATAAATTCGACCAACATTACGTTTCGAACTTTTGGTAGGCCGCCGATGATGACGTCAGAGCGAAACTTTAAAAATTTATTGAGAAAAAACTAGCCAATGAATTTCAAAATTATTTAATTTATATTCTTAAAATACCCTATTTTAACGAAAAAAAATATAAAAAGTACATGTGATTTTTTTTGGACAATGCCCATTAGGTACCTATAAAAAAATTTTCTCGTGTCGACTTAATTAGGTTAATAATATAATATACTCGACTGTTTATAAATATGTGATAAATTTTGTTCTCGCAAACGGATGTAAGCTTGTATTATCAAGTGTCAACTAAATACTGTTATGAAAATGTTATTAACAATAACCTTTACATAAAAAGTCTAGTCAAAGTCTAAAGCAGCGATACTCAACCTGCGGCCCGCTAGGACTTTTTCAGTGGCGCGCGTTAAGTTAAACTATTTTGAATTTCACGCCCACCGGAAAAATAGTACAAACTGCAAAGTCGTCGTGAAAGTCGTTAATTCTTTTAAATCGCTTATTTCAAAGAACGTTATGGCGACGCCTTGATAATTTGGATGTAGCGATATCGATTTTTCTCAGCAATGACTGAAAGCTAATAAACTAAAGTTCATTGTCAGTATTCATCATGTCTTTGAATTACCCATAGCATAACACGATTGGTCAACTTTTATAACACAGAATAATCAATTAAAAAACCTCTGTAAAAAAGGGATTCCTATTTTGTCAACAGAGGAAAGTGATTTAAGGTTCCAAAATTTCATAGCATACACTTTAATTTGCTCATAGCTCATATGAAATGTATTTATGGTTTTTAAATTACGCGACAAAAAACATTTTGTCGCTTTCGCCCTTTCCATTTTTTGCTGTTCCATTGCATTTGCAAGCAATCTAAAACATAATATCCAACACGGTTTTTTACTTTAACGCGGCGTCACCTTAAGTAATCAATTTTGGTTACGGCCCGCAGGCCGCCACCCAAGGAAAAAACGTCTTTGTGGCCCGATTATAAAGAAGGTTGAGTACCACTGGTCTAAAGTCTACGTAACCAGGTAGTAGGTACAAAAATTCACGCATACCTACAAGGCTACAGGCTACAGGATACAGACTACCGCGTCGCGAAGACTGGTTCAAAATTCAAATAATTGTTACTTTGACCATGAATTGACTAGCGTTTTCGGCATCTAGAACTGCCCCGGGGACCGGGGCAGGGTAGGCAGGGCGCAGGCCGAATGGATACGAAAATAGACGAAGTTTAAAATACTACCACAGAATATACAGGAGTCTTTTAGCGCTGCTACTTTCACAGTGAACTCTCTATAAGGAACACATACACACCCTAAAGTATTTTATTCGTGTTTTATCGAATACCGAGCAAAGCTCGGTCAAATAGCTAGTTAGCTAGTATATATATAATATTATAAATGCGAAAGTATCTCTGTCTGTCTTGCTTTCACGCCAAAACTACTGAACCGATTGTAATGAAATTTTGTACACAGATAGTCTAAAGCCTGAGAAAGGACATAGGCTACTTTTTACTGAAAAAAGGGCGTGTAAGGGGGTGAAAATGCATAAAATTTGTTCAAATTAAGTTACATCGCGCTATCGCTTGCTCTTACGTATTTCTACAGGTGGTACAATTTCAAATACTATATTTTTCGATTCTTTAGATTGTTTTACACGCTTGTATAATATAACTCACTACTCAGTAATGTATCTATGCAGTGACGTAACCTTTAACCTATCAATGATAAATTATAGTTTATGGGTAAAGTTGTGTAATGGGGGGCTAAATGGGTTTTAGGCATAAATAAAGTTTAATTTAAAATAATGAAATATTATGTGCACACTGCACAGCTGTTTTTGGGTATTTTGATTTAAGGGCAGGACCCCCGTAAGGGCTACTGGCGCCTGTGTGCAAAAAATGGATTTTGGCGTCCCTTTAGGCAATTTTTTGGGTCCTCGGTTTTGGCGCCCCTACAGAATGGCGCCCGTGTGCATTGCACACATTGCACATAAGGTAGCGGGAGCCCTGTTTAAGGGGTACTAGGGTTTTAAAAAGCTTTTAAATTTGACAACAATTTTGTTGACACCGCGCGCTATAAACTGAAGTCCACGCGGACGAAGTCGCGGGCACGGGGCAACAGCTAGTTAGGTTTTAAAGTAGATAATATATTATATTAGCACAGAATATATATTAGTATCTACATCCTACTCCGTAGTATTAGGTAGGTAAGCCTAACCTATAAGTTATTTCTAAATAATATTTTAAGATATTAGGTACTTAGATAATAATATGTTCCAGTGGAAGTTTTAACAAAAAGAAACTAAGTATAGGTAATTATTATTCAAAAACAAAAAAATATATTGGACCGTAGTTCCTTATCGCGCGCTGCGCATCGGGCTAGACTGAAAAAGTTGTAACGACACTTTTTTATTAGTACCTGCATGGTAGGGGCAGAGGGCGTGAATAGTATTCCTATGCGTCAACTAGATTGCGTTTTTTGAGAATAATCAGCGACGCGTTGTTAGTATTCCTGGGCGTCAGTAGACGGCGTTTTATTTAATAATTTTTTTGAGTGTATTTGTAATATAATATACAGGATTTTTGAACGTAAGAACTAAGAAATAACTTCGTTCCATTCGGGTGTCCCTTGACACCTCTCAAGTATTTATATTGCAGCTCAGGCAAGTAATAACAATAAAAATAAAAAGTAAACTTTGTATAAAAATATTTTATTTTATAAAGAACGTAATAAAATTTACATAGTGCATGTTGCAAAATATGGAATGGTATTAATTATTATTCTTAATTAAGTATAGAAATAAAATAAACATTTAACATTGAATAAACATAAAAGTATTGGCAATATAAATTATTATTAACATTTCCATAAAACATGTTTTAAATGTCATTATCTTTAAGAATATGACATACTTTTATTGCGGTCCTTTCTTCGTTATCTCAGCAATAAAAATAACTCGATTCACATGTATCATTATAACAATACAGTGATAAACTTATTACGATTTCTTGTGACCATCATACTGACATCGCCTTCAATGTTGTTTACATTAAATGCCTTAGTCCCTCTACCCTTCCCGTGTATAAAACTAGCGCTAACATTTACAACTTGGAGCGTATAGCATCGATTCTGCCGGCGGCTGATTTCTGTAGGTCCGTCAGTTTCATCGCCAGGCCCATGTTGCCTTGGATCTTGATTTTTCCCTGGAAGAACGCCTTCTGAGGGTTAAGTTTGCCGGAGATTAGGTCGGCGACGTCCGCGTCGTTGATGGTGAAGGTGACGTCACACTTGTCCTTGCCGTTGTAGCAGACTTTGCCCTTGCCCTCCTTGGCGTTGATCACCCAGTAGCCCTCGGCGCCGTTGGGCCCGGCCTTCACTCGGAAGCCGTAGATGCCCCTCACCTTCTCTATGAGGTTTTCCGTGTCAGATGCCATCGCCTCCTCCAGGATCTTCATGTATTTGTACACTTTGAAGTCCTGGGGATCATCGGTGATGGCCGCGACCTGGTTGGGCACGACATTGGCGAAACCTTTGCGATACATGGCTATGACGACGGCACCTCCTAATCCCAAGTTGTGCTGAAGAGCGATTCGCGCGCGAGGTACCTGAAACGAGTAGAGAATAAATTATTGCTATCACACCTTATCGGCGTAACGACTAACGAGTGTGGCGAAAACGTCAAGAACGTGATAAGTAGTTGATAGCAGTGACCCTTGCACTGCTGGCTTATCGAAAACGCGACCAATGTCCTCTTTGTGAGATTTAACCGATATGCGAGTACGTGTACAAGTAACAAAGTCCATTGTTGTTTAATTAATATTATTGGTTGTACCAGGGCCCCCGTAAGGGCTAGTGGCGCCTGTGTGCAAAAAAAGGATTTTGGCGCCCCCTTAGGCAATTTTTTGGCGCCCCTAAAGATGACGATTTGGCGCCCTAGAGGATGTTGCCCAATGCAATGCACACATGCACACATTGCACATATTATGGTAGCGGGGGCCCTGGGTTGTACACTTGTAAATGTGAAGCTGTTGTATTGTGGATGAGTAAATGACGACACGATTTAGATTCTCCACATGTGTCTAGAGATGGCGAATTCTCAATGGCTTTAGTTGACCCATCAATCCCCAAACGACACCCGGCTTGCCACAATCGAGGTGTTAAAGATTTAAATTATGAAATTGGACAATGCAATTATGTTGTACATAAGGTGTAAGTAAGGTTAAGGTTGTTAAGTAAATAAGGAAATAGTATCTTTAGCAATAAGTTACTATTAATAGTCTATTGTTGGAGCGCAAGATTAAAAAATAATTTATCATACTGAATTCAGCTTAGGAACAAGGAAGAATTAATTAAGTATGTACTAAATATTATTACTTAATTACAAGAACGTTAGCTAACAAATTATAGTTGTAAATTAATTAATAATTATATTTTTCTGTAACAAGATATAACATTAGATTTTTTTAATAGTCAAAACCATGAAAAACACGACAAGAAAATTGTAAGTTGTAACTTGTGTCATTAAGAAGTTTGATTTCATTTCTTAACATTTTCATTACTATTATGTACTTGGTACTTGTACATGTATTTTTAACCGACTTCCAAAAAACGAGGAGGTTATATATTCGGCTGTGGATATTTTTTTTTCTTTATACTTACCTAGTAATTAAAATATATAAATAATGTAAGTAAAAGTAATGTGTGTAAATGAAAAGGCACCCTATCTTACCCAACCATCCAATATTCTATTTAACAAGAAGTTTATCAACTTGATTGCAATTTTTGTTGAATACTCTTTGAATATGCATTTTAATTTGACAGTGTGTTAACTGTCAAATTAAAATACTATAAAGGGCCCCGAAGACGATCAAACGGTTTGACTCAAACACGTAAATTTTGGTTTGACTCAAACCGATTTGATCGTTTACAAAGCTAGTTTGAACGGTTTGTCAAACATTTACGTTCGAAAACGTTATTTTAAATAACGGTTTCAAATTATTCGAAACGTTTCCTTGCAATAACGTTTTTTGGGAACGAAAACGAAATGAGAACGTTATTTAATTAACGGTTTCAAATCGTTCGGAACAAGTCTTTGCAATAACGCTTTTGGGAACGAAAACAAAATGAGAACGTTTTAAAAAACGAAATAAAACGGTTAAATCCACACAGCGGGACCACCGAATGCTGACCACGGGTTGACATGAATAAACTTGTTTTTGTTAAAGCGCAGTGCCGACTTCCGCACCGCCTGCTAAAGAAAGGTACACGCACAGTTTGTCGGCGCGTGCCGGGGCGGATCGGGGCTCAGCGCAGCGCAAAATGCGCTATAGCACACTATTGCCGGCCGGGTCGCATCGCATTAACGGATTTTGAGTACTTTGGATATAGTGCAGCACGAGTCGGCGCATGAGTACCGGAAACTATTCCACCTCAATTTTTTATGCGATCCTCTTCAAATTGCCCTCCTGATGATATAAATGCCTGTTTGCCATGGAGCAACCCGGTGCCATATTTCATATTTTGAAGAAATGTATGGGAAAACAATAAAACCTTAAAAATCTAACCTTTCCTGGATTTTACCGTGCATTGTTACTGTGGAAAAATTATTTATAATAAGAAATACTAGCGAATGGTGCAATAATACAGGGGGTTTTATTTTTTCCTAAGAAATAAAAATAAAGTTAAATATTAACTTTATTTTATTTTTAGTACTTGTTCTTATAGCGGCAACAGATATACACAATCTGTGAAAATTTCAGAAGTATAGCTATAGCGGTTCTTGAGCTGATACAGCCTAGAGACATATAGACACACAGAGAGACGGACAGACAACAAAGTCTTAGTAAACCCTATTACTAAGACTTCTACTCTCAGTTCTCATTTCTCATACTATGGCCGCGATCCCGCGAATGAATGACCAAAAAAATAAAAATAATAGTTTTTGTTATATCGATCGAGGTAATGGCAAAAACCGGTTAAAACCGTTTTAAGGATCAAAAACGAAAAAATCATAATGTTCTCAATTAGTGTTCCGAATAGCGTTCCGTTCTGAACGAAACCGAAATATAATGTTCTTTAGGTATTTAAGGCGATAACGTTTCGAAAAATATAACGTTTTTCGAGCCCTGGTTTGAAGCTTGTTTGATGAAATTTCATATTTTCGTTGTGTTTGACGCGCCGTTTGATCGTGTTCCGACGCGTTTGAAGGTTTGATCAAACCCGGCTTAGTTTAGTGCTGGATTATGAAGAAGAAAAAAAGAATTCGTGGGTAAAACGATATTATGTTAGTCCATAGTCCATACCATTCTTTGGACCAGTCTTTTTTTTATGAAATAAGGGGGCAAACGAGTAAACGGGTCTCCTGATGGAAAGCAACTTCCGTCGCCCATGGACACTCGCAGCATCAGAAGAGCTGAATGTGCGTTGCAGGCCTTTTAAGAGGGAATAGGGTAATAGGGGAGGGTAGGGATGGGAAGGGAATAGGGGAGGGTAGGGAAGGGTATAGGTTAGGGGATTGGGCCTCCGGTAAACTCGCTCACTCGGCGAAACACAGCGCAAGCGCTGTTTCACGCCGGTTTTCTGTGAGAACGTGGCATTATTTCGGTCGAGCCGGTCCATTCGTGCAGAATTATGGCTCTCCCCCGTATATCTTTTTTTTTTCTCTTCTGACAGAGGACATTAACGTTATAAACATGAGATAATAAAATCGCGATCCTCGTTCTAGAATCTAGAGCATCTTCTGCATCACAAGACGTGTACTCGACAGCGCGTATTGAATGAAACTGCGCAGTGTCGTTTGACAAACCGTTCAAACCGACATCAAAGGGTTGCATCAAACACGTAAGGTTTGAATCAAACCATTTGATCGTCTCCGGGGCTCTTAAGTAGTTAAATTTTAGCTGCTAATTACTCATAATAGCAGGAGCCTTGAACTTTGTGTTATGCAAATACTAACCATTCATTAAATAACATCAGAATGCTGTTTGATGTTTCTAGCTAAAGAATATTAGCATTTATGTAACAGTTGTAACATTAGAAAGTTTACCTAGATTGGTATGGAGCAGAACATGTGTTTATATTATGATAAACATACTTTTTATATAATAATAATAATATCTATGGACGCTTCACACAACGTCAGTCTGGCCACATGCTAAGTACCTGAAGGACTTGTACTATACATATATTTAAGATTTTTATTATATGTTACACATTTAATTTTATACTGAGTGGCTGTAACTCTGTTATGTTCAATTTGCTGTATGGCGACAGTCTACTTTTTGTCTGACATGCACTTAGATAATTTGACATGCTAATGTGACATAGAAATTTTATCCCATCAATCCCCAAGCGGCAGCCGGCTGCCACATAACAATTGAAAATCTATTGTCTGCTTACTGCTACACCCATGATGGAGGATGCTACTTGAGAGTTTCAAAGAGAATTCAGTCTGAAGCCATAATACAATTGAATTCAATAATATTTTGTAACTCAGCAAAATAACAAGTTAATATTCCTCTTCCTTTATCAGGCAAGACCGTTAGCAACATAGTTATAATTTATTTTCTTGAGATCTGTATATTGTGTGAGTTAACAAAAAGTTGAATATATAAGCCACTATATGTATAAGTTAATTGAGATTCAGTGAATATATAATTAAGTTAATCTGATCCTTGTACTGTGACTTGCATATTGAGTGTCATTAAACTGTGTATTTCTTAAATAAAATTTTGTATGAGAATCTTTTTCTATGATGAACAACTGTTGCCCTACAACATTCAGATGAACACACAGACAACTCAACCATTACAATGTAGATAACGAACCTGTCTATCTCCAGCCTCCCCTCTGAGCTGCCAGACTAATTCAGCGCATTGTGCCAATCCCGTAGCCCCTAAAGGATGCCCCTTAGCTATTAAGCCACCGCTCGGGTTTACAACACATCTGCCTCCATACGTGTTGTCACCGGAATCAACAAATTTACCGCCTTCACCTTCTCCGCACAGTTGCAGCCCTTCATAAGTTATTAGCTCATTTACAGCAAAACAATCGTGAAGCTCTACAACATCAACCTGCTTTGGTGATATTCCTGTCTTAGCGTACAAGCGTTTTGCGGCCAATGCGGTCATATCGTATCCGGCAATCTTTATCAAACTGTTTTCTTTGAAGACTGCCTCGGTGTCTGTGGCCATCTCCATACCGATAATTTCTACTGCTTTGTTCTGCAGTCCATACCGAATGACAGCCTCCTCCGACATCAAGACAGCTGCTGCTGCCCCATCACTCGTCGGGCAGCATTCTAGTTTTGTGAGAGGACCATAGATTTTTCTGGAGTTCATGACCTCTTCAACTGTATAAACTCTTGTACTCTGAGCCCTAGGATTTTTGGCTCCATGACGGTGATTCTTGGCGGCGATCTTTGCAAAGTGTATCTCCTTTGTGCCATACTTTTTCATGTGCTCAATGCCAGCATTGCCGAAATATTGTGCGGTCATCGGTGCGCCGGCTAGGTCTGCCAGCTCGGACATTTTAAGGGTCAATTTGTCCATCGGATTCGTACGGTCCGTGTAGGCGCCGCCGCCGAGGGCACCGGGGGCCATTTTTTCGAATCCGACGGCTAGGATGACGTCGGATACGCCGCCCTCGATCAGCTGCTTTCCGAGGAACAGCGCGTTCGAGCCGGTGGAGCAGTTGTTGTTGACGTTGTAGATGGGGATGCCGGTCATCCCGACCTGGTACAGCACGCGCTGGCCGCAGGTGGAGTCCCCAAAAACGTAGCCACAGACCGCCTGCTGTACCGCCTCATACTTGATACGGGCGTCGGCTAGCGCCGCTTCGACGGCCTCCTTCCCTAGCTCCGGGTAATCGACGCCAGAACTGGGCTTGACGAATTTCGTCATACCGACACCGACCACAAAAACTTTTCTGGGCATTTTGATTATAATTACCTCGTATGATTTGCTGAGTTGAGATTACACGATGTCTTCGAAGACGACGTTTGTGGCCGCGCAATTAGTTTACGAAATGCACTGACGCAGCTAGCACGAAGTTTATAAGTTAATTATTATTTTGCTAGGTCAGTTGAAGCGTGACCCCCGTATCAAAGTAAAACTTGAAATGCAAAATCAAATATATACTAGTAATCTGTGTGCAAAATGGAAAGGAAAATGAACCAAAGTCCGAATTCCACAAAATTACGCTTTGCAAGTCAGCTGTCATTTGTCATATGTTTGCTGAATGCTGTCACCGTCAGGCGTCAGTGACATGTCAATATTTTTTTTATCCTGCGTACTTTTTTGTGGCGGATGCTATCATCACATAAGTAGGCAACTACTAACTCATAACCTCTTTCTTTAATACGTTTTGTACAGTAATTAGTATACAAACTATACAAGGGTATGCACAGCAATTTACTATAATATCCATTCTGGATAGAAATTTTACTTATTTGTATGAATTTATTATAAGTAATTACGAATTTCTTCGAAAAATGAAATACTGGTATGAAATAAAATATTTGACTAAAAATAAATAAAATATAACAATACACTGGCGACTTTTCAATGGCTTTTTATTTCTGATTGACAATATACGTCTTAATATAATAGTTTTCTTTCAATTTTGTAATTACAACAGAGATTGGAAATGGCTTTGGATAAACAAAAAATTTTAAATGAATTAGAGAGTGTAATGAACCAGCTTCAAAGTGCAAATTGGTAAGTATTTCTTGATGAAACATTCTTTCCAAATAATTCACATTTTATTTGAATGCATTTTCATAAAAAAAACCTTTACAGTGGTTGTTTAGGCAATGTATTTAATAATCAGCAAGTCTCGAGTAGCCAACCACAAATGGTGGGCTTTAATGCACCACATGGCTATGGACATAACAGCCATGGTGGCAACTGTGGTCACAGTCCAGGCGGAGCTGCTGTCCAGAGTTCGTGTGGGGAGCCCTGTTCTAATGGTCAAGCACATGGTAACTGCACTCATCACCGCCCATCTAATTTTGGCAACGCCACACATAACCACTTTGATCCGGCAGTCGTCCAACCAATTGTTAAAGAAGTTTACGACGAACTTAAAACAATGACGCCCGAGAATACGTTTGTTAACTCTCCTATCGCTAATCAAATGGGTCTACCTATTGCTAAAGACCCACATAATTTTCCTAATCAATACAACGCGACCAATATGCCTGATATGCAAAAAGCTATGGAGAATGCTAAAGCTATGCAAGCGATGGGAAATAAATTTATGAACACAGTAAACCATGATCAAAATATGGCAAACAATACACTTGAAAACACTCAACCAATTTCACCAAAACTGGCTCCACCTCCGATGTATAATGTTATGCAATGTCAAAACTGTAGAGCAACAGCAGCACCGGTTCAACAAATAGCCAATAATGGTCTCACTCAAGTACCTAATAATGTCATTCCAACCAACCCGCAACAAATGCTACAAAATCACTCTCCATACGGTCAACATGCGCAAGGCATGGCAAAATTTCAAGAACTGTTTCCTGGAGTAATGGGTAATGGAGATCTAGGTTTCGACCCCATGGCAGTAGCGATAAAAATGAATCCTAACAACCAGGGTGCACAAATACCAGTGGGACAGAGTTTAAATAATTTTAATCAAGCCAACAATGCGATCCCTTGTGCTCATCTTACAGCGCCTTCGCAACAGTTAAACGCATTGCATCCTAACATACCTAACATTAGTATGCCAATGGCAAACCCGAGTATTGCGCCATTGAGTGCGACTACAGCCGATACTCCAAAAGTACATAACAGCAACAACGGCTTGTACCCGGACGAGCAGCAAGTCTATCAGATTACTCCGAGGCAGCAAACCACACGGTCAAAACCAGCTCCCGACCTCACTCCCCCTATGCACAGACCATTCCACCCTGCCACCGAAAAGCTCATGAATGAAGTTCTGCCGGGGTCTGTGCCTACTCCAAAATCTGGCATTTGTGAACACATTCATTCACCTGTACCGCCAGTCTTCAAAATACAACCACAGGGACAAAAACTGGAATACAACACTCTTGGGCAACCGGTGGAAATTCTACCAGCAGAGATTTACCACAAGCCCGAAGAGAGTTTACCGCAAACATTATCGCCGCAGCTGAACAATCTATCGAGCGGTCACATGAATGCTTCGATGAACAAAGAGTATATAGTGAACAACATAGCATCGAACAAAACGCCTTGCCTGTTGGCAAACGCCATGTCCTACGGAACACATTCCGATGGGCAACTGAATATGAATCTCCCTAAGAACGACAACAACTTTGTTGAAAGTACGGTAGGGGACACTGCAGTAAACAATCATAAATCCCCGCGACCACAAGTTGATTTACATGCTGGGGACAAGCCAGATATTGCGCCTAGTGCAGGTGCTCCTGAAAAGGTAACTTTAAATTTAGAATATTGAAAAGTTTTATAAGCAAGACTGGCCCTACCAAAGGGCGAATTGAGCAGACTCTCAGAGGGCGCCTCAATGGTTTAATTTTACCTATTCAAGCAAGCAAGAAGGCGCTATAATCCGATCTCGCTCCAAAACCTATAGGCCTGGAGATACTGACATAAAATTCTTGGTCATTTGTACCAGTATGGCGGTTTTACAGGGGTACAGTTACGTAAAGGCAAAAAGGAAAATGATGGTCATAGCGCTCGCACTGGCAGCCCAAACGCGTGGGCGTTAATCAAACGTGTCGGTTATATTATAACGAGTGTCGAACGATTTGTTCCACAAAAATGCTTGTATTTTCAGATAGTCGAAAAAAAATAAGGCGAAAGCGTAATGCCATACTTGTCGGGTGCGGCTTACAGCCCGCCATACCGACGCGAATACGTTAATTTTAATAAAAAAATTGAACCAGTGGTACCAGGCAAATTTTTGTATAGCTAATCATCGTCAAGTAGCCATTCACGAAAATCACCTTGCCATACTTTTCCGACAGCGCCCAATGGCCGCCATACCACTGCAAAGGTGTAATTTTTTTTTCGCCAAACGATTTGTACCAGTATGGCATTTAAATTTATGGAAAGTATTTGACAAAATATGACCGTTATTATTTTTCCTATACTTCTAGTAGGGGGAAAAAGTGCTGCCATACTTGAAATACTTATTTATTTGACACGTTTCAAAAATACGACTATAAAATACGTAAAATCATTTTTACATCATGGCTTCATTGTAGTCTCTTCATTTGGCAGTTACAGATTGTAACCATGGGGCGGGATGACTCTCGGACTTTAGCAAAAAAGTAATAAAATTTGGACTATTTGTACCAGTATGGCATTTGGATTATTGGAAATTATACGATACAATGTGACCATTGATATATTTGCCATACTTGTAGTAGAGGGAAAAAGTGGCGCCATACTTGAAAAACCGTTTGAATTTACATACAAAATCTTAGGATTTTGAAATGATATTGTTCATATTCGCTGCCTCTCATAGGTATGGCATTATCAGGGTCCTATTTATGATCATACAGGGAACTGTTAAAAAAGTTTCAGGGTGGTACAAATCGTTTGGCGAAAAAAAAAATTACACCTTTGCAGTGGTATGGCGGCCATTAGGCGCTGTCGGAAAAGTATGGCAAGGTGATTTTCATGAATGGCTACTCGACGATGATTAGCTATGCATAAATTAGCCTGGTACAAATGGTTCAATTTTTTAATTAATTTTAACGTATTCGCGTCGGTATGGCGGGCTGTAAGCCACACCCGACAAGTATGGCATTACGCTTTCGCCTACTTATTTTTTTTCGACTATCTGAAAATACAAGCATTTTTGTGGAACAAATCGTTCGACACTCGTTAATTATCCGACACGTTCGATTAACGCTCACGCGTTTGGGCTGCCAGTGCGAGTGCTATGACCATAATTTTCCTTTTTGCCTTTACGTAATTATACCCCTGTAAAACCGCCATAATGGTACAAATGACCAAGAATTTTGTGTCAGTATCTCCAGACCTACTAGCTTCGGACCGGACTGCGACACTGTTTATAAGCCAAGTTAAATTAGTAGGTACCTAATTTATATATTTTTATTTCAGCTATCTCCAAATTCTGACCGCAAACACAGGAATGGTCTCCAGGATATTGTCTACACGTCGTACCCAAAGTCTACAAAGTGGTCGTTCCATGGAAATGCGCGAAAAACCTTTCCGCCTGGACAACGACCAGTTTAACTATTTTTATATTTCTTTACAATGTTTTCTTATTGTTGTTTTGTGTTTCTGATAGTAATATACTCAAAAAAATGCATATTTTTTATATTTTTAACCTCTTTTTTGTCTTGAATGATTAACAATTTTTAGGGTTCCGTACCCAAAGGGTAAAAACGGGATCCTATTACTAAGACTTCGTTGTTTGTCCGTCTGTCTGTCTCCAGGCTGTATCTGAAGAACCGCTATAGCTAGACTTCTGAAATTTTCAAAGATTGTGTATTTCTGTTGCCGCTATAATGACAAAATATACTGAAAACAACCTTGACACTAACAAAACAAAATAAAATTAATATTGGGGGGCTCCCATACAAATAACGTCATTTTTTCGGCCTTTTTCACTCTATATCAATAATGGCAAGAGATAGGGCACTTGAATTTTTTTTCATACATTTTTTGTTATAAGTACATATAGGTACGTATTACGTGTACTTTAATATCTATATATATATAAAACTCAAGGGTGACTGACTGACATGGTGATCGATCAACGCACAGCCCAAACCACTGGACCGATCGGGAAATTTGGCATGCAGGTAGATGTTATGACGTAGGCATCCGCTAAGAAAGGGTTTTTTTTTTTTTTATATGAAATAAGGGGGCAAACGAGCAAACGGGTCACCTGACGGAAAGCAACTTCCGTCGCCCATGGACACTCGCAGCATCAGAAGAACTGCAGGTGCGTTGCCGGCCTTTTAGAGGGAATAGGGTAATAGGGGCGGGTGGGGATTGGAAGGGAAAGGAATAGGGGAGGATAGGGAAGGGAATCGGGCCTCCAGTAAACTCACTCACTCGGCGAAACACAGCGGAAGCGCTGTTTCACGCCGGTTTTCTGTGAGAACGTGGTATTTCTCCGGTCGAGCCAGCCCATTCAAAATTACCAATTCTACCTCCAAGGGGTTAAAAGAAGGGATGAAAGTTTGTATGTAATAATACTGCTTCACACGAGCGAAGCCGCGGGCAGAAGCTCGTTTTATAATAATTTTAAAATAAAATTAAAATTGAAAGGGGGCTCCCAGGCAAAAATAAGTACAATTTTTAGCCTATTTTGCTCTGTATCGGGACGGAATCCTTCATGCGCGATTCCGACTCGCACTTGGCCGATTTTATTACTTATTGGTTTTATTTAACATGCTGGCAATATAATAATAAGTGTGGAGTATGTTAGGTTAATCTATATTAATTTAAAGGACGGGCGCCATCGCAATTCTCATATATACGTAATACTTGGTACTACCAATATATTATATTCTGTGGTTATACCAAAATCATTTTCTCATACGAAAATAATTAAGATGTTTGAGTTATTTTTCAGCTTAAAATAATAATTACGTAGGTTCCTGCACAAAAAATTACTACAAAATATTTAAACACTAAAATATTTTAGTGTGTAAATATTTTATTATAGTTTGTTATAAGTAATTGTTTTTTTGATTACCATTTAATTTTAATACGAAATATACCATAATATACGAATCAAAGAGACAATAATCCTCGTTCGTAGGCTTCGTAATATTAAATAGAGATTCTAAACCGTAGACCGTACTATAGTCTGTCAAGAAAGTGAAGAAATTAAAAAGTGGCAACATCGTAGTGTCATCCCTTTCAAATCAATCTAAGAAAAAAGGGATGACACTACGATGTCGCCACTTTAAGGGTTCCGTAGTTAATTTCTTCACTTTATTGATAGACTATAGTTACAAAAAATTTACGATAGAGGGCGCACTAGTAGGTATAGATTTTTTTGCTAAATAAGGCATAGAGTATAGACCATTGATTCCCAAAGTGGTCCAGATGAGAGGTGAGTGGACCCCCAGGGGTCCACGGAATCCCGACAGGGGTCTACGCTTGCGTGGAAAAAATGGGGGTCCACAAGTCGTTAACGGGGGTCAATAAAAATGTAATTGGTGACCCGACTTGACTTCTCCAATGAATATAGGCAGCCAAAGTGGTAAGAAGCGCTGAAATTGTTTTTGTAAGAACTTGCATATTCCATAATCAGAAAGAGTGTGTCGATGTCGCAGCCAACTGGTTAAAATAGCCGCTCAATCAAACAGTTAGCCCTTTGACTGAACAACGACATTCAATCACACGTCTAGCTTTTTAATTGAATAGTGTTGAAGCTGTAGTGTTGAACTTATTGAGCTATAACTGAAAGCTCAAAATGTTCAACACTACAGCTGAGTCAAAAGCAGCCGTTTGATTGAATTAGTTCAACGCTCACCACCGCGGCGCTAGGTGCGTTTTGTTTACAATTTTTTTTTTATGAAATAAGGGGGCAAACGAGCAAACGGGTCACCTGATGGAAAGCAACTTCCGTCGCCCATGGACACTCGCAGCATCAGAAGAGCTGCAAGTGCGTTGCCGGCCTTTTAAGAGGGAATAGGGTAATAGGGGAGGGTAGGGAAGGGAAGGGAAGGGAATAGATGAGGGTAGGGAAGGGAATAGGGTAGGGGTTAGGGGATTGGGCCTCCGGTAAACTCACTCACTCGGCGAAACACAGCGCAAGCGCTGTTTCACGCCGGTTTTCTGTGAGAACGTGGTATTTATTCGGTCGAGCCGGCCCATTCGTGCCGAAGCATGGCTCTCCCACTTTTAATATATATAAATACCGGCTAGTTGACGCCAATATGGCGTCAACTAGCCGGTATTTTGTGATTGTATTAAGATATTTTTCGTAAATTTACGATACAAGTGTTATACAAGTGACAGAAATTATGGGGGCACGTACGAGTGAATCAAAATTGAAGCAAAAATATTGAAGGAGAAATCACGGGATTATGAAATGCATCACGGACCACTACACGGTATTTATTGAAATTGTGTTCAAATAATTAGAATATAATTTATTCTACTTGTTATCATTACGCTTGTGTAATAATAACACTAACCTAATTGTCACCTTAGTTAATTTGTTATTTAACCAGGGGGTCCGCAGTATGTACATTATATTCCCGACACGGGAGCCGTGTCATACATGTTTTTAACGTGTGGCGTATGAGTCGTATGACACGTGAGCCGTGTCATTAAAAAACGATTGTATCTCCCTCAAATTACACTTTAGAAGGTCCTACTTTTAACAAAATCATCTTAATTTTCCACGTAGAATAAGCCTATATGCTTCACCTCTGAATATTCTGTGAATTGAAAAAAAAGTAGGGGCCTTCAACCTTTTTTAAAGGTGCATCCATTGCGGATTACACGGCAGCCGTGCTTCATGGGTTTTTAAAATGTAGCGTATGACACGTGAGCCGTGTCATTTAGAAAGCGATTGTATCTCCCTCAAATTACAATTAATGAAATTAATTAATTAATAAAATTAATGAAATAAAGAAGGTATTACTCCAAACAAAACCGTCTTAATTTTCCACGTAAAACAAGCCCACAGGCTTCGTTTCTGAATATTCTGTTAATTGAAAAAAAGTAGGGGCTGTCTCCTTTTTTTAGCCCGGCCGTACTTTATCCAAAATTTCTGATTAGAAAAATTCGCCTGGACGCACTTTTTTCATACAATTTGTTATGGACCCCGCATATTATCAGAATTCTGACGTGTTAAAATGTATAAGCATCCGAATTTTTCTGATCAGAAATTCGGATAATGTGCGGCCGGGCTTTTTAGTAGTAAACTTTTAAGAAAATAAAGAAGTAATATTGGGAGTCCATATTATTCTATATTATTTTAGACTTTCAAGTTCTCGTAATTTTTTTTAAACAATGATGTAGAAAAATACTTGCGTTGACATCAAAGTATTACTAACTCACTAACGATTTTTTGTTTTTATCTAAGTTGTTTCTTTCGAAAATATTTCTAACTAGCTGTTTCTGCAAACTTCCTTATCCATAGGAACAAAACGTTTCCCTGCGGTTAAAAGTGGTCTTGTACCTATAAGCTTTATTACTGGAAATCTTTTTGGGAGTCGGTTAAAAAAACTTAACAACGAACTTCTTTAAATTTATCTACGAACGTATAATTTACATCGGAAACCCAGATCTATATACTCATTTTTCTAACTTTGAAACCTACAAAAGGTTTGCAACATCTGAATAAAAAAATCGCTTACCAGCCATTTTTAGGTTAACACTTAGTAAAACTACTCAAAACAACGTAACTTTCCGTTAACATATTCAGTGGTTTGGGCTCAACTACAATTACGTCAAGTTAATAATACACGCGTAAAAAAGAAAAAAAAAAAACAATAAACCTTTTTGAACATGGCGGGTGACACGGTAGCCATGTCATCTACTTCTATGGCGTATGACATGGCTAACGTGTCACGAGAAAATTGTATGCCGCCACGACTAAAAGTCTTCAAAAATATGCGCCGGCCGCCGCATTGGTTTCTTGAATCGGTTAAAAGTGGGCCATTCACGAAACAAAGGAGTTTGGGAACCTCTGGTATAGACTATAGAAGTCAAGAGAAGTCAAATCATAGATAAAGTATTATAGTAAAGATGTAGTCTTAGCCCGTCATCGCGTGGCCATTTTGTGCTTTTTTTCATACAAGTAGTGTGCGTTTATTTTCTTGAATATTTCTATCTGTCGATCATTTCGAAGCACATTATGATACAGGAAAGAAAGTCAATTAGTTTATAATATCGATTAACTATAGTTCAAGAGATGAGAATCCATAAACACACGTAAAAAGCTATGCAATTTTTATAGCCAAATTATTAATTGATTTGACATTTTTAGCACTAATGTCTTATATAGCACGAATAAGGGATTAAAAAAATTATAAATTATCTTTTTAGCTGACAAAAATACCGATTAAAAAACCAAAAAAACGTTGTTCAATTGTTACGTATTTAATGCTAAATCCACCTGTTTTAGGCATTCTTTGACCATTCTTATGATTTATTATTTACGGGAACCACAGAACTCAACAATATCTAGCATTAAATGTTCACTAAAGACATTTATTAACACTTTTATTATATAAAATATGCAGACCGACTCCTTTGTTATGTCCTACTAAGTAGGACATAATATTACACGCTTTTGACGCTTTAAATACACCGATAAAAGGCTCTCTCCAGTCTATAGTACCCAATGAGTCAAATCATAGACATAATATATACTATGAGTCAAATAGTATTTTATATGTTTATGATGAGTTTATGAGTCAAATAGTAGTATAGACTGTAAAGTGTAGACTGTAGACTAGGGTTGTTGAGGAAGTGATTATGAGGAAGAGGAGGAGGAAGAGGAATTGTCACGCGCAAATTTAGAGGATGCGGATGAGGAAGAGGACATTTTTTGGGGAAGAGGATGCGGATGAGGAATGGGATGATAGGAAATTAAAAAATACTAGCGGACCCAAAACAAAAGCCTTTGTCCAGTCTGTACCTACATAATAACTAGGTACATACCTACATCACACAAAAAAATAATTAAAAGGGCATTTTCCAGTGGACCAAACTATGAATCTAAACCATTCTCAAAACACACACAATAAAGAATCATCAAAATCGGCCCAGCAGTTAATTAGGAGGATACACCAGGGTCCAGGGGCGAGAGAAATTGAAAATAGGTTTTTGAAAATGTATTGCTGTCTCACCAATCTCAAGTCTCCCACCGCAGAGCGCGATAGAGACAACACGACAAAAGTTCTAATAAAAGAACAGAAAATCATCGAATCGTTGTCCGCTGATTCCTTCTCCAAAACTTAACCGATTTAAGTACTTTTTTCATTAAGAATTAAAGCAAGGCTTGAGCTGTGTTCCTATGTTTTATTTTTTTTGTATTTTTTAGCCAGTTTTGTTTTCTGGGTGTTTGAACACAGAGGAAAATCTGGCCATTTTTTTGGGTTTTTGGACGTTCTTATCTATTTTAATAATAAAATTATGAAAAAAAAAAAAGAAAACATAGGGACATGCTAATAGAGGCCATAGATATTCAGGAAAAAAATCATAACTCTACCGGAATTATCCAGGGAGGAAACAGGGGACAACGTTTGTATAGAAAAACGACGGTGTGGACTCCTCTTAAGGAGGAGCTCAGTAAAACACACAACACACGCACACAAAAATAATCGGCCAAGTGCAAGTCGGACTCGCGCACGAAGGGTTCCGTACCGTTAAAGAGAAAAAATAGGCCAAAAAATTGTGTTTTTGTATGGGAGACCCCCTTAGTTTTTTATTTTATTTTAATATTATTATTAATCATTAAAGTACACATACAATTAAGGACTTTGTGAAAATTTCAAGTGCGTACCTGTTGCCATGATTGATTACGAGCCAAAAAAAAAAGCCAAAAAAATCATCCCGTTTTTACCCTTTGGGTACGGAACCCTAAAAAGATGAGTGAATGATACACTTCTCGCGCTTTGACGTGTGCGTTGCCATGATTGGATACGCGACGCGCAGTGAAATTCCTCATAAATTCCTCTTAAATTTTGAAGAAGCGATAGCGGAAGATGATTTTTTAATTCTTATTTATGAGGATGCGGTAACGGTTGCGGAACCCAAAATATTGCGGAACTTCCTCATTATGAGGAAGCGGAAGAGGAATAGAGTGTAGACTGTAGTCTGTACTCTGTACTCTGTACTCTGTACTCTGTACTCTGTACCATAATAATTTTTTTTGCTTGTTTTGCGAATGATTGATCATTGAAGTTTGAATGTAATTTTTTGTGTTTGCTAGAGATTTCTATTTGTCTGCGAGTTTCAATCAATAGTGCTGATATAACTGCCAAGAACAACTATCAAATATCATCATAAAATTTAAAATTCTGACTCGTAAATTCCCGCGGAATACTCAAGAAATCCACAATAAAATATATAAACAATGTCACTATTCGGCTCCTTGATGGGAGATGTGGAAGATGACCCCTTTTTCGGGTATGTTTTATAGAGTATAAATTCATAAACAGCCTCAAGTTTATGTAACACATAGTCTTAAACAATATTTCCCTACCGATTTACTACCGTACCCATGATAATCTACCATGTGTCAATTTGTTGTGTCAAATTTCACCTCATTTTGTTACTAATGTTTCTTTTCAGGCCACACATGAGGCACATGCAGCAAATGAACAATTTCATGAGCTCCATGTTCTCAGATCCCTTCGGAATGCTGAATGATGGACCCTTGGCTATCGGAGGCCCCCGACATGGAGGTGCACTCATGCCCTTTATGCCTCAAATGCCCATAAACAGATTGTTCTCAGGTATTATAATGAATTATTGTAGTAGTTATATTAACTCATTAATACCTCGATCGTGGAAATCCAGACACAATAGCTATTCTATTGTTATCGTGGTTGCCAGTGACCACTTTGGGCTTGAGGCGTTAATGTCTCAACTGTAAGATGAGGATATGTGTCATGTTACTAATATACTGATGTGTTTTAAACAGTTATTTTACCATTGAGTTGGTTCTAAACAGAGTAAATATGTTAGTGTTCCTTATTTTATATTATAAACATGTATAGTTATGTAAAATCTAATTAAATAAAAACATTATCATGTGATTGTGACAATTTTTCCTTATGTAATTTAGTGTTCAGACTTCCACATTTAAACATCAGGGAAACTTGTGGGTTTCACTTTCAATGATGATATTTGTATAAATAATTTTGTGTAATAATTTGCCATCTTTATAATGGCAAAATATTACACTATCCTATGTTTTTTTTTGAGATCCAAAGAATCTCTTATTACTTTTTTTATTCTTTCGAGAAAAACTTAATAAATTTCTTTTGTGGGGCTGAAGCTTAGAAAGCCAGCAGATATAAAGACAGACATATAAACACACTATGTCTTTATGAATTTTATGCTCAGAAAATTAACCAATTTCTTTTGTAAATATACTTTTTTTTCTAAGCATGTTAATGATGTTCTGTACAATCACAGCAGATATGACCAACGGCCCGCTCTCGTCCGGAAGTTCATTCAGCAGCAGCACTGTGGTGATGTCTAGTGGACCAAATGGCACCCCTCAGGTAATTAAACTACTATGTATAATATGATATTCACAACATCAGAAGAGCTGCAGATGAGTTGCTGGCCTTTTAAGAGGGAATGCACTCTCTTTTTGAAGGTTTTTTTTTTTATTTTTTTATTTAATAAGGGGGCAAACGAGCAAACGGGTCACCTGATGGTAAGCAACTACCGTCGCCCATGGACACTCGCAACATCGGAAGAGCTGCAGGTGCGTTGCCGGCCTTTTAAGAGGGAATACGTTCTTTTCTTGAAGGTTTGCAGGTCGTATTGGTCCGGAAATACTGCTGGTGACAGTTCATTCCAGAGTTTTACAGTGCGCGGCAGAAAGTTACGCGAAAAACGCACTGTGGAAGACTGCCACACATCAAGGTGATGAGGATGGTATGTTTTTCGCGCGACAATAACGAAAAGTTGCAGGTGGTATGATTCCGAACAATTCCTCAGAGCACTTCCCGTGATACAACCAATAGAGGATGCAGATTGAAGCTATATCTCGGCATAATTCCAGGGGGTCCAAGCTGTTTGAAACACTATGGCAGTCAACAATTCGAGCAGCCCTTCGTTGGATACGATCCATAGGGAGCAGTTGGTATTTTGGCGCCCCTGCCTAGAGATGAGAACAATATTCCATATGAGGCCGAACCTGCGCCTTGTAGAGTTGTAGGCGTTGGTCCGGACTGAAGTACTGTCTCGCTCCGTTAAGAACACCAAGCTTCTTCGAGGCTAATTTGGCCTTACCCTCAAGATGCTGTCGGAACTGGACTTCGCTCGATATGTTGACGCCAAGTATCTCAATGCTAGGGGAGATGGTTAAAGATGTGCCCTCGAAACAAGGATAAACGACCATTGGTGACTTTTTAGTGGTGAACGCGCAGACTTGTGTCTTGGTGCGGTTGAATTGGACTAAGTTACGTCTACCCCATTCAGAGACCTTTTCCAATGAATTCTCCACCTTAGACACAAGTTCGTTTCGACTCTCAGTGACATTTTGCCGAGAAATACTAGGGGAGCCGGTATATACAGCATCACCTGTACTATCATCTGCATAGCAATGAATGCCGTTGGTTTGTAACATGTCATTGATATGCAGTATGAATAGAGTAGGCAATAGCACACAGCCCTGAGGGACACCAGCATTAACAGACTGAGTTTCCGAGCATTCGCCGTCAACTACGATCTTTATGCTTCTGTCTGCTAAGAAACTAGTGACCCACTTACACAATTTCTCGGGCAGCCCGTATGCTGGAAGCTTTGATAGCAGCACATTTGCATGTCGTATTGATCCAGAAATACTGCAGATGACAGTTTGGTTCAGAGATTTACAGTGCACAGCAGAAAGTTATAATATAAGTTATTCATTGCATAAATATTTTATTTAGGGTTATTTATTGATTAAAAGACAGATCCAATTTGTCTTGAACATTATTGAACCAAGAAATTTAGTATACATTTTACCAAATCAATAATTTATAGATACAAATGGAAAAGAAAAAAATTAGGTTAAAGATTTTAACAGTCTTGATTAAAATTGGATTAGCATTATACATGATTAAATTTACTGTCCCTTCGTCTCCAGTATACTTCTTTATTTAATTTATGAACTTTATTTCTTTTCTGTGTATAATTGAAATATTATACCTGTACATTTTTCTGGGATAAAAAGTAGTAGTACTTACATATACAATTATTATCCCTGAAAAATGCATGGTTCTTTCCCAGAACTCAAAGTATCTCCTTGCCAATTTTCAGCAAAATCGGTTAAAAGCTGTTTGGGCGTGAAGAGGTAACAAACAAACAGACCAACAGACACTTTCACATTTATAATATTTGTATGACAGTTCTCCAATCTACCTACATGTTTATAAAATAGTTGTTATTTATTACATTATCAATTTCAGGTGTACAGTTCAACAAGTAGAACTAAAATTGGACCAAATGGTGTGAAGGAGACACAGAAAACACTACAGGACTCCAGGACAGGTGTCAAGAAGATGTCTATTGGTAAGTATGTTGATAAAGTATTGGGGAGCCAGCGGCGTAACTACAACATCCGGGGCGCGTGGCAAATTGATGGGGCCACCAATTTGTCACGGGACCTGTTTTATCAGTAAAAATCGTCATGTTACTAATAAAAAACATCTGACCTCACGGCCTCTTGGGCCGGGGCCCTTTTTTTTATAGAAAGAAGAGCGCAAACGAGCAAACGGGTCACCTGATGGAAAGCAACTTCCGTCGCCCATGGACACTCGCAGCATCAGAAGAGCTGCAGGTGCGTTGCCGGCCTTTTAAGAGGGAATAGGGTAATAGGGGAGGGTAGGGATGGGAAGGGAATAGGGGAGGATACGGAAGGGAATTGGGCCCTGAGGTAAACTCACTCACTCGGCGAAACACAGCGCAAGCGCTGTTACACGCCGGTTTTCTGTGAGAACGTGGTATTTCTCCGGTCGAGCCGGCCCATTCGTGCCGAAGCATGGCTCTCCCTCTTTTGGGTCGGGGCCCATGGCATTTTGCCAGCCCTGCCCCCCTATAGTTACGCCACTGTGGGTAGCTTGTTTAGAAGTTGCTGCATATAGTGTGATAGAGACAAGGCGAGTTCCTTCCGCCGGTAAGCCATCATGGTAGACCCTTAATTAAAAAATTGTATTCATAATACCCACTTTGAAATATGTTTATTACATACTAGATGATGCCAAAATTCGTTTATAGTGCGGGAACCGTACATTTTTTAGTCAGTATATATACGACATCTGAAATGTATTACGTGGGCTTCGGCCTGACCGAGCATAGCACCTCGCTCTGTCGGAAGATCTTCTTTTGGCCACCACGCATACCCCACACCACCATGGCAACGTCCATCGCTATCCCGTCGCACAAACAATGGTCGCCGTCAGTCTCGAGTTGTATTATTCAACAAATGCACTTATCAATATAAAAAGTAGCCAGTAGCCGATTCTCCGACCTACTGAATATGCATAATATAAAATTTGGTAAAAATCAGTAAGGCCGTTTTTGAAATAGGTTGTTATTTTATTTCATGGATATGTATTTGCCTAAGCAAATCTTATATATTTAAACGAGCAATTCTTGTATATATATATATAATTGGAATCTCGGAATCGTCTCCAACGACTTTCATGAAATTTTGTATATAGGGGGTTTCGGGGGCGATAAATCGATCTAGCTAGGAATCATTTTCAGAAAATGTCTTTTTATTTGTGTTTTATCGATAATCGATAAACTGAAAAATGTGACTGTTCCTGACATCTATTGGCGAATAATAATACTATTTTGTTAAAACTAATTGTTGTAACGACCAGCAGATGGCGTTATTAAGTAACACGAAGTCAATGAGTGTTTGCCATACCGATCAAAGCTCGGTCATCCAGGTACTACATATCTAAATAAGACAGATCTCATATTATTTCTAAACTTTTGCTTTTATAAACTGCACAATATTTCAATTAGCATACACCATGTAAGCAAAGCTATTAACATCAAGCTGATAAAAGGTGGCAAAAATATGTAAAATGTTTAAACATCTCATCAAACTAGTTATTACAATGTTAAGGCCTATATTTTTATAGAATACAGACTATAGAATCTACAGTGTATAATATTCGAACATTGAAACACCCAAAAGCCCTCCAGGTACCAATATGTTTATGTCAATAAAAATTCACATAGCCATTGCTGGCTAGCTGCATTTTTAGATGGTCAATTCAAAAAAACAGGCATCTCAACACTTGTGTAGTCTTATTGTGTAGTAAATGAAGTTAATTTTTGAAGTATGTAATCTCCAAGGAACCACATTATAGTTTGTGCGTTTTATGATGATACTAGCTGTTTGACCGAGCTTTGCTCGGTATACAATAAAACACGAATAAAATGACATTGCTCGTTTAAAGATATCACGCATATTTAAGAATATGCGTGACACATTATAATTGACAATAGTAGGGAACTTACCTAACAAAAATTAATCGATAATTTAAAAATATCGAATCACTTCGTAAAGGAATTGCAATCCAAATTATCGATTTCGTACTGATATTTCAGTGGTGCCGGCGATTTAAGATGGCCGCCACAATAATTTTATACTCCTATTTCACAGTTAATATTTATAATTTTATATTAATAATTTAGCATTTAGCAACTTTTCATTTTTATTCATTTACAATTATAGGAAACATTTGTTTTTGTACTTAGATGGAATATAATTTATTACATTTTGATTTTTTTGTTTTCTTGTAAAAAAAACCCGTAGCAAGGAATATGAAAACTGTCACCCATATCATCTTAAAACGCACAAACTATAGTGAGCAAGTCTGTCAATTCAATGTGTATCTTTTTGCGTAGTGAATAAAGTTAAGTTTTGAACTCGAAAGCACCACATCGGTGAGCAAGTCTGTCAATTCAATGTGTACCTTCTTGCGTAGTGACTAAAGTTTATTTTGTACTCCCAGGGCACCACATCGGCGAGCGCGCGCACGTGATCGAGCGCGAACAGAACGTGTACTCGGGTGATGCGGAGGAGCGCCAGGAGTTCATCAACCTTGATGAAGACGAAGCTGAGGACTTCGACAGGTACACTTTCCCCTTAAAGGCAGGTTCGGCCAAAAACCACGTCCATACTTATAGATACTATGTCTTGATCGCCGATCCTCGTATCGATCAATCATTAGATCGTGTTGCACGAGATTCAGTCAAGAACTCCCAGAGTATAGACATCAAAAGGCGTCTATACTAGATCATTCTGTCGATCGTGATACGCGGTTAATCATGATGCGAAGTGTATCATGATCGCGATCATTTTGCGTTAACACTTGCAAACATGATACGCTTCGATGTTACGCGACGGAGATATACGAGAAAATGATAAAGTGTGACTGTGGACAAACCCTAAGGTTGGGTTGCACCAACTTACTTTAACTATAACTGTAACTTTAACTACAATGCAAAATGTCAAATCTTTGATTTAAGTTAAAAATGGACGCCATCAAGACGCCATATTTAACTATAACCATAAAGCTCGACAAGGCTATAGATGAACGCGGCGAAAGAAGGAACTAACGCTGTCATCATACAAAAACGCAATTTTTGACAGTTCTCCTTTACCAGCAGCGCCCCCGCCCACGTTCTTATAAAGCCTTGTCGGACCAGCAACGCTTTCTGTCAAATTCTGTGGTCAAAGTTAAGGTTAAAATTAAATTAGCCTTAACTATAACCATAACTTTAACTTTAACCATGCCTCTGGTGCAACCACCTTAAGTGTCAATTTATACTAGCGTAGGTAATACGTATTATAATATATAATTAAAATAACGTAGGTCCGCCACTTACGAACCAATGTCTTTGTATGTCCCAGGGAGTTCCAACAGCGAGCTGGCATGCACACCTCTAGCTCATCGCGTCGCGCGTTGCTCCCCGCCCGCGCCTCCCCCGCGCCGCGCCTCGCGCTCCCCGCGCCCCCCGCGCCCCCCGTCGCCGAGCCCGCCAGGTAGATACGTCACTGAGTGGAGGCGAAAGTGGCTGAATATGTAAAGAACTTGAGGAGCTGGCGAACAGAATCTAATTACACGAAAAAAAAATTACACAGTGGCTTAAAAACGAGTATCAAATAAGTACTAAGTACTACTGAAATAATCCGGTTTTGTTTGAAAATTGACTTTTTAAAGCCTTTTTAACCGGTTTTGATTGAAAATATTAACAGGGATTAACGCAGATGGGTCAAGAGAAGACGATTCGAAAAAAAAAATACCGCACTCTGCTGGACTTTCCGGTTTTGTTTGCCAGCTTCACTTGTTCTACTGCAAATTTGCTGTGACGAGTAAGACATTAATGATGACAACCATTAGTGTCTAAACACACTAGGCCGAAAATACGCGGCCGAAGTTCGGCATGATCTCAATGATATCAAAATTTATTCAGCCACTTTTAGCATGTAATTTTAAAACAATACTATCACGTTAATATTAAGAGAGGTTATGATTATTAGATTACTTATTAGATTTAGGTATATTGTATACTAGCTGTTGCCCGCGACTTCGTCCGCGTCAACATAGTATAATAACAAAGATGGATAGTCCGCTAACAAAAATGAAAAAAGTAAAATGTAACCTCCTCCTTTTTGGAAGTCGGTTAAAAAGTAGCCTAAGTTACACCCTACTACATCAGCTATCTACCAAAAAAAGGCCCGGCAAAATAGCTCCAGCCGTTTCAGAGATTAGCCGGAACAAACAGACAGACAGACAGACATACAGACAAAAATTGTAAAAAATGTTGTTTTGGTGTATGTAGCGTATATAGATTCATATTATGCATGTAGTAAAAAACGGTTCTTTCAATATTACAAACAGACACTCCAATTTTATTTATATGTATAGATGTATAGATTATTTTATAATTTATTTAATTTAAAAAGGATATACATATAAGAAGTATATTTGGTTCTTTTTTAAAAATGAGCATGCATTGCTTTTGCTTTTGATATTCTTTTGCTATATTATGGATGGGAAAACTTTTTACTGTAATATGTGCACAGTAGAAAAACTTTTATTGCACAGTATAAATTATTTAGCTGTGTATATAATCTAAGTGCAGAGTGCTATATTAGGAGTCGGCGAGGCATGCCATTTATCAAGTGTGTATTGAAATATCATAAAATAAGTTAAGTATTGAAATGTCAGCAGCGTAGGGTATGCTTAGCGAGCCACGAATTTCAAACGTGGGCCTACTAAGAGCACGCACACATAGAGACGTAGCTTGTAGGCTTGTCTTAGAGCAAGCAGCTGTAAGCCTATATCAGGGGCGTAATCACAAGCTAGTATAGGCTTAGTCAGAGCAAGAGGGCCCATCTCAGGCGCGTAGTTACGGCTTGTAGTGTAGCGTAGAGTTTGCAGGCCCAGCGAGAGAGTGGCGCGACACCGGCCGAGCGCGCGACGACCTCTCCGCTCTGCGCTCACTGACAGGTATATTATATTATGTAGCATATTACCACAATAAATGTATTCGAACATTATACTTAGGACCGCTATGTTGGGTCAAGATGGACAACTTGTGGAGGCTATTTAGTGCCTTCCTATTTGGTCCATCCAGGGGCCGTACCACGAAACTGTTTTGAGACTTAAACAATCGAACGAGAATGTTACGTCCTACTCTAACAAACGTGAAATGGCGTTGTTAGAGCATGACGCGGCATTCTCGTTCGATTGTTTGAGTCTCAAAACGGTTTCGTAGTAGGCCTCCTGGGCCAACATGGAGATTTTGAAGTGAGATATCATAAAGGTCATCGCCCCGTCTCGACACCACCCCAACTCACAGAGTGGCATGCAATTAATGGAAGTGTGGGAATATGTGTGTGGTGGCCATAAAGAGAGATCTTCCGACCGAGCGAGGTGATATGCTCGTTCAGGCCGAAGCCCACGTGATACATCTCAGCTGTCTTATATATACCGACGCGTTCAGAAAACTTCGATAGCGCGATGCAGGAATGTTAGACGAATTGTGGGTACCGCCACAGAAGCTATAATTATAATATATTTTTAGGACATGAGAGTGCGCCGTACTGTGAGTTTGGTTAGTGTCGAATCGGTGTACCTAATCCCGGGCGCGCACTAGCGGCCAGGTCGCGGCGGCCATCGAAAGTATGGTGTGGCCGCTGGTCGCGTTGCGGCCAGGTGCGCGTCGTCTATGGCGGTTTCATACTAAGGTATCTATCTCGATGGCCGCCGCGACCTGGCTGCCGCGGCTTGGCCGCTAGTGCGCGCCCGGCCTAATGTGCGATGACCCTTAACCGCTAACATAACCCTACCACTGTCAGAATATCATCTACATTACATTCCACACATTCATATTATCATAATACTACAGAAATATATTCAATAACACACAAAAATAAATCTTCTCACTAACGTAATACAGGGTGTAACAAAAACAAGTGATAATACTTGAGGGTGTGTACGTGTTCCTTGTAGAGAGTTCACTGTGAAAGTAGCAGCGCTAAAAGACCAATACACACCCTAAAGTATTATCACTTATTTTTGTTACACACTGTATATTTTATTGATACAACAATCTTCTCTGAAACATTGCATTCGTTTGTGACAAATTGACAAATGCAGTTTTTTTTTTTCAATTCACAAAGTGGTAATTTTAAGATTAATAAATTAAACTCTTTCAGATCCTGGCGAAGGCGCTACTACTATTAATATACATAGTAATATTATATCTACTATGCTGTACATATGTTTCGCTATGATATGTAGTGTAGTTGCCTGCAGCATGCATATTTTATTCTTGGAATTACTTGGCATTCAAAAAAATATTCGGATATATACTATGTAATTTATTTGCTTTTATAACAAGCTTGATATGTTTTAGTCGTTAATTTGTATTGTTCTGTATTTGTAATAATAGAAAGTCAAGCTTCTCCTATGAGTCACAATAGATCCTCATGGGTCGCAGTGACGTCAGGGCTACAGCGACCTGCCTTCTTTAACACAAAAAAAAGTTTCTCCTAAGACCTTAAACGAAAACCTAAAAAAAGATGTTTGAAAGTATATTAAAAAATGTTATTTTTACTATTCATCAAGGCTACAACATCTGTAAATACCCCATCGATATAATTTTAAAGTTTTCAAAACAGAAGCTTGCTTCAATTATTCATTGTGTATGCCTTCCAAAGCCATTCGTTTATTTACCCGACTGTTAAACAAAAGAGTTATTATTGTTATATGATTTCAGCTCTGGGGTTCGCGAAGTGTACGGAGGCGCTCACCCCCAAAGGCAGAAGCCCCGTCATCGCTCTCATCGCACCCACTGATCTCCTACACTATAGCTCCGTGACTACTAGACTACTCATCGGCTCCTAGACTACTCATCGGCTCTTAGACTACTCATCGGCTCCTAGACTACAAACTGAGAATCATAGACTACTCACTAGCTCCTAGTCCCTAGTCTACTCTGCGGCTCCTAGACTACTTTGTGGCTCCTAGACTATAGCAAGATTGCAGTGAGCATTACCCATTTTCTTTTATTGTGTAAGTTTGGGTTATGGCTAATCATGCTTTCTCTTTCATACAATATACGATGAATGAAAGAGAATGCACGATTAACTTGAACCCAGACTAACGCAAGTAGACCTTAGATAACCTCGGAATGTTACAATGAATTAAATTACCTCCTGACGTATTCACAATTTTCGTTTGACTCGATTAGAAAATTTACTCTTCTGTTATTGGTCAACATTGACTTGTGACAAAATGTTGACCAATCATAGCGCAGAATAATTTATTGCTGTATCTAAGTTATCTTAGTGTATAATACGGATTGTTTGTTTACCATTCTATGATTTTGCAAAGACGGAATGTATTTTGCGCGTACAAAAAGATATTTCGACTTGTTTGGACAAAACCTTTTAGTACTAAAATATTGAAAGTGTTTAAGCGTATAGCGTTGATTTGACGTTTGTCTAGGATACTTTTTCTCGATAGTGTTTTTTTGTGGTATAGTAAATCTTAGGTTCCTTGTCCTACCTATAAGCTAGAAAACACTCGCAACAATAAGTGATCTAACAATAATATGACTTTGGGCTGTGCCCGTACGGAAAACAATAAAAGAAATCTCATAGTAGATGTATTGTAATAGGAAAGATTTTCAACTGGCTTTGACATATTCTGTTGCGACTTGCGATGCATAAAAAGTTCGTGATCTACAAATTAAAATTCATATTATGTGATATGATAAAAAAATCTACGAACGTATCTTTTCTACTTACTAAGATAAACAGAATGTTTGAAAATTGTTATCTCTCTTCTGTTTCTCCATTTTTGCGTTTTTTAACTTTTTTCTTGGACAAAATATCTATTTATTTGTAAGATATCTTTTCGTTTCTATTTATTTCGGTATATTTAATAATCTTTATATACTTAGTCCCTTACTAATTATATTTACACAACAAATAAAAGGTATGCTTGCATCTGTGTGACATTTTGAAAACGTCACGGACAAACTTCTGATGTCACGGGTCACCTGATGGAAAACGATGGTAGTTGTTTTCCATCAGGTTGCTCGTTTGCCCCGTAATTTTATATAAAAATACATTTTACCTTGAATAGTTATACGCTGCGTAAATTTTTATTAGTAAGGGCCAAGGGGGTAGTTCTATAAAATAGTTTTTAAATCCTTGTCATTATACTCACAAATATGGCTAATGGCTATCCTCATTCAAATTGACACTTTTAATAAACTTGTGAACTGTTAAATCCAACAATAAAGTATGAAAAAGTATTTCTTACTCTTATTATTACCTGAGTACTGTGAGGGATTGTTTATTCATAAGCCTGTTAGTAGTGTATTTAATCTGTTCATAATATAAAAATTTAAGAGCTTTGTTTGTGATTACGTAAATAATAACAAAAAAATGTGTGGGTTACCCAAGAATAACACCTAGCTCGATCGCTTTTTTCTTCATCGAAATCTCCTTAGTACTAAGTTACTTAGTTCGCTACCGAGAGACTGTTAGACTCAATTCACTCCGGAATGGCAGAGGCGAGGCGAGCAGTTTCAGTGTCATATGATTTTAAACTTTATCCTACTTATTGTAATAAGTAGTATCGCTTGAGAAATCTACGGCCGCCCGTGGACGCTCGTGGACGCTCGTGGCCGCTCGTGGCCGCTCGTGGCCTTTTGCGGCCGCCGGCGGCGACGATTTCTCAAGCGATACTATGTATTACAATAATGAAGATAAAGTTTAAAATCATATGACACTGAAACTGCTCGCCGCGCTTCTGCCATTCCGGTGTGAATTGAGCCTTACGCATAAGTTAAGGTGCCCATACACGGGACAATTTTTTATACGTGGGAGAGCCATGCTTCGGCACGAATGGGCCGGCTCGACCGGAGAAATACCACGTTCTCACAGAAAACCGGCGTGAAACAGCGCTTGCGCTGTGTTTCGTCGAGTGAGTGAGTTTACCGGAGGCCCGATCCCCTACCCTATTCTCCTAAAAAAAAAAAATTGTCGTTTCGATCGATCGTCAAGAAAATCGTCCAATCGATCTTTTGAACGTAAAATCGTTTGCGATATTGCTACACACGTACAATTTGTCTTTCGATTTTAACATCGAGGAGATAAATCGTTACGATAATTGTCCCGTGTATGGCCACCCTTACATATAAGATTGTCTCGGTTGAAAAAAATGTGAGATAATATGACATGTCATTTGCTAGCTTGCCTTTATTATAATTTATAATACAAAAAAATTATAAGACCACTTTACCTGCTTATGTATAAGATTCCCCTATAGTACTTCCGACATATGAGTGTAGTTAAGTAAAATATAATTTAGACATAAATCCCATTATAGTATATAGTTAGTCATTTGAATGATAATTTAAGTCCTTGTGTATGTAGTGGTAGCATTAGTTATGTTTATATTATTAAGGACCTGTTTGTAAATCATAGTTTCATAATATTGCTTATTCTGATGTTTTGTTTCTTGCACTCAGTATAAAGTAAGCAGCTACGAAACTTCTGGATAAGCTATCTGTCATTTAGATTATGAAACAGGCCTTGTACCATGAAACTGTTATGAGACTCAAATAATCGGACGAGAATGCCGCGTCCTATTCTAACAAACATGAAATGACGTTGTTAGAGCAGGACGCGGCAATCTCGTCCGATTGTTTGAGTCTCAAAACAGTTTCGTAGTAGCCCTACGGGCTCTTTTAATGATCGGGTGATGTATAAAAGATAAATAATAAGCAGTATTTAATTTAAGAAGTTGAAAGTTGGTTTGTAGACATTTCTCAATATAAAGAAATAAAATAAGAGCCCTTTTCCTGTCATGCGTGTTACCGTTCGCGCGCGGATGGTCCGCATGTTAGCTGCCCGCATCCTATCATTTTATCACAAATATAAAATTCTCGTGTCACAATGTTAGGCCGCGTCCTCCTCCGAAACGGCTTTACTGATTTTAACCAAATTTTATATGCATATTCAGTGGGTCTGAGAATCGGCTACTTATTATAATGATAAGTGCATTTGTTGAATAAATAATAGTAAATTATTGCAACTCGAGACTGACGGCGACCATTGTTTGTGTGACGGGATAGCGATGGACGATGCCATGGTGACATAGGTACTTATTTAGTCACTTCAATAAAATAATATGGCAAAGAAACGTTTGCCGGGACAGCTAGTCTATAATATAAAAATAAGTCGCTGAATGTGTTGCTAAGCGCAAAACTCGAGAACGGCTGAATGGATTGGGCTAATTTTAGTCTTAAAATATTCGTAGAAGTCCAGGGAAGGTTTTTAAGTGACACGAAGTTCACCGGGACAGCTAGTAATTTATAGAATTATTGTAGATGGTCGCTGTTAAGCATTAGTGTCCTAACCCACATTTTTTGTTGTTGATGCAGTCTTGTTCTAAATCATCTAAAGAACATAACTGCATTCATAACTCAATACGTAATTTTTTGTGGGCTAGTACACGAATGCTAACAGCGTCCTGATGTTTTTCTTACGGGTGTCTAAACACACCATGCCGAAGATACGCGGCCCAAGTTCGGCAAGAATACGCCTGCAATGTATTTTAAATTACCGATGATACACCATGCCGAAATTACTACGCGTTATAGCGTACAGCCGAACTTCGGTCGAGCGTAAGTTCGGCAGCGATTCGGCGGTAATGTTTTTTTCGGCGTCAATTCGGCGGCGTTCGCGATACTGAATACTCGGACAAAGTTACGCAACTGAATTTCCGCCGCGTAATTTCGGCTCTTATCGTGTTTCATATCATCCGAATGCGTCGGAACGTAATATCGGCCACGTATCTTCGGCATGGTGTGTTTAGACACACATCTTGTTGTCACCAGCATGCGGACTAGATCCGCGCGCGGGTGATAGCACGCATGACAGGAAAAGCGCCCTAAAATAGGGAAGCGTCTCACCGCTAGCTGCTGACGTGTAGGTATGCCTATTGCTTAGCGATCATCTATAAAGTTAATATACCTAGCGGAATAGAGGAACAAAGGTCTGAGCAAGCGAGATGTCACTATCAGTAACACCGCGTGGTAAAAAGAGACGCGAGATACATGACAGCAGAACCAATATTTTTCATCTGTTTGACGTCCCGTTGGCACTTATCGGCACGTTGACATTTTAATCTCTTAGAAAGATGCTTGCGTAAGTGTATACGTAAACAAATTTTTACACACAGACGTAAATCAATTTCGGTTTCGTTTGACAGCTCGAGATTGTTGCTCTATTCCGTTAGGTATATTAACTTTATGCGATCATCTAGCCTTTAAGCTAAATATTATATTACTAATAGATGTGTAAATATTGGTAGATAAAGTAGTTTTTCATCATAGGTAAGTGAGATTTTTAGAAATAACTCGTATTGCTTAGTATATTTTGTTTGGATCAATGTGGTTTAAATGAATTTAAACTTTTTCTCATTTATTTAAAAGTAAAATCGAGATTTCGAGCAGTGAAATTGCGATGCAAATGATTAATTATAACTGAATTCGAGTAATTTTCGTTATAAAATGTATTTAGTATCTAGAAATATTTAAGGTTAGTGTATCCACTTAAGCACAAGTGTCAGGAAACACATTCATACTTTTAATAAAGGGTTAAGTCAATGTTGCTTTTCATTCCTCATCAACATAACATTTAGTACTTACTATAATATAAGGAAATAAAACAACTTTTCCGAATCAACATAAATATGTTATATTTCAAAATAATAGGGTCATAAGAATGTAAAACAAAATTTACACGCTAGAAAATTTTCAAAATGATAATTTAATAGGGTTATATATTCTCCATCACCGAGATAAAATATGTAGGTTAAAAATTTAAAATATGGTAGGAATTAGGATTAAATCTAAAACATAAAATAAATGCGGGAAGATGTCGTTCCCGTCGGCTATGTTGTCCGCCATTTCGTGATCGTCGCCATTTTGTGATCGCCGCCATTTTGTCGTCGCCATTACAGGCACATGCGGCAGATGTCGTCGTTGATCTCGAGCACTTGGTCTATGAATGGCTGGGAGGACATTACTTTGGACAACTTAAATATGATGTTCAGTAGTTCCCCCTCCTTGTAGTTCATCTGCGAGTTGCATATTTCAACTTCTTCCAGCAGTGAGGGCGGGATCTGAAATAATATAATAATAGTTAAAAAATAAACTAAAAAAAACGCGTTTTTAAAAAATTATTGCATCATACGTAAGTTTGCAAAGTTTCGAATGAATTAGCTATTAGACTAATGGAGATAGGTAAAAATTGTGCTCAAAGATTCCGTTACATACATACAGCCTAAGCTAATAAATGCGTGCTTAAAGGATTAGAAGGATAAAAATTGCGAAATTAAAGACCCAGTATGTCGTCTCTTCCTTTTCTTGAAAGTCGGTTAATAAAAGAGTTCATATTTTGTTAGGTATTAAAGTGTGGCCTGTGGGTCGTTTTATTATCTTCATAGTAATAGCTAAGTATCGTAGAGTTATGACATAACATAATGGCAAACATATACTTTATACGGTAACATGCCATTATGCATAATAGCTGCAAAACAATGGAAGACAAATTGCAGAACTGTCAAATTACACGTCTCCAAACGAAATTGGTAGTCATTAGAAAGTTGACTCTAATATTTAACAAAGGAATTGTCTGTCCTACTTAATATTTAATGATCATTTAGCTATGCAAATTAGGTACACCATGATACAATATTTTGTTTGTTTAACGCATTATATCGTGAATAATGCATTTTCTACGCTTTTTATCTGATTTTACAGTCTATACTGCCACATGCAATATGGCCTGATGGCCTTGACAAAGAGCCCCCCTTAAATATAAATTTTATTTTGTTTTTAGTATTAGTTGTTATAGCGGCAACAGATATACATAATCTGTGAAAATTTCAACTCTTTAGCTATTATCGTTCTTGAGTTACAGCCTGGAGACAGACAGACAGACGGACAGACATCGAAGTCTTAGTAATAGGGTCCCGTTTTTACCCTTTGGGTATGGAACCCTAAAAAATGGTTGTCTGTAAAGTCCGTTTACGGACGGTTGTTTGACATGACAATTACGAACTGAGCCGATTGCTCGAGCCGATCATGCCTCTCTCTCGTTCGTGCCGCGCTCTTGCTAGCGGAACGCGACAATGAGCGTAACGGGACAATGACGTCATCTTTTTGGTGCATGCAGCCCAAAAAATGGCCTGTTTGAGTCAAGTTCCTTACGTTCTTAGGATCGTGGAAGGCGCTGAACTTGTACTTGGTCTTGGGCTTCTCGCCGCCGGCGTCATAGAACAGCGTGAAGCTGGCGTCCTTGCGGCTCGTCACGGGGAAGTATAGCCCGGCCACCAGGTGGCCCTTCTGGTCCCGTGATAGAAGACTCCTGGAAATGGCAGAGAATGCTTAGAGATTGCAGGGATTTAGCTGCCGATTGTCAGGCAGTTGTTTCTTTTGTGGGACACCTTTCCTTGGTCATTTTCAGGTTAGGTGTTCCCGAAAGCTCAACGAAAAATAATTGCAAACCCTGCTGACGCAGAAGATATTATGATCCTTGTCAGGGCCCCTAAAAGGGCTACTGGCGCCTGTGTGCAAAAAAAGGATTTTGGCGCCCCTTTAGGCAAATTTTTTGGGTCCTTGGTTTTGGCGCCCCTAAAGATGGCGATTTGGCGCCCCTAGAGGATGGCGCCCGTGTGCATTACACACATTGGACATATGGTAGCGGAGGCATTGATCCTTGTATGTTTGTTGCCAAGTTTGGCTTGGTCATAGTTTTACGATGATACTGGGAGGTTTTAATGAGCGAATTTTCCACGAATTAACTTTCAGGAGTCCATTTATTATCTTCTACAAGGCCTAATTAACCATCTCTCAACGACATTCTGCAAGAAGCGATAGTTCTGATTTTGGATCTGGAAGAACCATCGTTACAACATGAAGTTGCACAACCAACCTGAAGTTGTAAACGAGATTGCGGCGTTCCGTGACGTTGACGGCGTCTATGTACGGTCGGGCGACGTAGACCAGCGACGTCTGGGTCTTGACGACGGCGCCCCGGGTCTCCCTCTCGTGCCACTCCACGTAGCCGGGGTTCAGCGGGCTGAAGCTGTAGCTGTACTCCTTGCGGCAGTGCGGCTCGTCGGATTGGGTGAACCAGCCTGAAATTTTGGTCAGTTAGTAATGGTTGGGAGGTTGGAGGGGTAGGGGTAGTTGTAAGATTATGGTGAAATTTATCTTCTAACCTAATCACTAAGCAGGTTGACTAAAGTTGAAGGAACAAGGATATTTAGCGACGAGTAATCGTAAAATTGCTACTTGTGTTGTAGTTGATGTGTGTATACTAACCGGTGTGCGGGTACTGTCTGTCGGCCATGACGGTGATGACGCGCGGCACGTGGTAGCCGGGGTCGGCGAGCAGCACGCCGGCGCGGCCGTCCACCACCACGCGCACCGCCACCATCACGTGCTCCTTCTCCGCGTTGTCCACCGCCTCGGGGCTCTCGCCCTGCGTCACGTAGTCCCCCACGGCCGCCACCGCCTCCTCGCACGACGCCAGCCCCGTGGCCGACGCGAAGCCCGGGAACTGGCGCTCCAGCTCCCGCCACGTGCGCACCAGCTCGATGGCCAGCCCCACGCACGTGCTCCGCCCGCTGCGGACCGGCGGCGCGTACTCCCTGAACCACGGCGCCAGCGCCTCCCCGCGCCGCTCCCACTCGTCGTGCAGCGCGACGAAGTTGGCGACGGAGTCGTAGTTGTGCGCGCCGAGCAGCGCCCGCAGCGCGGCCTCGGCGGCGGCGGCGAGGTCGCAGTGCGCGGCGGCGGTCAGGCGCAGCGGCGCGCGTGGCGGCGCCCATCGCGGGCGCGGCAACGGGGTCGGGTCCGGCGGCTCGCGGTCGCCCAGCACCGAAACGAGTCAACTCGGCCACTCGGCGCCCCAGCGGCCGACCGCGGGGGCGGCCGCGTCCGTCGCCGGCCCGTCGTCATCGCGCGCCCGCTCGTCGCGCTCACAGCGAGCGAGCGACGAACTACACTCCAACAACACTACTGTTGGTTTTTCACGCTCTGAAATAAGACATAGGTATTATGATCTAAGCGATGCTGCCTCCGTGTTACTTTCCAAGATAATTGTTTTGTAATATTGGTTTATCTTACTAATTAGTAATTACTCAATTATTGCTTTTTTTTTTAATGAAATAAGGGGGCAAACGAGCTAACGGGTCACCTGATGGAAAGCAACTTTCGTCGCCCATGGACACTCGCAGCATCAGAAGAGCTGCAAGTGCGTTGCCGGCCTTTTAAGAGGGAACAGGGTAATAGGGGAAGGTAAGGATGGGAAGGTAAGGGAATAGGGGAGGGTAGGGAAGGGAATAGGGTAGGGGATTGGGCCTCCGGTAAACTCACTCACTCGGCGAAACACAGCGCAAGCGCTGTTTCACGCCGGTTTTCTGTGAGAACGTGGTATTTCTCCTGTCGGGCCGGCCCATTCGTGCCGAAGCATGGCTCTCCCACATAATGCTACATAAAAATATGCGTTATAACTAATTTATAACGCAACTTATTTATCATTTTTTGTTGCTGTAACGCTGTTTCTCAACTGGACTTGTTCGTGCATTGTACTTTTATAATATGTCACGTACCTATTCCTATTTCTCTATTTCAGAGCTAGCAGGCCCTGATTAAATGGGCGTTTTTGATGCGAGGTTTATTTTCAATTTTGACGATTCGAAGCTACTTTACAGTACAATATCTCACACCTGAACAATTCTAATACTTAGTAGATTAGGTAGGTAAATTGCTTTAATATCAAAGTTCAAAAGAAAATAAATTCGCGATGAAAACTGTCGTAAGTAGTAACAGGTCGTAACAGTCAACTTTTAGACGTTATCGGGATAATCTGACACTTTTATCTCTGCGGCCTTGTTCAGATTTCAAGTGAGAATTATCTGCATAATCTAAAGATATTATGACTGAATTACGTAGTTACTTATCGTTATAAATAAGATTAAACATCATTTAATTTCATAGCCTTTTTGATCCCTAATTTAATAAAAAATGCATAATGCCTGTCGTACTTTATTTTCGAAATCCAATACCATAAAAATATGATTAAGTACTAAACTCATATATAAGTAAACAGTTTTGGCCAAACATTTTTGTGTCTGGTAAAATATGACGTCACGACTCGCGAGTAAAAACTAAAAATAAAACCACAGTTATATCAAAGGAAACAATGGGTATTGTTGTGTACAGCTGACGGCATAATCACCAGATGGTCTGACGTACCTACAAAGTCCTATTTACCAAAGTCGTAAACCTATCAGACAGAGAGCGGTCATGCGTTCAAGCGTTCTGCGTTCGCGTTCTACGTTCGAGCGACACAGGAGCAATTCTGACGCGGTCAGAACGCCTCCTCTGTGAGTATATCTATGTAACACAAAGGACGCAAAACTTACCGCTTAAACGCTTGACCGCGTGACCGCTCTCTGACTTGAACGTTCGCATCATAACTACGTAGCCTCAAATCGGTAGAGTCATTTTTATGGGCTCCAAGTCTGTTTGCTATACTATCTGTTCCCTAATCTGTAAGCCAGCGAAAATCCGACGATCGATAGGCAGGGTCGCCTTTTTATCTTTTTATGTACCCATTCGATGGGATCATCTTCCATGGTAGTCTTTGTCCTAAGTCGTATCAAAATTCGAATGTTAGTTGATCCAACGCGTGAATAGTGATCTAAGTTCTAAAGAACTAGTAAAGAGACTAGGGAGTAGAAGACTAGGGTTATTTCTTCAGATTTCAATAAATTCTTTAAAAACATTTAATAGAGATGTTAGATAGGCCTCACAGCGTTAAGGAGTGCTTAAATACGAATCATAAAAAACAATAGGAACACAATATACTAGTCTAAACGAACAAACATACGACCTTGGAATAACTACCAATAGTGCAAATTATAACGCCCTTTGCCCTACGTCATACTTGAACTGTCTGATTCACGTTCCAGTAATGCTAATATAACTTCGCGGAAAAACTAATAATAGAGAATGAAACTAACGTTCACGCAACATCACTATTCACTACATAGTTTAGTTCACCGCTATTTTAGAACTGCAGGTTCAAGATCGAATATTTGAGTTTTACTAATATTGACGGTTTAACTGATCTTTGTGGTTTTTTAGGCCTAATAATAAGGGCCTGCCTCACTGCGAACTTTAACCGCGCGGACTTTTTGCGCAAATCTGTAACATAGAATCTTTTAGGGAGTATTCGCATTACCGATAAAAAATATATGAATAAATTCGCGAGAATAAGGGCCTGATTCACAACTTTCTGATAAAGTGCCGAATAGGCTATTCATAACCTTTTTGACAGATTTTCCATACTTGATCTGTCAAGTTAATTGCTGGATAGCTTATTCGTTACTTATCAGGAAGTCGTGAAACATGACCTAAATATCGCACGGTAAGCGGTTAAAATTGCAATACGGACATTCCGGTCCAAGACATTAAACTCTACTTCTTGGGTAGACCCAAATTTTTCCTTGCTCCACAAGATTTTAATAAGGAAAAGTTTATATTTAGGGGTTTTCTGTATTTAATTGTCTGTTTCTTTGCTCATAAAGAAAACCTTTAGAAACCGTACATATCGCTTCAATTTCTTTTACCTTGGCCTAACTCTACATATCTAAATTTAATTGAAAATCGGTATAACAAGTATTTTATTGCTTTTCGTAGCACATAAACATACAATCAAATTCCATTTATACTCAAATATACATTTAAAATATCTAAACAATGAGCTATCTACTTATTTAACGAAATAACCTCACAGTTAGTACCGGGCGTCCTTTAGTCTGTGTTCTAGGTATGTAGGTTACTGTGCCAACAACTAGCACGTGAGCCGACAATTACCGCGCCAGTTCAAGTGGTTACATTCAGGCCATTTGGGCTAAGCCCTTAAATTACTTCCTAGTGCCTAATGTAGCCTAGTATTTACGGCGTGGCCTGAAGCGTCTAAATTCTAAAAGGTATTATTGTGGATAATTTTTATTTCAGCCTGGCTTAAGTGCCAATTTTGCTATTGTAATAATTTTTCCTTGATTTCTGTTTTTAGTAGGGCGAGCTTTTTGATTGTTAAATCAACTTGTAAAGGTCATTATGACGTCATAATATTATGTAGAGTGCATAGTTCACACCCTTACAATATTCCCAGCAAACTAAATGATCGTCGAAATGGCTTTTAAAGGATAGTTAGATCTAGTATAATTATTCTGCATAGTAATACTAAACACTTTTTTGTTTGTTCCTGCAAAGTTCAATCAAAGAGAGTTAATTAATTTAATTCCAATAATAATTTCTCTCTCAATTCTCAGTCAAAGTCGAGGGCCCGATTCTTATATGTATGTCTCTTAGACATCCAGCCATCGAACTTTCGAGGTACGAGAATCGAGCTTCTTATCGTTTCTTGACCTATTTTGCTGCACAAACGTGACCTAGCATAATTAGAAGGGCTTTAAATATTAAAAGGAGCTATTACATAGTAAGTACAAAAGTTACTGAGACGTTAGAAGTTACGAAATGTCCTACTTTTACTTCTTAGTTCACCATTAGATTTTGCAAAGTTTTACGTAATTTATTTGCATTTATAATTTATTACGTTTAGCATAGCGTCTAGTTTTATAGTAATCTCTTATAAAATTAAAGAAACGTTGAGTTATCGATTTTTCACTTCATTTGCAATATTGGTTGTCCACGATTGCGAACAAAATCCACCAACATGAGCGGTCTGTGTAGACAATTAGACATGTGAATACTTTAGAGCAGCGGGGCTAAAATGGTCACATTTAGCAATTCCTCTCTTCTTCTTCTTCTTCTTTTATTAATGGCAAACAATCGCTTTTTAGCAACATTCTGCCAGTGTCAAGTATGGCAAATTCCTCTCAATCAATTCAGCAAATGAATTGTTAAAACTGTCAAAGTGACAAATGTCAAATTAGTACGTATTACTAGATAACTAGCAGTTTGACCGAGCTTTGCTCGGTATCCAATTAAAATGACATTTTCTAGAAATGATTCCTAGCTAGATCGATTTATCGCCCCCGAAACCCCCTATATACTAAATTTCATGAAAATCTTTGGAGCCGATTCCGAGATTCCAATTATATATAAATATATATACAAGAATTGCTCGTTTAAAGATATAATAATAATAAGATATGAATTGCAAGCAGACTTGCATTTTGCGATTTTAAAAGAATGAATCATAACATGATTCATAATATGATTCTTCAAAGCGACCATTTTAGCCCGCAGGAGTGACCAATTATTAGTTTCGCTCGGGGTCCATTTTAAAAAATGAAATTACCTTCGCGGTCCACACATTTTATATATAAAAAAAATTAAACAAAGGTACTTAGGTCCTTAATTACAGAAATTACAAAGGTATTTTTTTAAACATATCAATGAGAAAAGTGTAAATTTTTGTTGCTTGTTAGGAGTGAAATTGGTGCAAGCTATTGACATTAAATCCTGGAGATGTTTATCAGTAAGTCGAGACCGAAATTTATTTTTAACGAAGTTCATCTTCAAAAATGCTTGGTCCGCCATTTGGTTGCCCCTGCTATAGTGTTTGTAGAGTTTTCTACAGTACCTACGCAAAATCAACTTTGATATTGTAGGCGTTCATTATTGCCTTTATTTTTCCATCTTGAGCCAACTTGCAGAAGCCATATCATATCGAATTAATTGCCAAACATTTATTACGTTTTAAATACGTTGTTTACGGTAGGTATTTGCCACGTGCTTTAGTAACAGCTATTTTTATAGTGGCTGAATGTTAATCTATTCACGACGGCAAATTCTATCTACCCTTAATTACTAAAGCTCTGTAGGTCTACTACGAAAACATTTTGAGACTCTCAAGATCGAATGAGAATGCCGCGTCCTGCGGGGCTAAAATGGTCACATTTAGCAATTCCTCTCAATCATTTCAGCAAATGAATTGTCAAAACTGTCAAACTGATAAATGTCAAATTAGTACGAATTACTACAGTGTGACAAGGTTAAATATGAACGTGGGCGGTGGCGTTGCTCGTAAAGGAGAACTGTCAAAAATTACGTTTTTGTATGATGGCAGCATTAGTTCCTTTTTTCGACACGTTCATTTAAAGACTTGTCGAGTTGTAGACATGAATTGCAAGCAGACTTGCATTTTGCGATTTAAAAAAAAAAACATATTATGGTTCTTAATGTGATTCTTCAAAGCGACCATTTTAGCCCCGCTGCTCTTACAACGTCATTTCACGTTTGTTAGAGCAGGACGCGGCATTCTCGTCCGATTGTTTGAGTCTCAAAACGGTTTCGTGGTACGGCCCCAGGTTTCCTCCAAGAGCGGTGCCATCGTGTTGCGGCCGTGATGCAGCGGTGAATGACGTTATCTATGTGGGCGGTATGGCGCGGTTTCCTAGAGAACGGTGTCAATTATTATCGTTCTATAGGAAACCGCGCCATATTGCTTACATGGACAACGTTCCAGTGACGTCATTCACCGCTGTAGTGCGGCCGCTGCATGACGGCGCCGCTTTTGGAGGAAACCAGAGCTTTAGGCAATCCTTAATAACTAAATAAATTAACCAAATAATCCTTTCTTTTAGGATTAAAATCGACTACTTCCTGTATATTTCTTTCGCTTTAATAACATACTCTGTCTATTGAGAAAACTGCAGCAAAATCCCTTGATTAGTTCGAAAGATGAAAGCGAGAGCGACCATAATATTATTTGAGTTCTATTTTCAAAATTACTAAAATGGCGAAACAGGCCGCAAGGCCCACAACCTTTTCTGTGTAATAAAATATTATAATGCCACTATAAAAATATGGCGGTATAAACTTGGCAGGCGGTTAGCTTAAAACCTGACCTAGTTTTTAGTCCACAGTTAGTGTATGTAGGTGCCAAGATGGGCGAGGCCATTGCCAAAACTACTGGCCAAAGAATTATCGATTTTAATTCAACATCTTGTAGGAATGTGGTAGCCACGCGCAAGTATAATAAATTGTGTCGATTTCTTTTTTCTTCCGAAAAGACTTTTTGGCATAGGGATCACGGTCAAAAGATTTTAAAAGAATAATTGGTAAAAATCCTTGTTAATCTTTTGGTGTTTCAGCAGCCTCTTTTACAATATACAGACAGAATGTTAATTATTAAAGATCAATGAAACTATGTCAAGAGGATAGGTTTAAGCATAGACGGATTATACATGATTATATTTACTCCATGGTTTAAGTAAAGGTACTCGACGTAGCTAACTAATAGGTAACTAATGGTTAGGTACAGCTCCTAAGTTAAATGAATTTCGAAAATTGCATCGTTTTGAGCGGTACTGAAATGGCCTTGCTTGTCAACCTTCAGAATATTTTAACATGTTCTATCTACCTGCAAGGTAATTTACGTTTCCATTCACATTTCACCGTAATATACCACGATAAAATATGACAATGCTCTACGTTGGATAACAAAAAAAAATTTGAGACGATTGGGAATTTAAAGGTCATGTGTTACAACTTGCTGATCCGGCAAACGCTTTTATTGCCATATACTGTATGCTAATTTGATTAAAAAAAAGCCATGGCTCTGTTGCCGGCTGCGTTTAGCATGCTGCAAGCTACAACGTTATTTCGACGATGAAAAATACAAGTTGTCTAATTGTGGCCCACGTTGCAGGCCTTCGTGAACTGTAGACCACGATCACTTGGTGTTAAACACTATGGCGCATGGCTCATTACTGCCTGGCAATCCACTGGCCATCGTCCGCCATCATACACCATTACCTCGTCTACACAATGGCGATAACTTGTAGTGGCTCAGCATGGACCATTGTGAAGACCTTTAGACCTACAGGATAAGCAAATAAAGTCCTTAGACATAATTTTATGTAACAAATCTGGCCAAAAAGTATTTCCTTGAACTATTTTTGCTGACTCTACATCGATCAAGATGTTCTTGTAGGTAAGTAGGGCGAGCAATCCAAGGTTTACTCGCAATCTCCAGACAAGCTACGGTTGGTACAACAAAAGTCGGTTAAAAGAAAACCTTTGTTTTGAGACGAAAGTAACTCGTATTGTTTTTTTTTTCTTTACAAATCCATACTAATATTTTAAACTAGATGTTCCGCGCGGCTACGCCCGCGTAATTTAGGAATTTCACGGATTAAACGAAATAACCGTACATTTTTCCGCAAAAAAATAGCCTATGTCCTTTCACGTGGTATATTCTTCATGCGTGCCAAATAACATAAAAAAATATCCAGTAGTTAAGATAATAAGCAATTTCAAATAATTTTCTCCGTCTTTCCAGATTTTTCTCTATTGCTTCGCTCCTATTAGTCTTAGCGTGATAAAATATAGTCTATAGCCTATAGGAAGGCTTATAAGCCTTCTTCGATAAATGGACTGTCTAACACTGAAAATTTTTTTCAAATCGGACCAGTAGTTCCTGAGATTAGTGCGTTCAAACAAACAAACTCTTCCGCTTTATAATATTACTTAATATAGATGCGAAAGTGTGTCTGTCTGTTACCTGTAACCGCTGAACCGATTTTGCTGAGATTTGGTATGGAGATGCTTTGAGTTTCGGGAAAGGATACATTTTTCGGAAACGTATTTTGATGCGACGAATTTGCAGACGTCATCTATACTCCACTAGGGCTAACTTGTCGCTAGCGGTCATTGACTCATTGTCAAAAACTTGTCATTTTCCATATAAACCCACGATTGACAATATCTGACACTTCATTGTCAATCGCGGTTTATATGGAAAATGACAAGTTTTTGACAGGGAGTCAACGACCGCTAGCGCCAAGTTAACCCGAGTGAAAGAGTCAAATCTAGAAGTGTCTTGACGAACTATAATGGAAAAGGATTTTGAACCTTAATCGAAAGAATTTGATCACTCTGATATACCTAGGCATTTTGCCTTTCAATCAACCCTAAAATGTTTTCCATTATGGGCGAGTAAAGTCATTAACCCTGTGTCGTTACCCGAGCCACCTAAAGGTAAATGTACCTTTGTATGTCTTTAATGTTGTGTCAGTTCATTATTCCTTTTTGCGTTTTACCTTTCTTGCATATTTTATCTCGTCTACAGGTTTCATTGTTCATATCTTATCCTCTTATACGTAAATATTTGTCTTTTGTGTCTAATTTACTTTTTACCGACTTCCAAAAAGGAGGAGGTAACACGTTCGGTGGTGAGCTGATGATGGGATCTATGAGCAATCGAGGGAAACCCTTGAAATTTATCAAAAGACTCATAGCGGTTAAAATGTTGTTTCTAGTAACTTAAACATATGTTACGAATAAGAGAAAGTTCATATGAAGGTGTCTCTTGGTCCAAAGGCACTGAACAGAACTCCTGAACATTTAAAGATAAAAGTTTTTAAATTGCAGCATCGCTTAGATAACTGCAAGCATTTAACACAATTTCGCTTACAGTAACATAATGTGAATAGTTAACATTCGTAGTGCTTATTTACGCATAAAGTCTTATCTTGTAGATAGGTAACTAAAAAGAGTGAAATTATTATTTTTAACAAAAAATTAAAACCGACTTCCAATGTAAAAACAAAAATAATATGAACAAAAAGTATTAAATAACTCTTACTCTATATTAGTTCCTTTTTCAGAATTCGTCTAAATCTCAACTATTTCTGTACATACTACAGCCTTCATTACTTTTAAGTCGGTACCAGTCCCAAAAGCTTCAGATATTCTGACATTGACTGAACTCACGATAAAATTAGCTGGTACCGACTTCAAAGTAATGAAGACTGTAGTATGTACAGAAATAGTTGAGATTTAGACGAATTCTGAAAAAGGCACTAATATAGAGTAAGAGTTATTTATACTTTTTGTTCATATTATTATTGTTTTTCCCTTGGAAGTCGGTTTTAATTTTTTGTTAAAAATAATAATTGTCTTTAGTTTTTTTGTATAATAAGCAACTAAACAGTTATTATAACGGCATTTGTCTGGCGTCTTAGATGCTCGACACCTCGTTCGCGGGGAAATGCATTTATCGCTCGGGGACAGTACATCTTTTCATGGAAATAATCATGTTATACTACTTACCGAGATTTTTAGCATCTCCATACCAAGTTACATCGAAATAAAATCGGTCTAAGCGTGAAGACTGAAGAGATAACAGACATATACATCGCATTTATACTAGTATGGATTGCTTGTACAACTCTTGAGCCTAAGGGCCAAACGAGCGTAATTTGTGAGTTGTGAGTCGCAGAATTTCGGCAGGCAGAAATTCTGTTGCATTCAGTTTCATACAAAAGTCCTGTTTGATTCGCACGAGCGTAAATTTGTGAGTCATAATTTGTATGAAAAGATGTTTACGCGACCGAAATTCTGCGACTCACGACTCACAAAATTACGCTCGTTTGGCTTCACTGTTTATCCACTAGTACGGGCCCTGCGTCGGCCTGTGGCGTAGAGCAATATGAAACCATATACTAGGTCATAAAGTGACATTTTATTTGAATTTCTGTCGGCGACGTCCCGTTGACGGCGGCGGTGGACAAACTGTCTAACTTGTATGCAACCTTGGTCAGTAAAGGGAAAACCGCTGACATTCACACACGTGTCACGTGTAGAGCTTGCACGTGACATGTGACTCCGTGTCATCGGACTTTCCATTTTTAGTGACGTCATGTGTACTATGGCCGTAACGCCTCGGTGGCCCAGTGGTTAAGAGCGTCGCTATTGACTGATATCGTGGGTTCGATTCCCGCGTTGGAAACTTGTTATTTCCAAGTTTGGTTAGGACAACGCAGGCTGATCACCTGATTGTCTGACAAGTAAGATGATCCATGCGTCGGATGGCCATGTAAAGGTCGGTCCTGCGCCTGATCTCTCGCCAGTCGTGGCGGTCGTCCGTCCCACTGGGTTATGATACTAAACGAATAGAGAGTGCTCTTGTGTACTGCGCACACACCTGGGCACTATAAAATTACTCCTGCGTACCTGGCCTGGTTTCAATGAAACCGGCCACCGTCATCGAAACCGAAACGGTGTGGGAGTTATTATATGGCCGTACGTAGGGTTTTTGAGTTATTTCCAATAGCGTTTGTTGATTGGTTAATTGACGATATAACAGACGTTCGCGCCAATCAAAATGCGCAAGAGAATAGAAGAAGAGTTTGAACTTAATCTTTGGTTTGATGTTGACTCTTTCTTTGTTTGTAAATATGAATCAGAAGGCACGATATTTCATACACGGTTAGTAACAGCCCAGACTGCTTCAAAAGTCTAACCTAGATATGTTACGAATGCCAATAATTTTTTCACCTAATAAACCTTGCTCTACAAAGTTACTATCAGTCATTGTTAAAATATTTTGTGAAGTGTGAACTATCTTGTTGTCAGGCAAGTGGTTTGACAGTGACACAGATATGTCATATGATAACAGCTACCGGAGTAAACCACTTCGGCCCAGTCAGCTGTTCCCAATAAACGGGTGCAAATTACAATGTCTGGATAAACTATATGAACTTGATACTGAATTGACATGAGGTCTTCATTCAAATCTATATATAAAAATGGATATTCAATTGTGTTAGTAACGCTAAAACTCGATAACGGCTGAACGGATTGGGCTAATTTTAGTCTTAAAATATTCGTAGAAGTCCAGCTTCGTGTCACTTTAAAACCTTCCGTTTTAAAGTGACACGAAGTTCACCGGGACAGCTAGTATTATGATAAAGATTAAATTGTAACTATGGATTATGGACACTTTAAATGAGGCTCTAATCATAAAATAATTTAAATTAATGATGATACAGGCAAGGTTATTGAATTGTAATAATTGATGGTAATAATATCCAGTATTAAGCAAGAATACTAGCTTCTAACTTCCTAGTTCTTTGTAAAGACACCGAACAAACTAAAATGGCGATGCTCTTGATTTTCTGCGTATCGTTTTTGTTAACAAAATAGGTATATTATTGTTGATGTTGTACTACCCAGGACACCCCTTTAGCAATAAAAATATTTACATTCGTTCTCGAGTTTTAAAGAGGCTAAGAAAATTAAAAAAAGAAAATTATTGATATTATATAAGTACTTATATATGGATAAAAAAATATATATTTTATGACATACAGTAATTAATTTGTAAAACTCATTTACACGAAATTAAAATGTACAACATTAAAAGTTTCATGTTTCAGGGTAAGTCCCGGTGGGGGAAAGGTCTCGGGAGTTACCCGTGACATTATGTTTTATTGTGGGTGTACACCCATGTGGGTGTTAAGGGTTGCCAACTATACTGTTTCATACTGTTATTCACTAAATTATACTGTTTACTTTTAAATGAGTATAAAGTATTAAGTATACCAAATAATATTTTCATCATCATAATTATTAATGTGAACCCTTTGGAAGTATTAAACTTAAACGACGACGAAGTTTTGCGAGAAGTTCTAAAAGTGTACTTAAAAGAATAAATAAGTATATAAATGAGTTTTAATTTTTTTTTATAATGTACTTCATTTCTCGTGAAAAAAGTTGGCAACCCTATGTGGGTGTTACAACCGTGGGTGTTACCCACGTGGATGTCAGTCAAATATTTGTCGATTACTCCACAATCCGCATTCCAATAAGCGCTGAACTTTTGCGAATCGATTTATTTCGAGTGAAATACTTGTTATAGGAAATTCTTGTTCATTTTGATGTACACTTACTTGTACAGTCATGTCATTTTAAATCAAAAGCGTGATTAGTGATTACTGATTATTTTTATTAAAAACTAGCTGTCCCGGTGAACTTCGTGTCACTTAAAAACCTTCCCTGGACTTCTACGAATATTTTAAGACTAAAATTAGCCCAATCCGTTCAGCCGTTCTCGAGTTTTGCGCTTAGCATTCAGCGACTCAATTTTATATTATAGATATTAGAAAAACTGATAGATTTTAGGAATAAACTGTCCGTTTTTTTGTCAATATGTTTTGCGTATTCTGATATTGACACTATCAGTAAAACTACATCACGATTGTTAAATGTTTTGTCTCGGACTCACGAGTCACGGTATTCTACATAACATTACGTAGTTAAATACGGTTTAATGTTAAAAAATATTGCGCAACTCCTGTACTGGAGTTTTTTTTTCCACTACTTTAAACTTTGTCTTTGTTACGCATATTTAGTATGAAAAATATAAAATTACGTTTTTCAGATAGTGAAATGGGTAATTATTTAAACACTTTCACTCTCATTGTCTGTAATAATTACGCAAATATTTAGTTTATCATTAAATAATGATCTTTACTGTATCACAAAATATTATCTATTCTCTATCATTAGTTATCTAAATATCAGCTGTACACGCTTAAAACAATGTGAATTAATTTTTCATGTTTTTGATCTTCGACCTTTCATTTACTTTGTTTTGTTTGAGGAACTAAACAAATAATTGCATTGTCTTTTGAAAGTATTCACCCATTTTGTGATAACACTGTGTCATACGCAATTCTAAATTTTTATTTACTTTCGTCTTTTTCCTTTATAAATACATTTCTTTTTCATTTTTCATTGAGTACAAAAATGTTGTTTTAAAATATATTCGAAACATGACGCACGTCATTTGGTATATTTACCAAAATCTTCAAAACATAAAGCAGCCTTACACGTAGATACCGAAATTCCAGAGAATTTAGTAGAGGAATTCCCAAACAATCGATTCTAATTTAGATAAACACAAAATACAATGCACGACACTCATTTCGCGGAAAGCGCTGTTTATATCGAAGGTACACGACGGATTCGAAAAACAGCGTCACAGTAGCAACTTAAACTAGTTTTGTTTACATAAATGCAACAAAACTCACCCATACAACGGCTAGAAGCCAAATAAAAAAGAAAAACAGACGCTGCTTTCGGGCGCGCTCTATCCACACTGTGCTCTCTCCGCGACTTCAGGCGAACTGAGCGCTCGATGTTATTTTGCCAGCGTTATTATACTAACGATTATAGTGATGTGCCGAATAATCGATTATAATCGCTTAGAAATTGCCCATATAAGGAATTCATTTTGTGCTACGCAAATTGTAGAGCAACAACTCTAGGTAATTTTAATATTTTCATTTCAATTTTCAATTAATCCAAAATTGTCAAGTCAAGAAAGTGCTGAATATGGGATTATTTGTGATTTTCTCCCTTATTCGTTTTGTATCTCGAAACGTTTAATAAAAATATAGAGTTCGGGACTAAGTATATTTTTGTCATTTTGGCGAAGCTAGAATCTTAATTAACACAAGGTTCTTATTTCATAATTCAAGGTTGGCAATTACGTACCATAGTTTTTCATACTAAATTACGCGTACCTATAGAAAGCATTTGATATTAATATGCGTGTCCAATAAGAGAAAAAAGCTAAAAATCTTTATCGAATCTTTCATAACTTTTAAATCGCGTACTAAATTTGTTTTTTAAAATAATTTTAACGAAATCAAATTGTTATTTTCTAACAAAATTTGTGTGTACCGCAGGGTAGTATCCTAAGTCCTCTGTTTTACTAAACGTATCCTTGTAATCTAAAGTCAAATGCATATTTTACTACATTTCTTATTTCATTCTCGGTCTTAGCATTTTTATAATCAATTCCACGTTGTAGAATCGATACTTGAATCGAATAAGTTTGCCGTATCTAAACCGCGCATGGCGTTTGGGGTCGTTCCCCTCACAGCTGACTCCTCTGTCGCCATACGAGCATACGGAAGCTGTGAATGACTCTAGTAAACAATCAGGCGAAATACTAGCACGTTTACATACAACGTGATCCTATCGGTGACGATAACGAACACGAGTTTCGACATTTTACGATCGACACTTGATATTTTCATGTATTTATTTTGACGATTGTTTAATGTTTTCTGTATTTTTTTTTTTGCGTTTGTGTAATCGATACGTCTAGACTCGAAAGCGATGAAAAATGTTAAATTCTAAGAATGTTGTTCATTGTTTGCACTTTGTTAATGGCTTCTGGCTAGCTAGTGAGCGTCAGGGTTTTTTAATTAGGAAATGATCAATTATCTATTTATTAATTAGCTTTAAGACCTACAATCTCATTAGTAAATTACATAGTTATATCCCATAATATATGATATACTTACACATTACACACTTCTATATAAAATTGAACTACATATTTTATTTACCCAAAACTTATTAAAATTTTTGTTCTTAAGTTGTTATAATTTTGCAATTCTCATTTTAATGTCACTTGCAGGCTGCTCATTTCACATAAGGATAAAATATTATGAAATATCACAACTAAAAAATAAATAAACTAAAAAATACAAAAAGGAAAAACTGGCTTAAGTAAAAAGTTGTATTCGCTTCTTGATGTTTCAGATGACTTGATGTAGCGTTTCATCATTTTCGTCCCTTCTTGTAATTAAAAATTTAAGGAACTCGTTAAACTAATTATTCTAGTTACTAAAATCCTAGATCGATTTGAATGATATCGATTTAATTGTAGAGCTATAATTAAAATAAAACAAATCTTTGATCTGACCTCAATGCAAGGTTAACAAGTGAAATGAAAAACCTTTACTGTCGGCACGGTTTAGTGCAAATGTTTGAATTAATGCTAATACATACATATACATAGTACCTACGGATCTCTAAAAAATTTAAGTGGTCTCGCTTTTGTCTAAAGAATTTTTCTTAACGTTAAATGAAAGATGATAGAATCCTAAAAATCTGAATTGCAGACTCTATGATGAATATTAAACCGCAAAAATATGTTTTCCATACTAATACAAATGTGAAACTGTCTCTGTCTTTCTGTCTGTCTGTCTGTTGCGTTTTCACACTCAAATGCTAAACAAACTTTGCTGAAATTTGGTATGGATTTACTTTGAGTCCCAAAGACAAATGATATCCCGGAAAAATGTTCCTGCGCTTATGTAAAATTATTTTCCTGTCACCTGTGAAACTCATTTTTCACCTTTGATTATCTAATGCCAAGTGCCTTTAGAGAATCCTATTTATCCAATTTTTGGGCGTACCTGATTAGATATCTATAATGTAACTTCAAAGACGTATTGTATGACCTAGTAGCAAAATAAACAACGGTCATACGAGTCAATCATGACTCGTGTTTGACATTGCACAGTTTGGACTCCTTATCAGCACGTGGCACTATAAGGCTTAAAGTTCACCGTCTTGTGGGATAAGCTAAGAGAGATTTATCCCAGGCAACTCGGCACTCTGGGTTAAAATTAATCTTGGATTAAATATTTTTTATAAAGCTAAATATTTTGACAGCGATAAACGATTAGCACTAGTCCGAACTGGATTATGTTTTGTCATGTCTTTTTCACATTATTTATTTTTAAAAAGATTGGACTTTAACGAAAGTTAGGTACTATTTTGTAGCTTTGCAACTTGATACCACCTAAAGTAACTTCAACCAAAACTCCATAGTCGGCCGTTCCACTCGTTCCTAGCCTAGGGCACGTACAGAAGAACTTTCAACTTTTATAAAATGACGAAAGACTGTCGCTGGCTCTTCGGCCAGGGACTTTACAATTTGATTTTTATTATTATCTAATCTTAAACGCTTTTCAAATATCAATGCAACACCAAAAAATTGTACTGCAAATCGTTGCAATAAAATTATTCAGGTCTAGTAAAAACTTGTGCAAACTTCTTACAAAAGATGATAATAATCTCGCTTCAAGTAGAGGATAAGGCATAAGGACAATCACTGTTAAAAAATCGTTTAATCAGGGAATCCCCGGATTGCTATTTCTTCATTATATTAAATGATATTGTAAGTTTACTTAGTATGTAAGTCATAATGTAGACTCTATCTTCTCACGTACGTTTGAAGACTATAAAATAGGACATTGGGAAATACCAGTAAACATTTGCTGAAATCGACTTTATTTTCATCTTCTTAATTAAGTCTAGTACTGCGTCAAAAATAGTGTTTTCATTTTTTGTAGAAGTAATTTCCTATTCCTTTTACATTTTTTTAGGTTGTGGGCACCAAGCATTACAGTTTACATAAAATAAGGCTATTTTCCCCTAGACACTCCTCTAATAGTGTCAAAAGGTTTTGTGGTTGGTGATCGCTGTAGATCCACACTTCATTGAAGATGCTATATGAATAAATAAAAACTCGATTATTAGGCCCTCAGTAAATTTATAGTATACTAGCTGTCCCGGCAAACGTTGTTTTGCCATATAAATAATTTTTGGTATGAAAAATAGATGTTGGCCGATTCTCAGACCTACTCAATATGCTCACAAAATTTCATGAGAATCGGTCAAGCCGTTTCGGAGGAGTATGGCAACGAAAACTGTGACACGAGAATTTTATATATTAGATAGCCTGTACCTAATACCTATACCCGGATTCGTGAATCGTGATTTACCGGAAATAGTATATTTTCTTAATAAACATTGATTTTCTGTGTTATTTTCAACAAAAACGTCATAATATTATATAACTGTACATTACATCGAAACCGCTTTTCTTCAAAATTAAATTATCCGGATTTTCGAATATCCGAATGTCTAACGACAATATTAAAATTAACCCCGTTAATCGAGTTCCTACTTCCTAGTCTATGTCATGACTTATGACTGTCGTAAAAATAGCACATAATTGCACAAAACATAACATCTAACACTATAAAATACAGTTTATAGTTGATATCAAAACATTGAAGTGTTTATAATACCGCATTACCACAATAGACATAACGACCAGTAGTTCGACTGCAAAGAGACGGACAGGTTTCAATATCTGTCAAATTCGTCGGGTTTCACTAGGATTATGAACGGAATGTGCCTCGCGCTGGCTGATATAATCTATTTTTAAATATTTAAAATAAAGATTTCAAAATTGGATTCTGACAATTTTAATCGCATGTGTCAAAACACAAACAACAATACGACCGAAGAGGAACACGTCCAGCGAATATGTCATAGTTTTAAATTCGTAGGTAACAATTTAACAACCCTAGCGACGATTTTCGTCATAATACGTCAAATTTAAAAATTTCAACATCAGTTCTAAGTCAGTATACTCTATAATTCTGTCTACTCTGGCATTACTGGCTTTGTGCAATGTCAACATTTCTGTTAGATCATGTTAGATCTAATGTTGACGTGAAATTTCACAATATCAGTTCAGATTCTATTGTGGTTTCCGGGAAACATGATTCTATAGTATTTCGATCTTTATCTAGACAGATTTCAGATAGATGTCGAAACCGGACAGTTACAAGTAGTTTCAGATAACTTCTATCTTTGATTTCATCTTAACAGCTGACAATGTTTCTAGATTATGAGATTGGATTATTGGTCTTGGACGGACGGACGGACTTGGTCCGCACACAATGGGTCGCGCGGCGGTCCGGTTTGTGACCGCGGTCCGCCATTTGGTGACCCCTGTAACAGAGAGATTCTAAGGTTGTATTATTTCGTACTTACTATTCTCTCCTCGCCCGTCTTCCCACGCCACTGTCTTGATTCTTGAACCAGCACTTTACGATGAAGACCTATCATGATAATAGCCAAGTACCTTTATACAGGGTGTAACAAAACTACAGTAATAATACTTTAGGGTGTGTATGTGTTCCTTATAAAGAGTTCACTGTGAAAGTAGCAGCGCTGAAAGACCAATTTTTTTTTCACTTTTGTATGGGGAAACTCGTTACGCCTGGGCGCTTGCCTATACAAAAGTGAAAAAAATGTGGTCTTTCAGCGCTGCTACTTTCACAGTGAACACTCTACAAGGAACACATACACACCCTAAAGTATTATCACTTAGATCACGGTACACCCTATATAATATAATATTATTATGTCGCAGGGAAAAGAGGATATCAGGGATATCACGAAATCCCGGTAGATGCCGAATATTCTTGTTCATTACCGTGTATTCTTACTAAAAATATCTAGTGATACATTGATCCACCTTTACCCCCTTATAACTTTTTTTTTACTTTTTCAATATAACGTGTGTTGAGAGTGCGATATACTTTTTCACCTCCTTGCGACACTGCGCGCTCTAAGACTGCTGCAGATTCAGGCGCACCGCCTGAATCTGCAGCAGTCTCTAGCGCGCAGTCGGCAGACACGGCTTTTGTTGATCTTGTAACGTTTTTTTTTCTTACACTGGGTGACATTTTGTTGATCTATATACAGTTTTATAGATCAATGGTTGCCGTAAAATCGTGCATATACATATAAAAGCGTTTGCTGTGAAGCGGCAACGTCGCAAAAACGAAACGGAGCTATACGTGGAAGCGAGACAAGTAGTACGACTAACGACGCCGCGCCGACGCGACGCGACGGTTAAACTGAACCATGCAAGCAAGTCAGTCAAAACTTTAACCATGAACGTCTAACATAAGCTTATTCTGGAGCAAGGGTACTGAGGGATTTTCTTTTCTGAGAAATAAAAATAAATCGTCTTTCCATACAAAACGTTGTCAGTCACGTAAGGAACGTCAAAAAAAATTTTTACGAAAAAAAATTTTGTACTTATTGTTTTCTCTAAAAAAAGCCTAACTAGCGCTACCACTGTAAATAAATTAATCTTGCTTAGGATAATAGTCTGAGTTCATGGTTAAAGTTTTCGGGGGACTGTCTTTTACAGTTTACACCCTGTATTATTCTATTTTATATCTTATTCTCCCATATAATCGACCCGAAAACTTTAACCATGAACTCAGACAATCATCTTAAGCAAGAATCTAAAATAATTTGTCTGGCGAAAACGAAAAATAATATACTTATCTATGTATTACTAAATCACAATTGGGAGCTTAATTACTAAATGACAATTAAAAATTTTGATATTATTATTATCCTTTCGGGACTTAAGGTGCAGTGGTTGTTGCAACTACGTAAAATGGTTTTTTTTTTTTAAATCTGGGGGCACAGGAGTGCCCCCGCCAAGATAGCCAAGCGAAGCGCGCAACGGCACTACCTACCTTTTCTCGAAACGTTTCGTCGTATTTTTGAACCCTCGTAACTTTGGTTTGGTTAATGCCAGATAGTTGAAATTTTCAAGATATTATGACATGAGTATAATAATTATAATTAAATACGAAAAGTTTGAATATTGTTACTATTATAATTTAGATTTTATAGGTGTCCAAAAACTCACAATTTTGGCACTGACTCACCGATCATCAAAACTGTTAGGGTACTTCCTAAAGTCTGAGAAAGCTGAAATTTGGTATGTAACATACTATTAGTACAGATTACAGAAACAACAAAAAAATTATCAAACCCAACCTAACCTATCCCATCTCCTTAATTGAGCAAAATTAGGCAAAAAATTGTGTTTTTTTTTTGTATGGGAGCCCTTATTAACTAAGGACCTTGAGAAAAATTTAAGTACCTACCTGTTGCCATTATTGATATAGAGCAAAAAAGGCAAAATCACGTTTGTTGTATGGGAGCCCCCATAATTATTATATTAAATATTAGTTTTATTTTGTTTTTAGTATTTGTTATTAAAGCGGCAACAGATATACATAATCTATGAATATTCCAACTCTCTAGCTATTACCGTTCTTGAGTTACAGCCTGGAGACAGACAGACAGACAACGAAGTCTAAGTAATAGGGACCCGTTTCTACCCTCTGGGTACGGAAACCAAAAGAAATACACCCAAAGAAAAATAGAAAAAATGAACTAAAAGAAAAAACAACATAAACAATCTTACAAAAAGAAATGAAATCCCACCAAAAACATTTTCTTGTAAAAATGTTGCCAAGATGAGAACAAGTTCGTGGTGTCAAAAAGTAGTGAGATATCATGTAAAGCCAAGTTTCTAACCTTACACACTCAGCCCTTAATCTAAAAACCTTAAATATACACTAAAGCGCGGCAAAAAACTTGATAATAATATAATGTGTCAGCCATACGAGAAGAATCAATTCAAAGAGAAGAATCTAAAAACTCTACACATTAGTCAAAATCGGTGTCCTGGCTATTTTGTTATTCGTTGGCTTTGAACTTAATAATTATATTACTTTTCTGTTGTACTTAATAAGTAATAACTTTTATTTTAAAATGGCCAGGCCACCAATTTTGACTAATGTGTAGAGTTTTTAGATTCTTTTCGTACGGCTGACACATTATATTATTATCAAGTATTTTGCCGCGCTTTAGTGTAAAATTAAGGATTAACTAATTTTCTAAAATTACAATCAGGCTTTATTTAATTTTTTATTTATATTTTCATAATAATATGTAGTTAATTTACACCTCGCCAACGTCGTCGTCGCCAAGAGAAAAGACCGATTCATTTTCGGAAGAAATTATTGATACGTAATCTCTATGAACAGGTGAACCCGTATATTATGACGAGTCGCTTGACTGTTGTAACAAGATTGGTCTAGGAACGTATTCCGAATCTTCTGCAATGTCCTGTAGTTAGAAGGCTCTATTCGGTCTCTCAGCAGTGTCATTTTGGTTAGACATATTTGAGTCCATCAATGAATCGGTTACAGCTATTCTATGTTCATTTGGTACATCCAACACTTGCTGTATCTGATTGTGACTAAACTCTGAACTGCTTAAGGAGTTTTTAAAATTTAAAACTGTTTGTAATAATTGTATTCTTAATTGCAACTTTTGGTCTGGAGAAAATTGTTTGACGTAAGGCAGAAGCGACCGCAGAAATGATTCATCCTCATCGATATCGCCTAAGATTGTTCTGTTTTCTGAATTATGCAAGTTGTTGTTCAGTTGATTGCCTTCTCTTAGTGTTTCTAAATACTCCTCATCGTCAGAATTGGTCCTACTCTTCGGTTGCGTCTTTGGTCGTTTAAAATCAGTTGATTCAGTGTGTGAATTCTGCACGGTGATGTATAATGATTCCGCACTTTGTTCGATTTCGATAGAAGGTTCATTATTCTCCACCGCAGTAAATGGCAATAAAAATAGCAGTAAATCAAAGTAAATATATTTTCTCTTCTTTTTTCTTCCGCTTCCAGAAGGAGTATTCTTTTGAGCACTAAGGTCCCTTCGGAAGCAACTTCTCAAAGAGTTCCACTTCAACTGTATATCATTCCCTATAAAAAAAAAAATAATAATTATAATATAGTATGTAGGTTATTAAAAGTTAGGTAAGTATTCATTATATTTTTTGAACTAATTTAATTTTTTTTGCAGGTAAGTATTTAGGACGAGGATCGTCGTTCATCGAACTCGAAGAAGATTAGGTATCTGATCGGCGCATCTACTATTCGTTCTATAATTAACGAAACCTGTACATCAATTTGGGATCTATGTAATAATCAATGCTTTCCTGCTTTCACGGTGCAGAGATGGCTAGAGATTGCGAAACAATTCCACGACTCAATTTCCTAATAATTGTTTAGGAGCGGTCTACGAATAATAAGTTTTTATTATTCGTAGGGAGCGGTAGATGGAAAGCACATACGTCAGATGCCGCCAAATTCGGGTTGTAATAATAAATAACACAACTACAAGTCATACTTTTCTACAGTATTGATGGCAGTTGTTGATGCCGATTACAGTTTTACATTTATTGTGTACAATGAAAATTCAGTGTCTCAAACGTATTTAAAAACTCCACACTTGAGAAAGAAATTGTGGATGGTAAAGTAACTCTTCCGAATAAACTAAAACTTCCCACCAATGCCGTTTGTTTTTTTGGGAGATGAAGCCTTTGCAGTTTCATCACACATAATCAGGCCTTTTCCTGACCGCCATTTGAGCGTCCAACAGCGCGTTCATCATGCAGCATGTAATTCACGTAAATGAATGGTCATGCTGAATTACCGTGTACGGGGTACTTAACACGTTCAGACCGGGACTTCATGAACTGTTGTGGTATCCAAACGGGCCAAATCTTCACATGGCCACCGGTGGTACATCACCGCCCCATAAACCAAAAGACCTGCCGGGCGGGGTGCGCCACCGGTGGCCATGGCCAACGATTATGCATTCTCTCTCTTTCTAACGATCTAATAATCCTATAATAGGTCAATTATTGTTTTGTCTCATCACTCATCACGCGTGGATGTAACAGATCAGATGGCTTAGTATTATATCAGCCTTAGAAAAACCCTAAAGTGGTACCGCAAACGTATCATCGAGATTGTTTGTGGCACAATGTAAGTAAATGCTTAGGTTATTCACCAGAAATTTTGAGAAGGAAAGAAAATAAGTACTTATTTTAGAATTCCGGGAACAAATTATAAAAGAGATGATTAGCAAGTCTAGCAATGATAATCAATCCGATGACGCCGAAGAGGAAGGTGAGCCGATTGTTCAACGGAAGCCAAAACATAAGTAAGCGAAAACCGAAGGAATGCTTAGAAATACCCGAAAGAGATACAGGCCCTTGTCATGACCGTATTACAACAACCGAATCTGCGGCAATGGCTAGAAAAAAAAATCAAAACGCGTGAATACTTTTTGCTCTGCATGTGACAACAAACCAATGTGTTTGGATTGTTTCAACACGATTCATCAAAAATAATTTTCGTTCTGTACCATCAATCTATACTATCTATATCTATACTATAATTCTGCAGAGTTTGTTTGTTTGTTTGTTTGAACGCGCTAATCTCAGGAAGTACTGGTCCGATTTGAAAAATTCTTTCAGTGTTAGATAGCCCATTTATCGAGGAAGGCTATAGGCTATATTTTATCACGCTAATACTAATAGGATCGAAGAAATAGAGGAAAGTGTGGAAAAAACGGGAGGAAATTGTTTAAAAGGGCTTATTTGAACGCGCTAATCTCAGAAACTACTGGTCCGATTTGAAAAATTCTTTCAGTGTTAGATAGCCTATTTATCGATAGAGGCTATAAGCTATATTTTATTGCGCTAAGACTAATAAGGGAGAAGAAATAGAGTAAAGTGTGTAAAAAACGGGAGAAATTATTTGAAATGGCTTATTTGAACGCGCTTATCTCATTAACTACTGGTCCGATTTGAAAAATTCTTTGAGTCTTAGATAGCCCATTTATCGAGAAAGGCTATAAGCTATATTTTATTACGCTCAGACTAAAAGCAGCGAAGAAATAGAGGAAAATGTGAAAAAAAAAAACAGGGCAAATTATTCTCATGAACTACTGGAAATTTTTTCTGTTATTTGGTACAGCTAAGAAGTAGACCACGTGAAGAATCATAGGCTATTTTTTGTGGACTAATTTGTCTGTGAAATATATAATACGCGGGCGAAGCTGCGCGGAACGTTATATTTCGCGTGGTCACGACATCACGCGTAAACGGCTGGACCCATTTTGCTGAAATTTGTTATTTAAAAGATACTTTGAGTCCCAAAAAATAACATAGGATACATTTTGTCCCGGAAAAATAACTGTTTACTGCACAATACACTTTTATTATTTGCGCGTAAACCATTCAATCTATTTTGATGGAATTTGGTATGGAAATACTTTAAGTCTCGAGAAAGGACAAGGAATACTAATTTTGTTCCTGAAAATATACGGTTCCCGCACAATAAACTTTTATGATTATCGCCTAAAGTCTAAACTATTCAATCTATTTTGATCAAATTTGGTATGGCAATACTTTCAGTCTCGGTACAAGACAAGGAATTATTTTTATCCCGGAAAATATACGGTTCCCGCACAATAAACTTTTATGATTCTCGCCTAAACTATTTAATCTATTTTGATTTAATTTGGCATGGAGATTGGAGATACTAATTTGAATTTGGGACAAGGAATGTTTTTTGTCCCGCAAAAATGTGCGATTCCCACACAATATACTTTTCTGATATGCGCGTAAGCGACTCAATCGATGTACGGGAACGACTGTAAAGTCCACGCGGACGAAGTCGCGGGCAACAGCTAGTGTCTTTGTATTTTTTTTCATGTTTGATTTAGTTTTCCTGTAAATGAACATTTTTTCATCCAGCATAAAGAATTTGCATTTCGTACCATTTATCGTGATTTTGTCATATTTTGTTCCTAATAAATAGGTACAATTTTTCAATCCTGTTTTTTTTTTGACTTCCCGAAATTATATCCATCTCCTGAGATACACTAAGAAACTTTGTCGATTTTACAGGGCGGGAACGGTAATTACAATACTCTCTTTCAAGGCGGCACGAATTTCTTAGTACATTAAAAGTCAGGTGTGATGTGGCCACCGGTGGTACACCCCGCCCTGTCAGCGAGTACTCCGTGCTCCACCGATGGTACACCCCGGTCTGAACGTGTTAAGGGTTCCGTTTTTTGCCATTTGGCACTGCACTAGCGGTACTACGGAACCCTATATTGCGCGGCCCGACACGCACTTGGCCGGTTTTTAATTACCGGTTGTCTAGAGCACGAAGAATGGTAGGAAGCCTTTGGAATTTTATGTAGTAAATGGAGATAAGAATATTTCAAAGGGGTTTAGACGTAAATATACCACTAGCCATAAAAAAGCAGGGTGCATTCTTCACAATTTTATAAGAAAAAGAGACGGTATTTGTTTTGAAGACACGTTGTACAACTGCCCTTTCGAAGATAATAATATAAACAATATTGGTGTGAGAGGGACAGATAATGGAATAGAAACACTGACCTCTATAGTACACTGGACTGGCTATGCCGTACAAAATGACAGGTATTTTTACTGCCGATTTGAAGCGCCACCGGTGAGCGTACTGTGAACTAATTACATAGCAAATTGCAACGGCCATTTGCAAAATAGTAGTTCCAAGTACACTCACTACTGCTAACACTATAGCAATCAGCGCCAATATGGCGACCTTCAAAGAACATTTTATTGATAGCGATTGCCGATCCAGTGTATTATAGATGTCAGTGAATAGAAACGAGAAAGTATTTAACGAACTACTTCACTGCTACTATGTGAAGTGTACCCTGGCAGTATAGTAGTCTAATAAAAACTTAAACTTACTGTATTTTGTTTTTTCTTTAGACGTCAACGATGTCCAAACAGGAGCTGAATATATATTACAGCACACTTCTTCCCACAATTTTGATTTTAAATGTTTATTACGATATTCTGCCTTAGAAGTATCATAAATTCCTGGTCTGTTTCGTATTTCTTGAATTAACATGGTTATATCGATCTCTGGCGCCATGGTAATAGATCGCGTACGTTACGTCACTACAAATGCAGATCGCAGACTAAAAGTGTGCGCCGTGAGCCGTCTGCGAGCGCGCGTTGAAGCAAACGTTCAATTTTTTTGGCACACTTTTTGTGCGGCGGCGCGACGCCACGCGCCCCACGTGGCGCTGAGCGCAGTGCGGTCTGCCCGATTATACACGGAATTTTTGTGCGCCGGACTTTTTGCGCCTCGTATTCGCCAATTCTTACACATTTAAGTATTTAATTTAATAATGCGTGACTGAAATCTGGATAGTGCTGTCGCATAATAATAATAATAATAATAGAGATTTATTTAATGAATTTTTAAGGACAACAAAATAAAGGATTTAAATTTAGGCTTGTACGGACCCCCTTTGGGTAAAAGCCTCCTCCAAAGAATGCCACTCATCTCTGTCCATGGCGGTTGTTAACTATCTTGGTCCCGCTGTCGCGACTATCTCATCTGCCCATCTAGCACACGGACGGCCTCTGGCTCTTTTACCTTGCGGTCCAGTCCACTCTATTACCCTTTTGGTCCACCTGTCATCCGTGTATCTAGCAATGTGGCCGGCCCAAGTAAATTTTTGTCTCAGTGAAAATAGTAGAGCGTCATTAACTTTTGTTCTGTTACGAATATCGCTATTTTTCACTTTGTCTTTTATTTTTATTCCTAAAAGGCTTCTCTCCAATATGTCTTAGGGTGGTCTCGATTCTGTTACGTGTTTTAAAGTCAAAGGTCCACGTTTGGCAAGCGTAAGTGATGTCGCATAACGACGTATATAATTACGCGTCTTTGTAACCTTTACTGCCTCTACGCCTAATCGATTAAGTTCGAATAACTTAGAAAATGCGGTTTGTAGCGCCATCTTTTGGCATGTGATGGAACTAATATAGTTTTCTTTAGGGATAACTGATATTTTTATGAGGCATTTCCCCTTTTTAGGGTTCCGTAGTCAACAAGGAACCCTTATAGTTTTGGTCTGTCCGTCCGTCTGTCTGTCCGCAGTTTGAGAGACTACCCCACACGACACCCCACACGATGGGTCGGGCGCGAAAAAAAATATTCATTCCGCTGCCGCTTGATATGTAGGGCAGGGTACCATGATTTTTTTTTAAAGATTTTATGTAAGTAAGTACCATTTCATCGGCATCATTAATATTGTGTGTATTCATGCCAAATTACAGCTTTATAGGTCCTATAGTCTCTGAGCAAAACCGCGGACAGATAGACGGACTGACGGATAGACCGAAACTATAAGGGTTCCTTGTTGACTACGGAACCCTAAAAATGAATCCATATATTTCGCGTGGTCACGGCATCACGCGTAAACTGCTGGACCGATTTTGCTGAAATTTGGTATAGAGATACTTTGAGTCCCGAAAGAGAACATAGGATACATTTTGTCCCGGAAAAATGTACGGTTACTGCACAGCAAACTTCTATAATTTTCGCCTAAACTATTCAATCTATTTTGATTTTTGAGTCTCGGGAAATGCAAGTGATAATTTTTGTCCCGGAAAAAATACTTTTCCCGCACAATAAACTTGTATAATTTGCGCGTAAACTATTGAATGGATGTACGGGAACAACGAATGCGTCCTAGAAGATAGTTCATTAATAGAAGTAAAAAGAAAAGTTAAAAACTGGCTCAAAACTCTAGATTATCAAGAAAAAGAACAATTGCTACGTACGAGTACACAGACACAGCCACACACACACACACACACACACACACACACACACATAGCGCGCACTTAAAACTTAAAATCTTTAATGAGAGGCTCTTTTATTTGTTTTTTAAATATTATACCTGTTTTTTAAACTTAAATCTTAACTAAACTATATGTCTAAAAGAAGGAAAATATATTGGTGATCTGCAGGACAGGCTCATCAGCCTAGTGCAGGCGCCAAAGTTATACAATATGTGTAAAGTCTGTTATTTATTGTCTTCGTAAGTTCATATACAACTGTATTGTACTCCTAGGTCATATTATAACTACACATTGTATCAGATGCTAAAAGTTTTAAATAAAGATTATTATTATTATTAATTACTATATAAACTAAAGTCCAACAGCTAGAGTCAAATACTCGTCAAATAGATTACACTATCAGAGAAATTGATTCACCGACAAAAAGCGTATCTAATGTATTTGGTTGGGTTGTAACATCAAACAGACAGAATATAATTATCGTCTAACTTTGCCAATAATGTTGGTCCTCCCACTGCCTATAAAATATGAATTTCTCTGCTAAGCTATTGTTACCAAATCAATTTTAAAACATTTAAAAAATAACATAATGGGTAAATGCTGTAGATATAAATAATAATTATAATGTTTATAGTATGCAGTGAAGACAGAGATGCTCATAGAATCAATATGAAACGAGGAAGCACGTCACACAAGTGTAAAGTGTAGTTAATTTTATTAACATGCTAGTTTTGAAACACCTGTGATACGTGATATACTTAAATATTATATTTATACAGCATTTGACGCATGTAAAATGTTCAGCAGGGCTGAAATGGCCACATTTAGCAATTCCTCTCAATCAATTCAGCAAATGAATTGTCAAAACTGTGAAACTGACAAATGTCAAATCAGTACAAAAATACAGAAATGAATTGCAAGCAAAGTTGCATTTTGCGATTTTAGAAAAATGAATCATATTATGATTCATATCATGATACTTCAAAGCGACCATTTTAGCCCTGCAGTTCAGGAACTTCAGGCTGATGTTATGTACCAACTAAGAAATTATTTCATAGTCAGTTGATGGACCTACGTCATCGGATTATGCATAGGGGCTAGGGTTGCTGAGGATTCCTCTTCCGCTTCCTCATAATGAGGAAGTTCCGCAATATTTTAGGTTCCTCACCCGTTCCTCATCCTCATCCTCAAAAATAAATAAATCCTCTTCCGCTATCGCTTCCTAAGGTCGAATTTCGACCATTGGGCGATCTCTAGTTAATTTAAAATTTTGACCTAAACATTATCTGTAAAACTCATAATTAAATGTCTCTAAATACGTCGGTTAGTCTTGTAGCTCATGATAGCCTTGTATTCTTGTTATTTTCTGTTAAAAGCGCCTGAATGACGTTAATAGCAAAATTTAACGGTTAACATTTTGCTTTACTCAATTTTGTTTCTGTGATTTAAAAGCGCCATCTATTAACTCTTTGGCTGGTTTTATAGTTATGCGTTTCGCAGCGCCGTTGGAGCGCGCGCGTTCAAAGCTGTAACAAACGTATGGACGAACGGCGCTGCTCAAGCGCGCGACTTTAAAACGCTACTACTACCCCCATACATCTTCGAACGCGCGGCGCTCCGACGGCGCTGCCGAAACGCGTGACTGTAAAACCAGCCTTTAGAAAAAATATACATTCTGTTTTTATGACACATCAGCAGGAATAGCCACCATAGAAAGGTCTATTCTTAGGGTAAAGGAGACAAAGTGATGGATTAATTAGGGAATCTGTCAGTTTGTCGCATTTCTACAGTGGCCATGCTAAGCCTGCTGTAAGTGCTTATGGAGCCAGTAAGATAGATAGATAGATAGAAAATCATTTATTTGTACAACTTGAAACTAAACTAAACTTAAAAACACAATAAAGGAAATCTATGTAGGTATTATGCCAGACATCCTTTAAGTATATAATAAGAATAAAATGAGAGCCATTCACAGCAAGTAAAATGGAAGATACTACGAGTTTGTTCGAATGGAGACAAACTTAATAAGTATATGGATTTCGAATAAAATAGGTAAGTAAATATAAGTTTCTGTTCCTAAAAACATGAGAAAGCTAATATTTTCTTTGAAATATAATTTTTGTTTTTCTAATGTAAAAGCGTTTTTGAAGGAGAGCTTGAATAAGAAATAAATAAAACAAAACAAGTATGTATGCAAAGGAGTTGGAAATTAAAAGCACCAAATATTTTTTAAATTTTTATTCCCCTATTGCCTGAGCCGATACTCGTCAGAGAAATGATATTACAAATATCAAACTACATCTACTACTTTATCCCAACATGCAAGTATATAAATATGTCAAAAATCTTATGTATACAGTATATGAATAAATGGATTTGTCAAAATACATAATATTATAGTCAAAATAGGAACTTTCTTTTCAAGAAAGGCTCCAGTAATTTCAAAGATGGGATGATGCTAGTCCTAATGGCAGATAACCTCGCCCGGTTTAGTTCCCAGCAGAGAGTTCAACGATCTTCTGGTTGACATCTTGGAGTTCAGACATGTACTCCTCGTCGGCCATGATGGTTGCCAACTTCTTCAGGATAGAGAGGAGTTCTCCATCTCTCAAATGCAGTTGGTCATTGCACTGCTCCACTTCGTCTACTACTTCATCTGGGATCTGGAAAGAAGGAATAATTTAGAACCTATTTATACATATAACCAAATACTTTTACTTTTAATGGAAGAGCTTCTATGTTTATGGATCTGCTGTGGCTTTTATTTTATTTTTGTGTGTTCAATAATTACTTTGCTTATCTGCAGTATTTTCATCAAGGACGAAAGTTGATGGATGGGCATTACTCTTTATAGTTTATATCTTTTATCACGACTGTAATTTTATTTACAGTTCGCGTTATCAAATTTTGTTTACAGAGAGATTCTGTTTTATCGGGCACATGTGCTGCAATGTGTTTTTTTTATAGATTTTATGAGTTACTAAGAGGTAAATGTATCTACTATTACTCTGCTAATTGCTTTAAACTTTAAAATAAGTATTTCTTTACTATCTCAAAGATTTTTATAGGCTAGATCGACGGGTAGATTCTTACCTTTTGTAATTCTAAGAAGGTTTCAAACTTCAACTTCTTCCTTGTCTTTCCGTTGGTACCATCAAGGAACATGGTGAACTGCTGGTCTTTCAGTTTCAGCGGGAAGTAAATACCCGCTGTGAGGTGGCCTTTAGCGTTCCTGGCCAGAAGACTCCTGTAATGGAAGAAATACAATTAATTCTGTGTTCCTTGTGTAAAGCTTGGTGTAAACTGTATGTAATTACTAATTATTAGCAAAGAACCAGAATCTTAAAGAATCAAGCTGTCCATAAAACTTATTCATAAACCTATTTGACTGCTTCCATATGTAGTAGACGTAGTTTCGGACCCAGATTTATGTAGATCCTTTCTTTATTTGGATGCTACTAACCTTAAGTCCCAGACCAGGTTTCTCTTCTCAGTAACGCTGACCGCGGTGAGGTATGGTCGCGCGACGTACACCAGCGACAACCGCTCCTTCACCGTCTCTCCTCTCGTCTCTCTCTCGTGCCACTCGACGTAGCTGCTGTTGTGGATGTTGAACTGGTAGTTGTATTCCTTGCGGCAGTGCGGTTCGTCCGATTGGGTGAACCAGCCTGAAAGGTAGAGGATTTGTTAGCAAATTGAAGAAATAACTATCTGGCCAATGGCATTTCGGAATAACGCCAACCGCTAATTGAGGTAATTCTTTGTAAATTACGATCACCGAAAGTAATTTTGAGGCTAAGAGATAGGGTGAATAAAAGAAGTCTTACCGGTATGTGGGTAACAACGGTCAGCCATGACGGTGACGACTCGGGAGATGTGGTAGCCCAAGTCCGACAGGAACACACCCGGTCTGCCGGCCACCTTCACTTGGATGGCCAACATGACGTGGTCCTTCTCCGTCTCGATCAGGAAGCCCTGGGGCCCGGGGAACGACGTGGTGTAGTCCAGCAGATCTTGGATGTTCTCGTCGCACGAGACTAACATCATGGACTTGGTGATTCCAGGAAAATCGTTCTCTAGGACCTTCAGGCGCTTCATCACCTCCATGCCGAGACCCACGCACGTATGCTTGTGGGCCCTGATGGGCGGGTTGTACTTCGGGAAGAACTCCTCCAGGGACTGGTCCGGCGAGGCCATGTACGCGTCGTAGAGGGTCATGAAGTTGTTAACGGAGTCGTAGTTCTCCGCGATGACGAGTCGGCTCAGCAGCGCCTCGGCCTTGGCGACCAGCTCCTCGTACTGGTGCAAGGACAGGCTCAGGGCCGGGCGCGGCGCCCCCCAACGCGGCGGCGGCAGGGGGTGGGTGGCCGGCCATTGGATGCCGACCGGTTTCTGGGTCTCGGAGCCGAGTCAGCTCAACCACTCGGCTCCCCAGCGGCCCATGACGCGGCGGATGGCGCGCTCCTCGCTTGAGGTGGAGGGGATGTCCAGGGGAGCTGCCTGGACCTCCCGAGCGGTCTCGCCCACTGCCCCCTGAGACCGCTCATAATCCTTACTTAACGGTTTTATATTTAACGTATCTGAAACCAAACAAAACGACAATTAGTACTTATTTCCAGGTAAACATCTAAAGGTGCAGGGTGCTTAAACTCCTAACAAAACCTTGTCCTTGATTCTATTGATTTGTTTCAATACAAAAGGGCTTTAGAAGCCTGTCAAGTCCCTTGGGCTTCGTATGTAGACAAAGGGCAAACGAGACCCAGGTACAAATACCTCGACCTTTTTCATCGAGCAACATTGTGAGTCAAAGCCTGACGCATAATAGGGCCGACTGGTACCAAATATATTTGGGACAATACCCTCTTTCAAAGAAAGTTAAGCGTGGCTTAAGTATTTTTTTACTAAACATGCTGTTTTTACCGACCGATAGTAATATTTACTTTACCTACTCAGACCAAATAAAACCCTAGAACCTAATTCTCTTCTCTAACGCGTACGTAACCGTGACTCACACTCATAGTAATTTTAGGCTGTATGTTTAGGCAATGGCTACATTTCCTCAACTATTGCACCACATTATGATGTCATTTATACCGCATTTGTTTGGAATAAATTACGTGAAGTCCACAATACACAACTTTTACATAGACAATACTTTCCTATCCACATTTGAATGTTTGTTATTCTATTTTATTTTTACAGAGTGAATATTTAATAATTAGAAATTAATTTAAATTATCAAAGAAAATAAAAAATAAATTATAAGTATGTACAATAAGGTCGCAAACTTATTTGAGGTTATCGCGGATAGCGTTTATTAAACACACGTCGTGTTAAATTGCAAAATGCTAGCTATGTAGATGCATTCTACAGAACCTAGGCAATCTGTTATTAATTTATTAAAAAGATATCGTTTAAATTTAGATTAAATCAATAGCTGTACCAAAGTATAAGGCTTCATGAATGACGCACTTTCAACATGAAATGTGCTCACGCGATCTAAATATAGATTTTGGGCCAAATGTAGTTTCCGGCAGACTGGCTGACGGCCAAAAATACCGAAAAGGAAAATCGTATACGCAAACACTTATTTTAATTCCAGAATTTATTATTTTCTATTCATAATTGGAGTAGAAAAACATCTAAAAGCAAAAATTTTCTTATTCTTCGCACCAAACGCTTAAACGGTTGCAAAACATCAGAATTATCCTTTAGAATAGAATGAAACTAAAAGATAATAAGTAATAATTATCTTTTAGTTTCATTCTATTCTAAAGGATGTTTTTTTAGCTATGCTAGGAATAACCTAGTTAGATAAACGACGAACTTGAATACATCTATACTACTTTATGTTATGAGTGAGTATATTTTGCTGCTGACGCATAAAGATAAAACACGATCAATGAAAACAAAGAGGGTAAACCAATTTACAAAACTAGGACATCAATATTCAGACTAAGGTTTTAGTCAAAAGAATGACTTTCTGTAAATTGTTAAACTGTACATAAGTCTTTAGATTAAGAGGGAAAAAAGATGTACTTATATACAAAATATGCCAAAACTAGAAAAACAAAATATGAGGCTTTAGTACATTAAAATCTGCCCGAAAACTAAAGAAGTAATCGTCTGCCTCTCGATTGAGAGGGAAGAAGGTATGGCTAAAGAAGAAGGTCAGGAGTGTGATACATCATTCCTAGTAATAACTATTTAGTAAAAACAGCCCTCGAAGTGATGTACAATACCTATAGGCTACAATAAGAACATATGCCTCGTTTCTTAGGATTTTTGACAGGAGTCAGGAATTTACCTTTTTTGTTTTTAACAGCGTTGTTGATTGGTTAACCGTGATTGTTAGCCAATGAAATGCGCTAATGCATAGAGTTTCTTGGATAAACACTAGAAAACTTTAGAAACATGGGCATTGGCCCTATTTCGTAACATTTGTTTATGTTAAAGCCGGTATTCAAGGTTACTCACCCATTGATTGGCTATCGCCGGTCTGCTGGTAGAACTGTCTTCAGAAAAGTCTTGGTGCGTTTGTGTCGTAACAGAAACTGGCTGTGTTGGCGTCGACGCGGTTTATATAAACGTTCATTTTGTTTCGCCCCCCCCCTCTCCCCGCGGACGTCATTCAATTGATTTTGAGTGAGTGAGTGAGGTAAGTCTGTGTGCGTTTCGCGTAATTTCCAGAACGTTCACGCTGTTGAGGTGCGCGTTGAGCGTAGCAGAAAGCGATGTTGAGCTTACGACCTAGGGGTAGGGAGTGCAGAATGCTCGTTCCTCAAACGCTAAACGCAGTCATATTGACTTCGTTTATTCCTTGGCTGTTATATTTTTGTCAAATTTTTAAATTGTACAACATAATATGGCAACAATATAGTATGTGCGTATTAATTACAAGTATTTTAAAAATATTTCGTTATTCAGTAAGTAAATAACTAATAGTGTAGAATACTTTATACGATGAAAATGATATTCCATAAATTATGTTATTTTTATATGAACCAGAAAACAGATGCTATAAAGCTGTAATAAGCAAGCCTGCCTGAGTCGCTTTTCAACGATACGTCTCCAGAGAAGCTATATGAAGATTTTCTTTCGTCGATGTTTAATAAATAAAGATATAAAATAATATATTATTTTATTAAATAAAAACTGCAATAATATTAATCACATTACGCTGCTGACATTCAGTTCGCTCCGCTCATCACCGTAACCGCACCGCTACATCCAGCGTCAAAACAAGCACACACGTGCAGGCGTGCGTGTGTGCGCAAGGTCTGGCGACAAACATGTGACGCGCACACAGGCGCAGCGCGCACGTGCAGCGACGGAACGTGCGTACTGCTGTCTATTGATAGCATAACACCATCCCACATCATGATCGAGTGTGACGATGGTAGTCATTCATTTTTTGGGATTCCGTACCCAAAGGGTAAAAACGGGACCCTATTACTAAAACTTCGATGCCTGTCCGTCTGTCTGTCTATCGGTCCGTCTGTCTGTCTGTTTGTCCGTCCGTCTTAATAACCGCTATAGCTAGACTTCTGAAATTTTCACAGATTGTGTATATCTGTTGCCGTCATAACAACAAATACTAAAAACAAATAAAATTAATATTTAAGGGGGCTCCCATACAACAAACGTGATTTTTTTGGCCTTTTTTGCTCGTAATCAATAATGGCAACAGATAGGCACTTGAAATTTTTACGAAATCTTCAATTTTTAATTTATTTTAATTTAAATATTAATTATTGAAGTACACATGTATGATGTACTTAAGTAACTTAACATCATACATGTGTACTTCAATAATTAATATTTAAATTAAAATAAATTTAAAATTTAAGGAGGCTCTCATACAAATTTTTGGCCTTGTTTCTATAACGGTACGGAACCTTTCGTGCGCAAGTCCAACTAGCACTTGGCCGATTTTTTATGCACATATTTTCATATTTTACTGTGATCGTCTGCTGCTAGGCAATTAGAAGATGGGAATAACCATGACTCATGTCTAACGTTTGCAATGAAATTTTGCAATTGCACGAATCTGGAGCTCTACCTACCATAATTTCAAATGGGTAACTAGGTAAACGTAAATATTCTAGAAACCTAGACAATATATGATAATTGCTATCGCACATAAAACCGTCCAAAGACCGTTCGTTCTTGCTATGTGTTCATATTGTGCGTAAATGATTCTCCTACGATAATTTTTTAAATCGAAGCAGCTAAACAATATAAGGTAAAAGCACTAATAGTAGACTCGGAACTAATAGATGACACTTACGACAAAAATACCATAAAAATAAGAATTACTCTAATTTTTCTCAACACTATAAATTTTATAAGCTTCTCAAGCTATCTGTTGATGTGAAAAAATATATTTGGGACGCCTTCGGGAACAAAATTTTAAAATGGGATTAGTTTTCGTAAATAATGTGACCACATCTACACGCGCTCGGCAATTTCTTAGCAAATAGGTTAAGGAAGGCGAAATTTTGCACGTAAGTTTTGAATACATTTATTTGATTTTCTGTAATTACTATTGATTCCATTGGATTAATGGTCATGTTGTATACACTAATTAATGTTTATTTATGATATTTTTCCATTTTCCCTAACAATATAAGTAAAGGATGTCTACTATTAGTTCTTGAAAATTTAAAAAACCTAATAGATGACATAGATCTCATCTTTTAGTTTTGCAATACATACTAAAGTTATTTTGTAGTTTATTCTACTGCAAATATCACCACTATTCTCTGAAAATATAATTCTATTAACAAACTAACAAATTAGAACTACTGTACCTAAAAATGGACATATTAGACCTTCTAGTGATCTAAAATTCGATTGCTTTAGTTTTTTAGCAGTAAAAAGAGAGCTGAGAAAAGAAAGAAGAAAAAAGAAGAGGCAAGAGAAGCATGGAGACTAAAGACTGAAAATAAATTTACTAGGAAAAAAATATGAAAAATAAAAATAAGAGGAAAGATAGTTTCAGCATGGAAGAAGAATGGATAGAATCTGGAGACAACGTGGATAATATTTCATATGCATGTAGTTACTATGATGAAGTAAATGAAATCTTAAAAAAAAACGGCAAATAAAGACCTAATAATAGGAAAAATGCAAAATGTAATGTAATGTTCTATGTCAACTATTAGTTCATATTGGTGTCTACTATTAGTGATGTTCGTTTTCTGTGATGTCATCTATTAGTTGTTATGACTAAGTTTACAAAAAGACCAATAATATAATATATTTTTTATTGATTTGTCAGAGAATAATTAAGTATAATAGTTTTATTTTGTAAGAGTTACTGAAGACATGGAAGAAGTTATCAATCCTCTATTTTCTTAAATATATATTTTATAACATTCAAATGTTTTATGTTTCCTTAAAGCGTCTGCCATTAGTGCTTTTACCTTAGGTATAAGGTAGTTCTCAAAACCTCAAGCCTAAGCTAACAATAAATACGTAAGAAGATAATGTAAGTAAGTACGTCGCAAATGCACGATTCTTCTAGCAAATTCTATTTCCTCAATGTCAAGGCTAACACTATTGATCGTTCTCAGTAACCGGCTAAAGGTAGTTCTCAAAACCTGAAGCCTAAATAGTAATTACTATGCTTACAATAGATAAGTAGATAATGTACGTCGCAAATGCAAGATTCTTCTAGCGAATTCTATTTCCACAATCTCAAGGTTAACACTATTGATCGCTCTCAGTAACCGGCTTAGGGTGGTTCTCGGAAACCAGCGTGTACTTTTGTTATCAAGACAATATATCAGGGATCGATCGTGAATTCGTGACCTTCCTTGCCCTCTGACCTCGCAAGGTGAGGCGTATATTTCCAGCCCTTTATCGCTCGAAATTAGTGGAAGTGGTGGGAGTGTCCTTTAATACTTACACGGTAAAATGTTCTGAGTATTAGTGGTTAGTGATTGTACCCATTTGGAATTTATATTTAGGTAGTTTGAAATTGGGTCGAATAACGATTTAGAAAACTTTTATGTGATGTTTTGTGTCTTCTCTCGTGGTTTTGAATTAAATCTGGGTGCACGGAAGTGCCCCCGCCAAGATGAGCCAAGGGAAGCGCGCATGGGCACTACCTACCTTTTCTCGAAACGTTTCGTCGTATTTTTGAACCCTCTTAACTTTGGTTTGGATAATGCCAGATAGTTGAAATTTTCAAGATATATTGACATGAGTAAAATAATTAAATTCGCAAAGTTTGAATATTGTTACTATTATACTTTAGATTTTATAGGTGTCCAAACACCCAAATTTCTGGCACTGACTCACCGATCATCAAAATTGTTAGGGTACTTCCTGAAGTGTAAGAAAGCTGAAATTTGGTATGTAACCTACTATTAGTACAGAAACAACAAAAAAATTATCAAACCCAACCTAACCTATCCCATCCCCTTGATATAGAGGGGGGATGTTAGTATGAGATAATATAAGTTATTTCTTGTGCTAAATACAAAATTAAAAATAGAGTATAAAATACTTCTTGTGTCAAATAAAAAAATACGTGTTAGCCATGTGAGACCACAGACTCACAGAAAACCGACGTCAAACAGCGCTCTCACAGAAAACCGGTGTAAAACAGCGCTTGCGCTGTGTTTCTTCTAGCGAGTTAAGCGGAGACCGGAAGCCCAACTGAACTATACCTTATTCCCTATCCCTGTTCTCTTCTGCTTATTCCCTTAGCCTATTCCTTCATAAAAAGGGCGAAAACGCACTTGCAACTCTTCTAATGTTACAGTGTCCATGGACCGCATGGACGATGGCAGTTGCTTTCCGTCAGGTGGCCCGTCTGCTTGTTTGTTCCCCAATTTCATAAAAAATGGGCCAAGTGCATGTTAGGGCCAACCCACACGTACCACCACACGACAACCGCAACCACACGACAAACACACGACGTGGTCGGGCGTATATTTCGTATTGTAAATGAACTGGACCATTGACACGTACCACAATTTGCAGTCGTTGTCGACCACTTGTAAAATACCGACCACATCGCAACCACGTCGCAACCACATCGCAACCACAATGTTGCGTCGATGCAACGACACGCCGCCCGCGCTCTTCCAAAGCAAAAGTTGGTACTGAGTAACGGGTTCGCCATCTAGTACGAAACGTTACTCACGAATGCGTTTCGTTATTCGCATTTTTCGTTGCCATATATTTTTTATTTCATGTTTTTTTTAAATATAATAATAATATTATTATAATCTTTTTTTAGGGTTCCGTACCCAAGGGGTAAAAACGGGACCCTATTACTAAGACTTTTGTCTGTCCGTCTGTCAGTCTGTCTCCAGGTTGTATCTCAAGAACCGCTATAGCTAGACTTCTGAAATTTTCACAGATTGTGTATATTTGTTGCCGCTATAACAACAAATACTAAAAACAAAATAAATTTAATATTTAAGGGGACAAATCAAAATTAATATTTAATATTTACATACAACAAACATCAATCATACATCAACAATCAACATCAATAATACATATAGCAAGGATAGCAACACTTAAGTGTCCTCTTCGAAATCCATGACTTTGGGCAAGACGTGTTTCCGCTATAAAAGACGGAGTCGAACTACAATAGTTCGACTTGCACATGACGCAACCACGTCGCAACCACATCACAACCACGTCGCAACCACGTTGCAACCACATCGCAATTCGCAACGTCATTTTATCGGTACCACAACGCAACCACAAAATGCTGCAGCGACACCATTCACACGTAACCACAGCTCGACGACATTTTGTCGTTGCGATGTCGTGTGGTTGTGGTACGTGTGGGTTGGCACTTAAGAGGATTCCACACCGCCATTTTTTCCATACAAACGTTGTCCCCTGTTTCCTCCCTGGATAATGCTAGTAGAGTTATAATTTTTTTCCTGAATATCTACGGCCACTAATACAATGTCCCTATGTTTTCTTTTTTTTCATAATTTAATTATTAAATAAGATATGAACGTTCAAAAACCCAAAAAAATGGCCAGATTTTCCACTGTGTTCAAACGTCCAGAAAACAGATTTGGCTAGATTATACAAAAAAAGCAAAACATAGGAACATAGCTCAAGCCTTTTTTTAATCTTTAATGAAAAAAGTACTTAAATCGGTTAAGTTTTGGAGAAGGAATCAGGGGACAACGAATCGTTGATTTTCTGGATTTTCTGCAGTTGTCTCTATCGCGTTCTGCGGTATAGGCTTGAGCTAAGGGAGACAGCTATAGATATTACACGTACTTTTTTTTCATTTCTCTAGCCGCTGTTGTATCCTCTTAAACTCGCGCACGAAGGGTTCCGTACCTCAATCGAGCAAAAATAGGCTGAAAGTTGTGTTTTTTTTGTATAGGAGCCCCCCTTAATTATTTAATTTATTTAAATTTTATTATTGATTATTAAATCACAAATATAACTGAGTATTTCATCAAGATTTCAAGTGCCTATGTGTTGCAGTTATTGATATCGAGCAAAAAATTACGTTTGTTGTATGGGAGCCCCCGTTAAATATTAATTTTATTTTGAAGATATACACAATCTGTGAAAATTTCAGAAATTTAGCTATAGCGGTTTTTGAGTTACAGCCTGGAGACACACAGGCAGACTGACGGACCGACGGACAGACATTGAAGTCTTAGTAATAGGGTCTCGTTTTTACCCTTTGGGTACGGAACCCTAAAAACGGAAAGAGAACTTTTCTCTCTAAATAGACGGCAACTCGGGGACAATAGTTACTTTCCATCAGGTGACCTGTTGCTCGTTTGTCCCCTAATTTTATATAACCGATCCTGACAAGACACTTGCAACTTTTCTAATATTGCGAGTGTACATCCTCGTTTGCACCTTAATTTCATAAAAACGCATGTGGTAATTTTTATTAAGTACAGAATAATTCTGTAACTCTTTTAAATAAATAATAGTTATTATATTATAATTATTATTATAATATTATGTTCCTTATATTCATAATTACTTCACTTTGTAGACTCTAGGCCTTAAATCGTCCTAAAAATATGTAAGTTCAAACTATAGTCGTAGTGAGAAGTCCTCAGGCCTCAGCAATAATTCTTTGCGAATATTTAATTTTTAGGATGTTAACAACGTCTTACATCCGACTTCGGTTAGTTCAAATATGAAATCTGTACCTAAAAGTTAAACGGCTATATTATCAAACATCTTCGCGTCAAACAATAGTGCGATGTAAAAATGCAGATACCCAACAGTGACATCTTTTATTGACTAGAGTACATTAACAAGTAGGTAATATGAAACTATTCATGCTAGCTATATCGCGATGTAGACGACCAGCAGCGACATCTATTATTATCAATAGAAAAAAATTGCAAAAAATTGTTGTATGAGAGCCCCCCAAAATATTCAATTTATTTTGTTTTTAGTACTTATTTGATGCTAAAGCAGCAAGGGGGCGTCCACAAATTACGTAAGGTGTTTTTACAAATTTTCTGATCCCCCCTCTCCCCGTGGTTAGATTTCGTGAGATGAACGTGTTGGATTGTATGACAGTCAGTAGATGTAATTCTCGTTTATAAGGTCAATGTATGAATGAAATTATTTTCTTTGGAAAATCTAAAAACTCTACACATTAGTCAAAATCGGTGTCTTGGCCATTTTGTTATTCGTCATGCTATGGGCTTTGAATTTAATATATATTACTTTTCTGTTGTACTTAATAACTTTTATTTTAAAATGGCCAGGCCACCGGTATTGACTAATGTGTAGAGTTTTTAGATTCTTCTCGTACGGCTGACACATTATATTATTATCAAATATTTTGCCGCGCTTTAGTGTACAATTAAGGTTTTTAGATTTAGGGCTGAGTATGTAATGTTAGAAACTTGGCTCTACATGAGATCTCACTACTTTTTGACACCACGAACTATATTGTTCTCATCTTGGCAACATTTTTACATGAAAATGTGTTTGGTGGGATCAGTGTCTACAGAACCTATTTAGAAACAATGTTTTTTATTTTTGTACTTGGAAACAAACTTACTTATATATTTTTATTTACTTGTATTATAAGTATAACCATTAAAATGTGGCTATGCTAATGATGAATGCGGTTTTAACCGCATACAATGAGGACAACATAATATAATAACATAAGCAATTTACTATTAGTAGGTAATAAAGAATGATGCAATGTTTTAAAGCGAGACAAGTTCAGTCGAGCAAATTACGACAATGTATTTACTAATTACAGAAACCGTCATGCGACACTCCAAGCAGCATATTCTACCACGAAGTTTTAACTAAAATTTGCATCACTAACTTTGCCTGTGCACAGATGCTCTGACTGGAATACATCATTACACACAATATGGGTTTTCCATTCTTTTCAGTTTTCAACATCTACGTAACGGACTAGGAGTTATTGAACGCCTCAAAAGTTCTTGCCAGCAGAGAAGGACAGGTAGCTAATATCTATGTACATTGAAACCTGGCTAGTTGGGATCTCAAGGGTGAAGGGACCAAGGCTTTTGTACCAATTAGATGTTCCGCGCGAATTCGCCCGCGTAATTTATAAATGTAACGGAAACCGTACATTTCTGCGCAAAATAAAGAAACCTATGTCCTTTCACGTGGTCTATTCTTCATGTGTGCCAAATAACATAAAAAATTGCTCCAGTACGTTCAAATAAGCCATTTCAAATACTTTCTCCCGTTTTTTCCACACTTTCCTCTATTTCTTCGCTCCTATTAGTTTAGCGCGATAAAATATAGCCTATAGCCTTTCTCGATAAATGGGCTATCTAACACTGAAATAATTTTTCAAATCGGACCAGCGCGTTCAAACAAACAAACAAACTCTTCCCAATTATAATATTAAGTATAGACTAGTAGTCGAAAATGCAAAACAGCACATGTTTTGTGTACTTATCAGTGCAGAATATGGTAATTTATTTAACATTTTACGATGTCTTAATGCATTCCCTGGGGCCTGATCATTAACTTTGTCAAAACCTGAGCTAATCCGCGCAGCTCAGAAAACACTTGTAAAGTAAATTGTTCTTTTTTCGCATCATAACAACTTTTACTTCTGAATGGTTGTAAGTTGTAACCTGTAATAATTGTCTCTGAACTGGATTAAGAAATGTCAAACACAAACGTCAAATTTGACTCACGGAATTGTTTTTTTTTTTAGGAATTGAAATGGCTTAGCCATAACTACTAACGGAAAAATTGTAAATCAAGATGAAAATATAGTTTAAAAAAAATTGATATTTTTTATTATAAAATATACTATTTTCTAATATATAACGTGGTCAATGTAGGAATAGTTACTTTTGCACCGATTTATTGTATTTAAAGGTAATTATTATAAATGTGTAAATGGTTTTATTTATATTTTTTTGGTATTTTATAAGCCCTTTATGAAAACACTGAGAAAATAACACTCCATGTTTATATTATCACAAGCATGGCGATCTAGAGGAGAAAGAATTCTCTGACATTGGCAACTAACTGAGTCGGCAATTAAAAAAAAGAAGAAGAAGGAGACAAAAAAAAAGATAATTAGATATTGTTATTAAGTTTATAGAGATTATGTTATATGCAAGAAATTGATAAGTTTATTATATCCTATACCTATTTGATACCTACGCTAAATAATCTACCATAAAAAAGTCTTAGAAATGCATCAAACTTGTGGATTACAATTACATGCATTACAACAGAGTTGATGTCATGAGTTGAACATAGTTTGTTGAACTTGAACTCATTCTTGAACACCTACGTTTTTTTGAGCTTTCAAATAGGTATTATTGTAACATAAACAGGCAATTTATAAGTTTAATAATCCCCTTTTCGTGCCTTGTAAGGCATTTTACATTATTAGTATTGTGTACGCTGAACCAAATATTTTTCAGGATAAAGGATGATTGCTAACACTGAGATACTATAAGTACTACATTTTATAATAAAGAATTGCAAGTGTAATGATGACAAAGTCCTAGGAAGATAATATATATTCACTCAAAAGCTTTAATTAAAAGAAATTTAATAAATACTCGTTTTTAAATGTTTTTTCATTTATTTTCTCACTTAAATATACCTACCTTAGATACATATTCATACACAGCTTTCATCAATAGGTACTATATTTGTCTTACATCTTATTATCAACCTAGTATCAGATAGGCAAGTGGTAAATCTCTTTTATATTATACTTATAAAAATATTTATACAGCGGAAATCTTAAACAAGGTCTTGTCACTTAAAATCAAAGAAGATGAATCAAATATCCCTTGTGTAAATATTAATTTATTATTATTAAAGGAGTTCAAATACAAACTTTTGATGAAAGATAAAAACAATATTATAATTTCAGACTTTTATTTGGCAAACCAATAACAATTAGAAACTGCATTGCAAGTTGCAACTATGGGAAATTGCCTGGGATATCTCAGACAGAGAGCGGTCAAGGGTTTTGTGTTCTTTGTGTTGTATTATGTTGTAGAATGCCTCCCGTGTGAGTATCTCTATATACTCACACAGGAGGAGTTCTGAATGTGTCAGAATTGCTCCTCAGTCACCAACGCAAATGCTTCAACGCATGACCACTCTGTCTGATAGGTCCCTAAAACGACCACATCTTTTTAAAATGTATAATACATGAGGACTTACTAAAGTCCTCATGTATTTTAAATTTAAATGTATAATACATGAGGACTTACTAAAGTCCTCATGTATTTTAAATTTTAATGTAATAATATAAAACTAATATTATTATTATTGAGGTACAAAAGTATTTTTGGTAATAATAATATAAGTTCCAATGAAAATATTATGTTTTATGAACAATAAGTATGTTTGTTATGCAATTTTTGTTATGTCTTTTTGGAAAAAGTACTATAAGTAATGTAGGATTATATTTTTGAGTTTTAGTGACTATTCCCATTGTATATTATATCATATTGTAGTCAAGAGAAGTTATAAATGAAAAAGTGCATATGAGAATTTAGCTAATTTGGATTTTATATTATCAATGATTTAACTTTTCTAGTAGTTTAGGTGTATGTGTGTGTGTTAATATTTATTCGTGAATATACATGAATCTAAAGTTTCAAAGGTTGTGTTCTCAAAATTCTTGTTATTGAGAAAGTAATACCTTTGAATTTACCTCTTTGGTGCAGCGTTTATCATGCATGGTTTACAAGGAAATAGTTTGTGAAATAACACAAAGACCTACTGCAATCAAAAGATTGTACGAAATGCTCCTAAGATAGGTTCCTAAGAAGTACATAGTAAGTCCTCATGTATTTTAAGTTTTAATTTAATATAAAACTAATACTTACTTATTATTATTATTGAGGTAAGTACAAAAGTATTTTTGGTAATACATAATAATATATGTTCCTATGATAATATTATGTTTTATGAACAATAAGTTCCATATGTTTGTTATGCAATTCTTATTAAGTAAGTCTTTTTTGGAAAAGTACTATAATGTAGGTTTTTGTTTTTGAGTAAAATTTAGTGATTTACACTATTCCCATCATATAAGTAATACCATATTGTAGTCAAGAGAAGAAGTTATAAATGAAAAAGTGCTCATATGAGAATTTAGCTAATTGGGATTCTATGATATTATCAATTATTTAACTTTTCTATTAGTTTAGGTGTGTCAATGTTTATCCGGAGCATGTTATACATACATCTAAAGTTTAAAAGGTTGTGTTCTGAAAATTCTTGTTAAAAGTAAGTACTTAATATTGAATTTACCTCTTTGGTGCAGTGTTTATCATGCATATACCAAAATACTTCAGGTTTACAAGGAAATAGTTTGTGAAATAACACAAAAACCTACAATGCAACTATAAGATTGTACCTGTAGGTTTTTGGTGAAAATTCATACTTACTTGTTTTAAAGTAATTATACACAACACTTGTGTTCCTTATACCTTGTATGTGTTTCTTGTGTACTAAATCAATGCAGTCTTAGCTCATCGCACAAATGCAAACCTTATTGTTGACTAGACATATAGGTATATTGTACTAATATACTACACCTCACTTATGTTATTATTCTGAAACCTCACTAACACTAAATGGATTACTAAGGTCTCTACGTCTTTACTTATGTATCACTTCGTGATTAACTTGAGAATACTTAATCGTTTTCCAAAAATTTGGACACTTCGAATGTTTAGTTTTTTGGTTTTAATAACGAATTATTTTCACTAAAATATATGCTATAGACTAAAATATAACTTATTAAGTAACTAACCAACTAAATAGCAATATAATTTAAGACTAAAAAGTATGTACTTAATAAAATTACTAAAATGTAAACTATTCAGTAAAAGCTACTCGTTGGTTGGTGTTTATTGAATTGCTGTATTTGACGTAAAAGCAAGCGAGCTTATGTCAGAAGTGTTGTCATGATACCAAATGATACGAAATTATTACTCAGTTAACAATGGAGAAGTGAGTTTTGTATCACGTGACCACTAACTGGCTGGAAAATAGAGGTCATGGTACCAAAATGCGAGCCAGTCAGTATTCTGGCTGGCTTTAAGAGCTCGTGATAGAGGGGCAGTCCATTTAATTTACACAATGCTGCAATGGCACCACCAGCTGCCATTGTCAGTCACAATCGGACGAGATTGGGCAGTTCCGGTGTCCGGACAGACCGGGATGACGGCACTTAGGGATTGGGGACACTGCTTTTTAGGGTTCCGCCGTTCCGTACCCAAAGGGTAAAAACGGGACCCTATTACTAAGACTTCGTTGTCTTTCTGTCCGTCTGTCTGTCAGCACTCAGCAGGCTGTATGTCAAAAACCGCTATAGCCAGACTTCTGAAATTTTCACAGATTGTGTATTTCTGTTGCCGCTATAACAACAAATACTAAAAACAAAATAAAATTAATAATGAATGGGGGGCTTCCATACAAGAATCGTGATTTTTTTGGCCTTTTTTGCTCGATTTCAATAATGGTAACAATTAATTAGACACTTGAAATTTTCCTTTATTAAAATCCTATACTTATTATAATATGTGTACTTTAATAATTAATAATAATATTAAAATAAAATAAAAATTAGCGGGGTTCCCATACAAAAACACAATTTGTGGCTTACTTTTTGGTCTACGTCAACGGTACCGAACCCTTCGTGCGCGAGTCCGACACGCACTTGGCCGGTTTTTTTTGGGCAGAATATCTTCATTCGGCATACCTATTGTGTAATTTTTATTTGGATTCCGTTTTAAAGTTTCAGTTCTAAGAAACTTTGGATATATCTAAAGATTCAAGAATTACCGAATTTGGGCAGAACTTCTTAATTCGAGTTGTGTTTTGACTTTTGAAGCCGACAGTTTCAGAATTTCAGAATTTAGATATACCTAGTTGTAAATATTATTTTGGCTTTCATTTTTTAAGGTCTTTACCAATTAAAAAGAGCGACGATTAGTTAAATAACCTCTGACATGTCGTCTGATATGAAACAATAAAAAATACCTACATACATATTTATCCAGTTAGGTATAATTAAGGAAGCACCTTGTAATAAGAAATTGGTATTTTATGACATAAACAAGCAGAAGTTGCGACTTCCTAGATGTAGGTTCATGGGCGAATGTAATAGGGAATATTACGCAAAGGAGCAGTCAGCAGAGGGCGTTAGGCTGCCTTCACATTAAGTCGCGAGTAGTGCGGCAGCCGCGCGACTACTTGACACTTGTATGTATCTATTCTTTGGCGTGACTTCTATACTAAAACGAGCCGCGCGGCAGCCTTACTATCACATACAGTAAAATAATCCGACCGAAAATTCATGCTGGAGCGCTTGCCAATGCAAATTACAAAAAAAATAAGCCCTTTCAGCGCTGCCACTTTTACAATGAACGCTATTTTAGGAACACATACACACCGTAAAGTATTATCACTATTCACTATGCTTTGTTATAACAAATACAAAACACAGGGTGTATCTAACCCTGTATTATGCTGATTGCTGATAGTATACTGCAGGGGTCACCAAATGGCGGACCGCCGTCCGCATCCGGACCGCCGAACCTTTGTGTGCGGACCGAGCACTTTCGAAGATGGACTTCGTTAAAAATAAATTTCGGTCTCGACTTACTGATAAACATCTTCAGGATTTACTTAATATCAATAGCTTGCACAAGTTTCACTTCAAACATCATCTTTGTAATTTCCGTAATTACTTACTTTTGCTTAATAAATATATTTTTTTTAAATGTGCGGACCGCGAAGGTCAGGTTCAATCCTGATAATGTACCCCGAGTGAAACTAATTGGTGACCCCTGGCATAAACTTATACCCCTGGTATACTGTATATAGATTACTATAACCATCTATAAGTTATAACTAAAGTCTTTGATTATATACTACACTAGATAGAGCGTCGCCTAAGAAATACGCTCGCAAAAACAGGCCAGCTTCTATGCTTGTGTGCGTGACCGCTTTGTTTTACACTCGCGTTATGTCATTCAATATGTCTATATGTGTGTGCAAAATGCTGCCACCTATTAACATACCTCCCGATAAATAGGATAAATCGATCGGGATTGATTCGTGTGTACGACTATGTGTAGCACTGACGGGCGAATCGCGGCGTTGTGTCCAACAGTTGGGCACAATTTTTTTCGACGGAATCGCGCGACTTAGGTTCTATCTAGTGTAGTATATAATCAAAGAACTAAAGTAATAAAGCCTGCGTCATTAGAGTTACTAAGTAGTAAGTAGGTTTTATGATACACTGTGCTAACAAGTAACAGTGTGTCAGCGCGGTATAAGTTTCTTGTTAGTAACGCTAATTAACTTAGCTAATTATCGACAACACCTGTGCTGTCCTGTTAAGAGCATACTGCATAGACATATAATATACTGTCGTAGTTAAGAGTGATATTAGCAACATCTGTTGCTACCTAATATAGCCGATAAACTGTGCTGATTTCTATCATTATTATCATTTTTAGGGTTCCGTACCCAAAGGGTAAAAACGGGACCCTATTACTAAGACTTCGTTGTCTGTCCTTCTGTCTGTCTGTCTGTCTGTCTCTCCAGGCTGTAACTCCAACAAAATAAAATTAATATTTAGGGGGGGCTCCTATACAACAAATGTGATATTTTTGCCCTTTTTGCTCTATATCTCACCTCTGAAAAATGCACGCAAACAGAACCGATTACAAGCAACACCCAAAATACTAACAGTCATAATATTCAAAATCTACCATCTGCAAACAATATTTTTCGTATGTAATGAAATTAGGATACTCCATATGTATGTACGGGTATGATGGTGTATCTACAAAAATTATTAAAAAAGTTTCATCTATCATATCACCTGTCTTATGTCATCTCTATAACCTATCTATTGAAAACGGGGTCTATCCAGAACGACTAAAAACCACAATAATTACCCCGATTTTTAAAAAAGGAGATCCAGAAGTTATTAAAAATTATAGACAAATAGCTTTAGTATCAGTGTTCTCTAAAATTTATGAAAAATTAATAAACGAAAATTTGTACAACTATTTTTATAAATTTAATATTATATGTAAGGAACAAATAGGATTTGTAAGAAACAAATCGATAAACCAACACATGTGCCTTATATATGGACCTAACAAAGGCGTTTGACTACGTAAATCATGATATTTTAATTGACAAACTATACGGCTATGGAATAGGAGGAAATACACTTAAATTAATTAAATCATTCCTTCATAATAGGAAACAAGTCACAAAAATTAAAAGAATATGTCCTACTACTAAGAAGGAAAAATATTACACATCACAAACACAAATAGTGACGATCGGTATACCACAAGGTAGCGTATTAGGACCGGGTTTATTCATTATCTACATAAATGACTTGCCTAAAGCAATTGAACAACAAATAGTACTATTTGCTGACGACAGCACGGCACTTTTCCCGGGACTAAATAATGACAACTTGAATTCAGAAATAATCAAATCATTGGACAAAATAATAGAATGGCTTAATAAAAATAATCTAAAAATTAATCTCGAGAAGACCCATCTAATGTACTTTAGAACGAACAAGCAAGAAAATAAAATTTTAAATTTAACTTACATGAATACAAAAATGGAACAGGTGAATGTTGCAAAATTTTTAGGTCTAGTAGTAGATAGCCAATTACATTGGAAAGACCATTGCAGTTATATCTGTAGCAAGGTAAACAAATTGTCGTATGCAATTTATATGTTGCAAAAAGTTGTAAGCATACCTACCTTAGTCACTGCATATCACGCTCAAGTTGAATCGGTACTGCGCTATGGTCAATAATATTCTACTTATACAGATATGTTACGTCCATACTATTTTCCGGCTTAAATCTCTTCCGAACAATTTTCAAATTCAAAATTGCAAACATTGACAAATTTGACAGATAAGTGAAACAAAAGATACGAAAAACCATTAACATAAAAGAGACAGTTCTATTTTTAAACGTCGAATATATCGCTGTCTCTTTCTTCGCCTGAGCTATGACGAAAATTCGATTTTTTACAGATTGTTCGAAAAAATAATTGAAAATGTAAATAATCGAGGTATTTATTGCAATCAAGACATGTGGTAAGAGATTACATGTGTTTTGTTTACTTTCAAGTCCTAATTGGTACATTTTCGAAACACACACGACGTCATTTTCAATTTATTTAGGTAAGACAAGACGCGGCACGTTCCTGACTGTGCTCGATGCAGACTAAACAACAGACGGCCCAATTGGGCCGTATTTGAATCTTCACAACGCGCGCGGTAGTAACATATCTGCTTTGAGTCTTTCATCATTGGCTATGGTATTATGTTCTGGGGAAACTCGGCAGATAAAGACTTGGTATTTAAAAGCCAAAAGAAATGTCTACGAGCCATATGCAAAATAAAGAGAACAGATAGCTGTAAGCCCCACTTTATAAATCTGGAAATACTTACTCTCCCCTGCTTGTACATTCTTGAAACAGTAATGTTTGTAAAACGTAATTTAAATGACTATGAAAGATTTACAAGTATCAGAAATAAACATCGAATTTGCTATCCATCAGCAAAATTAGCTTTACTGAGCAAAAACTACCTTGGAACATCAATTAAATTACCTATATAATAAATTTCCAAAAGACATTGTAGAAATAGAGACTATACATACTTATATTTAAAAAGCGAGTAAAATAAATATTAATTAAAAAAGCATACTATAGTATTAATAAATTTTTATTAGATTGTAATATTAAATGATTTGAAAAAATATGAACATAGAATAAAATTTATACATTATTATTAAATAACATTATAATTTCGATATAAATACACTATGAAATATTTGTAATTTTGAAATATAATATATTATGTAATATACTTTGATAATAATAAATAATAATAATATATAAATTATAATATTTGACATAGATACTCAATGAAATATTTTACCAGTAACTTAGAAATATAATATAATAATGTAATTGAACTTTGACAATAATAATAATTTGCATGCCTCATATAGGTTAGAATAAGTTGCACCTCCTGTATTATAAATCTGTAACATCTTTTCACCTATTTATTCTGCAAATAAATGATTTGATTTGATATCAATAATGGCAACAGGTAGGTACTTGAATTTTTCTCAAAGTCCTTTATTATACATATGTGTACTTTAATATTTAATAATAATATTTAAATAAAATAAAAAATTAAGGGGGCTCTCATACAAAGAACACAATTTTTGGCCTAGTTTTGCTCTATAATGGTACGGAACCCTACGTGCGCGAGTCCGACTCGCACTTGGGCGATTTTTGGACTTATTATGGAGTCTAGTAAATAGCTTTCTATTATAGTGAATAATTTACCGACTAAATAGAAGAAAGATCGTGTGTTAGTTCATAGTTGTAAAGTTCGGCTATTTAGATTTAGGTCTTGTAGAGTCCTTAACTCATTAGTCATTAGTCATTACTCATTAAGTCATTACCTTAACTCTACTCTCAAGACTCTAGGGAATTAATTAATTTTTAGTACGAACATTTTGTCGTATTTAAATACAATTTTTCGTCTAGGCATTTGGCATGAAAATGTTTTTCGTTTGTCTACACCGCGTTCTTTACATTAATAGGTTGAATGAACTTTTTGTATGTAAAAACGAGGGAAATGGTGCCAACTGCCAATATGACTCAAACTCTTAATTAAATTGATATGTCTCTGAGACCTGAGTGCAGCCAAAAGTGCAGCCGTAAGCTTAGCTTTTCTAAAATTTAACTAGACCGATACTCGTCGATATTATAATATACCATAAAGAAAACTGTAAGTATGTCTAGTCTCTGACTATACTACCAGGTAACTGGCAAACACGTCATTATAATATGACCTTGGGGGAACCGTTAACCCACAAATGACGTGGTAAGTGACATGAGTCACAGAACTCACAGGGGCGTGAGGCGGTAACTGGTTTCTGACGCACTGCGTGTCTTATGTAACTGTATTGGATTCGTTTAAAAATAGATGTAGAAACTAGAAGCCTTTTATGACCAGGGCCCGATCTAGGGGGGGGGCAAACCGGGCAATTGCCCGGGGCGGCAAAAATGAGGGGCGGCAAATTGAGAGCGGCGCGGTGTCGCGTCGCGTCGGTGGCCTTTGTACGCGAGTCCAACTTATTTTGCCCGGAGCGGCGAAATAGCTGGATCGGGCGCTGTTTATGACATACACTAAATACGTTAACATCCAGTTTGAAACCTCCCCAACTTGGGCCCTGAATCGTGATGGACAAGCGATTACCAACGTAAAGCATATCCGTCAAAGTTTGCCCAAAATCGTCACCTAATGGAACATCAGAAAATTTTATGTAGTAGGTGGCTGACCTATGTTAATGCGTCGGTTATTTCAAGTCAATAATTTAATGCTGCTGTATGCTGGTCCACCGTCCATGTAATAGACAGCTTCGCAATCACAATGGTTAAATCCTGGTTTTTAGTTATCCATCATGGGCCAAAGCCCAACGTTAAAAGTAGCTTTAAAAGGTTAATTAATATCTATATAATACTATATAAAAATGGATTTTCAAATGTGTTAGTCGCGCTAAAACTCGAAAATGGCTGAACGGATTGGGCTGATTTTGGTCTTAAAATATTCGTAGAAGCCCAGGGAAGGCTTTTAAGTGACACGAAGTTCACCGGGGCAGCTAGTTAATAATATAGGGCAGTTGAAGATAGTTAATAAACCATATTCTAGTCTCTGGTTAAACATGAACGGTCTTACTACAAAATATTTAAACACCTGCTGAGCAGTTGCTTAGAAAAAAAATCAGTACAAAATGGCCTCAAAACAATTGTTCAGTAGATGTTTAAATCTTTTGTGGTAAGACCGGAAGTGGCTATAACAACATCTTGCCATAGGGATTGTTTGGATCCTAAAGAAGCTTCATCATCTAATATTATGACGTCATAGAAACACCTGTTGCGACGTCAATCATCATACAAATTCACCAGAAATGAAATTAAAAATAATTTGGAAATACCAACGAAAGTAAACAACTCCGAGATGTGCGTTGTTTATTACACTGTAGTTGTGTGTGTGCAATATTTGGGGCAAAAACAAAAATATGTCTGTACATACATACACTGGCCATCATGCGGCTATCGCTCCTGTCGTAAGGTACTAAAGTACATAATCGCTTGACGCACATGTACACTGCTGGCGACAACTCTTTCTCTGTTTAATTAGAACTTTATGAGTATTGACATAAAGTTACAAGTCAAATGTTTATCGTACAGTCGGAAGATAAAATGTTAGTAGTTTTCCGTGGTAACTGCGCAGTTTGCTTGTCGATGCTCGATAGATGAAAAAAATTGTATTGATCGTTATTAATTATTATCTTATTTTGATTGAGTTTATCACTTTCTATTTCATTATCAAGTCAAAAGAATAATGGTTTTGGCAGTCTATGTATAGTCTTTAGCAGCCCTGAATTTATAAATAGGCCGTTATAGGCCACCGGCCACGGCCTATGGGTGGCAGCGTCCATATATAGTATAGACCCTACAGAATTGAGATTACGTAATACCTACATAGGACATCGGATATAAAATGGCCTACTCTCAAAATATTAATTTGGCACTGGCCTTTAGGTGTTTGTCCATTTTACTATGGTTTGTCTCTTTTTATTTACTAAGAGAGTAAGTGCCAGCGAAAGCCAGACATTCGTAATTTCATAAAAGCTGAAAGTTTTCCTGTATACGACCTCTATTATAGAGGTAAGAACGATCAGCGAGTAGCAACGAAGTTTCGGTTGCGTTGCGGTTACTTACAACTCTTACAAGTTCATTGGAACATGAATCACATGGAACTTTCAATTTGTCAAACGCACGCACTACGAACTGTCACCAGCAGTATTTCCGGATCAATACGACCTGCAAACCTTCATTAACTTTCAAGAAGAGAGCGTATTCCCTTTTGAAAGGCCGGCAACGCATCTGCAGCTCTTCTAAATATTATGTTGCCTGTAACCATGGGTGACGTCAATAGCTTTCATACAGGTGACCCGTACTCGTTTGCCCCCGAATTTTATAAAAAAAAATAAAGTTATGAGAATTTTGAATCCAACACTTTTACTTACCAGTTTCGCTGTGTATAACTTCTAGAAAATAACAAAAACATAACATCAATTATAACATCGCGTCGTTTACATAACAAATTGACATCATGGTCGCAAATCGCAATATTTATTATGATTGATGTATTAGTATTGTTTATCTACGGTATTTTATTATCACTGATATAAGCTTTGTTTATAATGCTTATACTTTATCATATAGTCAATAGTCAATACTGATTTGATAAAATCAAGGGCGAGGCTGAAAGGATTAAGGGTTCGTAACAGTTCCTTAAATTTCCCATAACAAATGCAGATCGAGAAGATTGAAGAAACGTTATTCTGTTATTCATAACCACGAAGCTAAAACAAAGTTCATAACTAAGCAATAAGCATTACCTTTAATTTAACACACACTGTGTGGGTCCATGAGTGGTCCTTAATATATTTAGTATTTAATGGTACTAGAGATCGCCCAATGGTCGAAATTCGACCTTAGTTTCAACGACATTAGGACTTACTACCTATATTTTGTAAAAAATATTGACTATCATATTTTTTTCAACTCATGTCTCTGCTACTCAGCTGATCCCAGGACCCAGACTGACCGTGTAAATAGTCTAATAGTGTCTAAGATTAAAAAAAAAACTATACTTAATCCATTTTCAATTTGTTACCTTGTTGTCAACAGACTTCAACCATAAATAAATGAGTATAATTCGTATGTCTTCGCTTGTCACTCAAAAATCTGTCATTTTCCTAGTGTGTGTGTTGTAGTGTGTGTGAAATATTTTATTTGTTAAAAATATGTATGATAAAAGCATAATTTCAAAATAATATTACCTCGATGCACTCCTTCACCATATAAACTATAACTGTGCAAAATTTAATTCACCTACGTTTCCCCAGTCTTCGTCAAAAGGGATACAAAGTTTTTGGCTCACGTATTAATATAATATACTTACTAGAAGTCCCGCGCGGCTTCGCCCGCGTAAATTACGAATTATACGGAAACCGTACATTTTCCCATGAAAATAGCTATACTTCCTTCACGTGGTCTACTCTATACTTATCTGTGCCAAATATTGCCATAAAAATTGCTCCAGTAGTTCGTGAGATTTTCGTCCCTCGGAGAGTTCGTCCCTTTCTAATATTTCCCCCGTTTTTCACACATTTTCCTGAGTTTCTTCGGTCGTATTAGTCTTAGCGTGATAATATATAGCCTGTAGGCTGTAGCCTTACTCGATAAATGAGCTATCTAACACTGAAATAAGTTTTAAAATCGGACCATTAGTTCCTGAGATTAGCGCGTTCAAGCAAACATACTCTTCAGGTTTATAATATTAAGTGTAGATTTTTTTGTTAGTTAAATTATCACTTAACAAACTCAAGTCTCGATCTAAAAGACTATGAAAAGTAACAATAACAGGGTCATAATAGGCTCATAATCATGGGACGATGCATGGTGTAATATGGTCATCACTACCAAGTGATGATGATGATGAATGTAATTTGCATAGTAGCATATTATGCTTTCCATTCTTAAAACAACGCCGAAACTCCCAAACTTGTATCTATAAAGAATCTGGAGTTCTCGGTGTTCATATTTCGGTGCAAAATCTTACTTATTGGTAGCATATGCTTAGAATACTTCTCACGAAACCGAAGTCACCACATGTTTCCCTATAAATTTTGAGGAGTTCCCTCGATTACTTATGGATCCTTCATCAGATCACCACTTTTGTGATTATAATACCAAATTGGGATGATACCCCATATGCCAAAAGAAAAGTTTTGAAAATCGGTTAACAAACGGCGGAGTAATCGTTGAACATAAAAAAACGAACATAACACCTCCCCCATTTTGAAAGTCGGTTAAAATTGGAGCCTATGTGTTATTCTGATGTATATATAAGCTATATTATTGTAAAGTTTCATTAAAATCCGTTCAGTAGTTTTTGCGTGAAAGAGTAACAAACATCCATACATCCACACATCCATACATCCATACATCCAAACAAACTTTCGCCTTTATAATATTAGTAGGATATAGATTTATAAGCTTAGATTATTTACTTTAATCAGGTAAAAATTTAAATTAGGTAAGTACTTTTTTTTATTCATAAATATTATGACACCATTGCAAAAGTTATTTGCGAAAAATAATACATATTTATCTCTCATTCCAAAACTTGAAGAAGTAAAAGACAAAAAGTGAACACACGTTTGTCAGGTGTGGGGTTCGAACCCACGCTCCCTCTCGGGAACCAGAGCTTAAATCTGGCGCCTTAGACCACTCGGCCAACCTGACTTAACGTTGAAAGCGAAATTAGAAATCAGATTATTAAAAATTCAACTCTTTTATCACCATAAAACAAAACTTTATTGTGAATTAGATTACTGAGATAGAAAACAAGCTAAATTTGCTATATTGAAAAATTTATGGCCAATTTGGAAAATCAATGATGCAATGAGTTTCTTTGAACCTCGCACATTTCGCCATCTATTAGAATAAGCACGTACTAATATGAAACCCTATGAAGTGCTTCACTAAACAGTTTATATTGTTTACAACAGATGGCGCTAATAATTTCTAAATTAATATTGCTTTTATTTTAATTTTCAATAATTGCTTGAAAAAGTTTTATTAATTAAATATTAGATTATAATACATAACATATAATATAACACATATACATTTATATTCATTAACGCTCTACAGCCAATCCAATCGACATGATCACGATCTTTACACCTTCTAAACCTCTTAAAACGCTTCCTAGATTGATCTACTAGAATAATACTTATTTAGATGTCCTTCGCTTACAGATTCACCTAGATTACCCACTACGGAAGCGCGGTGGCTTGTCACATACAATGCGTTTCCCTTACTTTGTTCGAACATTGTTCGTCAAACCTCTCATTATGATACGCATATTGTGATTAATTGTATTGTGGTAATATATAAGTAGCTCATAGTATTAGTAACACAGTTAAGCACGTATCATATTTATCAAACCCATTATAGTCCATGAGTCTTTAAAAGACTAACATAGTTACTGTAGGTCTGTCTAATACCTCTTCACGCCCAAGCCGCTGAACCAGCTCCGGATTTATAAGTAGGCCATATAGGCCGCGGCCTATACGGTCTACTTATGATGCTTTTTTAAATTTTCACTTTTCCTGAGCGTGTAGTTCGAAAACTGATGAGAATTTGGAAAAACTGTATAGAATCTAAATTATAGAGAATTTAATAAGCTTTAATGTCATCATATATTTTTTGTTACAACGCATAGTTTTTTAGTTATTCACGAAAAACCAAAAAGGGGTTTGGGTAATATTGGCGTCATTTTCAAATCTAGCAGCCACTCACCAAATCGGCAACTTTTACGTACCAACTTCTATAATGAGCCGGGAAGTAGATTAAAAGCTAGACTGAAAATTCTGCCGAAAGGTGGCGTCCGGCGTCATAACTCATACTGCATATGGCCGAAATTCGCCAAATAGTGGAAATAATCCACATTATATTATGGGAACAACACCCTAGAGTCATTTTACCCACAACACATTAATACACAAGAACAATTATTATAATTGCCAAATATTGCATCCGGCCCTTTGAAAACCACTGTCTAATGAAATTTTAATATAATCTCAAGTCTGGCTATATTTTAGTCGGACGAGAGTTAAACCCAGTGTGAAAATATGTATGACGCGGACGAAGTCGTGGGCAATAGCTAGTGAGAAATATATATCCAACAGATTAATAAACCCTTTCTACACCTGTTTGTTAAGGATAGCTCCATAAAGTAACGTTAATTACTTATGATTTTGTGAAAATAATGCGCAAAAATACTTATATTCAAAAATAATCGTAGCTCAGCTCCGATATTACTTAGAACAATTTTTATTACTAATATATGTTTCTCTAACGTAGTGCTACAAAATGATATTGGTTTTATCCCTGGCCGCTGGAAAAAAAAAATGACGCCACAGGTCCATACAAAGTTACTCAATGCCCTTTAGACCTTTGTGGCCCCCCCTTCCTATGGCTCACCTCCTAGACATGAGGACTTTTAGTATGTTTTGTCCCTAATCACCCTGAATAAGTTCCAGCAGAAATCGCTTAGATTCCCGCTCAAGCAATCTCTATCCTCTTTTGAGTCATCCGTTAACCGAACTATATAATATGTCCCACTAATATCTGGGTCAATATTTTTACGTGCATGAGAAAGAGGCCTGTCATTCAGTCTCACTATCTCAGTAAATTTTGAATGCATGAATGACAGAGACAAAAAAACCCTCAGATTAAACACACAATAATCAATCAAGCTATATCATCATAATCATCGTTGCTAATGCCGCCACGTGACGCGGCGCGGCGTTGCAGTGGTACGTGAAGCACTTACAGACGGACTCCAGGTGTCAGGTGGTCATCGTCATCCCATCCACGTCATTCTCGGCTTTAATATCATAATTCATAATCATATTCACATCATAGATTCTGCAGGAGAGAAATATTTCAATATCTTGCTTTTATAGTCCATTGAAGTGTGTCCCATTATTTTCTGAGCATCAATAATCCCTACTCACAGGCAAGACCACTCTAAACTAACCCCCTTACTAATAAACGTTGTATAAGCTTTGAATATTTTTGTTCCTGTCACACAAGTGACATTTTTAATTGGATTGAAGAAGACAAAACACTGTATAACTATTCAAAGCTTATACAGCGTTTATTAGTAAGGGAGTAAGTATTTAGGTATAAAAGGTCGATTGCAGGATGGAGAGAGTAAAGTATTTCAGTAAAACTGCCTAAAACTGCCTGTCTGTTTCACAAGAGCAAGAAAACATTAGTGCTCGGCGCAGTATAACTATCTGGGTCATCTTTCGATTGTGTGATTGAAATGAGACTAGCAGATATTAAATAAAAGACCAAATTAAATACACAACTTTAATAACACATCAAACTGATCATCAGCGCTGCAGTCGTCGCCACCGCCGCCACGTGACGCGGCGCGGCGTTGCAGTGGTCCGTGAAGCACTGGCAGACGGTCTCCAGGTGGTCTTCATTGTCGGCCTTGTAACAGGCGCGGTGGTGCTTCACCCAGCCGCAGCCCCGCGTCACGCGGACTTCCGGCTCGTGGCCTTTGCGGAGGACTGCAAGAGAGAGAGTTTGAGTGGCTTGGACTTGTGGCCTTTGTGGTGGACTGGAAGAGAGAGTGGGTTAAATGGCCTTCGTGGAGAACATTAAAAGAGAGTGGGAAGGTGGCTTGGATTTCTGATTATTTAGGCGTTCCTGGCCATTGTGGACAAGTGGAGGACAGAATTAATTGAGTTTGTGGCCTTTGTAGATGAATTAAAGTTGCTTGAATGTATCGGAAGTCAAAATTAGGGCATTATTAAAGAAAACAGCAAGTGAATCTGTCAACCGTAACAGCACCCCGCGTTGCAAAGAATACTTTCGTGCTTGATTTTCGTTTTCGTCTTGAATTCATGTGGAAATTAACAACACCCCCCAAAGGTAGACGTAAAGAATGCCTTTTTATAGCAAACAAACAACAAGTAAAACTTTAAAGTCCCGAATTCCCTTGCAAGTCCAGCTTGCTACGCCGCGGCGGCGCGTAGCAGGGAACCCGTCGCACTTCGTAGAGGTGGTACGGGAATATTACGGGAACGTAGGTCGTAGAAGTTTACAAGCTGAGACATTTAAAATTTTACATATTATTGTATTAATAGTTTTTTGTTTTGTGATTATTAGGAGAAAAAGACATAGATAATAACTGTATTTTAAAAAGATAAAACCGACTTCAAAATTGTACGTAATTGAGAATTAAAACTACCTATCTCCAAAACTACTGAACCGATTTTGAAGAAACTTGCACTATTCTCTAAGTTGAACAAAACCTAGTACAACAAAAAAGAATTACTGAAATCGTAATGGTGGTTCCAGAGATATGCGAACACAAACATAAAAACATACATACATACATACACTTTTAAAATTTGGCACATTTGTTCAGACGCTAATATAGACTAACATATACGAAAACTGGGCAGTTCTGGTAATATATTACATACATACGCGTCGAATTGATAACCTCCTTTTTTTGAAGTCGTTAAAAAGAGAAAGAAAAAGAGAGATATAATTAGTTATTTGCATAGACTTATTTATATACTGATGGTTATTTGGACTTTATATAATTTTTATTTTTAGTAAAATAATTATAATAGACTGCAATCCAAGTTCTTGATGTTAATGACTAGTAAGTAAAGTAATGATCGTTAAGTTGTTTTGTTTGTAAACATAATAAACGGTGTTTATCTTCCGCGTGATAAGCATAACCCCAGATAATATGAGTAATAATAGTCACTGATTTACTTTAAACAGTACATACACTTGTTTACTTTATTTTTAAAATCCAAAAGTTAAGACGAAGTTTATTCATTGCGATTGGTGAGGGGCTGTCTTGTTGACTCTCTGCTAGGGATGTTGTTGGTAAGTGAAACACATTTAAATAACGTATTCATTGAATTTTCACCGTTTTCAAATTGCTTAGAAACCAACTCTTTTAGAATTGTCCACACGATACCTACCACCGGTTCGGAAAATACCTTGGCGAGAAGAACCAGCGCAAGAAACAAATAAATACTCTACTTAGCAGATTAAGTTAACGTAAAATTACCTATTAGCAAAGAGGAATTAAATATATACTGGTCTCTGCTATTAGTCTTAGTTAGGCTAGATTGTAATAATTATGAAATACCTATAGGTACAGGTATTTTATGTATAAAAAAATCTAATTATATTGCTAAATGTTACCTTCTTCTATTGACAAGTCATCCGTAGAATAATGATTTGCAGGATTTTCGGTACAGGGTTTTGAATTTGTTTACTTGTACGTCTCACTTATAGAAGTGAGTTGGTATTTGGTATTTTGTTACAACACATAAATAACACACACACAATTCCTGCAGATCGAACTTTACCACGTTTTGCTTCTACTACTCACTGGTCTGTATAATCTTCCGGCAGAACATGTTCTGGCCAGCTCTGGGCGCGGCGACCAGGTTCTTCTCGCAGTCGGCGAGTCGCAGGTACTTCTGTACGCTCTCTGTGTCGTAGATAGTGGGGTCCAGGCACATGCTGTTGTTGGCGCTGTTGCAATCGTAGCAGCGGATTGATGCACCTGAGGAAGAGTAGTTGTTTATGATGACGAAGGGATGATGCTGTTGTGGGGAGCTGTGGGTCTACAGCCTGGGAGAAATTATCTTCCTTAGTGGTAACGGAGAACCTAATTATTAAAGTTTTCAAATAAATATAGAGATGCGTTTCACTAAAAAATTACGCCCTAGGTCACCGTCCAGACCAGCTAGCCACTAGTTGCTTAGAAGTGTCTGGACGGTAGGCTCTCTGTCTTAGAAGTTGCAGTATACTATTGCTCACTGTAGCTTATTTATACAAACCCCTATATTTCCCTTAATTCTAATTTTTAACTATCGAGTTTTGAAACGCCATAACTGTTATGTAAATAAGCAAACGATAATATTTCCTTAAACAAGTGACCGGAAGAAAAAAATATTTATTTTAAAATCATCCCCTAGAATTTAGATTTTTTAGTTAACAGTCGGGGTTTAAGGGGGAATTTATTAGATTGTAATTTAAACAGTAAGTGATAGTGAAGTGGAAACTAAAACCGAATTAAATTGAATTTCTTATTAATTTATTATAAATTTCAATATTCTTTGCACAGATTAACTAGCAGCTTTAAGACCGCCTTTATTTTTATAATTTATCATTGACGATTCATTAATAAACTCACCAAATCTAACATGGATCGCGAGAACGACGAATACCGCGTATTGCAACATGTCGCCGCGCGCCCCGAGTGGCGATGCTGTGTCCACTACAACATCCTTATTCTGACACAATACATCGGGTACATTGTTGTAGTTTGTTGAACTTGCGTAGGGCTGTGGTTGGGTAGCAACCAGAAAATCGGGAGAGATCGTAGAGAGGTTGTCCAGGAGATTTTTGGAGAGCTTATTGTCATATGGATTCCTATCATATAAGTGAAGTTTATATTGTTATTACCCTACCCTTACCTACTTATTGATAGTTACCCATGTCAACACGACACAGGGAAGGGATATCGTGGAAATACTATAGGACAACTACACTACACTGAAATATAACTGTGAATTTGTTTCTTACAAACGCACAGAATGTTCTTTATTGCTTACCAAATAGAAATTCATATTTTTATTAACAATCTAATTGTGTTTAAAAAAGTAACCATTTTATAAAATATTCTATCTCTAATTAAGTATCATATGACTCAATAGTCAAGTTTAACAAACGTTATTAAGCCATTAGGACTCTTTAGAGCTTCCGTAAAAACGTTCAGCACTTGATTGGGGGATCGAGTTTCCTTAGTTTTATTTTTTCAACAGTGAGCATCATTCTGACGATGATGAATTATTTATAACAACTGCAGTGCCTCATGTAAGCTTTCAAACAAACACATAGACAGACAGACACGTCAAACTTATAATTACACCCCTCTGTTTTTGTCGAGTTATTTAGAATTAAATAAGTACAATCTTCACGATAAGTTGCGTCCATGAAAACTATTCTGTAGAAATGTACAGGAAGTTTCATTGTCGAAAATTAAAGAGCTCTCTTGCAATAAACTAATTTATGCGAAAACGTATGTAGTAAAATACATTTTCATCCAGAATAAGTCCTCGCATTTATAATAAGAGCGTTTGATAGTGCCGCGGCCAAGTGCTCTTGACCCCAACAAGTGTTTAATTCGTGTTTAATTACAGACTCATGTTCCGGAATAAGCCGCTTGTTGTCAATAACACTTGTTGACTGACATTGGGACAGTAACTGGCTTGCATTGTATACAGTAGGAGCCATGGATGCTGGACATGGGGCTGGACATGGGGCTGGACATGGGGCTGGACATGGGGCTTCTGGGCGATTTACTATCAGAGTTATATAACCCACACACATCTATGACCCAGGAACTTTGAAAACTTTAGTTCCCTGGTGACATAGGTCGTCGAATGCAATTCATATGCTGAAGGTGGGTCACGTGAAGCACATACCACATATTCGTAATCGTATATTATGTGTAGAGGTCCCAAAGGATCTCCCAGTTTCAGCGAACGAAATGGTAGGTATATATGCAGTTTAGCTGTCCTATACGTGGTGTATCAAAACTAAGTAATCATTACTTTAGGGTATGGCCTCAGAGCTCGCTGTGACAGAAGCAGCGCTAAAAGAGTTACTTTTTTCACTTTTGTATGGAAAAATTGGCTGGGGCGCTTGCCCATACAAATAACAAAAAAACCGCTCTTTTAACGCCGCTACTTTCATAGTAAACTCTATGTAAGGGACACACTACATACTATATTATAAGTGCGCTGCAAGATTGTAGCACTAATTGGTCCGCCAATAGATAAAACGCAGCGCCGAATCCAGTGCAGCGTTACTGGCGCTAGCTACTGTATGAATGTAAATCAACAATACCACTGTTTTTCCTATCAAGTTATTTAAGAAATGTAAACAATTACAAAACAACGTCCAAAAATAGCTGGGAAAACCGTTGTTTTAAACAAATTAAGGAAATTTGGTGGGAAAAAATATTTTAAAAATGTTTCCTTTTGTTATATTTGTTGTAGCTTAACAATGTAAGGTTTACTTTTAAGTATCAAGTAAATAATAAAAGTACTTGCATGATCTGATGTACATAGCGAAGAACACAACCAGGGAAGCGTAATTTTACTCCTTAAAACCATTTTATACGCCTGTTCAATTTTAACCTCCTCCTCTATTTTTATATTTCACGTTTACTCGTTTTTGCTATGCAATTTTTTCAGGCGCTTTATTTTTTCTTTCACAAACAGCTACTTTTTTATAACACATTACATATGTTGCAATTTCTTCGTTTACTATTAATTTATTTACAAATTTAATTTACTATTAGTATTAACGACTACAGCTAGAGGCGGACTGGCGATGGGTACAGCATAACTGGTCTTATAGCTGCATTGACGCGCAGTGTAGTGTGTTAAAAGTAACAAAGGGATCATTTGGTTTTCATCGGATCTGGAGAGGAAACATTAATAAGACGTGTGTCCTGTTTGTCTGAGTGGATTCCAGAGTTAAGTGATAGAATTGGGTTAGGGCACTTTCCATCAAGCGACTAGACAGGAACCGCTGGGCCCGGAGATCGCTGTTTCCTAACTGAATGCTTCCACCGAGTTCTCATTTCAGGAGCGGTGTTAAAAGTAGGTGGACTTTCAATAATTGAGGTGGCTTATGTAAGAAGTTGTCGGTAGGGTCCTTCCAAAGCTTCAGCCCTAGGGCCTATTCATAAAATTATGTTCAGTACCTTTATGTTCATAAATTACGACTGAGTACAGTTTTTTTATTGAAATAAAATAAAGGGGGTAAACGAGCAAACGGGTCACCTGATGGAAAGCAACTTCCGTCGCCCATGGACACTCGCAGCATCGGTCGAGCTGCAGGTGCGTTGCCGGTCTTTTAAGAGGGAATAGGGTAATAGGGGCGGGTAGGGAAGGAAATAGGGGAGGGTAGGGAAGCAAATAGGGGAGGGTAGGGAAAGGAAAAGGGTAGGGGATTGGGCCTCCGGTAAACTCACTTACTCGGCGAAACACAGCGGAAGCGCTGTTTCACGCCGGTTTTCTGTGAGGACGTGATATCTCTCCGGTCGAGCCGGCCCATTCGTGCCGAAGCATGGCTCTCCCACGACAATGATGCTGAGGGTTGGAAGGTTCATAGGATCATTACTATCTAACTAAGTATATAAAATTTTCGTGTTTGTGCGCGAACTCCTCCAAAACGGCTCAACCGAGAAATGAATAATGAAATTTTGGTACCATCGAGGAAATTGATTCCTTGACAGACCAACGTCATTTGGTCGGATCATGTCAATTTAATGTTAGTTGTGATCTTTTGATGATCTCTCGACCAAACTATGTAGGTCCCTAATCTGCCTAGTAATCAACTTCTCTGATAGTACTATCAGAGAAGTTGATTCCTATGCAAATAGGGGACCTAAGTAGTTTGGTTGCGTTACGTCAAACCCAGCTGACAGATCACAATTAACATTGAATTGACATATTCGACCAAATAACGATGGTCTGTCAATTGCATAGGAATCAACTTCCTCGATGCTACTGCTTCTTTTTATATTGATACTAGAAATAATTTATATGGTAAAACAACGTTTGCCGGGTCAGCTAGTTATTAGTATATTATATAGTAATCCAGTAAATGTACTGTACTGGAATACGAAAATCTAATAGACTGTTATAAATTTTATTTTTATTTCAGTTATTCAACATTAAGTAATTAAATAATTTACTGTACAGGGTAAATTTTTTAGATGTTTTGACTTTTTACCGACTTTCAAAAAGGAGGAGGTTATACGTTCGGTTGTATGTTTTTTTTTTGTATGTTCAACGATAACTCAGCCGTTTGTGATCCGATTTTCAAAAATTCTTTTTGTGCTGTATAGGGTTTAACTCGAATTTGGTACCATGTTCACAAAAGTGGTGATCTGATGATGGGATCCAGGAGGAATCGAGGGGACTCCTTGAAATTTGTATGGAAACAAATACTCTCATTATTTTTAACAAAAAATTAAAACCGACTTCCAAGGCAAAGACAATAATAATATGAACTAAAAAGTATTAAATAACTCTTACTCTATAATAGTGCCTTTTTCAGAATTCATCTAAATCTCAACTATTTCTGTACATACTACAGCCTTCATTACTTTGAAGTCGGTACCAGTCCCAAAAGCTTCAGGTATTCTGACATTGACTGAACTCACGATAAAATTAGCTGGTACATTTGTTGTAACTTGTGGTCGAACGAATTGAATGTGCGCCTTAATACTTTATACCAGAATCATTTTCCTATAAGTTACTTAAAGTAGTGTGGTAAAAGTATTAGCAAGCACCTACTTGACTACAGTTGTGCAATAAATACTGAAACTACCTGACAACAGCTACCTGCACAGCGGGAAGGGAAGTGGGCGTCCGCTGTCCGCCAATCAGTCTAAATATAACATCGGGGGACTGTACCTTATATAACTACGGTGATGTTAAATCCAGATCGTAGAATTCGATCATATAAAGAGTTTGTCGTTTGTTTAACCTCAAAAAAAGCTCACGAACTACCACGAGGAATAACATAGGTCACTTTGTTGACGTTGATAAGGCATTTCTTGGGCATGAACCGTCAGGCCATCTGGAATTTTTTTTTAGAAGTCAGCCGTTCCTGAGATACAGCCTGGAGACAGACAGACATCGAAGTCTTAATACTAGGGTCCCGTTTTTACCCTTTGGGTACGGAACCCTAAAAAGATATTTCCAATTTTAGTAACGCTATAACTCGATAACGGCTGAACCGATTCTCCTAATTTTAGTCTTAAAATAATCCTTGAAGTCCAGGGAAGGTTTTTAAGTAACACGAAGTTCACCGGGACAGCTAGTAAGACTATATTAATATACTTACTACTAAATCTCAAATGTGCAAGTTTGTTAATCTTTGACACAAAAAGTATTCAACAGATCGTGATGAATTTTCTTATAGTAGAGTTATATTATATAATCTTGCGCCTGGATTAAATTTTTTCAAACAATATTATCAATATTACATTGTATCTAAATAATTATATCTACGTAAAGGCTGAAATATTAGTATTTCTGGTTGTTACTGAAATAAACAAGACGTAACTAAACGGTTCTATTACTATATTTTTATTCTCTGACTGGACTGGCCTAATCAAAGAATCAGACTACTTTTTATTTCAAAACTAGATGATGCCCGCAACTCCGTTGTATTAATTTTTTCGCGTCAACAACTATCCTTTGCCTTTTACCGTCTCACAAAGTATCTCCATACGACATACCATTTCATCTAAATCGGATGAGCCGCTTAAGAGGAGTCCACACCGCCGTTTTTCCATACAAACGCTGTCCCCTGTTACCTCCCTGGATAATGCCTACCGGCATTATCCGTTATGATTTTTTGCCTGAATATCTATGGCCACTATTAGCATGTCTCTATGTTTTCTTTTTTTTAATAATTTTATTATCAAAAAAGATAAGAACGTCCAAAAACCCGAAAAAATGGCCAGATTTTCCTCTGTGTTCAAACACCCAGAAAACAAAACTGGCTAGAATATACAAAAAAAATAAAACATAGGAACACAGCTCAAGCCTTGCTTTAATTCTTAATGAAAAAAGTACTTAAATCAGTTTAGTTTTGGAGAAGGAATCAGCGGACAACGAATCGAAGATTTTCTGTTCTTTTATTAGAACTTTTGTCGTGTTGTCTCTATCGCGCTCTGCGGTGGGGACTTGAGATTGGTGAGACAGCAATACATTTTCAAATACCTATTTTCAATTTCTCTCGCTCCTGGTGTATCCTCTTAAGCGTGAAGTGGTAATAGACAGACAACCTTTCGCATTTCTAATATTATTACAGATATACGAGGGCTGCTATTTATGTATCCGGAACTGGCCACTTACAAGAACAATATTTAAAAAGTAATTACAACATTTGAAAATAGAACTCTTTGGTTGAAGAATACATTTTGTTTCATGTGACTGTCAATTATTTTTCCATTGTGGCGTCATTTTGAAAATTGCGTGTCTTCATTTGCCATGGATTTAACGCGTGAACATTTTCGTGCAATGATTTACTACGATTTTCGGCGTGGGCAAAATCAACAACAGTGCTTTATTCATCTCTCGCAACTTTTGGAGATGAAGCACCATCAAAAACCACTGTTTATCACTGGTACAGTGAGTTTAATCGTGGGCGGTCTATGCTCACGGATGAAAATAAAGAAGGTCGCCCAAAAACAGCTGTTGTCCCACAAAATATAGATGCTGTGCGGGAACTAATAATGCGTGATCGTCATGTTACATATCGCGAGATAGAGGCGTCCTTAGGCATAAGTATGACGAGCATACATAAGATATTACACGAACATTTGGCTGTAAAAAAAATATGTTCGCGTTGGATTCCGCACAACTTGACAATCGATCAAAAACGGGCTCGTGTCGATTGGTGCAAAAAAATGATAAAAAAATACAACCGTGGTATGTCAAAAGCCGTTTATAATATCTACACAGGTGATGAATCTTGGATCTATGCATATGACCCCGAAACTAAACAACAGTCAACGGTGTGGGTGTTCCAAGATGAGCCGAAACCAACAAAAGTTACTCGTGCAAAAAGTACTTTGAAGCAAATGGTCGCCTGTTTTTTTGGAATTAATGGACATGTGGCTACAGTGCCATTAGAGAATCGTAAAACGGTTAATTCTGAATGGTATACGACCATTTGTTTACCAGAAGTCTTTGAAGAAATAAGAAAGGACAACCGACAACGCAGAATCATATTACATCACGACAATGCTAGCTGTCACACCTCAGCTGAAACAACTCAGTTTTTGGAGGGTCAAAAGATCGAATTGACTGGTCATCCGCCGTACAGCCCTGATTTGGCACCTAACGATTTCTTTTTATTTCCATACGCGAAGAACAAATTACGTGGTCAACGTTTTTCGAGCCGCGAAGAGGCTGTTGATGCGTTCAAAATGCACGTTTTGGAGATACCTCAATCAGAATAGAAAAAGTGCTATGAAAATTGGTTCCAGCGTATGCAAAAGTGTGTCGATCATCGCGGCGAATATTTTGAAAAGCAATAAAACCATATTAAATGATATATGTTTGTTTCTTTTTTTAATTCCGGATACATAAATAGCAGCCCTCGTATATTATTACAAAAACTCAAACGCATTTTTTTATATTAAGAATACTTTTTTTCAAACATTCTCAAGCGAAGTCCAGTTTCGATATTATCATCTAGAGGGTAAGGAAAAGTTAGCCTCGAAGAAGCTTGGTGTTCTAAACAGAAGTACTTCAGTCCGTACCAACGCCTACAACTCTACAAGGCGCAGGTTCGGCCTCATATGGAATACTAGATGTCCCGCGCGGCTTCGCCCGCGTATATTAGGAATTTTACGGAAACCGTAGATTTTCCCTAAAAATAGCTTATGTCCCTACTCCCTTCACTTGGTCTACTATTTTCTGTGCCAAATATTGCCATAAAAATTGCTCCAGTAGTTCGTAATTTCGAATATTTCCCCTGTTTTACTCACATTTTCCTGAGTTTCTTCGGTCGTTTTAGTCTTAGCCTGATAATATATAGCCTATAGTCTTCCTCGATAAATGAGCTATCTAACACTGAAATAAGTTTTTAAATCGAACCGGTAGTTCCTGAGATTAACGCGTTCAAGCAAACATACTCTTCAGGTTTATAATATTAGGTAGGTACTTATAGATTTTTTTTTAATTCTCAAACTCGAGTCTCGGTCTAAAAGACTGAAAGTACCACAGGGTCATTACAGGCTCATGAGTCATAACCATGGGAGGATGCATGGTATAATATGGTAGTGATGATGATGATGATGAATGTAATTTGCATAGTAGCATATTATGCTTTCCGTTCTTAAAACAACGCTGAAACTCCCAAACTCGTATCTATAAAGAATCAGGAGTTCTCTCAGCACCTTCCGAACCACGGTATACCAGGTATACCTCGGTGCAAAATCTTACTTGTTGTTAGCATATGCTTAGAAAACTTCTCACGAAACCGAAGTCACCACATGTTTCCCTATAAATTTTGAGGAGTTCCCTCGATTACTTATGGATCCTTCATCAGATCACCACTTTTGTGAATATAATACCAAATTGGGATGATACACTATATACCAAAAGAAAAATTTTAAAAATCGGTTGTTGACAAACGGCGGAGTAATCGTTGAACATAAGAAAACAAACATAATACCTCCCCCATTTTGAAAGTCGGTTAAAATTGTAGCCTATGTGTTATTCTGATGTATAAGCTATGTTATTGTAAAGTTTCATTAAAATCCGTTCAGTAGTTTTTGCGTGAAAGAGTAACAAACATCCATACATCCACACATCTATACATCCAAACAAACTTTCGCCTTTATAATATTAGTAGGACTAGTAGGATTGTTCTGATCTCTGGGCAGGGGCGTCGAAATACCAACTGCTCCCTCTGGATCGTATCCAACGAAGGGCCGCTCGAATTGTTGATAGCACAATAGACATAACTACATAGTGTTTCAAACAGCTTGGACTCCTTAGAATTCCGCCGAGATGTAGCTTCACTCTGCATCCTCTATCGTTTGTATCACGGGGAGTGCTCTGAAGAATTGTTCGGAACGCGAAAAATATACCATCCTCATCACTTTGATGAGTGGCAGTTTTCCACCGTGCGTTTCTCACGTAACTTTCTGCCGCGCACCGTAAAACTCTGGAACGAACTGTCACCAGCAGTATTTCCGGATCTATACGACCTGCAAATCTCCAAGAAGAGAGCGCATTCCTTCTTAAGAGGATACAACAGCGGCTAGAGAAATGAAAAAAAAGTACGTGTAATATCTATAGCTGTCTCCCTTACCTCAAGCCTATACCGCAGAACGCGATAGAGACAACTGCAGAAAATCCAGAAAATCAACGATTCGTTGTCCCCTGATTCCTTCTCCAAAACTTAACCGATTTAAGTACTTTTTTCAATAAGATTAAAAAAAGGCTTGAGCTGTGTTCCTATGTTTTGCTTTTTTTGTATAATATAGCCAAATCTGTTTTCTGGACGTTTGAACACAGTGGAAAATCTGGCCATTTTTTTGGGTTTTTGAACGTTCATATCTTATTTAATAATTAAATTATGAAAAAAAAGAAAACATAGGGACATTGTATTAGTGGCCGTAGATATTCAGGAAAAAAATTATAACTCTACTAGCATTATCCAGGGAGGAAACAGGGGACAACGTTTGTATGGAAAAAAGGGCGGTGTGGAATCCTCTTAAAAGGCCGGCAACGCACCTGCAGCTCTTCTGATGCAGTGAGGGTCCATGGGCGACGGTAGTTGCTTTCCATCATGTGACCCGTTTACTCGTTTGCCCCCTTATTTCATAAAAAAAACTCTCTGAACGTCGGATCTACGGTGCCTACCACCGGTTCACACTGTCCCTATGGGATCCTTACGTGGTTGAAGCGGGCAAAAGCTAGTAGTTAAATAAATGTGTAATTTCCGTGTCTAAGATAAAGCAGCTGGTTCCTGGTGCTCGTGCCCAATTACGGCACAACAGGATGGAGCTCGTTGTTGATGGCGTCACCAATTGGTGGTTCAATCAGCAGCATCAGGTGTACCAAGTTTTACAATGATTCAGAAAAAAACTATTGGCCCTCCAATAGTTTTCTGATTTTAATTCAATTAGAATAATTATGGGTGCCTACTTCCAGCCTGTTAAAAAAAGCTTTGGGTGCCTTTCTTCTATTAGAAACAATTTGCATACTAGACTCCTAGCTAGACTATCAAACTTCTCAGTCACTGACAGACAGATAGGGAGATGGGCAGACTTATTTTCTACTAGGTATAGGTCTTTGTTTTCTACTGACAACTACAGCTGTTGCTGGCAATTCGCAACTATGTTCGGGCAGGAATTAATTTCGTAACAAAAACTATTTCATGTCGTTTCCTGGGACTCAGAGCATCCACAAACCGAAGGTCATCAAAATCCGTTCAGCTGTTGTCAACGTCAAGAGGTAACAGAGACACTTCACGTCACAATATTAGGATGGATGGATGTAGTTCATAATAAATACGACAGCTCATTTAAATAAAAGTGGGACTAACGTAGTAATTAAATTGCAGATATAATCAACTAGCGCCAGCAACTGAACAGCGGCGCGGCAGCAGGAAGTCTGTCCCTAATTCACCTGCACTTGTCTGGCTTGGGGCTGGCGGGATCTAGATTTTTGTATTGTGATTCTTTGCATACTCAATTAAGAGTCTGTTTATGTTTACATAACATAGTAAAATACAGAGAGAATTACCTTATTGTTTAGGGCCTTGATACTAGTAAAGTAATTTCGACAGACAAAAGGGAAGCCCATAGAAAAAGTTAGGAGCTACTTATTATAGTACATTTTTAGTTCTATTTATATTATAAAATATGCGAAAATGTGTCTGACTGTGACGCTAAAACCGCTGAACTGACTCTGATTAAATTAGATTAAAATCTACTTAGATTACAGCTTTTTAAATCAACTAGAGATCACCCAATGGTCCCAATTCGGCCTTAAACTTACGTTTCACTATTTTTCTTTCTTTTTTGGCAACTTGACACAAAGTATGTGTATGTTGTGCGGTGTGCCACAGACAAGGTAAAAAGGTCAGGAATATGGCGGGAAAACCATATTCCACCTATAATAATTTTCTTCATCGTTTTACTATATCGTCATGTCTAAATTCTAGTCAAAGTCTAAGTTAAAGTAAAAGCAGTCAAGGAGTCATGTCGGTCGATTCAGTAAAGTGGTAGACGCTTTACTACTGAAGCTTTGGACAGAGTTTTGGAGGGAACACAAAAAAACACGTTTCTGGAAGTTGCATCATTTGCCTACACTTGTGCACGATAACGAATATCTAATGGTTAATATTCCACCAATATTACACATTAGAAACCCAGTTAACACAATTTTAGGAAAATAATACAAAAACACAACAGCACTCTTTCACATTCCCGGCAAAACTCCTTCAATGCTATTAATATTCTATTCCCAAAATATTGGCTCCCCGTTTAAATTATTGACTATTTCAGATGATATAATTGGATATAATAAAAAAAACAACAATCCATTTTTAATTCGACAACCACAGGCCCAATTCCCTTCCCTACCCTCCCCTATAAGGCCGGCAACGCACCTGCAGCTCTTTTGATGCTGCGAGTGTCCATGGGCGACGGAAGTTGCTTTCCATCAGGTGACCCGCTTGCTCGTTTGCCCCCTTATTTCATAAAAAAAAACATAGATCAAGATAGATACCGCATGTCCCTCCATTTGTATGAAAACGAGCGTGTCATTTTTTTTCCTACCTACTGTGACTTATTGATGATAATATTATTTTATTTATTTATTTAATTCAGGCATCTTGGTCCAAAGTTTTTTGCTCACATACGTATCAATACTAGTATTATAAAGCGGAAGAGATTGTTAGTTTGTTTGTTTGTTTGAACTTTTGAAAAAACGGGGGAAATTATTTGATGGGGCTAATTTGAACGCGCTAATCTCAGGAGCTACTGGTCCGATTTGAAAAAATATTTCAGTGTTAGATAGCCTATTTATCGAGGAACGTTATAGGCTATATCTTATTACGCTAAGACTAATAGGACCGAAGAAATAGAGGAAAATGTGGAAAAAATGAAGGACATTATTTGAAAGGGCTTATTTGAACGCGCTAATCTCAGGAACTACTGGTCCGATTTGAAAAATTATTTCAGTGTTAGATAGCCTATTTATCGAGAACGGCTATAGGCTATATTTCATCACGCTTAACTGATAGGAGCAAAGAAATAGAGCAAAATGTGGAAAAAAAAACGGGGGAAATTATTTGAAAGGGCTTATCTCACGAACTATTGGAGCAATTTCTCTGTTATTTGTAGACTAATTTGTCTGTGAAATATCTCTATATATCTAAATTTCGTTATATTTCGCGTGGTCACGACATCACGCGTAAACGGCTGGACCCGTTTTGCTGAAATTTGGTATAAAGATACTTTGAGTCTCGAAAAAGAACATAGGATACATTTTGTCCCGGAAAAATGTACGGTTACTGCACAATATACTTTTATGATTAGCGCGTAAATTATTCAATATATTTTGATGGAATTTGGTATGGAGATACTTTGAGTCTTGGGAACGGACAAGGAATACTAATTTTGTCCCGGAAAATGTACGGTTCCCGCGCAATAAACTTTAATGATTATCGCCTAAAGTGTTCAATCTATTTTGACGAAATTTGGTATGGCAATACTTTCAGTCTCGGGAAAATGTACGGTTACTGCACAATATACTTTTCTGATTTGCGCGTAAACGACTCAATCGATATACGGGAACAACTATAAATAAAGTCCACGCGGACGAAGTCGCGGGCAACAGCTAGTATTAATATAATATAGACTAGCTGTCCCGGCAAACGCTGTTTTGCCATATAAAGTAGCCGATTCTCAGACCTAGTGAATATGCATATAAAATTTAGTGAAAATCAGTAAAGCCATTTCGGAGGAGTACGATAACTAACATTGTGACATGAGAATTTTATATTTAAATATATATTTAAATATATAAATATATTTAAATATAATTTCATGAGCTCCAGCTATATCCTAGCTTACAGCTTTATATGAAGCTGTACCAATGCAGGCGTGGTGTCTCCGGCGGTTACTAGGACCTTTCAGGTCACCTTGTGGTTACACAACCACTCGTCTGAAACGATTGACTGTAATGTAGAGATTTCATGAAACCGTAGAATTTGGCTATAACTTATAACCATGAGAGATTGCCTACAGCGATTGACTGTACAGTCAGATTTTTTTTTCGATATTTTCGATTGAATCGTTGATTTCGGCATGGTGTGTCATCGGTAATTTAAAAAAGATTAAAGGCGTAATTATGCCGAACTTCGGTCGCGTATTTTCTACCTAGTGTGTTTAGAGGCTAACTTAGAAATTTATTAACATGACCCATAATTATTAACACTGTAGCCTCTATGGCAAAAGGTTTGATATAACTTTCGCAGTTATTTAATCTATCGTAGAGTTTTGCCTCAAAAAAACTCAACAGAAGTAGTGCATTGCGAATGTATTATTGAAAAATTGAAAGTTGTGACTTTATTTTCCATCGAAACATCTCAAACAAAAGTAAAAAAATGTTGCCTTGTTACCGTGAAAACTTTTCCTGAAAAGGGCTAGAACTCTACCTAGCTTCTACCTTTGGTGTAGATGGAATTTTATTAGTTTCTTCAATATAAGATTTCACTTTAAATATAATTTAATATAAATTTCTTTAGTTAGTAAACGTTAAGTTACGACAAAGTTAAAAAGAAGAAGTCTACAAGAACTAGTACAACCTGACCTATTTCGCTCGAGCCGATCACGCTCAGCTCCCGGCAGTTAGCCACGACAATGAAATGCCTAACGCTAATTCGATACGATTGGATAAGTAGAGAAGAATCAGATATCTAAACATCTAAACCCGTCGGCCCATTCAGTCGACGGTGGCCACGCGCGCGGTGCGGAGCAGTGAGAACCGGCGTGCACAGGACTGACAGATGGACAAAATGGCGGCAGCGCTCCTGGTTTTGGCGGTTTTAAGTTTACTACACGAAGGTTTGTGGAACGTGTATCATCCATTCTCATTAATTCTGAAGTGTGGATGTTTCTATGTTGGTTGCCAAAATGGAGAAATTCAGGCCAAAGTTTAATCCTGAAAGCGATTAGAGCAGGATTTTTGAAATTAAAAGTTTACTGAAAGTTTTCATAACGAATATTTTCATGGGGTGTCAATATGAAACAGTTTTTTACAATAAAATCATTACAATACCTTCGACTACAGCATACCTTTCGCTCTTTAATTAATATCCTGGCTCATACCTACAGCATATATTTTTTTGCACTATAAGTTATAACTATAAATGTGGATTTTAGAAACCATAAAGTGAGGGGGAGTACCAACAGCATTCTTGCTATGATAGCTAGTCGACTCGATTGTCCATATGTGCGTCACTGCTGTGCCATATCTAACGGTATGGAGCAGAGGTGATGCACAATGTACTCAAAATAGGTATTATTATTTATTTAAACTTATAAAGATAATTTTACTAACATAATTTATAAGCCTTTACTAACTAATGAGTCTATGTAACTTGATTTAATAAACTATTTCATTTCATAAAGTTAAAGATGCTGTTTGTTCTTTTGTAAATTAAATTATTAGTAGTTAAAGTAACTAGCACCACACCTTTTACTCTTTCGGAACTTTTAAAATAATAATTTTGTTTGTATTCTAATTAAAGAAAATTCAAAAACATGGGAATATAAGGAATCCTAATAAAAAGCATACAAGCAATTTGTCTGCCTAAATTATGCTGCACACCAAGGCAAAGGATGAGTAAAAACTAGTTCATTACACAAATACTGCTAGTATTTTGAAGAATAGGACTAAGAACTAACTATAACTAGTTAATCCAGCTGGATTAACTAGCTTCATCAAAACTCGTAATCCATTCATCAAACACAAAACCATGCTTAGCATAAATACCGCCTATACCATAATATGTCCTAACAGTCCTACACAAATTTAGATGGCATGTCATTTCATTGGACTAGAATTCGCAGGAAATATTTGAAGGCGAGGGGACTTACCTCAATTCCAAAACGATAATGTTGCACACAACCGAAGTCTATATAATTTTTTTTCTTTCTTTCTTTCATAAGTCGTGTACGCATCGCAATAATAGCTCCCACACCGGTTTCGGTGACGGTGGCCGGTTTCATTGAAACCAGGCCAGCTACGCAGGAGTAATTTTATAGTGCCCAAGTGTGTGCGCAGTACACAAGAGCACTCTCTATTCCTTTACTCTCATAACCCAGTGGGACGGAAGACCGACACGACTGGCGAGAGATCAGGCGCAGGACCGACTTTTTACATGCCCATCCGACGCATGGATCATCTTACTTATCAGACAATCAGGTGATCAGCCTGCATTGTCCTAACCAAACTTGGAAATAACATGTTTCCAACGCGGGAATCGAACCCACGACCTCCGAGTCATGAGCCGCGCTCTGTACCACTAGACCACGGAGGCGTTAAACGCATCGCAATAAGAACATTTTAGCTGAGCGCCCTTCGAAACTACAATTTTATATTGTAGTTTCGAAGGGCGGATCTTCTCTATGTTATTTTTCATGTGTTTTTTAAATATCTTTGGAAATAAATACATTAAGAAAAAAAATTGTTCGGTTCAGAACTTTTTGATATAGATTGACTAACAATTTATTAAAATAAAGTGTATGTTATCCTAGTTAATACTTACTATTTCGATGATAAAGATGTTTGTCAGAGGTGAGTTTGTAAATTAATTAAGTACAGCCAAAGTATTACGTTTTATTAAAATGTTCATGATTTAAACCCTTTTAAATATTGTGCTTTATATCTCATATTTTTTCACATTTGGTTATTATATTGGAACTAGGTAAACCGGGAGTCAATAAATAACAAAATGGGGTTTGTCCTCGCCTTAAAGTGTTCTAGTTAAAGCGTAACATTATGTACTGGATACATGATTAGGCCGCGTTTCCACTGACGCGGAGCTGGGCGGAGAGGAGCGGTGAAGAGCGGTGAAAAGTGGTCAGTGTTTTCACTGAAGCGGAGTGGAGTGGAGTGGAGTGGAAAAAGGGAAATGGAACCGCACCGCTGTCCTCCGCTCTGCAACCCAATGCTCTTTGTCCTCCGCACCGCATCGCCTCGCTGTATTTTCATTATGAATATGCCATCAGCTCTGCTCCACCCCGCTCGGGCTGTTTCCATTGAAGCGGAGCGGAGATTTCGAGCATAGTGATTGGTCAATTCGGGCACCGCTAAGCTCCTCTCCGCCCCGCTCCGCGTTAGTGGAAACCCGGCCTTAGCCTCTTCCTTCATATTATTTCACTTTCGTAATTTAGTAGGACTAATAAATTATAAGAGAAGATTGGCTAGAGACAAAGGGCCAGGCAACTTTCGACTAACTAAGGATGGATCATTCTGTTTAAAAGACAATCCGCAATTAGCATGCATTGTCCGAATGAACCGCCGCATGATTGCAAACATGATTGTCCGAACAACGCTTAATAAGGATGCAATTAAATTGCCCAAGGATTTTTCAAAACATATTATGTGAATCATATTTCTCCTGGCTTGTACAAAACAAACTTAAAATGTTTACATTCAAACAAGATGAGACGCTGTATTGCTCAGATCGCGATTATAAAAAATTTTTTACTACAGAAAAAGGTAACACCAGCAATTATATTATGTAAAATAGCGGGGCGGTCGCGCCGCAATTAAAAAAAATACCGTATACAATAGCTTGTTACGAGTCCGTATACGAAATCTTGCCGATTTCGCTGATTAACAGACGTGATTTAACATTTAAAATACAATATTTCTATAAGTTTTAATGCACAACATGTAAGATCATTTCAATTATAATCTAATGTTGGAGCTAGATTTTTGTTTTTTTAAGTATTTTTAAATAATCCAACTCAAACCCGCGACAGTTTTGTGATTTTTGCTGTAAAATGTTTAGAGTATCACCTGTTTATGGATTGTATTGACGTCTTAACGGTATGAAAAAAATACATGTACTGTTGAGAAAGTCGTCTATAGAATGTTGGAATTACTTTTTACCACTTTAATATGCAATAGTTGAGTAAAAAAATATGTAACTCGGCAAAATTTTAGAGAAAATGGGCAAAGAATTGCTGTTAATTTCGGCATCTTGGAGCTGTAATTCATAAAAAGAAAACGACAGAAATAATCTATAGATAAAATTCTATCCCATTCGAGAAAAAAGAAAAAAAAAGAAAAGCAAGTTGTGCCAAACAACACGATTCAAAACAACCTAAACCTCACATTAGTCTTGCGGCGAGTAATATAATGTGAGATTTAGGTTGTTTTGAATCGTGTTTTTTTGGCACAATTTGTTTTTTTTTTTCTTTTTCCTCGAATTGGATAGAATTTTAATTATTTCTGTCGTTTTCTTCAAAATTTCGGCAAAATTTCGTATACGGACTCTTAATGTTGCCTTCTTACTTCGGTTGTGTTCTTCTCTAATGACTCCTCTACCCCAGGGTTGCTTAATTTCTGGGGTTATACTCACCAATGCCTCTCCCCCAGGGCTGGCAACAAACACTAATTCCTCTCCTCCAGGGCTGACAACAAACACTAATTACTCTCCTCCAGGGCTGGCAACAAACACTAATTCCTCTCATCCAGGGCTGGCAATAAATACTAACTCCTTTTACCCAGGGCTGGCAATAAACTCTAATTCCTCTCCCTCAGGGCTGGCGATAAACTGCTACCAATGCAACAGCCACAACGACTCCCGCTGCCTGATGGACAAGCTGCCGGATTCCCTGCGGCTGCCGTGCGGGCCCAAGGACACCATGTGCCGGAAAATCTCCCAGGTCGTGGAGTTTGAGATGAACGGCATGCCGCCGGACAGCCGCGTCATCAGGGGCTGTGGGTGGGACGAGACCAGCTATAAGGTGAGAAAGAGATGGTGGACCTTCGTTGTTTGGTCGGGTTATGTCAATACAAAATATTATTCGTGATCCGTCAGCTGGGTTTGATATAACGTGACCTAATTGCATAAATTCGCCATCTGTCTATGATTCAACTTCTCTGATATTCTGTATACCCGAGGTAATTGATTTCTAGGCAGTTGACGGACCTACGTCGTTTGGTTGGCTTATGTCAATTAAGGTGACGCCGCGTTAAAGTAAAAAACCGTGTTGGATATGTGTTAGAATGCTTGTTTTCTATGAGAGGCCGGGCCGGCCAAGAAATAGAACAGCAAGAAATGGAAAGTGCGTAAGCGACAAAATGGTTTTTGTCGCGTAATTTAAAAACCATAAATATATTTCATATAAGCTATGGGCAAATTAAAGTGTATGCTTGAACCACTCTCCTCTGTTGGCAAAATTAGAATCCCTTTTTTACAGAGGTCTTTTTGAATAATTATTCTTTGTTATAAAAGTTGACCAATCGTGTTATGCTATGGGTAATTCAAAGACAAAGACATGATGAATACTGACAATGAACTTTAATTTCTTAGCTATAGTCATTGCTGAGAAAAATCGATATCGCTACAGCCAAATTATCAAGGCGTTGCCTTAAGTGTTAGCTGTGAATTGTGGTCGGTCGGATGGGTTTGACTTAACGCGACCAAATTACTTAGGTCCGCCATCTGCCTAGGAATCAACTTCTCTGATAGTATGTACTACTTAGTACATACTAACCATTAAATTAAGCAAAAACGTAAAGTTATATTACGTAACAAGTTTAGCTTTCCTATTTAATATATGAAATTAAATCTGGAGATTGGACCCTGAAAAGTTTTACTAAAAATATGAGGTTCTTGTGCAATAAATTATTTCTGTCCAAACGGAATTTCAAGACACGTCTAGTCTAACATTAATCAATTTATTTTATCGGAATTAGTGACTATAATACAATATAATCCGTAAAACATTTTAATTGCTGTGAGTATACATTCTTACAATTCCATATAAGCTAATTACCAATGTTATGATATTTTGATTGGCTTTCTTTGCCTATTATAAGGCAAAACATATTATGAGTTTTGGGCCTAGATATTTTTGCGCTAAATTTTAGTTCAATGTCGGTATAAAAATATAAGTTATGATCTGCCGATCTATTTCATGCTAGCGAAAATAAACATTTACCATCGAAATACAAATACTAGGCGTTCAGGGTTGTTGCCATGGATACCAGGCATTGGCATGCCCTCGATGATCTAGTCCACTCATGGTAAACTAATAGGAATGATTTAAGATAGTCTTTATTATGTAATATAATATGTATGATATTATATTTGTTGCACCGCGGCACTGCACCGTAGCGCCTAATTATCTTAGCTGATTTTATAAATGATCAATAGATAATAGCCCTGATAATTTGTAACATTAATTGTATAAATGATGCGTAGCACCACAGTTAGTTAGGTTTAGGTTTAAAGTTATAAGTACAGTAATGAATTATTGACGATAAGGAAAGCAATAAACATACTGGCCGCTAAGACTAAGTATCTTTCGTTAAAAACGATGATGAAATTCGCTATCAAAATGTATGCGGTATGACATAAGTCATCGCTAAATGACATTTCACTTGCGAAGACTAATGTCAAAAAACCCATACATTTTCATAACGAATTTCGTCATTGTTTTAACAAAAGGGACTTTGGCTACGGCCTCTGCTACTATAACTACGCATCCACATAACTAGAGTCCCTCTAGTATATAAAGGTTGTAATCCTGCTTAAACATTTTATATTAACAAAGGGAGCCATTTCTAACCGAATGACACCTAGCCGCTACGCCGTAGAGCCTCTACGAGCACTCCCAAATGCCAATTATTATTCCTTGTTAAGGCGGGGAGCCTTAACAAGGAATAATAATAATTAATCTCAATCCAAAACGATAACTTTGCACACAACCAAAGACCAAGCGTATACGCATCGCAATAAGATTCATTTTAGCTTAGCATAAAACTGTAGTCAGTCGAGCGGATCTTCTCTATTTTTCATGTTTTTTTTAAATATCTTTGGAAATAAACATTAAGAAACAAAATTGATCGGTTAAAGAATTTTTAATATACATTTACTAACAATTTATTCATATAAAATGTATAATTATCCTAGTTAATACTTACATTTCGATGAAATAGATTTTTATCGGAGGTGAGTTTGTAAATTAATTACAGCCAAAGTATTAAGTTTTATTAAAATGTTTATGGTTTAAGGTATTTTAAATATTGTACTTTATACCTCATATTTTTTAAAACTTCGTTATTATATTGGAACTAGGTAAACCGGAAGTTGCGGAATAACAAATTGGGGTTTATCCTCACCTTAAATAATAAGCAGGAAAGAAAATGTTTCTTACTCTTTCACACACACTTAATACACTCGCCGCTTTTCTTAATTTCCAGAGTCTAATATGCACGTTGTAAAAAAAAGGGATAATGTGTATGTTCTAGTGCTGAAAGAGTTTTTACTTCCACGTTTATATGGAAAATGCTCACACAAAATTCTCAAAAATTAACTCTTTTTTAATTTTTGACTGTCAACCTGTAGAATGTAGATCATGAAATACATTTTATATATTTGAAGATCATCAAACATATTTTAATAGAGGAGTATGAATACCAAACATACGCCTTACAAACCTCTGTGGCTCAGTTGGTGGGCTGTTGGTAGCTCGAGCCGGGGGATCGCGGGTTCGAATCCCGCCGACGGAACAAAAAATTTTCAAAGTTCCTGGGTCATACAATATGTGTATCATATATAAATGTATTCAATAAATTGACCGTTGTCTGGTACCCATAACAAAAGTCCTTCAGGTACTCAGCACGGGGCCAGACTGACGTGGTGTGAAGCGTCCATAGATATTATTATTATTATAAAAAAAACATATCTAATACACGTTATATTTCCAGGGTCGGTGTTACCAAAGATCCGGTTTCGGTGGGCGGCAGGAGGTGTGCTCGTGCCTGGAAGACGGGTGTAACTCCGCCACTGTACCCATCGCCGCCACAGCGCTCATGCTGCTCACCGTGGCCATCCTGAGGTTCTAGATGATTCCAGAAAGTTCTAGAAGGTTCTCGGGGGGTTCTAGAAGGTTGTAGAATGCACGCGGCTATTTCTTTTGATAGGTGATGGTAGTTTTCGCTGGAAATTGACACACTAAAGGGATAAGCATAGAAAATTAAATTTAGAGAGTTGTAATAAGTAATGTATTATAAATGAAATTTGAAAATAGCTTATAGTTTATACAATGTTTTTATAAAGATACACAGGTACATTTCTTTGCAATGATTCCATCCAGGGATGTTTCTTAGTCTCCCTGGAAAATCTAAAATTAATAATTTGTACTTTATAAAATGTATTATATATAGTAATGTAATACAGAATTAATAGTAATAATCGTACTACTTAATGCAAAACATATCAACGAAAGCGAGGTTTACAGTAGACAGATCAATTTAAATGTTCACGAAGAGTAGAAAGAAGTAGCTACGTGCACTAAAAACTATATATAATAATATATTTATTGTGTGTATGTATGTGTGTCACACGGCCGCGCGAATGAGGGCGGTTAGAGGTTTAGTGGTTATGTGTAAATAGATGATAATGACACTGCCCTTACACCTGTTTACATAGTCATATAGTATATGTGGTCATAGTCAATCGTGGTCTTAGTAACAAGTTTATTTTCAAATATCTGAAAATTGAAAATGTAGATGACATTTTGTAATTATAATTTTAGCACACACGATTCAGTAAAGTACTTTTAATAAGGTTTTACAAAATAATTGTTAGTTTAACAAAGTAATGAAAGTAGTTTACAACGAAACTTAGTATAGTAAAGAGAATATTAGAACCTAATCATATACGAACCACATGTAAATGTATTTTTTTCTAAGATTTACTTATTGCTGTTCAGACCACTTAAAGACCACCAATCCCACTGATGTACAAATATTTATTGCAAATCTTAAGCGCAAAATGAGTTTCATGTAAAGTTTTGGCTTTTGTTAAATTGTTTTTGTAAAATACATTTATTGTTGTGTTTGTAAAATGTGAGTATTTATTAAACGTTTTTAGTAAATCTGTACTGTTTTATTCATAGTCACAAAATATTTATTAAAAAAAGCAATTTTAAAAATTCGAATTCCCGATTCAAATTTTGACAGCGAATTTTTTTTAGCTATAATTTACCGATGCTAACAACAGATGATATCCTTCCTAATGCGGGTTAGATGGTCCTAATCAGCTCAAATTGACACCATCCGTTATATATTCAATTGCCAATCTCCTGAATGACACAGCTGGGGCAACTCAGTGTTTGGGCTCGTTTGACCCCGGTCGGTTCGGGCTTGGACGTGGCAAGATGTACTCTTATGGCCTTCTTCTATTCATCGGACTAGTCGAATATGGTTAGTGATTCTTTTTTTATTTATTAATGAACTTAAAAACTTAATGTTATTCAAAATTGATTTCTATTCACATATAGATTACTTAGCTTCTGTTTGAGAGCTAATACTTTTAAGATCCATAGGTACTACACATTAATTATTGTATACTTATTACAGCATTTAATTATTGTTACATACTTATAACAGCATTTATGCATTGCCTACTTTTTAGTAAGCTAGACCTGGCACTATTTTCTTGCACCTCTCTTACTTAAGTATGAAGCATAAGCAAAACTTTGACTTTTTATTTGTTATTCATATTATAATAAGTGATCTGTCTGTCTGTCAATATATGAGCGGTTAATTGTGAGAGGGAGCGGTCGCACACAGGCCAGCCGCGCCTGTAATGGACATTGCTTTTCGTAGCTCCTATATTCATGGCAATAAACTCTATGGGAATCTATATTCATGGCAATCAATGACTTAAGTTCCTCAGCGGATAAAAAAAAACGAAGTTATTCCAAAAGCTGAACCATAAGCAGCTATTTGTTTTAACGTGAAAGTATACTCCGTTTTTTTAATGAAATAAGTAAGGGGGCAAGCGAGCAAACGGGTCACCTGATGGAAAGCAACTTCCGTCGCCCATGGACACTCGCAGCATCAGAAGAGCTGCAGGTGCGTTGCCGGCCTTTTAAGAGGGAATAGGGTAATAGGTGAGGGTAGGGATGGCAAGGGAAGGGAATAGGGAAGGGTAGGGAAGGGAATAGGGTAGGGGATTGGGCCTTCGGTAAACTCACTCACTCGGCGAAACACAGCGCAAGCGCTGTTTCACGCCGGTTTTCTGTGAGAACGTAGTATTTCTCCGGGCGAGCCGGCCCATTCGTGCCGAAGCATGGCTCTCTCACGTGAACGTTTCAAGTCATTTTGATGTATATGTAAACAAATCACATATACATTTCTTTCATTTCACATATCATATCATTATGTTCTAATAAGGCTCCTTGCGTCCTTATTGAGTATTGACTACACACACAGTCAGCTGTTTCGATAATTAAGACACTTCGAACATCTTTGAAGCCATTATAATAGTCAAATTAAGCATTAATCAAATTAAGCAATTGCCTAGGGCATCGCATCTGAGGGGGCACCAGAATAAGGACAAAAAACATCCGTCCTTAGGGCATCACATCTCACTCTTACGTCACCAAAAAAAACAACACCAAAAAAGTTTCTAGGAAAAAACTAATCCAGTTGACATACAGATTGAGATTGAGGGCAGGCATGCTTAGGGCATCAAGTAGTCTTAATCCGTCACTGTCAACAAGTATACATGAGTAGTGTTTGGCTGCTTTTAGTCTCGAATATATTTAAAAACTTTAAGTAACATTAAAAAGCCTCCAAAAGTTTCCTAAGAATCTTCGTATTCAGCCCATAATTCCTCACTATTAAAATAATGCAATGGAACTCACTGTCTTAATTTAAAAGACATAAACGTATAAATTTCTCCATGAATATTTAATATTGACTTAACAAGGCTAAGTGAAGACTCTCCACGTCATCTCCGCGTTGGCTCGTGATTGCAACCATGATTGTGAAGTTGTCTATAGCACGAACCATTCCTTTCCTTTCCATCAATCCATCATGGAGAGGCCGTATAAAGTACACACAAATATCGTATCAAACAGAGTAAAAGGTGAATATCAAGTTTTTTTTTAACTTGACTAAACATTTCTATTAAAAATTCTAATCTTCCTCAAGGTTCAGCGATAGTCTGCTACGAGTGCAACAGCGCGCTCAACTCGATGTGCGCAAACGCAGTTCTCCCGGACAGCCTCAAGCGGAACTGTTCGGAGCACGACCGCGGCGTCACACACACCCTGTGCCGGAAGATCATCCAGCATGTAGACCACGAGGTCAACGGACAGCTCCCGACACCGAGAGTCATTAGGAGTTGTGGATGGGATGAGAGCAAGTATAAGGTATTAGCAGAAAAACATTTGAATGAGTAAGTTATAAGTAAGTTATAGATGAGTAGTTGGATGAATAAGATGAAAACATGAAACAAAGCTAAAAACAACACATCAAACTCATGTAGTAATCACGCCGTAAAAAAATCTAATGTTTTATAAAAAAAAAAATACAGATCATTCCACACAACATTCTACCAGTTCGGCAACCAAACTGGTGAGAAGAATTAAAGCCAAAAAAGCATACTATAATGAATACTATAACTAAAATAAAAAGAAAAGTTAACTGATGTTGACGATGAATATGATCTTAAGTCACTTTTGGGCATGGCGACCAAAGCAATTTTGCTAGTACCTCCTATAGTTAAACATGCTGATACACTAAAAACTACACCAACCTTTTCCAGGGTTCCTGCTACCACCGCTCCGGCTACGGCGGTCACCAAGAGGTGTGCTCGTGCGTCACCAACCTCTGCAACAATTCCACTCAGACCACCATCAACATCGCCTTCATCATCATATCCATCATCGCTTTCTTCGTGTCCAATAAAGATACATACTGCTGCTCTTGAATCTGAATGAATAGAGTGATAATTAAAGAGTTAGAGACTTTCAATTTGTTCATTTTAAAAGTATTTTCTACCATTGGTCTTGTAGAGAGGGAAAGAAAGATTTTATAGAGAGTTATAAAGAATATTATAATGATTAGCCTAAAGTTAAGTTGTGATTCGACGAAGAGAACATTTAAAGTAAAAAATACTTAATGTATAGATTGGAATACCTAAAATAAATTCATAAGTATATAAGTGAAATGTAGGATTTTGGTTATTTCTATTACGACAGTATATATTATGTCTATGATTTCTATACCTAGTTTTAGTACAATGGAAAATAATAATACGCTGATTTTAAATCAATTACAAGTACCTATTTTGCATATTATATACTTTATGGACAAAAAAGTAATTTATTGACAAATGATGAAAAGCAAAAATCGAATGACAATACGTCAACAAAAAATTGAAGAAAATCATATGCTTTGGACAAGTAGTATCTTGTATCTCAATAGGATTCTCAATCGAAAACATCCAGAAGGAAAAAACCAAACCAAAACCAAGGAACTAAACCAAGGACTTAGCCTTGTTAAGTTATATTAGAAAAATTTCTTGATATTTCTAAGTTTTCGGAACAGCTCTACAAAATATACGACTTGTGGTAACTGAAAAAAGAATGCTACATCATGTAAGTAGCCTTATATCAAATAATAACTAGAAAGCGCTACTAGAAGACAACAGAAATAAAGCTAATAGTAATAATATTTGAGAAAAGGATACCATCTAGATTACAATTCCGTGATCTCTGAATGTCAAACAAAAATTTTCAAATGTCATCCCAAAAGCCTCAGGATCATGGGGTTTTACTTTTATTTCGTATCCTAATGACTAAACAAAATATAGTCCTATTGAAGATCAATTGATCAAAGAATAATACCCAATATAAACATTTTAATATTTCAGGAACATCGAGGCGAGCAAAATTCAACGTGAAGGATCGCCCAAAGGATACACTGTAATTTGACAAGTTTTTCAGCCATCGCTGTTCGATTAAGAAAGTGTGATGGCTGATCGTTCGAATGCTGACAAACTAACTAACTGGTCTCATTTAGAGCCTATAGGTACAGGCGCTAAGAAGAAAATTGTTAAAAGTCAAGATAAACAGAATTTCTACAACTCTAGCACCCGCGCTCATGAGCGAGGTAAAGAAAACGTTGACATCGATCGTCCCAAGCGACTTCAGTTTTCCTCGGAATCTGCATCGAGTCTCGATTACTATGCCGAAGGAGAGAAAATGGTATCGGACCTTTGCACGATACCCGATGCAAACGAAGGTACCTTTCAAAAACGTTTGAGTAACGACGAAAGGGAACAGTCGTCAGGCCCGTCTGATTATTTTCTTACAGCTCTCGACAAAATCAACTCTCTGGACCAAATACCCAACAGAATTGTTCAGCTAGCGATTGAAGCTTGTACTGATGCTGAAAATATTGCTATTTCACACCACAACAGACCGTGTTTTAAAAATATTCATTCCATATGCGCCAAAACTAGATCCAACGTCCAAAAAGCAGACAGTGCAGTCGCTAATCTTCATTCTCAAGGCATACCATGGGTAATCAAGAACTTTATATTTTCATTCGTAAGAATACTTGACGGATGGAAAGGGGTTAAGGAATTACTGAGTGAGAAACACGACACCTACGCTAGAATTGAAAACAAATACTACAGCGAAAATATACGCGAATGTTTTGTTCAATGGCAAGCAGTCACAGAAGAAATGCTTGCACACATTTACAAAACATTTAAGTGCCTAGATCATGGATTCAAATTGGAGCAAAAAAGTTTTACACAAAATTACTATGCCACCAACCCCACACCAAATCGGCATCAAAATCAGAACAAATTTCCAACATTCAAGTCTCATACTTGCTTACCGCGCGCAGCCAGTACCTCCCCCGCTCCCTACAATGCACTGCAACCTCCTTGGGTGCAAAGTCAAATGACAAATACCTCGCAGAATATTCCCGATACTCAGTGGTCGAATCGACCGGGAGTGAGTTACAAAAAAATACCAGTACTCACGACATCGTCTCAATCGTTTTACTCATCAAACGATTTGAATGATTACGAAACGTTTCAAAAATCACAACCAAAATGTGATGTAAGTAATTTCAGAGAAGCAAAGCCGCGACAGTCTTGGACCATTACGAACGCTGATTTTCGAGCCATGGAAGGTATATATCAAACTGATCAACGAGAACTCTACTCCCAACTTAAACAGAAAATGGACGCTGAGCTTGGCAAGGTACCGATTCCACCCATTTTCAATAGCATGTTGAGTCGCGAAATGGAAATTAAAGCCAAAATGATACCGTTGAGTCATGTTGAAAAAACCTTAATACCGAGTATGGCTACGACGGAGATAAGAGGATGTTACATGCCAAAAAATAACAGCTGCGGTGACACGAAGGATGATACTGATTTTTTTGCTACGTGGGGTCAGATGATACAGAAGGAACGAAGTGAGTTTATAGCACATCACACTCACAACGCCCACGTTCCTAATAACACTCTGAACATCTCGAACACTATCGCTGGCCCCATACAATACTTTGAAAACGAACATGATGAGTGCTACGAAATATCAAAGGTGTACATGAAACCGGGCAGTTACAAAGTGCCCATAAAGTCGACTGATCTCATGCCTCCTTTTGCCACTAACTCCCTACAAGATCCGATTGATCTTGTTGACGACTCAAATTATAAAAGCGCTAAACCATTGTTGTCACCGGTCGTGTTAGCTCCTCAACCAAAATATAATTTGGAATCCTGGCCGTGCCTGGTACCAAAAAGATCAGACGAACTCAACGAAGCTCAATTTACTAACATTTCAACCTCTTATCTGGATGTTCAAAAGATGGACATTCAGAACTCTATGACTTCTGATAGAGCATGGGAAGCAGCAAAACAGTCTGCTCCAAAATTAATTGACTCTAAAAACGAAGACAGTAGGTCTGACACTGCTAGGCTATACAATGCACTTGGACTCGCCGGAAGTGATAAATCTTATGAAAATTATAAAACAAACTTCGAAATTGTAGATGATGATTTGATGGAGGCGTCGAATATAGTAACGACTAGAAATACTCAGAAAATATGGTGCGCGTCTGTACATAACATCTCTCAAATATCTAAAAAAGATGAACGTGAAAATGAAGAATGTGAATATGAAATAAAAGAAGACGAAAAAGTAAGAAAAACAAGTACACGGTGTTCTAATTTTGACCAATGTGGGAACTGTATTAAAGATACGAACCAGAAGAAAAACATAAAAACTAAGACGATAGCTCCTGGCACATGGTATCATGCAAAGAAGAAGCAACCGCTATCAATGTTTGTGGTAAAAAAATTTGAAACGATCATAACAAATTTATCGCAAAACGTCGAAACAACATTTATTCAACAAGACATGGACATACGAATCGTAGGTTTTTTTTAATTGCTTACCTAGATAAATCGTTAAGTTATTCTCAAGCTTGATAATCATTTTGATGTTTTAGGCGCCAAGATTTTACGAAATAGTAAAGCAGCCGATGAGTCTGCATGACATAATAACCAAGCTCAACAATGCTGCTTATACCGAGTACGAGCAAGTGGTACAAGATTTTAGACGCATTTTCCATAATGTTCGACTGTACCTAAAGGTAATAAATGACTTCTAAGTTATAACATAATATTATGTATTATGTAGATTTGCAGCGTATCATAAAATGCGTATTATTTCAGTCATGTCCAGATCCAACCATGAAGAAAAATATTTACAAAGTCTCATCTGAATTCGAGAAACTTCTCAACGAAGAATTTAACACAAAATCTGATTCCAAAGATCATAATTACAGTGGTGAGAAAGAAACTAAGAAGTCAAGTAATAAAAATACGGATGCAAGTAATGTAAAGTTTGCTGAAGATACAAAATAACATTAACTCAGTGAAGTGACTGATCATACAAATAGTTATGAAGAATCTTTGTTGCTTTTGGACTTCTTTTTAATTTTATTATTTAATGCTAGGAATTGTCTCACGTTTTCAAATGGATTAGGAGCTGTACTCCATTGTGAATCTACCTTGTAAAAATACTTATCAAAGTTTCCATCGATAGTTTTGTAAGAAACCTCTAGTCAACGAATCGTAAATGTCAGTGATGTTACCAGAACTAAGTCTTAATTTTATCGATTTAAGCTAGGAGTTGCCGATTTTTTGATGAAATTTACCCTAATGTAAAATGTTGACTTAAACTTATTTTCTTCAATTTTAGCTTGTAGTATTTTTATTTTTCTTTTTACGTTAATAGTTTTAGTTTTTTCTAGTTCATTTGGCTTAAATGTGTACTTAATGCTTAACTTAGGAAATTCGTTTTTGATCTTGTCTTATAGCGTTAGAGTTCTTTTGTTTCTTGTGTTGCTCAATCTTTGGAGGTGTCTAAAAGGTTCATTAAAATATCTCGTTAATGTGTTTAAAATTATAACACGTTAGGTTCCCGCATTTCTTACAGTAGCTAAATAATTCTTAGTAAAGTTTAGTTCATTGACTGTGATTTTAATTTTAGGACTTAGGTAAAGTGTATTGCGTTCTTGTAGTGGCATACTGGTTATTTTTAGAAGAAACGTTAATAAATAATTACATTTTTGTAGATTATTATTTGTTATTCGTGAAAATTCTTTAGAAAAATTATTGTTTGAAGAGCTTAATTTATGATACGTACTATGTAATAAATGACTATAAATACAAGTAATTTCCAGTTTGATAGCCGGTTTACATCATTCCAATCCACTGATCCTATCCATAATCCAATGTAAACGGGCACTGGAATACCATTTATCTATTCAATAGAACTTACTATAGGTCTACCAGAATCTGATGGCAAAAAGTGAGAAATTAACTTTTTGCCATCAGATTCTGGAAAATTAACTTAGACTCTAGCAATGCCGGGGTAATTAGAATAAAAAAAAATTGATCCTTTTTTTCATTAAAGCGGCTGATTCTGTGTGTGAAACATGAAAATCTAAAAATTTATCTAATTGATCAAGGATATTTTTTGAAAATCTGCCGTCAAAATTTGCCATCAGATTCTGGTAGACCTATAGGTCTACTATTTGTTACAATTGTGTTTTTTAGAATTTTTATATTAATTTTCAATGATAATTAATAACATAGCAGTGCTCTCATTAGTAGTACTAAAACAAACATATAACCTAATTAACTACCTAACTAACTACCTAATTAACCATAAAATACAGGTCTGACTTCAACCATACCTACGCCTGCAGAATTGAAATAGCAACATCAACATAGCTCAATTACTGTTTTAGGTCTTTCATGTTACAGATTAAAATTATAAAATAAATTATATGTAGTTACGAAGTGTTCATTATATTGTAAATTATGACAAGAAATGTTATAATATAGATATTTATTATACGCGTTTGTTTTACTGTTTTATGTAATAACATATTTCATTGTTACATGAGTTCAGTCAATCAGCTACTGAACACGGAAGACATACAACATAGTCATAGGTATTAAACACGATAATATACTTAATTATATGATATGCGTTGCAGTTGCAACTTATATTTCCTTTATATCCTTAATGAGGCGTAGAGCTGAAAGAGTTGATGAAAGAAACTATAGTTTTTTTTTTTTATTTATTTATTTAAATCAGGCATCTTGGCCCATATTATATATACCTTATAGACTAACATACATAACATTTATACTAAAACTAACTCTAAGCACTAAACACGTATTGTCTGCGTGTTCGGAAGTCGTCCTCGGAACCTCCTGTAAACGACTCCAATCGGCCAGAACTCCTCCTTCTCGAAGGTCGGTAGATGATGCATCGGGACCCTCACCACAAAGGAGCTAAAATTGACTTTGTGGCGGGACTCCAAACCCTCGACCCTCAAGACGAAGTGGGTCTTGCTCCTGATGTAGTCCACGGCTCGACCGTCGTGGACCAGTGTATAGGATGGTTGGTATAGGAATGACTTGTGCGAATAGTAAAGCTCCCGCACTCAGGAATGAATATTAATTACTTAACTGTAAATTAAATGAAATTTTTGACATTTAAGCTGCATACTACAAATTATTAAGAGCCATACCTCACCGGCGCCATGGCGATGTGGCCAGTGACGTCGCCATGGCTATGCCTACGTCGCTGGCCACATCGCTGTGGCGTTCCTGCCTGCCTAGCATACGCCAACGAGATATCTCATTCTACATGTTTCCTCGGTGTTTGATGGTTTGTCTATTCATCTCTATTGACCCTAGCATGACAAATATTTTTTCTCGCGTAGATCTATCATCGAAATAACACATTTTTATTGAGTTTTGTCGAGTAGTTTTTAATTATCTCGAAAGTGAGATATCTCGTTGGCGTATGCTAGGCAGGCTGGTCTAATAGACGGACCGCAAGTTGCAGCTGTCGTAGTATGAAAACTGCAGATCGCCGTGCTGCGACCGCATTTTGCTGTCGGTGTCGACTGCAAGGTGCGGTCAATCACCGACCATTATTTTTAACGTCGGCAACGACATATTATCAGAGATAAGAACATTATACAGACAGACTGCACTGATTTCGATCTATGTGTGTTGTCCCTGTGTAACAAATGTTATAATCTAGATAAAAGATAGCTTAGCCTGGAAAACATTTCCTGAACACTAATCACACGTTTTTGTTTACACCCTGTTTGTTATTAAATAACTAATTGTGTAACTGTGTCACATAATAATAATTATATTATGTGTACCTACTACTTCTGTTTTAGGGATCAATTATTATATTATCTATACATGCAACATAAGGCAAGTTTGATTTTTAAGAAATAATGAAGAAGGTATAGGTAACTAAAACTTTTAGCGCTATATGTAAGTAGCATAAAACAATGTACAGTTTTAAAACACTGTACAGTTTTAAAATTATTTTAATTAACTTTATTAATATCAATGCCATGTCTCAAATGCATAAAACCTGGCGTGACAGGAAGATGTCGCTAAGAACCAAGACGAAACTTGTGCACACGCTCATATTCTCCATCTTTCTTTATGGATCCGAGACATGGACTCTGAAGTCTGCAAATCGCAGACGTATCGACGCCTTCGAGATATGGTGCTGGAGAAAAATGCTCCGAATTCCAAGGACTGCATTCAGAACCAACGCATCCATTCTGGCTCAACTAAATATAAAAACAAGGCTCTCTAGTACTCTCTACCATCTGCCTCAAACGCATTTTAGAATATTTCGGACACATAGCCAGAAAAAAAGGAGACAATCTTGAAAAACTGATGGTAACTGGCAAGATTGAGGGAAAAAGACCACGAGGTCGCAGTCCCATGCGTTGGTCCGATCAAATCCGCACCACACTTGAGTCCACCGTCTACGACGCTCTTCGAGTGGCCGAGGATAGGAACAGCTGGCGTAAGACCATTAGAAGGAAGGTCATGGAAGGGGGAGGTCACGACCCTCAGACATGAGGAACACGACTGGAGGAGGGGATTAATATCAAACATGATAAGCTATTAAACGACATTTAATTCTTTAAAGTTTTGACTATCCTGGAACCCAAGCATTTATCATTACAGACTCAAAAGTCAGTAAACAGGGTGTAACAAAACTAAGTGATAATATTTTAGGGTGCATATGGGTCCCTTATACATTTAAAGTTTTGACTATCCTGGAACCCAAGCATTTATCATTACAGACTCAAAAGTCAGTAAACAGGGTGTAACAAAACTAAGTGATAATATTTTAGGGTGCATATGGGTCCCTTATACATAAAGAGTTCACTGTGAAACTTACAGTACCCCGTTTAAAGTCTGCGAAACTTATAGTACCCCGTTTAAAGTCTGCGAAACTTATAGTACCCCGTTTAAAGTCTGCGAATCTTACAGTACCCCGTTTAAAGTCTGCGAAACTTATAGTACCCCATTTAAAGTCTGCGAAACTTACAGTACCCCGTTTAAAGTCTGCGAAACTTACAGTACCCCGTTTAAAGTCTGCGAAACTTATAGTACCCCGTTTAAAGTCTGCGAAACTTATAGTACCCCGTTTAAAGTCTGCGAAACTTATAGTACCCCGTTTAAAGTCTGCGAAACTTATAGTACCCCGTTTAAAGTCTGCGAAACTTATAGTACCCCGTTTAAAGTCTGCGAAACTTACATTACCCCGTTTAAAGTCTGCGAAACTTATAGTACCCCGTTTAAAGTCTGCGAAACTTACAGTACCCCGTTTAAAGTCTGCGAAACTTATAGTACCCCGTTTAAAGTCTGCGAAACTTACAGTACCCCGTTTAAAGTCTGCGAAACTTATAGTACCCCGTTTAAAGTCTGCGAAACTTACAGTACCCCGTTTAGAGTCTGCGAAACTTACAGTACCCCGTTTAAAGTCTGCGAAACTTACAGTACCCCGTTTAAAGTCTGCGAAACTTACAGTACCCCGTTTAGAGTCGCAGCGAGGTCACTGTGAAAGTCGCAGCGCTGTAAGAGGAACTTTTTTAAACTTTTGTATGGGCAAATTCAAGACGCGGGGGCGATGCACGATGCCCATATAAATCATAAAAAAGTATGCTCTTTCAGCGCTGCTACTTTCACAGTGAACTCCACGCACCCTAATGTTACACCCAGTATATACTACAATTTTAAACTCGCTAGTTCTAGACTCGCGTGGAGTTCTAGGCATTTAGCAGGCAGCTAGGTCACCTGAAAGAACCTCCTCCATTCGGAGCATCCGGTCCCAGTTGAAGACGTCATGGAATACGCAACTGTTATGTTGGTTGTAACAAAAGTTATAATTAGATTGTGGTCTGCAGTCACGGAGCTCATCAGATCGATTTTGGAGAAAGCCGACGGCACAAAATTAAATAGAAAGGCGTTCAGAAAATTCGCTCTGGACCGCCCGCGCCACTACTACTGACGAGAATTGCGCGCGCCGCTGTAGTGTTAAACTGTGAGAAAGAGTGTTTAATTGTGATTAATATTTTAAAAAACTGTATAAACAGTGTTAATACTGTTTAAATTTAAAAAATATATCCTAGTTTTAGTTTATAGTAGTGTAGCTATCTACTAGTGTTAAATTGTGATAAAAATGTACAGGTACAAAAATGACAGTGTTTTTATTGAATTAAATAGTTATGTTTTGTTATAAAATAGAGTATTAGTGAATTAATAGTTTGTGATAGTAAATAAATTATTATTAATTGTTTGATTAGTGCTTAAGGCTACAGTTAGTCATCAGTTTGAATGATTTTCGCCAACGGTAAGTTTAAACTTTTAGATGTTGATAAATAATAGATTATAGCGTACCTGGTAGGGTAGAGAATAAAAGTGTACCTACTAGAGATCGCCCAATGCAATGGTCGAAATTCGAATTAAGTATCTTCTTCTTTCGGCGCCCCGTTTAAAGTATTGACTACTTATTTCAGATTTAATAAAAAAAACAACAATCCATTTTTAATTTGACAACAGACTTCAACCATAAACAAAAGAGCAAAATTCGTATGTATAGGCTTGTCATTAAAAAAGATGGTAGTGTGCAGTGTGCACATAGTAGTGTGTGTAATGTTTTATTTGTAAAAGCATAATTTGAAAATAAAATTAGCCCCACGCACTCCTTCACCATATAAACTAACCCCCTTACTAATAAACGCTGTATATGCTTTGAATAGTATAGTTATACAGTGTTTTGTCTTCTTAAATCCAATTAAAAATGTCACTTGTGTGACAGGAACAAAACACTAGATGCCATAACACATAGAGTATAAGTAGCTCTATAATTTTAAACTATAATGCTAATAAGTTGTGATGTTATTCAAAGTTTATAAACTATAAAAATTAGTAACTGAAATATTTATATGATTTTAAAATTTTAGCACACGGCATCGATGCAAGAATGTAGAGTTGAATTAGAAAACAAAAAAAATAGTAAATACAAACAAAGATTACAACTTTTATGGACTAGATAAAATCAAACATAGTTTAGATTATATTGTTACAACAAGGATAGTTGCTATTTATATGAAATGTTTTAGCTCGATAAACTTATCACTAGTACTAGTAAAATACTTCAATCCTTTTAAAGTCTTTGGCACTTATGTTTTGTTTCCGTTTTACAGAACTCTACTGCACATGAGTTTCTTGTTTTCAGTATTAAGAGGAGTCCACACCGCCCTTTTTTTTATACAAACGTTGTCCCCTGTTTCCTCCCTGGATAATGCTATTAGAGTTATAATTTTTTTCCTGAATATCTACGGCCACTAATACAATGTCCCTATGTTTTCTTTTTTTTAATATAATTTAATTATTAAATAAGATATGAACGTTCAAAAACCCAAAAAAATGGCCAGATTTTCCGCTGTGTTCAAACATCCAGAAAACAGATTTGGCTAGATTATACAAAAAAAAACCTAGGAATACAGCTTGGCCTTTCTTTAATCTTTAATGAAAAAAGTACTTAAATCGGTTAAGTTTTGGAGAAGGAATCAGGGGACAGCGAATCGTTGATTTTCTGCAGTTCTCTATCGCGTTCTGCGGTACCTATAGGCTTGAGGTAAGGGAGACAGCTATAGAGATTACACGTACTTTTTTCATTTCTCTAGCCCCTGGTGTACCCTCTTAACTAGATGACTCCAGTAACTCCGTTACGCCAACATTTTTCGAGATGAACACTGTCCACGTCCTTTCCCGAGACTCAAGGTATACCATTTCATTAAAGTCGGCTTAGCAGCTTAAGCATGTAGAGATAACTGACAGACAGACAGATTAGTAAGTATAGTATATAAATGTAAGTTTTAAAGGGTGACTTACATTGATAAAGTGGTTCTTAATTCGAGATAGTGGGTGGGTGGGTTCGAAAAATGTTGTTTTCTGACACTGCACGCTGATCACCTGAATATTGTCTGACAAGAAAGATCCATGGGCACATAAAAAGTTCTGCGCCTGATCTCTCGCCAGTCGTGTCGGTCTTCCGTCCCATTAGGTAACGAGAGTAAAAGCAGATAATGCTCAGTGTTTCTGCGCACACACTTGGCCACTATATAAAATTAATCCTGCATAGCTAGTACCGAAACCGGTGTAAGAGGCATTTATTATTATAATTTAGTTTCAAACAAGAAACCTGTAAAGTCGGTCTAATGTGATAGCGCCTTAACCATCAGCTGATAACTACAAATAGCTAGATGCTCTAAATTGATTAATTCGAATGTACAAAGGGATTAGTATGTCGTAGATAATAATTATAAACCTTCAAAGTTTCATTGAGAATCATTCAGCCATTACCTGGCGTACGTAAAACATTACCCAATTTTGCTAGGAGAGTTATGTTATAATTATCGCGTTTGTTTGCCCCGTTTTCAACCCCTGGCATATGTGGTGCATCTTTATATAAGTACACATTAGATTCGGTTTATGGTGTCTATTTAGTTTGCCAAGATTAGATCTGATATATATCGTATTTAGTTTTATATCACAAATGTAAGTATACTGTATTTTAATTAAGTTTGATCTAGTACAAAAATTTAATAGGTATGATCTAAGTGTAAACATAATCTAGTGAAACTACAAATAAATGTACACTCTCTGATCATCGGCCCAACGTGACATTTAAATTGGTAGCATTATTATAGCCGCCATTAATTTTTATGTCCTAAAAATGTACGGTTCCCGCACGATAAACGAATTTTGGCGCAACGGAGTTGCGGGCGTCGTCTAGTTATGAAATATATTTATTAGTTGGGGAGGGGAAGAGGGGATTTCGGGACAAGCTCGAGCGTGTCAGATTAAGCTTGTATAGGCTTCCGACATGTGTCTAATTATCATGGTATATAGAAATCAGATAATTCTCACGCGGTGGGTTAATTTTTTTTTTAAATATTGAAATGTCATATTGGATCTGTCAGATAGGTTATGTTTAGTATACCCCAAAGAAGCTTCTATATAAAGTACTGACGATTCAAAGCTTAGGTAAGACTATAGGGACATTTTAAAATATAAAAAAATAAAGCTTCATATTTTCTTAACTAAGCTTCGCAGATATTTTATTTTGCACTAAACTAAATGATTTAGTCCTTGTTGTCTAAAATATATTTATTAATTTACCTAAATGAGCAATTTTCGGAATATATTTTCTTTTTCAAAACTTTAAAATGGCTGCAGTTTCTGAACCCACCGCTATTTTTTTTTATCAGTTTTATCTAATTTAAAAAACCTACTAGGTCTCCATGACGCTCGAGTGACTACACGATTAGCACCTTCCCCTCCCCTACTATAAGAGGAATTAAGTTTCATACGCTAGCTACAGAAGAAAGTTGTTGTTTTTCGAGTTTTTTAATGATGCGACAATTAATTTGGTACCGAAAGAAAGCTACGTGACATACAGACATGTTCTATAAAGTGAAATCAGGACCATTTATGGCAAATAATATTTTAAGATATTTTCGAAACTATATTTTAAATCATGAGACGAATCACAGATCTTGATGTTATGAACTTTTGGTACTTGACTCGCGGTTTGAACCATTGTTTTGGCGTTGTCTTCAATTCATGCATTCTGTGTATCTTTTGATACTTATATGAACCGTAGGTTGTAAGAATCTGGAACCTACTGTAAGCATAAAAACTGCCCATAACTTTTCTAGTTCAGTTAATTATAAAAAGAATTTTCCATCTATAATAGTATCTAAATCTTATCTAGTTATAAGAAAGATTGTTATTTGTGATCAATTTGAATATTCTTTTAAAACAGATCTTGGCCCTAATCAATAAGTAATCAGTAAGTAATCAATAAGTTAATACGTTTCTTAAAGTTAAGCTTATGAATAACATAATATGTTATCTATATTCTTATATATAAAAATGGATATTCAAATGTGTTAGTCGCGCTAAAACTCGAAAACGGCTGAACGGATTGGGCTGATTTTAGTCTTAAAACATTCGTAGAGGTCCAGGGAAGGTTTTAAAGTGACACGAAGTTCACCGGGACAGCTAGTCTTAGATATAAAAATGGATTTCCAAATGTGTTAGTCGCGCTAAAACTCGCAAACGGCTGAACGGATTGGGCTGATTTTAGTCTTAAAATATTCGTAGAAGTCCAGGAAAGGTTTTAAAGTGACACGAAGTTCACCGGGACAGCTAGTATATATATAAAAATGGATTTCCAATTGTGTTAGTAACGCTATAACTCAATAACGGCTGAACCGATTCTGCTAATTTTAGTCTTAAAATAATCCTTGAAGTCCAGGGAGGGTTTTAAAGTGACACAAAGTTCACCGGGACAGCTAGTATATAAATATATTTTGTCTCTAGCTAGAGCCTAAACCTGAACTAAACTAAATAAAACTAAGTCGTGAGGGAGATTTAAATGAGTTTGTAGTAAACTAAGTTGTGAGAGGGATTAAAACATCTTATATTTAAATTAATGGTGTCGGGCGATTTAAAGGAAATGAGTCGTCTATTACATTTTATCTACTTTTATTCGGTCCACTTATTATGCGTGACAAAACTGCATTAGTACAGTTGACGCGCTACGAATTGATATCGATAAAAACATGTTTTCGTATAGCACAAAATACAACAAAAATCTTAAAGATTTGTAATGTTAACTGCCTTTTAGTTGTCATATTGTCATTTGACGACCTCTGTGGCTCAGTGGTGAGCGCGTCGGTAGCTCAAGCCGGGGGTCACGGGTTCGAATCCCGCCGACGGGACAAAAAGTTTTCAATGTTCCCGGGTCTGGATGTGTATTAAATATATGTATGATATAATAAAAATCTTAAATATATGTATAGTATAAAGTATTAAATATATTTCCGTTGTCTGGTACCTGTAACACAAGTCCTTTAGGTACTTAGCACGGGGCCAGACTGACGTGGTGTGAAGCGTCTATAGATATTATTATTATTATTATATTATTATTATTATTATTATACCCTTTGCTTAAGTTCTTTCTTATCACGTAGAAACCGTAATCTTTCTCGTGATAAACTTATCCGATATCCTCTCAACTCTCAAGACTCAAAGTACCTTGCGCCAAATTTCATCAAAATCATTCCAGCCGTTTAAGCTCGGAAAAGTAACATCTTTCGGATTTATGATATTGCTATTGATGGATTATTATTTATTATTTTTTATCCATAGGTGATTTGTTATCTACAAAACATTTACAATACTTAAATTGTTTATTACAAACACTATACTTTATCAACACTTCACTTAATAGTTAATTCCTTCCTGGAATCTTTTGAATAACCTCACTTAGAAAATTCAACAAGGCAAACAAACAAATATATCACTGAGGATGAATATAGCGATTGAATGTTAGGTACCTATAACTATAAGTTCAGTTTTATTTTTTTGTAAAAGGACTAGAGTAGGTTTAAAGACAATAATTATACTTAAATCTAGGCCTGTTTAAATATCTAACTAGAATCTAGATGATCCAGTGAACTTCGTATTCCTATATCTTCCTATTATAAACCAATAACCACACAACCGAAGTCGTGTACACATCGCAATAAGATTCATTTTAGCTTAGCATAAAATTGTAGTTTCGAGGGGTGGATTTTATCTCTATGTTATTTTTCATGTGTTTTTTAGATATCTTTGGAAATAAATATCAAGAAACAAAATTGTTCGGTTCAGACCTTTTTAATATAGATTCACTAACAATTTATTCAAATAAAATGTTTGTTATCCTAGTTTATACTTATGTTTCGATGATAAAGATTTTTGTTGGAGGTGAGTTTGTAAATTAATTACAGCCAAAGTATTACGTTTTATTAAAATGTTTATGATTTAAACCCTTTTAAATTTATATTTTATTGTTAGTTTTTAGTTAATTTAATTATTGTAGCGTTATAAATTCGCAATCAAGGAATTGGACATTCGCATAAGCGTGACGCGTTTTGTAAGTCTGACATGTCATGAGGAAATCGTAAGTCGTTATTATTTTCTCGTGACATGTCAGATTCTTGAACAAGCTTTAAGTCACGTTAGAACCGTGTTCGTCAGGTCAATGAAATGTTGAATCGGTCAGATTAGATAAGATATCATGCCGGAAACATAAAGTTTATTGCAAAATTGATTCCAGATATAAACTGAGTATGTGAAATTCCGTTAGATTCATTGTTTGTAGAAAAGGAGCAATATTAATATTTGTTTCCTTCCCATTTCTGAATCATAATGATTAGAAATGATGCAACTTTCTTATGACAATAGGAATCTATAATCTATTACTTATATTTTATTAATCACCTGTACGTATTTTATACGTCACATACCTATATAATATAGTAGTTAATATACAAATAATATGTTCGTACTGCGTAGATAATTTTCTTTAAGTTTAAATATCGACACCCGCACACGATCGACTTTAAATTTTTTATTAACATTTTGATCAAAATAAAGGATTAAGTATAGGAATCAGGAAAATCCCGAAACTATTTCTGAGAAAGTTCCACACGCGGGCTGAATGACGTAGGTACGTCGGCGAACTCTTTTGAAATCGATATAATCTCGAATTGAGTAATAGACATAATCCTCCCTTATTGCTTTGATTCAGATAGTGTATCGGTAGATAAAGATTTACAACTTGTTAGTGTATAAAACCATCGCGAATCCGAGATCAGAGAAACACCGTTACTTTTGCACAAAACATCTTCCGAAAGTGATTTCAAGTTACAAAGTATAAGGTAATTTTATTAAAACTATACATGTAGAACCTATTTATTAAATAATCGGCCAAGTGCGAGTCGGACACGCGCACGAAGGGTTTCGTACCGTTATAGAGGAAAAATAGGCCAAAACTTGTGTTTTTGTATGGGAGCCCCCTTAAATTTTTATTTTGTTTTAATATTATAATTTAATATTAAAGTACACATATTATAATAAAGGACTTTGTGAAAAATTCAAGTACGTGCCTGTTGCCATTATTGATATAGAGCAAAAAAGGCCGAAAAAATCACGTTTGTTTTATGGGAGCCCCTCTCAAATATTTATTTTATTTTATTGTCAGTATTTGTTGTTAAATTCGCAATCTGTCCAAATTTCAGAAGTCTAGCTATAGCGGTTTTTAGTTACAGCCTGGAGACAGACAGACGACCGACGACGGACAGACAGACATCGAAGTCTTAGCACTAAACTTTGGGTACGGAATCCTAAAAAGTAATTGCAATTGCGTAGAAAACGGCAAATTACTTATATACTATAGAATAACAAGACTCTCTTACAATTTAAAACTAACATTTCTTTACCTGCGGAAAAACATAATATATTGCATTTTGCAACTTTAAAAATAGTTCTTACATATCTATATCTATAGGGCAATTCCATATGTGACTGACTCTACATTTGATGTGACTTGCGTTTTATTTTGTCATATATTATGGTTACTATCATGTTGTTAATATCAATTTTAAGATAGTTTTATAGCAGATTAAACAAGTTAACTTATGCAGAAAAAATGGTGCACACTGTTATTTTCAAATAGCATTTATTTAGTCAAACATAAACGTGACTGACACTACATGCAAAAGGAAGTAGTTTCCGAGAGTGTTTGTAAACTCCAATAATCTTCCTCTCCGTGTGCTAAATAACTCTACTTTATATTTTTATCGAAAGTGCATAAAACAAACTATTATAAAATAGTTACCTATAACCTGTGAAGGCCCCTGATAACATTATCGTCAAGTGCTGGCGGAAGCAATGCTGGGAGAAGCATTCAGACTTGCAAGACGCGTCTTTCCCTCTTAGCACCCATCCCCATATTCCGTATAGTTTCGCTGTTATGACGACTGTCACAACTTATTATATTATTGTGGAAATTGGACAAGTAAGATGGATAGTAATAGGGGGGGGGGGGGTCCGGACCCCCAGGACACCTCCCTTATACACCCATGGCTGCTATAGTATAATATTATGACTAGTATCAAGTATGTTTCCCCTTTCCGACTTATTACATTTACAATAAATGTTGTTTATAATAATTAATTTAAAACGTAACCGTTGCGTGTCCAATGTGTATCGGATCGGAATTCGGAACACACGATATAGCACTGCAAGGGTTACGATCGCTTACGTTATGTTACTTTGTAGTTTTCTAACTGTATCTTTATATTAAGTACCTGGATGACCGAGCTTTGCTCGGTATAGCAAACACTCATTGACTTCGTGTTACTTAATAACGCCGTCGGTCATCCAGGTACTAACCTTTTTTATACGGGCCACAAACACGTTTGGGTCTCGTAAGGTTAAAAAATTACGTTCTTTAAAATAAGCGATTTTGAAGTGGTTTTTTTTTACGATTTTCACTACGACTTTCCTCTATTTTGCTGGGTGTGAATTTCGAAATGGTTTAACTACACGCGGGCGGGCCACTGATAAAGTCCCGGAGGGCCACAGATTGAGTATAGCTGTTCTAGACTTTTTCCCAACCTGTGGTCCGCGAGCAGATATTTGGGGGTCCGCGGTGTCATCTCTGGGCATAGATTATTAACCCTTTTTTTGGTTTTCATTTTAATTTTTATTATTCATGTGCTTGAGTTTCTACTTCCTAGGGGTCCGTGGCTGAAAAGGTTGGGAAACATTGTTCCAGAATCTAGACCTCAGACTTAGAGCAAGATAGATACCGCATATATCGCGTTCCCAAACGACGAGCAATGCTCGTCTTTCGAAAGTCTTTTCTTTAGTCTGCTATCAGAATCGGACGTTAATCTGAAATTTAAAAAGGCCTAAGTGTCGAAAAATGCCGTATTGAGCTGTAGAAATTCAAATAGAAACGTTGGTCTTGATAATGGACACGTTTCTTATCATCGGTACGTCACAGTAGGTAGTAAAAAAGTGGCACGCTCGTTTTCTATGGATGCCGCATGCGGTATCTATCTTGATCTATGTCTGTGATCTAGACTATTCCCTTTGTTCCCAGATGTGGTGGCAGGTATTAGCGCTAGCGGCGACCGCCGTGTCAGTCTCTGGCCACGGTAGGGTGCTGGAGCCGCCGGCGCGCGGCACCATGTGGCGGTTCGGCTTCTCCACGCAGCCCAACTACGATGATGACGGCCTCAACTGCGGAGGATTCTACCACCAGTACAGTGTCAACGGGGGAAAGTAAGTTTTCGAGCCAGAGAAAGGGTTTTAAACATGCTACAGTGAACTCTATAGTGAATAGTCTATAATTCAAGGGACTTGCCCATGCTTACATTGTAGAGTACAAACTCTACAATAGCAAGGTATGGCTCATTAATAACCAACTATGGGAAATTGCTTTAAAACATGTCTTGCTCCTTTCTCTAAAATTAATTCTAAGTATACTATTAATGAATTCAGTAGGAATAATATTATATAATACTAGCTGTCCCGGCAAACGTTGTTTTGCCATATAAATAATTTTTGGTATGAAAAATAGATGTTGGCCGATTCTCAGACCTACTCAATATGCTCACAAAATTTCATGAGAATCGGTCAAGCCGTTTCGGAGGAGTATGGCAACGAAAACTGTGACACGAGAATTTTATATATTAGATTATTCCTTATTAGTAAAGAAATTGTATTGACTATTGCCTACAAATTTTATAGGGCCTACGTAACAGAATAGATAATAGTACAAGTAACGTGAACAACGCAGCCTTACATATTTACCAGACCGATTCATATACCAAAACTCCAAACCTTTTCCAGATGCGGCATCTGCGGGGACCCCTACGACATGGAATCTCCGCGGACCCACGAGCTCGGCGGCAGATACGGCCAGGGCACCATAGTCGCGGAATACGAGGCCGGCCAGATATTCTCGACCACAGTAGAGATCACCGCCCACCACAAGGGCTACTGGATCTTCAAGATCTGCCCAGACCCTTACAGCATAGACCAGGACTGTTTTGACGCTAATCCTATAGAACTCGAAGAAGGAGGCACCCAATACTATCCACCCAATGGTGGAAAATTCAACGTCAACTACCGCTTACCTTCAAATCTCATTTGCGACCACTGCGTCCTGCAATGGAGGTACGTCGCTGGAAACAATTGGGGAGACTGCAAGAATGGAACCCAGGGTCTAGGGTGTGGAGATCAGGAGAACTTCCTCGCCTGCAGCGATATTTCCATAAAGAGAAGCTCGTATATACCAGTGGAGTCTATACCCATTCCTCTCGACTTTGATTATGAAGGTAAGGACAACGAATAATGGGCATCACGGTGATGGTTTATAGTAGTTCCACTTGTTAATATGCAATCTATGCTTCTAATAATGATCCTTCAAAGTCTCTAACTGTGTAAATTTTTAGCTTGTTCGGTATCTTGTTCTATTAGAGCTGTTACGTTTTTCTATCTCCTAAAGAAGTTTACCAGGCATTTACACGTACATTTTGAATAATACTGCAAATTAGATGTGTGCCAAAATATTCATGCATATTTTTTATGCTTGGTGAATTTTTTACAACTTTTTTAAGATGTATTTTTTTCTTACTAAAAACCATTCTAGATGCATGTATCAGTATTATTAATTTTAATGTGATATTGTAAATATCTGGGCAATGTACTAATAATTTATTTTTTTAATAAAACGTTTTTAATAAAGTTTTTATTTTAACATGGTGTTTGTTTATTTTGGTTGTGGTGTCAGACACTTTGAGGGTCTTCTGTAACTTTTACCTGCATTAACATTGAGAATTGCAGCTCATCCGGTCTACTTTCACAACACGTAGATTAAAACTAACCCCTAGGTTGCTATTTTAATTCTTTCAACATGAAGGAACAGTATAGGCAGTTCAAAGAAATTTTCACACACAGACTAACCAAGTTACAGTAGGTACCAGTCTCCTGCTATAATATTTTTGTAACTTCATAATTGTACTACTTACATTGCTATAACTCCATACTGATGATATAAATTCTCCAATTACTTAGCAGTATGTTGACATAGTAATTATAGCTAGATATATTATGATTTATGGCGTACTTGCCGGGGTAGCGCTCATCCACACTTACTATTCTTTTGTAATGTGGGAGAAGTCGATAAAGTTTTTTTGAGCACACTTTTGCGCTAACAAAGATCTTAACCCTAGAAAGATAATCATATTTTGCAATACGGAAAAGATAATCATGCGTAAAATTGACGCATGTATTTGAATTGGTTGTAGGTCTAGGTTTATTAATTTATTTTAATGAATTATATGTTATCACGTAAACACATATATATTAGAATAATTAATACTGCACATAATTTTTAAAACTCCTTTATTTGTATTTAAAAAAATCAAAACTTTAAACTCCTTCTATAAATCAATAAAATAGTATTACACTTACTCTTTCTAATGAAGACTTATTTTTTATTTTAATGATCTGTATCTTTTTTAAGTAGAAAATCAACAGTAAGTTTTTTTTATAATTTTAGAAAATAAAGTTACATATAAGTAAGTTACAAACAGCTTTGGCACATATCAACATTAGATATGCTCACTTTTTTACAGTTTTTGCAGGACACATTTGCCTTTCTCCTTTTTCAAAAGGGAAAAAACAACCATAAATCCTTTTTTTTTTTTGCTATTGACTCATTATTAGGGTCTTCGGATGTATCAAGCACTTCAATTGGCAACATATAAGAGTTATTGTATCTCAAATATCTCTTCAAAGTTGGTGCTTCTAAGCGTCTACGCATAAACATATAGGGCAGTCCCAAGCTAAGATTTTTCATAAATGTTATGCTACTCAGAGAGCCACATTGATGTTAATTGTAAAGGAGAAATCGTTTACAATTAACATTATGACTGTAAATTACATAACATGCGTTAATGCAGGCAATATTTATCATTCCATAAAATAAAGCCGTAGGCCAGATGTCCTACCTTATCTAGGACATTAGAGAACACATTTGATCTAGCGTGTCAACGCCAACTTTTGCTTGATTATAATACATAATCATTTCTAGTCACTCTGTACTTCATCTTCACTTTTGTGGTCCGCTACTTCACTGTCGGTGTCCTCGTAAGGAAGCTCTTCATCACTTTGCATAAGAGCGGCCAGAATATCATGTATAATATCTAAATTGGTACTCCCCATTGTGATATATATTATATATAATAACAATAAAAATAATATTGTAATGTTAGTTAAGATAAAAAGTATTAAAAGTAACGAAACACAATAAAACTGTCATATAAGCCATAATCATAAAAGTCACGATAAAGATAATCATGCGTAATTTTGACTCACGCGGTCGTTATATTTCGAAATCGGTGGCACTTACCTTATTGATAAGTATGCCACTGGGCAGCTCCCAGCGACGAATGAGATGTCCTAAAAGCACAGCTATGGATTCGCGCTAATTAGAAAGATAGAGCAATTATTCGAAAACGCATGCGTAAATTTTACGCAGACTATCTTTCCAGGGTTAAATAGCGGTATTCCAGTATCCGGGCATCTTAAGGGCTACCGGCTATACCACGTCCTTGATGTAAAGATAGAATACACACGTACTTCCCGAAATTTTTGTTCGGTACTTTTCTTGCGATAAGTGATAACAGATAATTCACACGTGTAAGTACGAGTACATAACTATTTTTTTGTTATGATAGGAATCTTTTTAAGGGCTATTTTCTGTTGATATTATCTTAGCCCTTTTACAGGATGTACCAAAACAAAGTAAGTAAGCAATTATATCGTAAGTATCTACTACAACTTTTTTAGAAAATTTGAAGTCTAAAGTACCTAACTCTTTCAGCGCTGCAATTTTCACAGTGAACTCTACATACACAATGAACATAATATACACACCCATGGGCGTACCCAGGTAGGGGCAGGGGGGGCTACGGCCGACCCTAGAAGATAAACGTCAATTTTCCTGGCAAGTGGGAATTAAAAACGTGTTACCTACTCTGCGCAAAATGAAGTGTTGAAAACAAAATATATTTTGAGTCAGATTAATAAAAGTAAATTTTCATGATTTTTTGTTTCGATATATACCAGATCTTCTCGAAACAAGTATGCTGCAACTAGCTAAAATCCTGGGACATGTACACACCCTTTAGGGCCTAAGGTGTTATCATTTAGCTATTTACACCTTTTATACTTAATAGTTTTGGAGCATGACTATAATTGATGTAAATAGGTCGGTAGACTTAGGCCGGTATAAATAGTCAGTACTTAAGATGTGACCTAGTCACAAGACGTGGTTCAGCTCTGTGATTGGTCCAAATTTTGACAGCCAACCAATCACAGAGCCTGAACCGTGTCTTGAGACCGAGATGCATCTTGAGCACTGACTATTTATACCGGCCTTAGGGTCTGTTTCACTACTTTCTGATAAATTGCCTAATATGCTATTCACAACTTTTTTGACAGATTCTCCATACTTGATCTGTCAAGTTAATTGGTGGATAACCTTATCAGGAAGTGGTGAAACAGGCCCTTAACAAAGTATAACATTGTAAAAATACATACAGCAATAAGATTAAAATTTCTTTAGACAAGCGTCTATGTTAATTCCCACAATTTATTCGCAATTTGTGCTACCGTTAACAGTTAAGTCAAAGGCGTGAAAGAAAGCGCTCGTTAACATTCAGCAAAGTGTAACGCTTTCCTCTAGTCGAGATGTTATGTGCATGTCATGTAACATGCGTCATGGCATGCATGATGCATGCATCGTACACTTGTGGCATATGACAGATTCATTATAGACAATGCCGCCCGACAAAATGCAAATAGATCTTTAAAAATACCTCCTCATAAAGCAAATAAGTAGGTACCTAGGTAGGTAGTTTGTGTGGCGATATTAAAGTTGTGCTAACCTGCATCCTTACTCCCGACAGAATCAGAATCGAGTCAAGAATCAAATCAGCTCGATCTCAAAGCTTTTGCTACTTCTGAGTTCCGACATAATAATATTACTTAAGTAAGTTAAGTAGCGCAAAATCGTGTTGCGACTTGCGGCTCAATTTGGTATTATTTCGATCTCAACGGCTTTTTCCCACTCCTGAGTCCTGAGTCCTGACAGCTATAGGAACGCCTCTGTATGGTTGGCAGTTGGCACTAATCATTTAAAATATTTTTTAAATGATTAGATAGAAATGAGTTATTTTCACATTTATATTTTATATATTTATTCTTTATTGCAAAAATTAAAGTACAATTGGCGGACTTAATGCCATATTATGTCATTCTCTAGTTTTATTGGCGGGGTAGTTATGGGGTAGATTACATAAATTAAATGGCGAAAAATACAATAAAATATAGGTAGGTAGGTACTATTATTTATAGATTTACAATTTATAGACATGGGACAGCCCTAGGCGATTTCCCTATTAACATTTATCGCGTCCACAATGACCCCTAATTGTGGGTGAAAAGGGATTGCATATATTTTAGTATTTTGTGAATAATTCTCAATGTTTATAATTTATTCCATTATTTTATATTTCTAAAGATTTTGACAAGACTCAAGTAATGAAATCCTTTTTAGGTAGATACCTATTATTTTCTATCAAAATTATTCACAAACTCTCTATAAAGTTGAGATTTATCCCAATTGACCAGAAATAACGGTATCTACTAGCGCACGATGTACTAGCGCAGGCTGCGTAGGGATGGGAAGGGAAGGGAATACGGAAGGGTAGGGAAGGAGGGAATAGGGTAGGGGATTGGGCCTCCGGTAAACTCACTCACTCGGCGAAACACAGCGCAAGCGCTGTTTCACGCCGGTTTTCTGAGAGAACGTGGTATTTCTCCGGTCGAGCCGGCCCATTCGTGCCGAAGCATGGCTCTCCCACGTATAAAGTTTCTCAAATCTAAGTACCTACTTATATTCATTTAAATTATATTAATATCAACTGCAATATAATGTTTTATTTTTAATTTGTGATAACTTTCTTATGGTTGGACTCCCTCGGTCGCGGATTCTTGGAAATCTATTGGTATTCTTGTTATCGCGGTCGCATGCGACCGCTTGGGGCTTGAGAGGATGGTATATTTATATTTTATAACACTGAGATATAACATAGTGATCACAGCAACACATTTTTACGTTACCAGGTTTAATGAAAGTTCTGCGAGATTACGCGAAGCTTCCCAAGAAGACTAAACCAAAGAACAAAAACAAGAAGAAGAAAAACCACAGAAAACCCCGACTCAAGAAGCACTCGAGAAGAAAAAAGGTACTTTTTATATTTTTCTAAGTATTTATTATAGTTATTCATAAGAATCTAGTTCTATAGTCACAAGAGAAATCTTTGTTTCGAGAATCGTGATTTAAATATACATAATGTTACGTGCTAGGGTTCGAAGGATTTGGAGAGAAAGACCTGCTGACTCTCTTGAAGACTTTATTCACTGAGTCTAGGTCACACAAGCACACACTAGGTCACAACACTTAACACTAAGTCCAAACACTAATCACTAGGTCCAATCACTATAAGCACTATCACTGTCCTAGGTCGTAGCCAAGTCGAAGGTTTCACTGGTTCACTCACTATTGATCACTTGTCACTCCGAAATCGCCTTGATGATCGCTCGAACCGAACTGAACTGACGGGCCGTCTACCTGCGGCTTTTTATATGGCGAGACGAATTCCAGAAAGTTCCCGATTCACGTAAACAAGTAAACAAGTATGGGAACTTTCTAGGAGGCTCGAGCATGTACCACAATAAACATAAACAAAATAAACCGGTACACACGTAAACAAATGTTGGACTTTTCTAGAAGGTATGTTCTTGCGCATCTCACTCCATCCAGTATTGAGTAGGGGATTTAGGTTGCCTGTGTTCCCTCGGTAAGTTTCGCTGGTTTGTCGCTAGATGGCACTACGTGTCCGTATACCATGTACCGTAACAATAATATATTGCAATCGAGCAGGCAGATCGCCTGATTGTAATGTTTGTAAGCAATAGTCGTCCTGCAAACAAAATTTTGGCGCAAGTTGCAACACTAAGAATTAGGTTTAATTAGGTTATTAAAAAAATCCTTCTTTACAGATGCAGATGCTTCGGCACGGTTGAAGAAAATGCCAGAATTTTTATCGTGTTACCAATATTATAGATTAAAATCGAGGTCTTGAAGCCGCCTGCCAAAGTACGAATGAAATATTTAGGTGGACCATTTTTATTTATAGTTTTGAGGATCTATCAGTAAAAATGATATTATGCAGTAGATAGATATACTTTGTTATCAATTTGTTAATTAGTATGAAATACGGAGGACGCTGTTAAGAATTTGTGGGATGATCCACGGAGTAAAAACAAAGGGTTGATCCCACAAAAAAAATACGTAGTGAGTTATGAATGCAGTCATGTTCTTTAGATCATTTAGAACAGCTTTAAAGTCTGTCAAAAAAGTTAAGAAATTAAAAAGTGGCAACATCGTAGTGCCATCCCTTTTTTCTTAGATTGATTTGAAAGGGATGATGCCACTTTTTAATTTCTTCGCTTTAAAATAGTGCAAAATTGTCGTGAAAGTCGTGAAAATTTTTCCACATTTAAATCGCTAACTTCGAAGAACGTTTTTTTTAGCCCTAAAACTTTTTGTATGCGGCCCGCGACACCTAGACCAAAACGTGTTTATGACCTGTATGCAAAAAGGGTTGAATACCACTGATTTAGAACAAGACTACATTCATAACTCAACAAATTTTTATGGCCTAATACACAAATGCTTAAAAGCAACCAATTAAGGGTCTCAGCTATTTCGGCCATGATGGACACATACACAATGACAAATATGCCCCTCTACACGTCCTAATAATAATCGCTTTTTCCATCACAGCCCAACGTACAGAGCACGTAAGTTTTTGTATGTCACACCTCTAGAGTCTAGAGCAGTGGTCCCCAACCATTTTTTCATGCGGGCCACAAACATGTTTTGGTCTTGGTGTCGCGGGCCGCAAAAAAAAATTTTTAGGATTAAAAATAACATTCTTCAAAGACTTTACGTTATTTTGCCTTATGTTTAATATCACACGGGCCACAAAGTCCCGGCGGGCGGCAAGCGGCCCGCGGGTCGCGGGTTGGGGATACCGGGTCTAGAGTCTAGACACAAAAATAAACGCTTCAAAAATTTATACTAGTAAGAAAAAGGCAATTTAGTTTTACTTTCTTTATTTTCAAATACAGCAGCTTCGCAAAATCAACCACGAAACAACTTTTAGAACTGAGGCGCACTTTTCAAGTAAATGCTGTTTTTATATTCAAAGGGATAACAAAATCCGAATTATCGTATCACAGTATAAATATATAGTAGTTTAACTTAGCTATGTCCTTGAAATCAAATTCGCTTAACACAGAGATAAGTTTTACACGCTTGCGACATAGTAAAAGGAGGGGAAGTAAGTTATCTTCATACAAAGGCACCGCGCGCGGCTTGTATGTGTGCGCCATAGTATCAATGCGTCGCCACGTACGGCACACAACGAAATCTCGGCGAGTTTGACAGGCTGGTACCGCCGAGATTGTATGAAGATAACTTAATTCCCCTCCTTTTACTATGCTTGCGATGTTACCTTGCATTTGCTACTTCAAGATGTCTATAACTACACTATGTATGCGTATACTCAATTTGGAAGATCTAATATGAAGATAATCCACTGTTTATTTATATTATTGTTATTGTATTATAGGAACAATAATTTCTTTTTGACATAGATTAAGTAAAAGCATGCCTCAGTTGTAAAATAAATTATAACAATATTCATGTATCCCTATATACAAATCCTCATACCAGCCAAATCATGGGAGATGGAACTTCAAAAACCATAAGAAAACATAATTTAACTATACAACCCATAATTAAAAAAACTTGAATCAAATTATCAACGGTGGCTTTTCTAAGATTAAATAACTACTACAAGTACATAAATCCAGCCATACACGGACCGTCCATTTGGACTATATGCACTCCAAATAAAACGATCTTCTATTTTAGTCTTGCACTTAGTTTGATTTGAACATTCAAATCAAACTAAGCTTAATAGTTACTTCTAACAAAATTGTTTAAAAACAACGCCATCTATAGTTTTTCAATAACAAAGAAACTATAATTATGTCAAGGATGCATGACATAATTATAGTTTCATTGCAGTAGAAATTATTCCGTTCTACGCTACGAATAATAAAAACTAAGGAAGAGTAACGCCGTCAAAAAAAGTGCACCAAAAGGCTACAAAATGTGACCCGAATACATGCATATTTATGCATGTTCGGTACACATTTTTCGTGTATATATACTCGAGTGACCTTCAACCAGGTTGACATGACAATTTTGTCTAACTCATTTTAATATTTTGTTTACATAGGTTTGTTTACTTACTTTTTACGTAGCTTTTTATAATATTTCTGTTGTTAAAATGCCTAAATGCTTTGTGAAATGGTGTAGAAATCATACAGATACGACTTTTAATACAGGAATAACCTTTCATCTGTAAGTGAATTGTTTAAAATTACCTATGCTTAAATTTCTTGTATTTTTGTCAACCCAAAAAAAGATGGTTTATTTATGTTGGATGCTAGGGTATTTGCATAAAATTAAGCTGATCTCTTTGTGTTTGTCTTATTAAATTTACATGTTATTCTAAAAGTGCAATAATTAAAAAATAATATAATTACCACAAAATTTTTACAATGTCGCCATGGACAGTGTTATGCAAGATGTACTTAACAATTTAATCATAAACGTAATTTTAGGGTCTGGCTGACATTATACTAAATGCGTTATAAGATGATATGGGTATTCTCATATTTCTTTACGGATTTTTTAGTACAAAACAAAAAAACATAATGTAATAAATTACGTTCAATCGACAAAAACAAATAAGTATTTCCAAACATTAACATTGTAAATGAACAAAAATAAAAAACTGCTAACTGTTATTAAAATATTATATTAATTGTGAGTTATAAGTACTTACAAAATAAGTAAGTTTTTAATTTCATTCTGTAATAATTTAGCACATAGATTTTTGTAATCTGATAACATCTTCTCTAGGTGCTCGGACAGTTTTAGATTCACCCGAGTCGTACAAGGTTTGTTCATAATTATTACATGTATACACAGAAATGGATCTAGTTGTATATTTTATTATTATCGATGTCTTAAGTATCAGAGGAAAATGTTTGATTTTAAAATAATAATTATGTGCTCGTTTCTTCGTGATAGTAGGTAGATGTGCTTGGTGTATTATACTGCATAATACTATCCGTTTTTGACAATTAATTGTTTCATAACTATGACAATGACAATAACCGCGCAGAATGTCGTCCGGCGCGCAACATTATGATACGTTACCTGGGATACGACCTTGGCGAAAATCTAAATTGTCATATTTTAGTGTTCGAAAAGGAGCCAAATTTAAAACGGTTGAAGTATGGGAGTTACGTTTCCTTAGTTTTTATTATTCGTAGGTTCTACGGTAGAATAGACACGATGACAAGAAATTAATATTTATTCGTTTCGCGAAATTCTTTGTCTCTCGTTGTTTGGCATACTTTGTAAGCTTGAATATTATGCTTCTCTATTATTCGGACGAGTAAAATTATGCCAAGTCAAATTACATAATAAATAATGATATATTTCTTTGTCATGTCAGTTGTTTCTGAATTTTCTATTTGTTTCTACTCTGTCGCAAACAAAATACATTTCTACGGTACCATTCTTCTGATCTTTAAATTATTATATTGCTTTTAAAAAGCGTAAAAAATTATTACACAAACGAACACAGCCTAAAAATACAGTTACCACGTTATATACAAGTACAAAACTACGCAACATTATCAAATAAGACATAGCATAACCGCTCACAGTTTTATTCGAAGTTGATAACAATTAAAAATCAAAAAAATATTATGTTACGCACATATTATAAGCAAAGGAATTTTAGCAAATAAAATATTATATTCTCTCCTCCTCTCCATAAACATTTACGCAGCTATTCTATATAGCAATTGAATAGCTGCGTCTCTGTCTATCATGAAACTTTTCCAATAAGCCCGACAAAGACAATAAGATTTTGTATAGTTAGTCACTGTGGAAATTGTAAATATTTTTATTAGTAAGGGATAGTTTATTACTATTAAATAGGTTTATTTTACCGTATACCTAATAAAGATGAAATAAAGGTTTAAGTTTTGTGGTAATAAATAAATAAATATATTGCCTTTGTATCCTAAGGCCCGTATTTTTGGTCAGTACTTAAGATGCGACCCGGTTTCAAGACGCGGTTCGGCTCTGTGACTGGATCAAATTTTGACAGCCAACCAATCACAGAGCCTGAACCGTGTCTTAAGACCGAGATGCATCTTGAGTACTGACTATTTATACCAGCCTAATACTGGCTTCCCGGTCCACGCGGCAAGCGACATTTTGCTCTACGGCAGTGTTCCGCAAAATGTGCCGCGGCACACTGCACTGGTGTATCGTGGCCCTACTGGCCAAAAAAAATTACACTGTACCTACGCATTTCTAGTTAATAAGTACCAAAAAAAGGCAAAATCTCAGGACGATCGACGAAAGGAATAAGAATTAGAAACAGAGCTAAATTAATCAGCATGGGGGTGCATGCTTATTAATTTGTGTTGTACCTTCAAAGATTTTCATTTTTCTAGCTGTACCTTAAACACAAACGGTCTTACTACAAAAGATTTAAACATCTGTTGAACAGTTGATTGGAAAAAAACTGTACATAATGGTCTCAAAACAACTGTTCAATAAATGTTTAGATCTTTTGTGGTAAGAAGAAAAAAGTATTATTATTATTTTATTTGAAGTTTTATCAGTCGCGGTCGCTTGCCTCGAGGATCGGAATGGTACCTTAAGACATACTACTATTTGCCATTCCTAAACAAATAATGTTAAATATCTGTAAAATTTCAATCAATTCTTCACAATCAAAGGCACAAATAGCTTTTTTAGCTTATTACATCAATAAATACTTAATAAATTACATAATTTCAAAAAGAATAAACATTAGGCTTAGGCTCAATTTTAATGATATTTTAAATATGAAAACATCTGATAAATGATTTGTTTGTACTACGAACATCTAATAAGTACTCTTAATTTTTTTTTAATACAACTTCTACTGTACAATGCACTGACACAAGCATTAACATATATAATAGTGTATACGCTTTAATTTTCATCCCTTGTATAAAGCCATAATATGTAAATATTATTTTGCGACAGTGGCACACAAATTTTATCAAATCAAGAAAATGTATATGTCGCAGTCATCTGGTTTATTCTGCGATTCGATTGAATGACTAGCGCATTTATTGAATGACGCCATTCAATCGAATGACTAAAGGACAACTCGTCAAGACGTTGACTGTGACATTTAACGTCTGGACTAAAAGTCATATAGTAAAGTCGTTAAATGGGATGCTATATTTTTTTTAAGTAGCCGTTGACAGGGAAGTTATGGGTAAATCCAAAATATAGAAATAAAGCACTTTAAACTTTAAAGTAAATTTAATCGACAACATATCAACACAGTGATATCAGCTGTGCGAGCTGTTTGACGCCATATTTGTTTTAGTGACTACTAGCGCCGCAGTAAGGAAAAAATGAAATACGTTCAATTACACGACTGATTTCATGTCCGATATCTTCAAAGGGCTATGTTACAAATCGCTAACTAGTTGGACGTTGAGACGATCGTTCAATCGACGTTCGGCCGAGTCATTCAATTGAATGGTGTCAATCAATGAATGCGCTAGTCATTCAAACGAATCGCAGATTTAACCAGATGACTGCGACATACACATACGTAGCAAAATGGTGATTACATTTTGTTGAAAATTTGCCATGCATACTTTGTTCGTGTCGGTATGTTTAGTTATAAATATCAAATATTTTAAATGTTGTAAACTATTAAATTTTGATTTAGTACCTTAGTGCTATGACTGAAATCTTCAATGTATTAATAGAATATATTACTGCAATGTCTTCACGCTAGAGCTAGCACTAGCATAGACAGTAAACAAAAAATTTTGTTCAACGTTTAACAACGTTTCTGTCAATATTTTAATATGACGTGTGCAACATGTCGGGTTGTGGTCGGATTTTTACTGTACGTACCTCTGCTCCGACTTTTGCGTAATATTCTATATTTAGTTTAGTTTTAACCTGTAAAATTTGTGTGAAAAAGTATCTTTGGACTGTTTATAGGAATTCCTATTTAACGTAGGTAGTATTTTATATAGTGGCCTATACGTCTTTATACACAATGCCAAAACTGTTCATAAAGTTAATTTAAGTTTAATGTTAATTATAGATTATGGTATTTATTATCTTTTTATTTACCACTACGTAAATAATAGTTTTTATGTGTTCAACACAACTAATAAATAATCGTTTACAGCTTGGCCTTAAAAGCAGAAATTTATTAAGGTGGAACTAAAAAATTTTTTGACAAAATTGTTGCCATAGATATAGTCTGTCAAAAAAGTGAAGAAATTAAAGAGTGGCATCATCGTATTGTCATCCCTTTCAAATCAATCTAAGAAAAAAGGGATGACACTACGATGTTGCCACTTTTTAATTTCTTCACTTTTTTGAGACTATAAGCATTTTACAAAACGTTTGACATTTTACGTCAAAAATATGACAGTTACAAAGAAACTAGCGCCCCATTTTTTGTCAACATTAGGGCCAAGCTATACAACAGCTGCTGCAAAGCATATTAAGACAAATTCTTTTATAAATTACCATCAAGCTAGTAGACAGGTAACCTGATGGTAATGCAAGAATAGAAGTTGCAGGTGCGTTTCGCGTTTTTAAACCCTTCTACAAACTATTAACATCTTTTTAATATGGCGATCAACGTGAAATTTGCTTGCTTCTATTCTACGAATAATAAAAACTAAGGAAACGTAACTCCCATACTATTACCGTTTTAAAGGTTCCTTTCGACCTGTCATGTAACGTCAGCCTGATACTGCTCAAGGCGACCTAAATATTGCAAATGTATTGAATTGTGTACCTATTAGGTACACATTTACGACAAGTATTGTATAGCATGTTTTTGACGGAGTTACTTTTTCTTAGTTTTTATTATTCGTAGCATCTATTTCAACTCTTTAAAAACCTATTTGGTGATTATTCGATATTGTATGACGTATAAAGCGTACTATATCTGTGTTAGTATAAGCTTGTCGTATTATAATATCACTAGGTACTTTTGGTGTAACTTCTAATATCAACTATTTATAGTATCATCACTGTGAGTACGACTTTATAATCTCAGTTAATAAAATGACAACTTTTTGAGCTGATAGCACATTTATCAGCACCGTACGCACCGTACGCGTCGAACGCACCGCACCGTACCGATATACGACGCGTACGATGCGGACGAATGTGCGAGGTTTCACATCATTTCATACAACGAATTCTAAAATGCGGCGCGTTCGGCGTGCGTGCTGACAAATGTGCGATCACCTTTACACTATTTTACATAGAACCATGACGGGATTCAGCTTTAAAGAGATTCAGAATTGAGCTTTATTTACTACATAAGAAGATATACATTAATTTACTGCCAGAATTTGAGCTACCAGCAATTCCAGAAAACCACTTGCAATGAAAACTGTATCCTTTTGTGCTCAAATAAAGTTCAATTTGGATTTCGCATTTCACACAATTATTTGTCAGTTGGTAGACACACTTTCCACTGTCATTTTAAAAACTCAGATTATAAGTCAGAGTAAATTCATGGTAACTACAGCAGGGTGAGTTCACTAGAATGCCACACCGGTTTTGGTGATTGTGGCTGTCTCTATACAACAAGTAACAGATACGTCATAATCAGTATACCAGTTTATATTAGCTTGTAACAACTCAGGAAAGGAAGGTAGTTTAATATATTATATCTTTTTAAGGCTATATAGAGTGTGTTAGTGTAAACACCGTTATCCTTGAAACCATCAAATGAGCCCGTCAAAATGAACAACTTTCATGGTATGATACTAGGTATGAAGACGGATTTTTTTGAGTTCCCAGCATTGTTCTCATAGAAAAAGTTGTTCATTTTGACGGGCTCATTTGATGGTTTCAAGGATAATGGTGTTTACACAAACATTTTGTATATTAAAAATGCCGTTGTCACTAACTTGACCAAAATCTCAAGAGATTAAATTCGCCATAATTATTATGTTACAACCTACGGTTACAACCGACAGAGTTTGCTTTAAGTATATGTCATATAATATAATGTAGTACCATAAAGTTAATACCAGACAAGCAGTAGATTCGTCCTATGGGAAGCGACTTCCTTTATCGAAATACCGTGATTGTGGTTGTAACCTGAAATAGACTGCTTATGGATTTTGACATTCGATTATACCAAGACATAAGTCCACTAAAATATAGTAGAGCGCGCAAAATTTTTAGGATCGCTCCGCAAAACTGTAGAGGGGAATAAGCTCATGTATATGTTACGCTCAAAGACCGAAAACGCTCAGTGAGCGAAAAAATTTGTGAGCCATTTTTTCGCTCACTGAGCGTTTTCGGTCTTTGAGCGTAACATATACAATATCTGTTAAGAACATGTTTATAACACATACACACATTAACTTCAATGCTGTCAATGATGTGCCACCGTTAGATGGCGATCTATCAATAACGACCCGTTTTACATGATCTACCACTAGCGAGTTACTCGCCTCGTTCACTCCCCTATTCAAAAAATCTAACATTGCGTCTTCCCCTAAAATGTTTGCCGAGCGATCTTACATTTATACGCAGTCTATACCGGGTGTAACAAAACTATGTGATAATACTATAGGGTGTGTGTGGGTCCTATTATATTATAGAGTACGCTGTGAAAGTAGCAGTTTGTATGGAAAAAATCATGACGCGCGGGCGCTTGCCCATACAAACCACAAAAATTTTTTGCTCTTTCAGCGCTGCTACTTTCACAGCGAACTCAACATACCCATATGCACCCTAAAGTATCACTAAGGGCCTGTTTTACCACTTTCTGATGTGCCGTCGCCTGCCGGCTATTCACAACTTTTTTGACAGATTCTCCATACTTCATCTGTCAAGTTAAGTGGTGGAAACAGACCCTTGGTTTCGTTAAACCCTCTATACATATTCCACTAAATAGACTTAGTCCAACTCCAGCCTCATGTTAGGGGGCATGGAGCCGCACTGTATTTTTGACTCCTTCAGTTTGGAGAGCGACAGTCGCAGATCGTCCATACTGATCGGTCGCACCGCGTCCTCGTATTCGTCGTCTGATTCTGTTTTGTTCAACGATGCCTGTAACGGATATTCAAATGGTAAGTATTATAATAATGCAAGACGTATTTCATTCAAAATATAACCTATAAATGAATAGTACCTGGATGACCGAGCTTTGCTATAGTGAAGAGGTAACAGACAGACAGACATACACTTCCGTATTTATAATACATATCAAGATATCAAGTATGGATGGCTATCCCCGCCGGGTTTCCCCAAGTCCTTGGTACCCAATCCTCTCTATCGATTTCGGCGCGGGCGAGGTCCCTCACGCGGTACACGGCCGCCTGATGACACAGCTCGTGTAGATCTGAACCCCGAGAAACCTTCAGTACACGCCTAATATATCCAACTAGCTATCGCGGCAAACGTTGTTTTGTCATAAAATGATTTTCCCTGTTTTCCTGCTTTTCTCTTGAAGTTTTTTCTGATATATTTTTTTCAATAGACCTCAAGGAGCCCGAGACCTTTCCAACGAATGCAAAAATGTGGAAATCTGTTCGTGCGTTCTGGAGTTATAGCGTCAGGAAGGAAAACCAGACTTATTTTTATATATTAGATAACTAGCTTCTGCCCGTTACTTCACTCGCGTTAAGAAGTATTATTATTAATTAGGTATCAAAGTCTCAGCCCGATCCGTTTAAAATTGACAAAGTTTCATACAAACTTTCATCCCCCGTTTTATCCCCTTGGGGGTAGAATTGATCAAAATCCTTTCTTATTGGATGTCTACGTCATAACATCTACCTGCAATTTCAGCTCGTTCCGTCCAGTGGTACGGGATGTGCGTTGATAGATCACTATCTATATTTTTTGTCTTTTATTTTCTGTTTTTGCTGTCATCTGTTGTAATGTGGTGTAATGTGTATGTGCTTTTTGAATAAATGTCTATTATTATTACTATGTCAGTCAACCTTTTCGTTATATATATTTAGATGGCTATCCCCGCCGGGTACCTACCCGATCCTCCCTATCGATCTCGGCCCGGGCGAGGTCCCTCACGCGGTACACGGCGGCTTGGCGACACAGCTCGTGTAGATCTGATCCCGAGAAGCCCTCAGTGCACGCCGCTAGACGCTTGTAGTCGATCTGAAATTAAAACAGGGACATTCAGAAATATATATTCAATAGCGACCCGCCCGGCGTCGCACGGGTATAAAATATATAGCCACTGAAAAAATGATTAAAATCGATAGCCTCCTTCGCGTGGTCTACTTCTTATCTGTGCCAAATAACATAAAAATTGCTCGAGTAGTTCGCGAGATAAGCCCTTTCAAATAATTTCCTCAATTTTTCCACATTCTCATAGCGTGATAAAATATAGCTTATAACCTTCCTCGATAAATGGGCTATCTAACACTGAAAGAACCTTTAAAGCAAAAACCTGTTGTAAGCTTACCAATAGCATGCAATAGCTACAAATGACGTGTAAACGTCTGATAGAGAGATCCACTAATAAAGACACTGATCTACTAACAGCGTGTCCCCATTTCCAATATGCCCACCCCCCGGGGCTAAAATGGTCGCTTTGAAGAATCATGATATGAATCATATTATGATTCATTTTTCTTAAGTCGCAAAATGCAACTCTGCTTGCAATTCACTTCTGTATTTTTGTACTGATTTGACATTTGACAGTTTGACAGTTTTGACAATTCATTTGCTGAATTGATTGAGAGGAATTGCTAAATGTGACCATTTTAGCCCCGCTGCTCGCCACACCAAAATGAGACACCCGAACGGGAGTAACTTAGGCCGCGTCCCCATAAAACACGCGGCGCCGGCACCGTGTTACGGCACGACGCCGCACCTGCGCCCCTATTCTGGTGAAACATCCAAACAAAAATTGTGTCCAAACTTAAACGATTATATAATATAATATTGTATAAATATACGGATTTACCCAAAATTTTCTCTGTTTCTGTTTCTTTTTCAATCTTCGTCTTAGTAACAAGAATAATTCTGTCGCGATCCATATCCAGACAAGCACTCTCGTTCGAGCGCAAATATCGACTGAATACGCACGCACCGGGACGAACCGTACGCGGCACCGTGTCACGGTGCGGCGCCGTACCGTATCACGGTGGCAGCGTCGTGCCGTAACCCGGTGCCGGTGCCGCGTCTTGTCTAATGGGGACGCGGCCTTATACATTAGTGACATAATATACTGAAATGTGACAGAGAAAGACAGCGGACCTTAAGAACGCTGCGCAATGATTTTCATTAATATATGCAGCTCTGGGTTTATGTATAGGCAGTATAGGCCATGGCCTATGAGCGGCAGCGTCCTATGGCGTACCGGGGGTGCGGCAGCGTCCTACAATGGCGGCGTAGTACATAGGGGCGGCAAAATTAAAGTGGCCTATACTCATAAAAAATCGGCCAAGTGCGAGTTTGGGGGATAGAGTTACCCGCGTCCGTAGGATTTACGACCTTTTCCTAGGCCCACCCTACACGTGTCCCCCGGGTGGTGCTAAACGGGTAACAACTCCGAGCCTTAGGCGGCGGTCAAACAACCTGACTCCATGGCGACCACACGCCAAGAGGACCTAAATACTCCTATGAAAGAGTGGTCCCAGATTGTGGGAACTTCTAGGAATAAATCCAGGGAAAACAAACCTTAAGCCTTTTTGAAAATATCAAGTGCCTACCTGTTGCCATTATTGATATCGAACAAAAAGACCAAAAAATCACGTATGTTCTATGGGAGCCCCGCTTAAATATTTATTTTATTTTGTTTTTAGTATTTGTTGTTATAGCGGCAACAGATATACACAATCTGTAAAAACTTCAGAAGTCTAGCTATAGCGGTTCTTGAGATACAGCCTGGAGACAGACAGACAGACAGGCAGATGGACAGATGGACAGACAACCAAGTCTTAGTAATAGGGTCCCGTTTTTACCCTTTGGGTACGGACAAGGTCTGTACTCACATCAGGTGCCGTCGGCTCGTTATTCAGTATAAGCTGTAGTATTCTCTCTCGCTGCGCCTCGTTGGGCATGGGCACGTGGAAAGTGGCCGGCATGCGACGCTGGATCGCCTTGTCCAGGTCTTGAGGACGATTTGTTGCACCTGAAATGACAAGTGTTTTGGACAAGGCTTTGGATGGAAGATTTTCAAAAAATATCAAAAAATATCCTTGATCATTGGATTAATTTTTATATTTGCATGTTTCACACACAGAATCACCCGCTATAGGGCTCCAGAATCTTTTGGTCGTTTATACCTTTTTTTACTTTGTCCCGCTTTTGACTGAAGCATCCCGCTTTTTCACTCAAAAAGTTCCAAAGTCCCGACTTGGCACAAAAAAAAAACTGGCAACGCTGCCATCATGTGATCAAAATGTTTTATTCTAATTACCCCGGCATTGCTAGTCAATTTCTTTTCTCACTTTTTGCCATCAGATTCTGGTAGACCTATAGTGTCAATGTCGGTTTTAGCACTACCAGCGCCCTGGGCGAGATTTCTTCGGCGCCCAGGGTGCTGGTAGTGCTGAAAAAATTGGCGCCTTTTTTGTTTGCCTTCAGCTCCCCTTTTTATCTGGTCGCCCAGCGTAACCCCCCCCCCCCCCCCCCCCCTTGACCCCGCTAATGGTCATAACTCTTAATACACTCTGTAGCAGAAAATTGAGTTGCAGCCAGGGTACATAAATACTTGTCAACTATGCGGTATGCCTTTCAATCTGATTTTATTCCAAATACATAATACAAAATACAATTTAATTTGGTCCATTATTTTGTTTATATTTGAGTATATTGTCTCTGAATTGATATGATTAACGCTTCAATATATAAGACAAGGTAAAGCATTGTATAGAATAGATAGATAGGCATACATACATCCATTCAGTATATCTGCCGCAGTACGAGGGCTGCTATTTATGTATCCGGAACTGGCCACTTACAAGAACAATATTTAAAAAGTAATTACAACATTTGAAAATAGAACTCTTTGGTTGAAGAATACATTTTGTTTCATGTGACTGTCAATTATTTTTCCATTGTGGCGTCATTTTGAAAATTGCGTGTCTTCATTTGCCATGGATTTAACGCGTGAACATTTTCGTGCAATGATTTACTACGATTTTCGGCGTGGGTTAAATCAACAACAGTGCTTTATTCAACTCACCGCAACTTTTGGAGATGAAGCACCATCAAAAACCAGTGTTTATCACTGGTACAGTGAGTTTAATCGTGGGCGGTCTATGCTCACGGATGAAAATAAAGAAGGTCGCCCAAAAACAGCTGTTGTCCCACAAAATATAGATGCTGTGCGGGAACTAATAATGCGTGATCGTCATGTTACATATCGCGAGATAGAGGCGTCCTTAGGCATAAGTATGACGAGCATACATAAGATATTACACGAACATTTGGCTGTAAAAAAATATGTTCGCGTTGGATTCCGCACAACTTGACAATCGATCAAAAACGGGCTCGTGTCGATTGGTGCAAAAAAATGATAAAAAAATACAACCGTGGTACGTCAAAAGCCGTTTATAATATCTACACAGGTGATGAATCTTGGATCTATGCATATGACCCCGAAACTAAACAACAGTCAACGGTGTGGGTGTTCCAAGATGAGCCGAAACCAACAAAAGTTACTCGTGCAAAAAGTACTTTGAAGCAAATGGTCGCCTGTTTTATTGGAATTAATGGACATGTGGCTACAGTGCCATTAGAGAATCGTAAAACGGTTAATTCTGAATGGTATACGACCATTTGTTTACCAGAAGTCTTTGAAGAAATAAGAAAGGACAACCGACAACGCAGAATCATATTACATCACGACAATGCTAGCTGTCACACCTCAGCTGAAACAACTCAGTTTTTGGAGGGTCAAAAGATCGAATTGACTGGTCATCCGCCGTACAGCCCCGATTTGGCACCTAACGATTTCTTTTTATTTCCATACGCGAAGAACAAATTACGTGGTCAACGTTTTTCGAGCCGCGAAGAGGCTGTTGATGCGTTCAAAATGCACGTTTTGGAGATACCTCAATCAGAATGGAAAAAGTGCTATGAAAATTGGTTCCAGCGTATGCAAAAGTGTGTCGATCATCGCGGCGAATATTTTGAAAAGCAATAAAACCATATTAAATGATATATGTTTGTTTCTTTTTTTAATTCCGGATACATAAATAGCAGCCCTCGTAGGAGTACCCGCCAATTCTCATTGAGGCCTTGCACTCACCCATGATGATGACGGTGCAGGAGGGGTCGGTGATGAGGCCGTCCTACAGCGACATGAACTGCGTCTTCATCATCACTCTATCATCACCCCACATGACCCCACTCACCCATGATGATGACGGTGCAGGAAAGGTCTGTGATGAGGCCGTCCCACTGCGACATGAATTGCGTCTTCATCATCACTCTATCATCCCCCAAATTGTCGCCACTCACCCATGATGACGATGCAGAAGGGGTCGGTGATGATGCCGTCCCACAGCGACATGAATTGCGTCTTCATCATCACTCTATCATCCCCCAAATTGTCGCCACTCACCCATGATGATCACGGTGCAGGAGGGGTCGGTGATGAGGCCGTCCCACTGCGACATGAACTGCCTCTTCAACATCACTCTATCATCACCCCACATGGCGTCACTCACCCATGATGATGACGGTGCAGGAGGGGTCGGTGATGAGGCCGTCCCACAGCGATATGAACTGCGTCTTCATCATCACTCTATCATCACCCCACACGTCGTCACTCACCCATGATGATGACGGTGCAGGAGGGGTCGGTGATGAGGCCGTCCCACAGCGACATGAACTGCGTCTTCATCATCGCCGTCGCCTCATGGTCGTGCTGCGTGCGCGTGCGCAGGAACGACTCGATCTCGTCTGTCAATTATTTCATCTTGTTTTAGGGACACAATATTTTGATAAAGTATGTATTTGCAATCAAATAGCAGTTGTAGAGCAGCTAGAAAGATGCTCATTAACCTATTGCTGCCTGTCTTTTGTTTGGTTGTTGTTGTTGTGCAAATGTTATATTTGTGCACAAGTGAAAGAAACAAGTGGCTATAATATATCTATCTAAAAAAATCTACATAGAATGCAAGAATAGTTGCCACTTTTCTTACTTTATAATTTATATCTAGGTCATAGTGGATAATTCTCACCTATAAACACAATACAGGGCTGCAGTTTGACTGCGAGGGAGAACACAGCAGCGGCAAGCTTCTGCGTTTCTCCGTACCACTTGTCAGTGAGTAACGACACATCCAGGTTTATGAAACTCATGTTTGCCTCCTTTGCAGTCGCTTTTGCTATAAGTGTCTTGCCACAACCTGAAAGTTTGTGAAACAAAAAATTGTACATTAATGTTATTACTTCTTAATACGAATACGAAATTCCCTCATACCTATTAAGCACGCATTGCATGCAAGCATCAACATGGACATATTAATATCTCTACTTAGGTTAGTAACCCAGACTGGGTTACTAACCTAAGTAGTAAATAATAGTAGGGGAGGGTAAGGTGCTATTTGTGTAGTCACTCGAGCGTCATGGAGACATAGTAGGTTTTTTACATTAGGTAAAACTGATAAAAAAATTATAAGAGCGTTTTTTTATTTTAGCGGTGGGTTCAGAAGCTGCAGCCATTTTAAAGTTTTGAAAAAGAAAAAATATTCAGAAAATTTCTTATTTAGGTAAATTATAAATGTAATTTAGACAACAAGGAGTAAATCATTTAGTTTACTGTTTAGTGCAAAATATAGTCTGTCAAGAAAGTGAAGAAATTAAAAAGTTGCAACATCGTAGTGTCATCCTTTTTTCTTAGATTGATTTGAAAGGGTAGACACTACGATATTGCCACTTTTTTATTTATTTACTTTCTTGACAGGCTATAAAATATCTGCGAAGCTTAGTTAGGAAAAGAAAATATTAAGCTTTATTTTTTTATATATTTTAAAATGTCCCTACAGGCCAGGCTTGCCAGACGTCCCGATTTTGGCGGGACGTCCCGATTTTTTCATCAAAATTAAATGTCCCGCGCGGGACAGGCTCAGTCCCGTTTTTTAGGAGAAAGCCCGAACGTACGTGCAGCGTGCTGAGAAAGATAGGTGCGTAATGAAGATAAGAGTGTGGGAGATAGAGGGGTGGATTTTCTTTGGCTACTTTAGCTATCTGTTGTCAGGTAAACGTTATTTTAACGCCAATAAAAATATAAAAATTCAAAAAACATTTGATTTTATACTTTTTTTTTACTTTGTCCCGCTTTCGACTAAAGAATCCCGCTTTTTCACTCAAAAAGTTCCAAAGTGACTTGGCTCAAAAAAAATCTGGCAACGCTGCTACAGGCGTACCTAACCTTTGAATCGTCAGTACTTTATATGGAGGCTTCTTTGGGGTATACTAAATATCTTATGATCTGACAGATCCAATGACATTTCAGTATTAAAATATATTTTTTTAACCCACCAAGTGAGAAATCTGATTTCTATACCATGATAACTAGATACATGTCGGAAGCCTATACAAGCTTAATCTGACACGCTCGAGCTTGTCCCGAAATCCCCTCTTCCCCTCCCTATAAGGTCAAAATTCAAAACTATGACACAAATAAAACTTCATACTTTGTCATATAATTTTTCATTGTTTCTTTTCTTGTGGTTTAGACGATAATAGGCAGTGACACAACATGCCTTTCATTATTTGGATTGGTAGTGATAAGTCTTTCTGCATCAAGAAGAAATATTACTGTATAAGCCTTTACAACAAAACATTGCTTACCAGGTGGGCCATGCAACAGTACTCCTTTTGGCGGTTGTGTCAGGCGGCTGTCAGTAAACAACTCTCTCTTCTGTATCGGCAGGATCACTGTCTCCCTCAACTCTCTAATCAGATGATCTAAGCCGGCGATATCCTTCCAATTCACCTGAAATACAGGAATGTTCTGTTTTGCAGACAGTCATACGAAAGGAAAAGGAACCACCCCAGGAAGTTGCTGAAAAACAAAATATATAAGGCAACTCAGATGTTAAGACACCATCCATCATGAAAAATTAACAATACATACTAACAGACTTATTTACCACTGACGCTTTGATTCTCAAATTACAGTTGATTACTGAATTTTAACCCTGCTCAAAGTACTGACTATCATAAAACTAGCATCAGTAACTTGATAACTCACTACATGACAACTATAATAGACTACTGCAGGCCCATGTCCAAAATGGATGGGTCATATGAACCACCTGGTGACGTATATAGGACGATATTAGAGCATAAAATAATCGGATTTAGCACTATGCCGTCACTTGTAAGCTGTCAAACTGAGTGCTGGTGAGAATTCAAAAGTGCATGTAAGGTGAGTACATTTTGGTCATATGATTCTGTACGGCATTTTTAGCATCGATAGATAAATACATGAAAAATAATAAGTATAAATAATAAGTAAATAAAATGATGCGCCACTAAGTCGGTATTTTTATTTTATTTTCTGACAATTTCCATGGTAAAGGCGAATGCCCAAAAATGTATAGACCAAAAACCCGTAATCGATTGAAACCATTTATATGTGGCATAGTAGACTACTTATACTGTATCCCAAATACAATGTCCTTTTTGGATTAAACAATCACCGAGTACTTTAAAAACGATCGTAACTAATTGACTTTTCTTATAGGAATCTATATGATATTCAGGACGACGCGATGCTACAAACGATAGTGTGGCGATTAGTACGTAGTAAAAACATTTTTAATACAGATGTACAGTGTTGTAATTATGTATTTATGAATTTAATGTAGATTTAATGTTTAAATATTTATCATTTTTATATCTGACAATATAGAATGTTAGTTCGGTATAGAAAATAATCTGTATACAATATGTACTGTTTTTTTAGGATTATTAAATACACCATATCGGTTATATTATGATCGTTTTTTTTTTATAAAATAAGGGGGCAAACAAGCAAACTGGTGACCATCACATACATCCACACATCCATACATCCATACATCCAAACAAACTTTCGCCTTTATAATATTAGTAGGATTGAGGAGTTCCCTCGATTACTTATGGATCCTTCATCAGATCACCACTTTTGTGAATATAATACCAAATTGGGATGATACCCTACATACCAAAAGAAAAATTTTGAAAATCGGTTAAGAAACGGCGGAGTAATCGTTGAATATAAGAAAACGAACATAACACCTCCCCCATTTTGCAAGTCGGTTAAAATTGTAGCCTACGTGTTATTCTGATGTATAAGCTATATTATTGTAAAGTTTCATTAAAATCCGTTCAGTAGTTTTTGCGTGAAAGAGTTACAAACATCCATACATCCACACATCCATACATCCATACATCCAAACAAACTTTCGCCTTTATAATATTAGTAGGATAGGTTTAAGGTTACGTCACTGCATGGATAAAGTACTGATTTAATAAATAGCGCAAAAAAGAAATAACAATCTAAAAACTCCGACAATAAGATAATACCACCTCTTATAGAAAGACTAGATGTCCCGCGCGGCTTCGCCCGCGTAAATTAGGAATTTCACAGAAACCGTACATTTTCATAATAGGCCCCTAGGGGGCCTATTATGAGCTCTTAAATCCATTCACTTTACGTCCTTATACAGTCAGTATAAGGACGTAAAGAGAATGGATTTAAGAGCTCATGATAGAGGCCCTGCAGTTCCTGAGATTAGCGCATTCAAGCAAACATACTCTTCAGGTTTATAATATTAAGTATAGATTTTTTTAAATTATCGCTTGACAAACTCGAGCCTCGATCTAAAAGTCTATGAAAAGGCTCATAATCATGGGACGATGCATGGTATAATATTATGGTAGTGATTATGATGATGATGAATGTAATTTGCATAGTAGCATATGCTTTCCGTTCTTAAAACAACGCCGAAACTCCCACACTTGTATCTATAAAGAATCAGGAGTTCTCTCAGCACCTTCCGAACCACGGTATACCAGGTAGGTATACCTCGGTGCAAAATCTTACTTGTTTGTAGCATATGCTTAGAATACTTCTCACGAAACCGAAGTCACCACATGTTTCCCCATAAATTTTGAGGAGTTCCCTCGATTACTTATGGATCCTTCATCAGATCACCACTATTGTGAATATAATTATACACATATATATTTATACGTGGGAGAGCTATGCTTCGGCACGAATGGGCCGGCTCGACCGGAGATAAATATTTTTTTAAATAACTTACAGGATATAGGTAACCATTTTGTAATAGTTTGTTTCATGCACTTTCGATAAAAATACAAAGTAGAGTTATTTAGAACACACAGAGGAAGATTATTGGTGTTTACAAACACTCTCGGAAACTACTTCCTTTTGCATGTAGTGTCGGTAACGTTTATGTTTGACTAAATAAATGCTATTTGAAAATAACAGTGTATACCATTTTTCTACATAAGTTAACTTGTTTAATCTGCTATAAAACAATCTTAACCTTTAACGTCACCGGCGGGGTCTACGCAGACCCCACGCGCTGTTTTTTGACGATAATTTTTTAAATTGGCAAGTTACGATCGCACATTTTCGGCTAATCTCAATGCAACGCGAGGTCTTTCAGTGTGTAAAAGCCCGTCGCTCCTCTGCTGAGAGAAGTTACATTTTTGCTTATGTGGGGATACCTACAGACCCCACCCGTGATTTTTTATCCCGTAACATCTAAATGAATAATCACCCGTGATTATGTTTAGTTATTTGTTTTTTGAATTGGCTATGTATAAATGGCAAAAATTGTTGCCGACTAACAGGAAATCAAATTGCTGAAATCATAATATTATACAATTTAATGACTCTGAAAGTTTTTGGAAACATTTTGGAAGAGTTAGAGGTAGGTAGACCTAGTGCACCAAAAATGAAGAGAAGATGCTGTTATTGTTCCAAAACTAATTATTATTGTCCGTAAGCCTTGCTATAAAACTATTTGCAAGCCTCATTCAGTAAAATTATTTATTACTTACCTAGCCTACTCAAGGAATAATTTTAGTTTAGAGTTGTGTTTTAGTTTAGTGTTTCAAGGATTGTCAATTTTTTTTTCTGTAATGTTTAGTGTTAATTTTTATTTTGATTACTTATTTATAACTCCTTATTTATTAGAAAAAAATAAAAAGTTAGTCAGAAGTAGACATTTTTATTGAATTTTAGTACATTCAACATGTGCCCTAAAAATTCTATGCACGAGATTGGTTAGTTCATAAAAATATTCTTTACTGTCTAAATAATGGTTAGTTTATTATTTATAAATATAAATGCTTTTCATAAATAAAATAATATATTTTCTCATTATATAAAAGAGGTTTTAAAAATATTAAACCATTTTGAATTTATTTATTTATTGTTAATGATCTAGCAGCATTTAGCTGATAATGACCATATCACACAGTGTTGTAATTCACACACTCGTTATTAATTTCTTTTGCAGGACTTATTTGTCATCAACCATTTGTCAAGTCTATTTTTAAAGCTGTTAACAGTTGGTGCAGATACAATATCATCGGACAACATATTCCAAGTCTGCACAACTCTATTGCTTAGGAAGTTATGAGCTACAAGCGAGTTCGCTGGTGTACGTTCTAGTCTGAGATGATGACCTCGAGTTGACCTGGATTTCACATTTTTCCTAATGTAAATATCTTCAAGCTCTGGCACGCTGTAACAATGTGTTAGTATTTTGTATGTCTCTATGAGGTCTCCACGAAGGCGCCTGTCTTCTAGCGTCGTGAGGCCTTTAATATATCTTCATAGCTCATATGTCGAAGTGCTTTCGGTATTTTTGTTGCCTTTCTTTGTACACTTTCTAAAAGATCAATATCCTTATGAAAGTATGGACTCCAAATTTGGAATCCATATTCCAGTAGTGGTCTTATGTATGTTTTGTATATTTTCAAAAAAAGGTCAATTGTTACAACTTGAAAGGTCCTCTTAACCAAGTAAACAAACGAGTTGGCTTTCTTGACAATGTTGGCAATATGTTGATCCCATTTTAAGTTGTGTGTTATCTGAACTCCCAGATCTGCTTGTGAGTTAGTAGAGGTCAAAGGACAACCGTCAATGGTGTACTGTAATTTTGGGTTATTGTTTTCCAAGTGCAAAACACAACACTTTGTTAAGTTCAAACTTAATAACCAGTTTTTGGTCCAAGTAAGTATCCGATCAAGGTCATCCTGTATTTGATTAGAGCTTACTAGCGGGTTAGCAAATAATTTGCCATCATCAGAAAAGAAGGCTGGGTGAGATCTTATCATTGCAATTAGATTAATTACATACATACCGAACAGGCCTGCTGCGAGCACCGAGCCCTGTGGAACGCCGCTTGTCACTGCTTTACAGTGGGAAAGAGAGTTACCTATTCGAACTTGGAATGTTCTGTTTTTCAAGTAGTTACTAATCCAGTTTAGAAGCCGTCCTCTTATTCCAAAGTGTTCAAGTTTCAGAAGAAGGTGTTTATGGGAAACTTTATCGAAGGCACGTTCAAAATCCAGGTATATGATATCAACAGGGTGTTTATTATCAAGTTCATTGCACCAAGAACGTACACATGTCAGTAGATTGGTTATGGTTGATCTTTTCTTGACAAATCCATGTTGCTTGGCAGAGATCACTCCCTCCCTATGCCAAAATATATTCATTTTTTCAGAGATGATTTGTTCCATAATTTTCACCACTACACTTGTAAGGTGTATAGGTCGAAAGTTTTTGGGATCAGTCTTATCTCCTTTTTTAAAAATTGGTGTTACAATGGCCTTTTTCCAATCTTGAGGCACTACACCAGAGCGGAATGAGCTGTTCATTATGTCTGTTAATGGTTGGGCTAGTAAATTGCTGGAGTTCTTAATAATACTGCATGAAATTTGATCTGGACCAGGTGATGAGTGACTGTTAAGTCCTGCAATTACTTTTGTAACATCTGTAGCTGTGAATTCAATATCACTTTTTTTTTTTTTAATGAAATAAGGGGGCAAACGAGCAAACGCGTCACCTGATGGAAAGCAACTTCCGTCGCCCATGGACACTCGCAGCATCAGAAGAGCTGCAAGTGCGTTGCCGGCCTTTTAAGAGGGAATAGGGTAATAGGGGAGGGTAGGGAAGGGAAGGGAAGGGAATAGTTGAGGGTAGGGAAGGGAATAGGTTAGGGGTTAGGGGATTGGGCCTCCGGTAAACTCACTCACTCGGCGAAACACAGCGCAAGCGCTGTTTCACGCCGGTTTGCTGTGAGAACGTGGTATTTATCCGGTCGAGCCGGCCCATTCGTGCCGAAGCATGGCTCTCCCACGTATCACTCAATTCATTTGTAAGTTTAGGTAAAATAGGAAGCTGCGTACCGAGGTCGAGTGGTTGTGTTTTAGAGTATGCCCTTTGGAATTCACTGCCAAATATTTCTGCTATGTCCACTGGATTTGTAACAAGGTCTCCATTCGGGTTTCTCATAGCAGGAGGTATGCCAACTTTTGAGGAGACACTCTGCCGAATATATGAGTAAAATCCCTTCTCACCGTGGTCCAAAATTCTTGATTCATAGTTAAATCTTTGCTTTCTTGTAAGTGAGACACATCTATTATTCACTTCACGGTATCTTTCATAGTCCTCATTTAGTCTAGTCTGTTTATATAGCTTCCAGAGCTTATTCTTTTTGGAGATAAGTTTCAAAATGTCTTTATTGATCCAAGGTTTATTGTGACTTTTATATGTGATAAGTCTTTCCGGGGCATGTTTGTTCGTGGTGACGTTTATTGCTTTCAGCAATTGTAACCATTGTTCCTCTGTGTTACAGTTCGGGTTCACATTTTGTAAGTGTGTGGCAAGATCTGCATTGTAATTTTCATAATTGATCAAATGGTATGGTCTTTGCAACTTTTGATTATTTATATGTCTTTTTATAAGAAGTTGGGTACTGAATTCAATAACACAGTGATCGCTTTTTCCGATTGGCGGGCTGTAGTCAATATGTTTGATAAAAGAGTGTTCATTAACCATTATCAAGTCCAATAGTGAAGCGGTCTGATTTGTTCTAAATCTTGTTGGGAAGTTTACAAGCTGTGTAAGATTACTGTCCATAAACATTTCTCTAAAGAGTAGTGCGGGACCAGGTAATGTCTGGCTTATGTTCATTGGCCATTCTATAGCAGGGTGATTGAAATCACCGGCAACTATAATTGTATTGTTTATAGCCGCTTCTAAAATGTTAGAGTAGAGCTTGGTGTCTCGAGGTCTCCATATATCTTCATTGGTATCGTCTGCTCTGTATACTCCTACAACAAGAAAGTGGTATATACTACATTGTATATCTATGAAAAGAGCTTCCACTTCATCGCACATATATCTCCTATTATAATTGGCTACTATAGGAACACCATTAAAATTGTCTCTTATATACATGGCAACACCGCCACCTCTAGTTTTCCCTTCACTCCTTTTTGATTTATGTTTGCGATCCAATCTAAATAGATTATAGTTTGATATATTAAAGGAACAGGAACTGTCGTTACTATTAAGCCATGTTTCTGTTATGATGGCAATTGCTGGCTTTTTTGCATTGATATATTGAAGAAAAATATCAAATTTGGGTGGTAATGAGAATAAATTAGTATAGCAAAATGTAAAGTCAGTGTATGGGCTTGTATTAGTGTTATGTATTAGTTTTTTTGTTGAACTATTCTTGGGGAGCCCTTTACATATTTTATTGTAAGGTCTGTTTCCCCCTTTTCAATCCTAGATTTAAGTGCCTCTCTGAGTTCCATCAATTGTTCTCGTTGCATGGGCGTTTTGTCATCATAAATCCTTATATCCTTGCTCGCACTACCTTTATTTTTTAGTACTCCAATAGCAATATTACGCGAGGAAAAGACCACCTTAATAGGACGTGTTTTTCCGGTTTCCCGACGATCCAGGCGCTGCACAGATACTACAGAAGCATTATAATCGAGATTGCCACTCTTGCTAATATGCTAATATCCAGGAATATATTCTGAATTTTTAGATTATCATGCTCTTTTCTATCATTACTTAAATCTGAGCTACACTCCTGTACTCCTACTATAATCACATTATTAGCTCGGCGTTCCCGCTCAGCGATTTCCATCATGATAGTGTTTGTGTCCGTTGAGGATTTCACAGGGGCTGGGGGTACTTGTAGTTCATGTAGGAGTAGTACTTTTCGGATTCTTAAGAAGTTTTAATCTCATGAAGCTCTTTACGTAGGCCATCGTAAGCCTTTATCAGCTTCGGAACCTGAAATAGTGCCTCGCGACAAAGAGCGCATAGGTATAATAGCGTCCGTTTGCCTTTCAGCCTTCACTACTGGTAAGGTTGCTACATTGTAAACAGACATTTCTTTTACATCCATCACATTGCACTGTATTGTCGTCAATAAAATCGTCTTCACACTTAAAGCACTTCATTTTTTAACACTTTTTCTTTGAAGTGACGCCATAAATCACAATGGATACCGCCCCAACAAAATTCACTTGAAGTGTCCTGTTTTCGTAGGTAAATGCGATTTTTCTATCTTTACGTTATTATAATCACTTTTGGATAAATATTTATTGCACTTAAATAGTTTGAATTGTGTAATTAATATTTTTTAAGAAATTAATAAGAGCGATACGAAATTCAACACTGCTATCTATATTTATATTTATATGTTTATATCTATAGTTATATGTATATTTATATTGGGGTACTTCTAGACCCCACGCGTGACGGAACGTTACCCAAAACAATGCGTGTACTTAAAGGTTAAAATTGATATTAACAACATGATAGTAACCATAATATAATTATGACAAAATAAAACGCTAGTCGTATCAAATGTAGAGTCAGTCACAATATATGGAATTAATATTAAAATCCAATCAAAAACATCCTGTAAAAAAACCAAGTCTCGCAACTCAGTTTTTATACCGTAAAAATTTTTGAGATCCATGCAATACCAAGTCGGTTAATTTATTCAGTCCCTACCTAGGGGGCCTTCTGTCTCAAGTTATTACGTAAGTTATTATCATATCAATATTAAAAATCTTTTACGTTTTAAATAAATAGATCGACTTGGACATCGCATGATTAGATTGTTTAGTATAACACTATACAGTATCACACAGCACTACGGGCCTGCATCAATCGCATGGAGCGCAATAAACTAAACAATCTAATACATATTATAATAATTATGTATGAATTGTAAGATACATTGTGTTTTCATGCGATGTCCAAGTCGATCTATTTATTTAAAACGTAAAAGATTTTTAATATTGATATGATAATAACTTACGTAATAACTTGAGACAGAAGGCCCCCTAGGTAGGGACTGAATAAATTAACTGACTTGGTATTGCATGGATCTCATAAATTTTTACGGTATAAAAACTGAGTTGCGAGACTTGGTTTTTTACAGGATGTTTTTGATGGGATCTCACTTCTTTTTGTAGAGTCCTACTTTTCTCCTTTTTGGTACCTTTTACTACTACAAATATCAATAACGATTTTTATAAGAAACAAATAAAACTAACAATTAATGATAATATAATCATTATGTATACAGTATTACTATACTACTTGCCTTTCAGGACTACCCAATATCCATACTAATATTATTATAAATGCGAAAGTGTGTTTGTTTTTTTGATTGTCCTTTCTTCACGGCCTAGCGAAGCAACCAATCGACTTGATTTATGACGTAGACTTAGTTGAAAGAATGAAGAGTAACATAGGCTACTTTTGGTCTTAGAAAAACGTCAGGTTTCCAAAGGAGGTTTACAAGAATATTCGTATTTTACGCGATTTTTTAATTCCACGCGAGCGAAGCCGCGGGCAAAAGCTAGTGCTTCATATATATAGATACCTATCTACAACTATTACTCCTTCGAATATACATAATATAATACGTACGGAAATATCGATGGTACCGACTACCGGTACAATGATTCATAAATTGCAATTAATGTAACTTTGTAATCTTATACATGTATATATGGGATTACAAAGTTATTCACGAAGTTAGGGAAAGAAGAAGAAAACTGGACAGTACTTATGAAATGTTTATTAAGTTTTCCCTTAATTAAAACACTAAACACTAGCTAGATATCTCTCTCTACCGACGATAAACCGGAGATATTGATGGTACGGGTACAATGATACATAAACCGCAAATATAACTTTGTAATCCTATACATTTATATGGGATTACAAAGTTATTTACGAAGTTAGTGTATCTAGAAAACTGGACAGAAATTTTGAAATATTGGAACTTTCCCTTGATTTAAACACTAAACACTAATTATATTCCAAATTTGAAGGTTCTATGTTTGCTAGAAGTGCCTTAGACTTTTGGTGATCGGTCAGTCAGTCAGTCAGTCAGTGACAAAATTAAGAAACTTTAACAAGTTACAGTTCTTAAACTACTGGTGCAAATTGAATAAAATTTTAAATATACCGTTTTTATACAATGCTTGCTTAACAACTGAAAATTCAGGCTTGTTGGTTTATCCATTATGAAGTTATAGAGGGTCAAAAAGAGCCTGAATTTGTTTGATAAGAAAACTTTAAACATATTATGTAGAAAACATATTATAATTGAACTTACGTTTATCTCTTCAGGTACTACAAGCTGTGAGGCGATGATCATCTCGTGGTCGGTCAGCTTGTCCAGCGCCAGCGAGTGCCGCCCTCCGAGCCCCGCTCTGCAAGATATCCTTAACACATGCATGGTCTACTTGCCATCAATATTCTATCTTATATATTTAAACGAGCAATTCTTGTATATATATAATTAGAATCTCGGAATCGGCTCCAACGATTTTCATGAAATTTAGTATATAGGGGGTTTCGGGGGCGATAAATCGATCTAGCTAGGAATCATTTTCAGAAAATGTCTTTTTATTCGTGTTTTATCGATAATCGATAAACTGAAAAATATGACTCTTCCTGACATCTATTGGCGAATAATAATACTATATTGTTGGCAATTAATTGTTTCAACGGCCAGTAGATGGCGTTATTAAGTAACACGAAGTCAATGAGTGTTTGCTATACCGAGCAAAGCTTGGTCATCCAGGTACTGATATATTATGATAGAACACATGATCATGAATATTTACACTGTTTGAATTTACATTGCAACTGTTTATATTTATTTGTTCTTGGCAATGAGCAAATGGAATTTAATAATAAGACTAGAATAAAGTATTAGAATGTTGTGAAAAGTTTAAAATTAGAACAGAAGTTTTGTAAAGAAAATCGATATGTACTTGCGTAACTGTTCCCGCGCTCTCTCCTCTGCTTTCTTCCGGCTCTTGGACGTCGGATCTATTTGATTGACGAGCCATTTTATTGAAAAGTAAGTCACTGCGGACACAAATGCAACACGAATTGCCATTTGGAACACATCGTTTCTGGTAAAGGCTGAACCTTCCACCATCATACCGCACTTTCCAAAACTAGGTTATATTGTTAATCCTAAAATGTTTTCAATAACGATGCTTAATGTTAAATCAGACTGGTTAAATTAGACTGAAATAAATTACAACAGCAATTTATAATATTCACGAAATCTTTTTGTAATTTTCGGGCCAGAGATATTTTTTGACATATATTTTTCTTTTGAGTTTTTTTTTTGTTGGCTTTTGGCACTGACAGTGATTTTTTTTTTAATTTATTGAGAGCTGAAAAGGAGGCCTTTGCTCCAAAAAAATACAATAATAATACAAAATACAACAGATTAAAATTAAAAAAAAAGGAATGTCTTTCTTCTATGTTGGTTCTCACCACAGGTTCTCACCAATGTTCACACTAAGCACTATTTACAAAAAAAAAAACAAAACACTACACTAAAGTTTTTATATATTGTTAATTGTAATGCCATTTCAACAGCATAACATTCGGCTGTGTAGATAGAACACATATTACTGATTATAAAACATTTAGTAACATCCAGAAATTCATCATAATAAGCCGATTTAACCTCATCTATAGTTTTCGACCCATCTGTAAGGAAGTCTGAGAAAGTCGGTCTTACCATAGATGTCTCCAGGTGTTACCAAATATTTTTTCTAGAACCTTCAAAGTTGTCATAAATTGGCCATAGATCACTAGAATAAATGTCATTTGTCATATTTAAAACCAACTGTAACAAAGTCGGCATCTGTGGCAAAATCCTTGTAGAAATAATTTGTGATGTTATTACAAAAGAATCTATTAAACTAGTTATTTCCTCAGATACTTTAAGTTTTCTTACAGGAAGTGAGGACTTAATTGCAATCATCTTAACAAAGTATTTCTTAGCTAACATGAGTCGTCTCAAGAATAAAGGAGGAATATAAGTTTCAACTTTCATTGAGTTTATAGGGGTGGATTAAATCGCACCAGTTATAATGCGCAGTGCTTGATTTTGAATGATATCTAACTTTTTTAGAAGACTAGCGCTAGCATTAATATATGCTAAGCAACTATAGTCAAAGTGGCTCCTAACTAAACTTTTATACAACATTGAGAGAATTTTTGGATCAGCACCCCAAAAAACTCCTGCTAAACATCTCAATATATTGAGTCGCTTGTAAGCTTTATTACATATATAATCTATATGTACATTAAATTTAAGTTTGTTATCTAAAACTATTCCTAGAAATTTATGTTCATTTACTAGTGAGATGATTTCATTATTACATTTAACTTGAACATTACATTGACTTTTACAAAAAGTCATAACTGAGCTTTTTGAAGAATTAATATTTAGTTTTAGTTTGTTATTATAATAATTTAACAGTTGCTTAAGAGCTAAATTAATATTACAATTGGCCGAGCGTAGTAAACGATTAATACAATAGATAACTATATCATCAGCATATTATAAAACATTAACACCTAATACTTTTACATATTTACAAATTTGTGATGTATATAAATTATACAGGATTGGAGACAGTATCACTCCTTGCATTAAGCCTTTATGTGCAAATTTTGGACCATGTAGTAAATCATTATGGACGGAAAGTAAAACATCCTAGATCTGAGTGGATGAGCAAGACCACTTAGGAGGCAATCGCACAAAGAAAGGCTCTAAAGACTGGAGGAATTCGTTCAAAGGAAGAACAACAGCGATACTCTGAACTCGACTCACTAGTACAGCGTCTCTGTAGACATGACAAGAATGCATATATCAATTCCATATGTAGAGATATACAAACACACTCTGATACCCTACATCCAAGAGACATGTTTCAAAAGGTAAAAATTCTCACACGGGAACGAAAATCAAAATCTTGGAACATAGAAGATGAAAAGGGTAACCTGATTTTAGACAAGAACCAAGTGATGACAAGATGGAGGAACTACTGCCAAGACCTGTACAAATATGACGCTGACGAACCTGACACTAGATTAGATTTTACAGATAAAGAACCCGACATCGTTCTCCATGAAGTAGAAGCAGCTATAAATAAGCTCAAAACAAAAGCTTGCGGTGGAGATGGTATACAGGCACAAGTGCTTAAGAGCTTGGGTAAGTCTGGAATCAGAGTAATGCATTCAATATGTCTTAAAGTATGGAGAACAGGACAGTGGCCAGACGATTGGACAGAATCTCTCGTGACACCACTACATAAGAAAGGGTCGACTAAAAAGTGTGAAAATTATCGGACCATCTCACTAATTTCACACGCCAGTAAGATTCTTCTCCATGTTATAAACAACAGATTGGCACACTATATAACTAGACAGATATCCAAAGAGCAGGCGGGATTCGTAAAGGGCAGGGGTACCCGAGAACAAATCCTAAACATCCGTCAGCTGATAGAAAAGAGCAGAGAATTTAATGTCCCAATAGTACTCTGTTTTGTGGATTACGCTAAGGCCTTTGACTGCATCGTCTGGTCCAAAATACTGGAGGTGATGAGAGAGTTGGGCGTCCCCGATCATCTCATATTTTTGGTACAAAACCTCTGTCTGGAAGGTCGATCAAGGGTGCGATTAGACAATGATCTGTCAGAGCCGTTTGCTACAGAGCGTGGTGTCAGACAGGGTTGCATCCTCTCTCCACAGCTGTTCAACCTCGTAGGCGAATATATAATGCGTCGAGTGTTGGAAGATTGGGAGGATGGTATTAAAATTAACGGATACCTTCTCAACAACCTAAGGTTCGCTGACGACACCACGCTTATAAGTACTTGCGAAGTGAAACTTGCTGAACTTCTAGCGCGGCTCGAAAAGATTAGTCGAGACTTTGGCCTCCAAATCAATCGCAATAGAACCAAACTGATGTACGTCGATAAGCTGAACCAAATACAAAAGACATCCTTACTACAAGATCTCCAACCCGTAGAGGAGTTTGTCTACCTGGGATCGTTGATTAGCAACAATGGTAACTGCGAGAGGGAGGTTGTCCGACGGGCTCAGATGGCTAAATCTGCGGTTGGGCGCTTAGAAAAGATATGGAAGAATAAGAACATCTATCGTAGCTCAAAAATAACACTAATGCGTTCCCTAATCTTTTCAATATTTTTATATGCCTCCGAGACATGGACACTAAAATCACGTACTCGAGTTAAGATTGACGCTTTTGAAATGTGGTGCTGGCGTAAAATGCTCGGCATCCCTTGGACCGCACACCGGACCAACACGTCTATACTTCAGCAACTCAAAATTACCACCCGCCTGTCCACGCTTTGTCTACAACGATCACTTGCCTTTTTTGGCCACATAGCCCGCCGGGAGCCTAATAATCTTGAGAGTCTCATACTAGCTGGGCAATTAGAGGGGAAAAGAGGCAGAGGCAGAGTGGCTACACGATGGACAGACGCGATTGTCAAGGCTGCTGACTGCACGTTCCAGGAGGCATTTCATCAGGCCAAAAATAGAGACAAGTGGAGAGCCCTATCCCAGAAAGCAAATTTTGGTGGTCACGTCCCTCAGCCATGAGGATACGACTAGGAAGAAGTAAATCATTAAATTTCACATAGACAAGACGGTGATTTAAGAATCTATATATCCAATTTAAAAACCTACCAGGAATCCCCAATTCACTTAAAACCTTAATAAGTACAGACAAATTAACATTATCATATGCACCTTGCACATCTAAAAATACACAAATAGGGTTCTGTACCCAAAGGGTAAAACGTGACCCTGTTACAATTTACAGCTAGACTTCGATGTATGTCCGTCTGTCCGTGTGTCTGTCTCCAGGCTGTATTGCAGGAACCGCTATAGCTAGACTTATGACATTTTCACAGATTATGTATTTCTGTTCCCGCTATAACAACAAATACTAAAAACAAAATATAAATAATAGTTAAAGGGGGCTCCCATACAACAAACTTGATTTTTTGGCATTTTTTGCTATATATCAATAATGGTAATAGGTAGGCACTTGAAATTTCCATAAAATGAAACTACATAGCAAGGAATATGAAAACTGTCACCCATATCATCTAAAAACCTTTATTAACCACTGAGGTAGTAAGTACTACGTACTAGAGCAGCTATTGTGAACAAAAAACATGTCGCACTTGAGGCATGAGCGGGATGGAAGGCTGGGCGGTGATTGCTATAGATCAGTACCGCAGAAGTGACAAAGTTTTGTGCCTACACTCGAATGAATGCAGAATCTATTTGAGTAAGTGGATAAAATAAAAATAAATATTCACTTTTTTATAAAATTTATAATTAATATGGATCTTATTTAAATTACTTAAATATTTTCAAATATGTAACATAATAAAATTATTATAACGTACGCATGTATAATGTACCTAAGTAATATTTTAAATACATATTACCAAAATACAAACATAGATCTGTATTCTGCACAGATTACTAGTATATATTTGGTATTCTGCCTACATTACACTCTGAATCTACTACTCTATGACAATGCAAAATGGCGCGCGTCTTCGCCTAGTAATTAAATGTTCGTATTTTAATTGAAAATAATTAAATAAGAATGCTAATACCGATGAAATGTTATTCCGTTGCATTTGGAAGTGTTACTGGAATCATTTTTGCAGTATCTTAACCCACAACTAGGCATTTTTGCGACTTTTTTTGGTTTCGTTTTTCATTGTGGTACGTCTGGCGCGCAGAAAAGCTCACGGGCGACTAAGTGCACTGCTGCTATATAGATTACGTTGAATGTGACCAAGCATTGCGTTGCGTTGTCGAGTCCAGTACGTAGTACATACTATGTCAGTGTTATTAACACTTTTATTACATGAAATATGCACCGACTCCTTTGTTACGTCCTAGTTAAGCGCTTATTCCACTTCCTAAAAATTTAGTCAAGTGGAATAACATTTAGAAAGCTAGGATCCTAACTTGGTTAGGATCCTAATCTATGTTGTGACTTGTGTGTTGTCAAAGATATTAATTATTATTGTCAAGCTAAGTCGAGCTACGGAAAATTACCTAAGTATATATCTTGAGAAATTTGAGTATTTTTAAGAATTTTTTTTTTTATGAAATAAGGGGGCAAACGAGCAAACGGGTCACCTGATGGAAAGCAACTTCCGTCGCCCATGGACACTCGCAGCATCAGAAGAGCTGCTCGGTCGCTATGTCTTCTCACACCTGGCCCTGGATGGTGGGCCTGGGTGGGGGAACATGCCCAGGGGCTAAGCCCCTCTACATGTGGTGTTCCTATTTAGGGCACCTGGTACGGGTACCACGGTGCGTGTGTTATACTATTTTTAAGGGATAAATCCCCGCGAATATCGCAGGGCAAACCCGGGGGCCTGGAATGGCCAGGGGGGGTAGTATGGCCTGGGGCCGAACTCGGCCGGGACAGGTAGGGTCCCGGCGACGCACGAGGGTCCCCGCCCTGGGGCGGAGATAGCGTGTGTGGGACCACTCCCACGCGCGCCGTCTTTCCTCCACACTGAGGGCCGGACCGAGTTGGGAAAATAGAGATGGGGGGGTAGAGTTCCCTGAGCCCTGGCTTTAAATGCCGGGAGGAAAGGACACCGAGGGGTCGGCGGTAATGGCAATAGGGCTGCCACTCGCCAGGCCCCTGGTGTCACTAGAAGTAAAGGGAGGGGGACGCGCTGGGGTTTAAAAGCCCAGCGCGGGGGGGGCTGGTTGGGGGGCTGCATCCGTGGGTGCGGCTGCCGGAGTGGTGCGGGGCGCTGTGGCGCTCGTCCGCACGGCTCCTCCTCTTCGGGGGCGCTGCAGTGGGCGGCGCAGTTCTCCCTCCTCCGTGGGGATGGTGTCACGGGGGAGCAGCAGGCGGTCGGGTGGGCGTGCGTGCCAGGGAGCCAGGTCCTCCAGCTCGACTAGGCTCGATGCATCAGCACGTCGGAAGAGGTTGGAGGAGAGCCTAGAGATAAATTGCTCTACGCTCTCCATCCTGAGGTCCCGAGCGATGGTGGCGTTGCGAACGTAACGCGGCGCACCGACAACGCGGCGCAGCACCCTGTTCTGCTGCCGCTGGAGCAACTCTCGTCGCGTCGCAGACAGCAGCTGATACCAGGCAGGGGCCGCGTATGTCAGTCGAGATCGCACGTACGTCTTATACAACGCCAACCGCATGTTGGTGGGGATCTGGGGGGCAGCGAAAAGGCTGCGGAGGCAGGCCGCGGCGGCACGAGCGCCGGCGACGACTTGGTCACACTGGGCGTTCATACTGAGGCTGCGGTCAATGGTGACGCCCAGGTACTTGGCCGTCCTGCGCCACGGGATCTCGCAGTCCTCAATTTTGAGGGGCGCTGGTAACCTCAACTTCCTGGTAACGGCGAGCGCTTGTGACTTACTCGGGTTGACCGAGAGTCGCCACTTGCTCAGACACTCAGGAAGGAGATCCAGCGTCCTCTGCACCTTGATGGCAGCGTGGTCCAGGGTGATCGAGGAGGCGATGAATGCCGTGTCATCGGCGTACAGCGCCGCCATGGTTGCGGGGTGCGCTGGGATGTCTCTCCCGTAAAAATTGTAAAGCCCAGGGGAGAGGACCCCTCCCTGGGGGACTCCGGCAGTGATGGGGTGCTCCTCCGAGAGGGTTCCATCGACCCTGACTCTGAAGGTCCTGCCCGTCAGGTAGGAGGCCAGGATCCGGATGATGGACCTGGGCACACCAGCTTCTTTCAGCTTATAGATAAGCCCGTCGTGCCAGACCGAGTCGAAGGCCTTCTCCATATCAAGGAAGACGGCCACGCTGGAGTTCCTCTTGTTGGCAGCGGCGGTGAGAAGATGGACCACTCGAACCAGCTGATGGGTCGTGCTCAGCTGGGAGCGGAATCCAAACTGTTCCTTCCGAGGAGGAAGGTAGGGATCGAGGTATTTGAGAAGAAGGATTTCGAATGTCTCCGAGAGAGTGGACAGGAGGGTGATAGGGCGATAGCCTTCAGGGCGTCTTAAATTCTTATGCGGCTTGGGTATCGTAATAACAAGCCCCATCTTCCAGGGTTTGGGAAAGTGGCCGGTCCTGAGAATCCCGTTATAGAGGCGGGTGAGGGCGGCCACTGTGCGGAAGGGGAGGTGCCGGAGGGCGGAGTTGGGTATTCCGTCTGCTCCGGGGGCTTTGCGGGGTTTAAGGCGTGAGATAACCTTTTTGACTTCTCTTGGTGAAAATGAGAAGTGCGGGATGTCAGAGGGGGAGGGAGGGGATAGAAGGAATTGCCTTACCTCCTCGGAAATTGCTGCAGCGTGGTCCGTCGCCGAGGTGGGCAGGGGGGAGAATTGTCTCTCCAGATGGGAGGCATGAATCTCCGCTCGGTCTTCGGCTCGGTAGCGCGGGTTGCCGTCGTCATCCAGCAGGGGTCTCGTCGGGGCTGTGGTATGGGTGAGGGAGCGGCATAGCTGGTGCAGGGACTGCCAGTCCTCACCGGCTCGAGTGATGCGCCGGGACCAGTCGGCAGCATTCTTCTCGCGCATCTCGGTCTTCACCCGTTCTGTGAGGCGGTTTAGCTCCGTTTTTAGCCGAGGGCAACGGGTCGCCTGCCAGCGCCTGCGCAACTTCTTCTTCTCCATGATGAGGTCGGCGATGTGGCGTGGCAGTGCGTCTCTTTTTCGGCTGTGGCCTGTGGTCGGCTGTGCGGCCGCCTCCAAGGCCGACGTGATGGAGACGGTGATCTCCTGCGTCAGATTTCCTACATCTTCGGCGGAGACCACCGGAAAATTGGGGGTGGAGTTGTGGAGGTGCTGGGAGAACACCTCCCAGTCGCGGGCAGGGCGCGGTGGTGGCGGTGGGATAGCCACAGGCGCAGCCCTGATTGTCGCTAGTACTGGGAGGTGATCGGAGCCTAGGGCCTCCTCGAGTACCTCTTGTTCGAGGCCACCCGGGAGGCGATGTGTTATGGCTATGTCCAGCACGTCCGGCGAGTGAGTGGGGCAGTCTGGGTAGTGGGTTGGTACGTAGGTACCCACTACGTTGTACCCTGTGCGCTCGGAGTCGGCCAGCAGTCTGTTGCCATCTGAATTAGAGGTCCGCAAGCCCCAACCAGGGTGTTTGCAATTAAGATCCCCCGCGATCACAGTCGGCTCTTCTGATAGGAGCCGGTGGATCTCGGAGGTGTCTAGTCGCATCTGCGGAGGCTTATAGCAGGCGTAGACATGTGTGCGTGTGGCGCCGAGCATTATCTCGATGCCGAGCGCATAAAAAGATGCCACTTCGGGGTTGGGGAGAAGTTGGTGGAGGAGGCTGCGTTTGACGAGGACCGCCAGGCCTCGGCTGGCGGCAGCTCCATCCAGGTAGTCCTGTCTATACACGTGGTAGCCGGGTATAGACAGGCGGACGTGGGGGGTGAGATGGGTCTCACCGAGGAGGGCAACGTCTACTTCATACGACCTAAGGAGGTGTTGAAGGAGTTGCCTCTTCCCATGGATCCCTCGGGCGTTCCAATGGACCACCCTCAATGTCTTGGTGGCGGGCTGGTCCATCGGGAAATTATTGCGGAGATTATGGCAGCTCCAGCAGGAAAGGTTTGCAGGAGAGTGGTGAAGGTGTCCTCCCCGGCTTGGATCCTAGAGAAGGCGTCCATGGCCAGGGAGAGCAGCTGCTAAATGAGCTGGCAGGTAGTCATCTCGTTGTATTCGGCGCCCATCTGGCTACGCCCTTGGGCGGGAATAGGGGCGCCGGGAGTGCGAGACGCAGGAACATTTTCGTCCCTGCGGGAGGTCCTAGCAGCGCGCCCTCGTGGGACCGGGCGGTGTGCAGGTGCGATAGTGGTCGCCTGGGCTAAGGGGGCAGCAGGGGCCGCTGGGGCGGCATCGCTGCCGGCCCTAATGTTGGTGGTGTCCTGTCAGAAGAGCTGCAAGTGCGTTGCCGGCCTTTTAAGAGGGAATAAGGTAATAGGGTAGGGTAGGGAAGGGAATGGAAGGTAATAGTTGAGGGTAGGGAAGGGAACAGGGTAGGGGTTAGGGGATTAGGCCTCCGGTAAACTCACTCACTCGGCGAAACACAGCGCAAGCGCTGTTTCACGCCGGTTTTCTGTGAGAACGTGGTATTTATCCGGTCGAGCCGGCCCATTCGTACCGAAGCATGGCTCTCCCACGTAAATTGTTGTATTCCCGGATGTTCTATTACATACAAGAAAAATAAAGGCAAATCGAACGATGTAAAATTATACTATTTTCCTGCCAAAAGTATTCACATGCCATGGGTTATTTACATATAAATTATAATATTAATTAAAGTAATGTCTAGTTCTAACCGACTTCATGTGTTGTTGTAAACATGTGTACCTACTAGATACTACTAATATAAAAAATTTAATAGTATGTCTCAGTCTGCAATTATTAGAAACTTTAAAATAGAATCTAAATTCTAGAATATAATATACTTAAGTATATTACAGTGTACTTTAGTTAGAAAACACGTTTTTTTCAACGTTAGTGTAATTATAATATACTATAAACAAGAAATAAAAGCTATGTTCATGTCTTGTTACTTACCTTCATCACAATATTTTATTCTATTCTCATCCAACACTGTGTCATCTTGTAAGTTGTAACATATTTTTAGTGCCTGGAAAACATTCAATAGAGAATTGGTCATTACAATATTAGTAGAAAAATGCATGCATAAAGTGCTGGGTTTGTAAGTATATACTACTTGGATGTAAATAAAAATTTGGATTTTTCAAATGGCAGAAAATAATTTTGCTCATTCATAACATTATTGTGGTTGGTGGCTCTGGAGATTTCATTAGTGTCTGTAAAATTCAAATATAATATTTTAATATTGATTGGATACTTCTAAATACTTGCTTAAAGTGTTGTGTTTGTAAGTTATACCTACTTGGATGTAAATTTAATCTGAACTTACATTTGGATTCATAAAATCTTTTAATATTGATTCTCATATTACTGGTAATCTGTACTGACGTAAACACAATTGCACTTTCATTCAATGATACACATAATATTGCAGTTTGATTACAGTGGTAAACTATTCAGGTTATAGAAAGAGAGAAGATATTATTGAACCACTTTTTAATTATATTGTGTGCAATGTTTTTGAAAATATTCTATCATGCATTTTCTTGGCAAGGTACCTGTGCTAAAGTAATTAATGTATGATTGCTGTATTGTCAAACCTAGCTAGCTAGACAATCAAAATACTATATAAAAAAGACTGAACACGCTACCTATAGTTAGCATTTCAATCTCAGTCATATCAATCAACTCAGCATCCTTACAAGATTTTTGTTTAAAAAGATGAAATCATATAACATGCCAATTGCCAGTATGAAATTCTATATGGAGCCCAAGCCACAAAAGCTGGACTACCTTAAATTTTGGCCTGATTTACTTACAATCATAAACCTAGTTTTATCGAAATGCCTGGCAATTATTATTAGTCTTAATGCTATACCTACTAATGTTTGTGTTGAAACAAAATATTCTAATTATAGAAACTTACCTCCAATTGTTACTGTTTTGTGTATAAATATTGCATTTACAGGTATTGGTGACATTATAGCGCGAAGCACTAAGCAGGCGCCTCGCGCCACCCCTCGCACCGCATCACCGGGGCCAATCATACCGCTGAGACGCTCGGGTCGCGATCGACGACCAATAACACGCTCCGAGTATGAGTATTATCTGCGCGCGCATGTTTAAACTGGAAGCGCGCGCGTCGGTGATCGCGTCACGACAATCGCGTTCGCGCCGTGCTATGTGCAACACGTACAAGTCTCTCGCAGCCCGAAGCCGGTCATATGTAATAATAATAGTTTGTATAGTTTTCATCAGTGTTGAACTCATTGTAAATGTTCAATAAACTATTTCGAACTATAAGTGGCAGCCCAACGTTTGGCCGAAAAGTTTTAAGACCTAGGTTTCCGAAAAGACCTAATAGTGTAACGGTTTTTTCTCCGCGAACTAAACAGTAGGTGTGGCCTATATAGTTTTCTGTTTAGTTTTGTTCCGCGAACTGTTAACACTACGTGTGAAATAATGACTTTCTGGAAGACCTAAGACTGTTTCGGGTATTCTCCGCGAACTAAACAGTGTGCATCTCCGCAACGGAGTAGTTTTGTTCCGCGTTCTGTAATAACAATAAGTACGTGTGTACAGTGTATGTACATAGACTCTTCTAGAATACCTAAGTTTTGTCACCGGTATTCTCCGCGAACTAAACAGTGTGCATCTCAAGTTCTCAACAACTGTGTTAGTTTTGTTTTCGCGAACTGTATTAATGACAATACGAGTGTTAAATGTTAATAGACTTTTCTAGAATATCTTTGTTCTAGTACCTATTCCGCGAACTAAGCAGCCGCGCGTGTGTCGACTGCTGTGTTAGTTTTGTTTTCGCGCGCTAATAATAATAATAGTCTAAAACATTTCGTTCTATACTTTCCGCGAGCTAAACAGTAGGTGGGCTGTGTTACTTTGTTCCGCGAACGGATATAGTAATAATAGTGGAATTAGTGACTTATAGAATACCGAATACGTAAGGGGGCGTCCACAAGTTACGTAAGCCTCGGTGCTGTGTGGAAGCCTGGACTATAAGACTTTATTTCGGTTCTGTTCCGCGTACGTGGTGACTTATCAAGATGAACACCAGATCAGCCCATGCGAAACAAGCGAGTTCGTCGGCTGTCCTCGAATCGTCCGTGGACGGGACGCCGACGCCGCCGCCGGTTTCGGCGGACACGTCTCCATGCGCTGCCGGCGCTGACGCCGCCCAGGTGCCCGCGGAGGACCCGCAGCCAGCTGGTGGTGCGGCTGCGGCCCCGGTCACCATGACAACGGATCAACTTCTATTACTCATAGACAGGTTGAGTCGCGGCGAGCCTGTAAGTACATTACCAATTTCTACTGGCAATTTCGCCAAGTGCACGGCTCGTTTTAACGGAGAGAATAACAGTAACGTTGAGGCGTTTATCGATGCAGTGGAAACTTATAAAGAGTGTCTCCGTATTGACGACCACAATGCCCTACGTGGGTTGTCAATGTTGCTGACGGGATTGGCCGCTACTTGGTGGCAAGGAGTCAAGGACACTACGTTGTCGTGGCAAGCTGCTTTAGAGGCTCTAAAGCAAACTTTTGGACCTCGCTTGCCTCCTCACAAACTGTATAGGAAAATTTTTGAACGAGAGCAACGTGTAGACGAGTCTACAGATTTGTTTATTTGTCACGTTCGAGCACTTTTCGCCCAGCTCCCGCAGTTTACACTGACGGAAACGGTACAGCTGGATATGGCCTATGGATTGATGCACCGTCGAATTAGAGAGAAAGTCCCGCGTGCTAACTTTACTAGTTTCGCCGAGTTATTGGCTCAAGCACGGCGGGGGGAAGATATTATAGACGAGAGTAGGCCGCGTGTCAATATGGATACGAAACCAGCGCCGTATACTTCGGCGACGGCTCAGGCGGAGCCTATTATTACTACGAGGAAGTTTCGGCCTCAATGCAAGTACTGTAAACAGTACGGCCACCTCAAGGAGGATTGTCAGCGAATTGCCAAGCAGGCAAAGACTAGAGATGGTCCAGTTGAAGGAGCTTCGCGTTCCCCTGCGGTCACGTGTTTCGGGTGTGGGACACCCGGAGTTATACGCTCGAACTGTCCAACGTGTAAGGAGAAAAAATCGAGCGCGCCGCCCGTGCCATCTAAGAGTACATTTCAATCGGTTTCCGCGAGTTGCGCTAATATTGATTCGCGTGTGCGTCCGGTGTTGCGTGTACAAATCTGTGGTGAATTCGGTAATTTAATAGTAGACACTGGAGCTAAACATTCCGTAGGAAGTGTTAGTCTAAGAGCCCACTTATTTAAGCATGGTTGTCAGTTCCAAAATGTATTTACTGAATTAAAATATGCGGACGGTCGGACCTCTGCGCAAAATGTTGAAATAGCGCATGTTAATGTAACGGTGCGAGGCGTAGCGCGAGCGGTCGATTTTATTATGTTGCCGGATGCAACCGAGAGCCTGTTAGGTATGAATTTTATAGAGGACATTGGTATGGTACTAGACTTCGATCGTGGTGTATGGTATGTGAGACACGATAGGTCGCCGGAGTCGATTATTTTTGAAACCAAGCCTTTACGGCCCCTTACCTGTTCGTCTGTGGGTCTTCGCGATGACGAGGGATCCCATCTTTGTCTGGACGAAAGGGAACGTCTGTCGGACCTTCTGAATATCCACGAGGATATTTTTACTCCAGGGGGAGGACCGAGTGATTTTGCCGTACATCGTATAGATACGGGAGATGCGGCGCCAATTGCTAGTCCGCCGTATCGCGTTTCTCCCGCTAAGAAAGACATTATTCGTGAAGAAATAGATAAGATGCTGGAAGATGACATCATCGAAGACGCTGAGTCGGAGTGGGCCTCTCCTGTGGTTTTAATACCGAAGAAAAATGGCGAAACCCGGTTCTGTGTAGACTACAGAAAGCTTAATAGCGTCACACGGACTGATAAGTATCCACTTCCGGTTATCGACGAATTACTGCAGAACACAAAAGCAGACTGCGTCATGTCAACGATCGACTTAAAAGCTGGGTATTGGCAAATTAGTGTCGCCCCGGAAGATCGACATAAGACGGCGTTCACAACGCCCTTTGGAACGTTCCAGTTTCGCCGCATGCCGTTCGGCTTAAAAAATGCACCGGCGACGTTCCAGCGGTTAATAGACCGGGTGAGGTCTGGTCTCAAGGCCGTCTGCGTCCTGGCATACTTGGATGATATCCTCGTTATATCACCAAATCTGGAGCAGCACCTGAAGGATCTTCAGCAGGTCTTCGAGCGCCTTCGCCTGTTCAACCTGAAAGCAAACAGAAAAAAGTGTTATTTTGCTAGAAATGAGGTTACTTACCTGGGACACGTCGTTTCTTCAAAAGGAATCGAGCCGGATCCTACGAAGGTGGAAGCTGTGATGAATATGAAGCCTCCTACGAACCTGAAAGAGTTAAAAACGTTTTTACAAACCTGCTCCTGGTTTCGGAAGTTCATAACCCAGTTTTCTGATCTAGCTCGTCCGTTGACGGAACTTACCAAGAAAGATCGACGTTGGATGTGGGGCGAGGACCAGCAAAGAGCCTTTGATGAACTGAAGGTGCGCCTTTCAAACAGTCCCATTCTTCGACAAGCAAGTTTTGATGAGCCGTTTGTTTTGCGGACAGACGCCAGTGCCTATGCTCTAGGAGCAGTATTATTGCAAGGCCCCTCTCATCATGAAGAGAGACCAATTGAGTATGCCAGCCGGCTGCTCACTGCGGCTGAACGAAATTATCATACCACCGAGCGAGAAGCCTTGGCGGTCGTTTGGGCTTTGGATAAATTCCGAGGGTACCTCGAAGGAGCCCAAGTTCATGTGGCTACCGACCACCAACCATTAAGATGGCTTTTGTCATTAAAGACACCCAGTGGTAGATTGGCCCGTTGGGCGATGAAAATTCAATCGTTTGATCTCCAAATCAATTATACACCTGGTAGAGTTAATCTGGTCGCCGACACTCTCAGTCGTCCAGTGACCAATTTAGCTGAAGAAGCTATTACGGGATCTTGTGGTATTTGTCCCGTAGTCGTCGATTTGCCTCAATGTAGTCCAGAAGACATTCGAAAAGCTCAATTGAATGATTCTGAGGTGAGCAAAGTTATAGAAGATTTTGAAAATTCGGATGACCCTGCAGCAGCTGTACGCTGGACTGACCGGGGCTATTATATTGAACGAGGAGTCCTGTATCGATGTGATCCGGACGGAGTGTCCGAGGAACCACAACTGGTAGTCCCAGAGTCGTTAAAGGCAGAGATCATGAAAGAACTCCATGATGCGCCCACTGCTGGACACTTAGGCTTGGAGCGTACGTTGCGAAAAATTAAAGAAAAATATTATTTTAGAAATATGAGGACTTATGTAGCTCAATACCTTAAATCCTGTGACTTGTGCCAAAAGTACAAAGCGACGAATTTAAAACCTGCTGGTCTGCTTCAGACACCCGTGCTCCAGCAGCGATTCGAAGTGCTTGCGATGGATCTTTTCGGACCCCTTCCTGAAGCCGAAGGCGGAGAAAAGTGGGTTTTTCTCATTGAAGATACGGCGAGTCGGTGGATTGAACTATTTGCACTGTGTGATGCTACAGCTGAGTCGTGTGCAAAGGTTTTGATAGAAGAAGTCTTCCTGCGTTATGGTTTACCTCGTCGAGTTATCTCGGATAATGGTAGTCAGTTTGTCTCGGCAGTAATGCAAAAGGCTATGTTTGTGCTTGGAGTCCAACAGGCCCTAATTCCTGTGTATCATCCGGAAGCAAACCCGGCGGAACGTAAGAATCGAGAGCTGAAGCAGTTACTTGGTATTCTGGTGGGACCAGAACATCGCCAGTGGCCCACTGTACTACCGAAGGTTCGTTTTGCACTCAATAGTGCCTATAATCAAGGAACGGGTCAGACTGCTGCATATCTTACCTTTGCTAGGGAGATGCGCTCCCCTATAACAGTCCACACGGACCTACGAGATATTGTGTCCCAACAAAATTTCGTTCCCCAGATTACGCCTTACCTGAAGGAGTTTGCGCGAATTTTGCTTGATGTTAAGCACCGGGTTGAAGAGCAACAAGATCTTCGAAAGGCCAGTGGTGATAGTAAGAGACGAGAGAGTCCTTCGTTTGCAGAAGGGGACCTGGTCCTCGTGGATGCCCATTTGATGAGCAATGCAGCCAAGGGGTTTACCAGTAAATTTGCCCCAAAACGGGAAGGTCCCTATCGTGTCGCTCAATTAGTGAGTCCCACGTCATTCATTGTTGAGGATGCGAACGGAGTTGTACGAGGCAAGTACCATGCCAGCGCCCTCACACCGTATGTTGGTCCATCCACTGTCGTTGTACATCAGCGCCGCCGTGGTCGTCCAGCCAAGTCACAGACGGGTCGTGCTTGTGACTTGGAGGGGGAGGCTATAGCGCGAAGCACTAAGCAGGCGCCTCGCGCCACCCCTCGCACCGCATCACCGGGGCCAATCATACCGCTGAGACGCTCGGGTCGCGATCGACGACCAATAACACGCTCCGAGTATGAGTATTATCTGCGCGCGCATGTTTAAACTGGAAGCGCGCGCGTCGGTGATCGCGTCACGACAATCGCGTTCGCGCCGTGCTATGTGCAACACGTACAAGTCTCTCGCAGCCCGAAGCCGGTCATATGTAATAATAATAGTTTGTATAGTTTTCATCAGTGTTGAACTCATTGTAAATGTTCAATAAACTATTTCGAACTATAACATAAGCTTAAGCAGTTGCAGTTAGTGGTGTTCCTTTGTTACGGAAGTTATTAACAGGAAAGTGTTTACCACATAAGAAATGAGAATAATGTAACTGACCAATAGTTAAGCTAGCTAATGCTGGTTTCCCAGTGGCTTGAACCCATTTCTTACAACTGAAAGAATAATAATATTATGTAAAACGAAAGTTGCAGTTGCATAATATTGTAAGTAGTAAGTATGTGGACTATCCATACGTTTTAATATATACTTTACTTATATTAAGTACTTATTAGTTATTACCTACTACCTATTATTATAAATGTAAAAATGTCCGTCTATCTGTCTGTTACCTCTTCACCACTGAACCGATTTTGCTGAAAAGCATGGAGATACTTTTGAGTAAGTAGGTATAGGGAATGGACATAGGATACTTTTTGTCCCGGAAAAATGTACGGTTCCCGCGCGATAATCGAGTTTTGACGCGCATCGTTTTATTTAAATATATTTTGCTTTAAATTTTAAAATACATCTTACACATTAGTACTAAAATTTTACTTACCGTTCCTTGTTGGTGGGAAAGATCTTGCTAATAAGTAGTTTTCTTATCGATATTACGTCCCATGCAGATTTCACACTTTTTGTACTTTTTCTGACTTTTTTTTGGGTTTATTTTAATACAAAAGCGAGTTTAACAATAATTGTTCAAACACGGAGAAAATTTTTCTGAATCTATCCAAATTCAAATAAATTTAAAAACCGCGGCGGACATTGGCGGGAAACGCTTACTTAATGTTAGAAAGAGTACACACTTATTATATGAGCGAGACAATTATATTTGAATCGCACAGATTATGCTATTTCTTCAGTCACCTCGATTATATTTCGAACCCAATTTTTTTTTGTTCGGAAGTTTCGTCCACCTGGAGTAGAGCCTCCGCTCCTCCGGTTCATAGTAATCTGTGCTCCCGGCTCCGGTTTGTGTGTTTGTAAATCAAATCTAAACTAGTAATCTGTGCTCCAACTAAACTAAACTCCAGTCCCATTATAAAAAAAACAAAATGTCAAAATCAATATGAGTGGTTATTAGGGAACGTTTTTTCACTATGGAAGAGTTCCGTCTGATGCGTTAGCATTCTATATAGTTTGTGAATCTGTGTTGTAAATTGTAAGTGCTGTGGCCTGTTAGGTTGCTCCTGTGCAAGAACTGAGATAGGACTCTTTGTAGCTCCTTGTGAGTATAGTATTCGTTGCTTTGTAGTTTGTACTTTGTGGTGTATTGTGGACTTGTGGTGGTACGGTGTCAACACGTAACATGTCTGAAAAGAAGTGTTGTGTTCCTGGCTGCATAGAATCTGGCGGTAAGAATCCAAAATTTTGTTAAAATAGACTGTACAAACTATCAAACATTCACATTACTACCAGACTACTGAAAGGAGGGTTACCTTTTTTATAAATATGATTAATTTTCCGTGTACTAGGTGACTAATCTCACCATGCTATATTAGGTGGGGTCTGTATATGGGGTTTATCGGTGGGGATATAAATTTTTCTCAGCAATGACTATAGCTAAGAAATTAAAGTTCATTGTCAGTATTCATCATATTGTCTTTGTCTTTGAATTACCCATAGCATAACACGATTGGTCAACTTTTATAATACAGAATAATCAATCAAAAAGACCTCTGTAAAAAAAGGGATTCCTAATTTGCCAACATTTTAATCAGTAGCACAAAAATAAAGTTTCATGTTTCTAACTCAAGAAATGACGGACTTTCATTCAAACTTTCAACTCCAATTTCACCCCCTTGGGGGTAGAATTTCTAAAAACGCTTAAATACCTATCCATTCATTTTTAATCAGCAGTCCAAAAATAAACTTTCATGTTTCTAACTTAAGAAATGACGGACTTTCATTTAAACTTTCAACCCTTATTTCACCCCCTTGGGGGTAGAATTTTCAGAAATGCTTAAACACGTATCCAATCATTTTTAATCAGTAACCCAAAAATAGAATTTCATGTTTTTCTAACTCAAGAAATAACGGAGTTTCATTCAAACTTTCAACCCCAATTTCACCCCCTTGGGGGTAGAATTTCCAAAAACGCTTAAATACGTATCCATTCATTTTTAATCAGTAACCCAAAAATAAAGTTTCATGTTTCTAACTCAAGAAATGATGGACTTTCATTAAAACTTTCAACCCTTATTTCACCCCCTTCGGGGTAAAATTTTCAAAATTCCTTCCTAAGTGGGTGTCTACTTAATAAAACAACCCTACTCACCAAATTTCGTGGCTGTAACTTTTACAGTTTTTGCTCAGCGATGATGAATCAGTCAGTCAGTCAGGACATGTAATTTTATAAGTATAGATTACATATTTTACAAATGTTCCGAGTATTCCTATCTATTAGTATTGGACATAGCCTTATATTACTGATTATATTACTGATTTGATCTTCATCACCATCCAATTCTTGTTCGGAATTCATTAACTCAGCATCACAATCATCATCTTCAGTCAGTCCTCGTAAAATATATTTTTTCGATAACTGAGACATGTTTTAGTTAAAACAATATTTGATCAAGTTAAACACAAAATTAAACAAACAAAATAAAAGAAGTTACACTTGCCTTTTTAGCTACGTGCCATTATAGTAGGTGGGGTACATATGATTAACCCCAGCGCACTTTAAGCACATGCCACAGAATTGGTGACATGTGCTTAAAGTGTGACATCAAACTGAATATTTGGCAGGTATTGAACAGCAACATCTCATTTGCAGCTCTACTGAAAAACCCAACTCATGCGCTTTTTCGTTTAAAAATGGCATAATTGTTTTTACCTCTGGGGTATTCATACCCCACCTTGTACACGGAGGGTTAAGATTGAATGTAGCACTAGTTGTTTAATCAATTCATGCAATATTAAATGTCAATATCTTTTGTTCGCCAGGGTCTCATCGAGTTCTGCATTTATTTCCTAATCCAGAAAAGGAGAGGGAGCGTTTCAATGCATGGCTGATGGTCATTGGTGGTGATGTTTTGGACTTGGAAAATGATTATATTTATCGACGACGCCGAGTGTGCCACGCTCATTTTGAAGAGAAATATTGTTGCCATTTCGATCGGATCAGCAACATAGCAGTACCAACCCAGCGTATGCCAGGTGTGTTGGTGTTGTTTGAAAAACTGAATACTGTTACATATTTTATTATCAATGATTTGAAATGAGAGTGCCATTTGAAGTGAGTTTGAATGACCTGAAATTTAAAAACTAATGTAATGTAGTATCTATACCCCTATCCCCATCTATAATAATATCTATTTCTTTGTTACAGATCCCTTAGGACTTTCAAAAACATCGTTTTTCTTAAAAGAAAGAAGGCCATCGACTTTGACACAACAGTCATCAGAGTGCTTACCATCAACTTCAAGAGGTATGTATTTGTTATGACAACAGCTATACTGTCTACTATTACACATATCCGTGGGATATATTTATACGTGGGTGAGCCATGCTTCGGCACGAATGGGCCGGCTCGCCCGGAGAAATACCACGTTCTCACAGAAAACCGGCGTGAAACAGCGCTTGCGCTGTGTTTCGCCGAGTGAGTGAGTTTACCGGAAGCACAATCTCCTACCCTATTCCCTTCCCTACCCTCCCCTTCCCTTCCCTCCCCTTCCCTTCCCTACCCTCCCCTATTACCCTATTCCCTCTTAAAAGGCCGACAACACACTCGCAGCTCTTATGATTCTGCGAGTGTCCATGGGCGACGGAAGTTGCTTTCCATCAGGTGACCCGTTTGCTCGTTTGCCCCTTTGTATTTTCATAAAAAAAATTCCATGTTAAGCAATAAGTCTAGTCATATTATTTTTATAAACAATTATTTTGTGGTCTATTGTTAGTGTTATATCATGTTAATATTATATTTTATTAAAACTGTAGTTTTCTTTTCGAAGCTAGTTTGTACCCCAAAAACAGCCATTATTTTACAACCCCGATTAGTTAATTTTGTTGCTTAATTTTCTTTGTATGGTATTAACCTATGGTTTAGCTTTAATCTGATTAATTTAATGTTTTCAACATTAATTTCAGATACTGTTCTTGATGTAGCTATGCAAGCTGTCGATAAAGAAAATATTCCGACAAATACAATGGGTTGTAGTAAAAAATCAGAACAGATATTGATTCATAGTGGTGAGTATTCAGTTTATAACTATGTCCTTTAACTAAATATTATTATATTATAAACAACGCTATATAAAAGTATCCTATGTCGTAATCCTTAGTAGAAGCTAGTTTGTACCCAAAACACTGCCATTATTTTACAACCCCGATTAGTTAATTTTGTTTCTTAATTTTCTTTGTATGGTTTAGCTTTAATCTGATTAATTAAATGTTTTCAAATTAATTTCAGATACTGTTCTTGATGTAGCCATGCAAGCTGTTGATAAAGAAAATATTCTGACAAATACAATGGGTTGTAGTAAAAAATCAGAACAGATATTGATTCATAGTGGTGAGTATTAAGTTTATAACTACGTCCTATAACTGAGTATTATTATATTATAAACTACGCTATATAAAAGTATCCTATGTCGTAATCCTTAGTAGAAGCTAGTTTGTACCCAAAAAAACTGCCATTATTATTATATACTAATATTATAAATGCGAAAGTATCTCTGTCTGTCTGTCTGTCTCGATTTCACGCCAAAACTACCGAATCGATTGTAATGAAATTTTGTATACAGATAGTCTAAAGCCTGAGAAAGGACATAAGCTACTTTTTTACTGGAAAAAAGCGTTGTAAGGGGGTGAAATTTTGTTGACATCGCGCGCTATAAACTGAAGTCCACGCGGACGAAGTCGCGGGCAACAGCTAGTTAATAATAAATGATGATGGCAGTTATCCGAATAATCCGGATTTTTTGGGCCTATGAAAAATACGGTTTTTTATTTTTCAATATCCGGATTTTCGGTTTTTTTCCAATAGAAGATAAAATTATGAATCGGATTCTATGCACGATCAAAGTGCCGAAATATGCATGCAAACATGCACGAAAAATGGCCGAAATATGCACAATTTAAAGTCACTTAATATTAAAATTAATTATTTTTTTGAAGAGTTTTCCGGTGGTGCCGTTAGTAAAAGCGCCAATTTTTATAATTTCATTAAATCCAGGATTTTTCATTTTTACACAGCACCAATAATAATTTTCTACCAGCATTTTCCGATTGCAATCTTAATGCCCATGGAAGTTTATTAAATCGTTAACTACTTTATTCAATCTATACTAATAGTATAAATGCGAAAGTATCTCTGTCTGTCTGTCTGTCTCGCTTTCACGCCAAAACACAGATAGTCTAAAGTCCGAGGAAGGACATAGGCTACTTTTTAACTGGAAAAAGGGGTTGTAAGGGGGTGTTTATGCGTAATTTTGTTCAAATTAAGTTAGTTCCAAAACTGATAACAGATGGCGCCAAGAGTCGCCTAGATCGCGCTATCGCTTGCTCATATGTATTTCTATAAGAGGTGGTACCATGTTGAGCTAAGTATTTCTATTCTTTCGATCGTTATGTAACACGTTATTTATCAAATAACTCACCTACCAACATAGATATCAGAAACAACGGCATACCCATAAACTATTTAGTATTTATAATATAAATACTAAATAGTTTATGGGTAAAGCTAAAGTTGTGTAATGCAGCTAAGTTGTGTAAAGCTCAATAAGCTTTTTTGGTATAAAAAAGTTAAATTAAAAAAAAAAAAAATATATATATATATATATATATATATATATATATATATATATATATATATATATGTGCCCACTACACGGCCGTTTTGGGTATTTTGATTTAAGGGGTACCAGGGTTTTAAAAAGCTTTTGACACCAATTTTGTTGACACCGCGTGCTATACACTGAAGTCCACGCGGACGAAGTCGCGGGCAACAGCTAGTTTAATAATAAAGTTGCCAATGTCAAAGAAAATTTTTGTTTCTAGAAAAATATTGTACCTATTGGGTGTATTGCATTCTTTAAATGGGGATAAAGCGACATATTTGAAGTGTTTTGGTCTATCGTACCTCTGTTTTGTGGCCTCGATGTGATACATGATAGCTAGTTTGGAGACTACGGGCTTAAAACTACCGAAATATGCACTATCAACGAAAAATTGACATAATATGCACTATCAACTAAAAAGTGCCAATGTATGCATTTGCATATGCAAGTATCCAAATGCATATAATCCGTTGTCTATTTATTATACAATCCCGATTAGTTAATTTTGTTGCTTAATTTTCTTTGTATGGTTTAGCTTTAATCTGATTAATTAAATGTTTTCAAATTAATTTCAGATACTGTTCTTGATGTAGCCATGCAAGCTGTCGATAAAGAAAATATTCCAACAAATACTATGGGTCATAATAAAAAATCAGAACAGAAATCAATGTGTAATGGTGAGTGTTCAGTTTATAACTACAAAGGTTTTTACTTAATTCTGTCTATCTTGGATCTATTTTTAAATATGTACTATAATAACCTGGACTATCTATACTAATATTATAAATGCGAAAGTATCTCTGTCTGTCTGTCTCGCTTTCAAGTCCACGCGGACGAAGTCGCGGGCAACAGCTAGTAATGTATAAATAATAAAAGTATGAATCCTATTCTCCGCAAATGTGATGTGATTTATTAATTTGTATGAAATATGAAATGATTTGTTAAAAGCATTACAATTTGGCCATTTATTAATTTCTGCTTTCTTATCTCAAAATGTTTATATTTCACATTTCAGATCGGAAAAAGAAGCAAGGCATGACTATGGTTGAACAGGAATTATATCATGAACTTGTAAGATTGAGAGTTAAATTGAGTAAATTGAAAAACAAAATGAAGGCACAATCGGCGATGCTTAAAACAGGTAGAAATATTACTTCTAATGAAAAGTTCCGAAAGTTAATTGAAGATTTGCCATGTGCTGCAAGATTGCTGACCATGATGCAGTTTCGAGAAATAAAAAAAAAAGACAAAGGCCGGCGTTTTACCCTTGACGAAAAAATATTATCCTTGGCTATATTTAAACAGAGTGCAAAATCATATTGTTTTTTGAGAAAAATGTTAATTTTGCCAGCACCGCAAACACTAGTAAAGTTGCTTGAACAAATCAAAAAATTAACAATATAAAACAATTCATTAAAACATTAATTTTTGTAAATATTGATTTCCAATTTATTAACTGTGAAACCCATAAAGAAACTTTAATTTGACTTTTTAATAAATTTGTCATCTAGATTTTTCATACATCATTACTGTAAAAATATTACTTAATAAAATTTTAAGCTGTAAAAACGATTGTGATGATGACGAAGACACCAACCAATTAAGGACGCTATCACATTTTTTCACAAATATCAGCGATTTTCCGGTACCATTTTAAAGAATTAGGAGTCTTACTGCGAGGATATTTTGGTTTCAAATGAAAGATAATTTATTCATCTCCACGTCTATACCATAAAAATGTTATAGCCGCAAATACAAAATTTTCACATAAAATACGTTTTAACCATCACAATAATCGCAAAATATAAAAAAATGGGGTCTGATTAGGTACCATTATATCTAAATACACTGAATTAAGGAAAATAAATATACAAAAAAATGATGCTTTTTTAGTCCCCTATAGGTACGAACAGCTAAATATTTTATATAAAATTATGTAACATTTCCATTTATAAGAAAAATAAAAAACGCTCTCAAATTTCTTCATACATTTTCGCCCTATCAACAAAGCGGAGAGAGTCGTAACGCCACTGTACAAGGCGCGCTGATATTTAATGTTATTTGAAAGTCCTTAACGTCGATATTCGTACTGACCTGCTAATTTTTGTCGTAATTTTTGTGATGGCGTCCTTAAAGGCAAAGAAAATGTTTTAAAAGAAAAGAATGTTCTTGTAATAAATAAAATTTATAAAGGGTAAGTAAATTCTGTTGTTTTATTTTAATTTTAAATGTACATCTAATGCCTGAAAAAGACCTGTAAGTAATACTAGAATCCATAGTACTAGTACCGTCGTAAAGGTCGGGGCGGGTTGGTCAACTTCGCTGCGTACGCCCGTAGATGTCTGCCTCTGCGGCTGCCCGCGCCGCGTACACAAAGCAAACGCCGTCTGCGTTGCTGCATCATGTAAACTGGTTTGTGTGATCCACGGCGGGCAGCCGCGGACATGCGTCGCCAGTGTCCGCTGGGCACCTGCGGCGCGGTCTTTTTGCCCGCCGTGTGCGTTGGTAATATAGGATTCCCTTTGTGCTATCGTTCGCGGCGAAATTGACCGGCCTGCCCCGCCCCGTCGTCTGCAAAGCGCCTTAGTTATAACTTATAATTAACTTACTTGTTCATAAATTACTGTATTGAATAAAAACATACAATATAAATAAAACATACAATTTTATACAACAATATATTTATTTACAATAGAAAAAGAACCATAAAATTTTCATTATCAACATAATATTATTATCCCTTCAACCATAAACCTAATAATTATTTAAGACAAGGGTAAAATTTTAAACTTCATCGTAATAGTCGTAAGTGTGTTTTGGACCCATGAGAAGTGACAACTTCGTGCAAGTTACAGCAAGGAATTGATGCAAACCTATATATATATATATATATATATATATATATATATATATATATATACGCAGTATCAGAACGGTAAAGACATAATATCTAAACTATGTATATACAAAAATTACACAATCATTCTAACCTTCCACTCTGTTTTGATACGGATTAGTTCCCGAAATTGTGCGAGTTTCTTACGCCGGTTTTTCACGCCGTAGTTGTTTATGAATAATTGGTAAGAAATGTATTATGGTAATGTATGATACTATACTTCAACTAAAATGTTAGAGTTATAGGTACCTAACAATATAATACAATTCGTCTTCTAAAGTTGAAACAATGACACAATAACTCACTCTTCCAAAAACTTTACGAGATAGCCCCAATGCACCTTATAAGTAGGTACCAAATGTACACCAAAATACGACATTTTTATGCACTTGTAAGTTTAGGTATCTATGCCAATAAGGTTCGTTGTTCTTTCTCTATTGAATAAAAATACAATTTTATACAACTATATATATTTATTTACAATTTTCGGAACAGATGTTTAGCAAGCCAGCTGCAAATGCTTGGTTTTATTGTACATACGTTAGATTTATTTATTTGATTGTGTTTCGACGAAAAGTGTCAAAAGTTAAAGGGTTATCATGTACTACGGTAAAATATAGTTAGATATGCAAACATATTATTACAGCAAAACCGTGGCAAATGTTGCAAAGGAAATGACACACGCACACATTCTCTAAAGATAATGCCTGATGCCTTTAGACCCAATTTCTCCAACCTATGTTTGTTAAATCCTAACGAGGCATTACTTAACGGAGCTTAGAAAATTAAACAGACTGTTAAAATACTTATTTCCCACAGTAAACATTTAACGGACCTCCATAGCAGGAATTAAATTTAACACCGTGTTAGGTGATTTAACATGACATTAGGGCATGGTGGAACGCTCGATAGCTCTAACAGGCCGTTAACTGATTTAACAAGCCATTATTTATTTAACATTGCTTGATGAAACTGGGTCTTAGATTGGAGATTTTGTAAAAAGGGAGATCGCAGACGACAGACTTTTGTGATAACAAACATAAAAATTGCAATGTAAAGTATAAAAATGTATAAAAATTGAAAAGGCATATCTAAAAAATACACAATCACACTAACCTTCCACTCTGTTTTCATACAATACCAGTCATACGAATGTGACTTAGCAATCACAATATGCGAATGTGAGTTTCTTACGCCGGTTCTCGCCGAGTTGGTTACCTAAATTGTGCAAGTTTCTTACCCCGATTTTTCCCGCCGTAGTTGTTTATGAATAATTGGTATTATGGTGCAGGTGATGTATGATAAGCTTTAAAGCAATCCTCTACACACAGTGGCACGCGACAGGATTCGCAACAATAGGAGGTTCTTATGTTTTTTTTGCCATTTTTCAGGCAAACAAAACAGCGCTTCCTGGATCCCAATGAGACAGGCCAATGTGTGGAGTGGACAAATCTATTAGGTTGAAGGTGCGTAGATCTACTGCTAGACGCAGTATATCTACGGGTTTGCGGACAATGTGATAGATGTTTTGAAAGGATGGTATCTACAAGTTGAAGGCGATAAGCTAAATGATCATGATGTTTATGAGTAGATGATTCTACAAGAATGCGAGAGTTGAGAATGGATACATTGAGAAGGCGTTTGAAAAGTTTCATGTACCATTTTTTGCAACGTTTCCTTTCTAATAAATAAGGCTCCAACATCTGATCTTTTAAGTCTACACCCCCCATGTATTTATTGTAGTCCAGCACCACTTGTGGTTTAAAGGCTACTGTCCGAGATAATGGTCTAGAAGAGACTGTAGGCAAGGCTGTAGATGAACCATGACAAGTGGAAATCATGGTCACTCGTTTCTTGTCTTGCCATGATAAAACAGTGACATCGCCTGAATGTCTGGCGATGTACTCTCCCCTATTAAGAGGAGCCTTATTTATTACAATGGGAACATCGCGATGGGAAGATCTCAAAGTACCAACGCAGTCGGTACCATTGAGCTTCAGAAATCTAGCTAATAGGGGTGAATTGTACCAATTGTCCATAAACAATCTATACCCTTTGTTTAGTAGGGGACTGATGAGCTTTTTTACAACAGCCGCGCTTTTAGGCACTCCGGGCGACTGCTCCAGATCTGTTGCAGATTGTTTACCGGTGTAAACGATGAACGACCACAGGTAACCGGTGGTGCTCTCACAAAGCTCGAACGTTTTGATCCCAAACTTAGAAGCTTTGTTCCGAATATACTGTTTGAATTTCAATCTGCCTTTCCAAAGTGTAAGGCTTTCATCTATACAAATGTCTTTACTTAAAATATAATTTGATTTAAAAGCTGAATTTAAATGTGTTAATATTGGTCTCAAACGGCGTAATCGGTCCAAGCTTCTGGCGCCAGTGTTGGAGGGATTTTTGTTATCCATAACGGGGTCGGAATCTACAAAATGTAACGCTCTACTTAACATTTCATACCTTCTTCTTGTAAAGATGCGTCTGAAAACTTCCGTTTTCAAGAGAGGATCGACAGAAAAACAACTAGTAGCAGTTGGCAATCTGACGATCCCCAACATCATCCAGAACGAAAAGAGGCATAAAATTTCGTGCAAATTTGTGGGGAACCAATCAGCCTGGAATGAAGCAGAAGAAATTTTCGAAGCATAAAGGTTCGTTTCGGCCACTATTAAACCTAAGACCTCATCGCTCCAATAGGAACGAAATGCGTCATAGGCTGAATCGAAATACCGAACCGAACCAGTACGATTTGGCTGAAAATTGTGTTCTTGACCTTCAAAGGTATCCATAGGATACCATTCAAAGTCAAAGTTCTGGCGTTCCAGACTATAGAGAGCATCGGCACCATCACTGGCGTCGACAAATTCATCCTCATCTTCGCTCTCACTAGCGACCCTTCCTCGTTCAGTACTATCGACCACGGCATCACCTTGCAATCTCATCTGTCGTCTCCTCAATACATCCATCGCCAAACTTAACAATTCGGGAGGAACGTCGTCATCGTGGAGCCATATTTCACGCAGTGGCTGTCCCGTCTGCCACCGCCGTCCTCCTCTATGGCCCCGGTTCGGATACTCACCCCCGCGTGCACTCTGTCCTCGCACACCCCTGACTCCCCTTCTACCACCCCTTCTCCCAGTCGTTCCTCTTCTATTGCGTTCATCTCTTCCACGCTCACCTATTACATACAACGGGTGGGTATCCGGGGCAAAAAACTCGTCGCCCGGCGTCTGTTCGTCGAGCGGTGTACCAAACTCATCGAACAGCAGAACCAGGCCCTCTGCTGGCACCGTGATAGTAGCACTATGAAAGCAAGAAAAAAAAAATTAATTGATTTATACGCAGGTATAAATTACTCGCGAACAACACACAATAGCACACTTACGATTCTGACGAAAACGACAATGGCGATCGTGACCTCTCTCGGGACACCGCTCGTCGTGGAGGCGTCGTTGGGTCGTTCTGACAAAAAAATTAAAAAGTTAATACGTAAAAATCTATACTAATATTATTATAAATGCGAAAGTATCTCTGTCTGTCTCGCTTTCACGCCAAAACTACTGAACCGATTGTACTGAAATTTTGTACGTTGTGCTACTTTTCAACTGGAAAAGGGGTTGTAAGGGGGTGAAAATACGTAAATTAGTTCAAATTAAGTTAGTTCCAAAAATTCATAACAGATGGCGCTAAGAGTCGTCTACATCGCGCTATCGATTGCTCTTACGTGCTTCTATAAGAGGCGGTACCATCTCAAGTTACATGTTTCGATTCTTAAGATTGTTTTACACGCTTTTATATAACTGACTACTCAGTACTTTATCTATGCAGTAAAGTTGTGTAATGGGGGGCTAAATAAGTTTTAAAATTTGGCATAAATAAAGTTTAATTTAAAATAATGAAATATTATGTGCACACTGCACAGCTGTTTTTGGGTATTGATTTAAGGAGTACTATTAAGTTTATATTAAGGTTTTAAAAAGCTTTTAAATTTGACAACAATTTTGTTGACACCGCGCGCTATAAACTGAAGTCCACGCGGACGAAGTCGCGGGCAACAGCTAGTCCTATATAATCACTATCGCAAACCTAACACAATAACCAATGCATACCATTCGCGACAGCCTCTCGCGGCGCTCCGGGGACGTGACAGAGTGTAGTGGAGCCTCGACCAGTGAGATGTCTCTATCGCTATCTTCACCCTAGGCCAACATAAAAAGCATGAATACACTGTAACCCATGGGTTTTATAAATATTTATAACCACATACTATATAAAACCCAAAGAATTCTATTTAAACTGAGGTAGAAGTGCGAAATGTAATTTGAAAAGCAATCCTAAAACAATACACTCAAAACATTACTCACACACAGAAACTAAAAGTATCTACGTTGTCAAGTGCGAGATGCCAATATTATTTTGTAACAAGAGTGACAAGGATGCAGGCCTATGACATTCGGTCATACCGAACGCTTCAAGCGTAACTCCCCGAAGATCAAACGCCCGAAAGTACTGACATGTAAAGTACTACAGTGAACCAAACACTTTTGTTGCGCTCCTTCGCTGGGACTGCACCCCTCTGTTCCTATGTTCGACGATTTGGTCTGTTATATTTTATCAGTGGAGTAACAACAACATTGAAGTTAATATTGAATATTTTATCCCAGAACAATCTTAGGAAATTAATACAAAACACATTAACGTCACTCTTTCACATTCTAGGCTAAACTCTTCCTTCGTTTATGTCCTAAAAAATGTTGACTTAAGCATGTTAACTTTATGGCTACCACACACGCTACGGTCTACCGGAGAGGTCATCTGCAGGTATGCCTGCGCAGGTGTCACTCGAAAGAATTGATCCTCGATTTTGCGCTGGTCGAATGCACAGGTAGACCTCTCCGGTAGACCGTTGCGTGTATGGCTAACATTAGACTGTTTTTAATTGTTTATTATTGTTTCTTTTTCTAGTTCATTTGATCTGTTATATTTTACCAGTGCAGTAATATTTTGGTTACTTGAATTTTAATATTTTATTCCTTTGTTAATGTCCTAAAAATTATATTCAATAATCCCTATACCTACAAGTAAATAATATGATTTATTCAAACAAGAACCTGTTTTATGCAATTTACCGTATGCATGGTCGGTAGTCTGCAGATTACCTAGATATTCTGCAGATTATTTAGTAATGTAAGAATAGAATCAATTTTGTGCACTTTAACTGACTCACCCAGATAATTTGCAGGATACCGCGTTAATCTGCACTCTAACTGGCTTACGCAAATTAACGGAAACATATACATACATACATACATACATACATACATACATACATAGCCTGTAAGACACAACTCTTACATTTTGCTTTGCTGTAGCCAGGTAAAAATTATTCATCTATTGTGAACAACTATGATAGTTACCTGTGAAAGGTAATCCCTGAATATTTATTTGTATATTTTTTACAAAATCTTATAACACAAGATAGCATTTTGTCCTTTGATTACATTTAGTATCTGAAAATAAACTAAGTTTGTTTTAAAAATTTCTTTGCTAACTGTACACACTCGCATACGACCGTCGCGTACAACGCGCCAGTGAAGACTGACTGCAACGGTGTGAATTAGCTCTATTGGAACGGCGGAACATTTGATGCGTATGGCATGTCTACCTCAATTTAAATAGAAGTTTTTGATAAAACCATTATCACTTCAAAGAGTTCTGGCAGTGAATGGCGCGAGGGTGGACGGCTAGCCCTCGTGTTGCAAGTTTCATACTAAAACATAAATAAAATAAAAAAGCCTTTATTCCCTATAAGTTACACAATGTTTTAAAATTACATTTATATTTGTTACTTTTACTACTTTTTAACTCCACGTGGCTTGGCGTGGCACAGTGGATACTCAAGGTAACACAGCCCAGACGGACCCTGGGAGCAAAGCGGCAGATTTTTAAGGTAATCTCATGTCATCCTGACACCCTGGCCCGTCAGTACCTGTGTCCCCAGAACCTCCACTGTTCCCTGCCGAGCCTTCTTGTGTAGTATAGGTCCCTTGTCGTGTTAAGGCCTCCTCCATGTTTTTCTGTCTTAAGCCAGTTTTTGCCTGCTGTCTTTACTAGGTCATCTGCCCATCTTTCTTTTGGCCTGCCAACCCTTCTTTTTCCAGCAGGCTTCTCCCACTCAGTGGTTTCTATGGAGAATGTTACCTAATTTTGATTATTAGCAGTCCATATTCTGTCAAAAATAATAAATACTAGTGAAAGAATTACTTGGATACGTTAATTAGTTTCCGATTTATAAGCAAAGCAAGTTGTAACTATACGACGCGGGCGCCCGGTTACAGTGTGACGTCATATCACAATTGTGCCGCGCGGGCCACATACAATAAACGTGTATTTTGGCTTTTAATGTTCTTCGGCAACAGGTAGGCACTTGAAATTTTCACCAAGGCCTTAATTATATGTGTACTTTAATAATTAATCTTAATCTAAAAATCTTACTTTTTGGTAAGATTCACTTGGAATACTTCGTTATTTATCCAAAATCACTATGAGTTTCCATTCGAAATACTTCAGATTATGAATCGAAATCACAATATCATCCAGATAAATATGCGGTTTTAGTATAAATAGCGAGGAATTCCCTCGATTACTTATGGATCCCTTCACGAAGTCACCTTACCTTTTTTATGAACATGGTACCAAATTCGGATTAAACCCGATACAATAGCGAAAAAATCTTGAAAATCGGTGCACAAACGGCGAAGTGTTCGTTGAACATACAAAAAAAATATATAAACAGACGAACATAATATAACCTCCTCCTTTATGGAAGTCAGTTAAAAAAATACAAATAAATAATCGGCCAAGTGCGAGTCGGACTCGCGCACGAAGACTTCCGTACCGCTACATAACAAAAATAGGCCAACAATTGTGATTTTTGTATGGGAGCCACCCTTAAATTTTTAATTTATTTTAATATTATTATTAATTATTAAAGTACACATATAATTAAGGCCATGGTGAAAATTCCAAGTGCCTACCCGTTGCCGTTATTGATAAAGAGCAAAAAAGCCAAAAAATCACGTTTATTGTATGGGGCCCGTACGATGCAATTGTGATATGACGTCACAGGCGGTCACGGGACTTTTAGCGGGACTCGATATTTTTCGAAACTTTGAATGCCTATAAAATCAAAACTACTTGGTATTTTTGACTACAAAAAAAAACTAGTGTATTTGTATACATACAGGCTTTACTGTAACAAAATTTCAAGCAATTTGGCATACCTAGTAACATTCTCCATTGTCCATCTGTTATCGGTATACCTAGAAACATGTCCAGCCCACTGCCATTTCAGTTTTAGAGCTTGTTTTAGGGTATCTCTTAGTTTTGTTTTGTGTCTAATTGTTTCGCTTCTTACTTTTTGTATTTTCCTTATATTTAGGATGCTCCTTTCCATAGCTCTTTGGGTTGTTATTATCTTTTGCTTTGTAAATGTTGATAAAACCCATGTTTGGCAACTGTAAAGCAGGCTGGGTAGCACGTAGGTATCAAGTACTATTTTTTTCAGGTTTATTGAGTAGTCTCCTTTTAGGATTTCTTTGAGGGACCAGATTTTTTTTTATATTCTGTCTTCTTTCTACTTCGTCTATGTTGTGAGTCTTATGAAATGATATTTGTTTTCCTAGGTAGGATATAATTATCAACATATTCTATTATTGTGTTCTCGGTTTTTACAGTTCGTTTAATGCTGTTAGTCATGACTTTCGTTTTTGAAGCTTTCGTATCTAGTCCTATCTTTTTGCTTTCTTGGTTTAATGAATCCAGCATATTTTCCAGGTCTGATGCTGATTCTGATAGCAAGACTATGTCATCTGCGAATCTAAGTTGGGTTAAGTATTTCTTGTTTATCTTTATGCCTTTGCCATCCCAGTTGATGTTTTTAAATATGTTTTCTAGAACCACAATAAATAGTTTCGGTAATAAGGGATCGCCTTGTCTTACGCCCCTCTCTATACTGATTAGTTCACCTTTCGTTTCCAGTCTTACTCTACTAGTACTGTTTCTGTATATGAGTTTTATGATGTTAATATATTTCGAGCTGATGTTAAGCTTGTTTAATGCGGTCCATATTGAGGCGTAGCTGATGCTATCAAAGGCCTTGCTGTAATCTACAAACCCGAGATACAGCGGTTTGTTAAACTCCTCGTATTTTTCAATTACTTGTTCTAAAGCTTAAATATGATCTAAGGTACTGAAGCCAGAACGGAAGCCGGCTTGTTCTATAGGTTGTGCGTTGTCAATAGTTTTTGAAATACGGTTTAGGATCAAGGATGATTATTGATGTCTTTTGGATTACCTTTTTTGTGTAGGAGGATGATATCTGATGTATACCATTGGGTAGGTACTATCTCAGTTTCCAATATTAAGTTGAACAAATCGATAAGATGGGTAAGAAGCACTGAAGCTCCAAGTTTTTTTTTTATTAAATGAGGGGGCAAACGAGCAAACGGGTCACCTGATGGTAAGCAACTACCGTCGCCCATGTTTTAAGGCTTCGTTGGTAATGCCGTCGGGACCTGGACTTTCGTTTGTTTTAAGATTTTTCAACAGTTATAATACTTCATTTGTATCTACTATAAGTTCTGTTTCTGTGACGTCACTTCTATGCTCTTCGTCACTTCGAGGTTCTACTAAGTTTTCTTCCCTTTTTTTGTATAGTTGTTGGAAGAAAGTTATTGCCTCTTGTAGAATTTCTTGTCTGCTTGTAGTTTCTTTGTTTTGTCTGTCTAGATTTTGTATCCATGTTTTGTGTAGATTTAACTCTTTTAGACCTCTTTTTGTGCTCCTGAATTTGTTTAGGTTTTCAGTAAGTATCCTTTGCCTATATTGTTTGTTATCTCTTTTTATTGCCTTACTCGTCTCCTTGTATAGTTTACTTAGCTCTTGTTTAATATTTTTATCTTTATGTTCTTTTGTTTTCAGTTCGTTTCTTTTTAAGTGTTTCGTTGCTAAATACATTGTGTCTCGTTTTTTCCTGTCTATCGGTGACAAGACTCTTTTTTATTGCTTCTTCCAGTGTGTCGTAGTATGCTTGTACGTTTGCGTTATTATCTAGTTTGTTTTCTATGTTTAGTTTTAGGTTGTCTTTGTATTGCTTTATTTCTTCGTCTGTTCTAGGGATTTTAGGTTGAGGTTTGAAGTTCTTTCTGCTTTTCTTAGTTTGTTTTATGGAGAGAGTTATTCGTATTAGTATGTGGTCCGTCCAAAATTTTACATTGTTAAGAACTTCGTATTTATGTATAGATTTTGGGATATTTGCCATTATGTAATATATTTCGTTCTTTGTTTTGTCGACGGGTGATTTCCATGTCCATCTTCTTTGAGGTTTCAGTTTATAATATGTGTTAATTATGGAGAGCTTATATTCTTGCGCATGGTTTATGAGACTTTCTCCCCTTTTATTTCTGATGCCTAGGCCAAATTTTTTCATAATCAAATTTTCTTCAGGTTTTGGTTGTCCTATTTTTGCGTTCAAGTCTCCTAGTAAAATAATTTTACTGTCGGCTAGAGCGTGAGCTCGTTTAAGATCGTCGTAGAACTTTTCTAATTCAATGTCGCTGTAACTCTCCGTTGGTGCATATGCCTGTATTATCACAGAATATATTATATTAGTAGTACCAACAGAATTCCCACTTGCGAAACCCGTTTAAAGAAATACCGACTCATGCTACGATACTATAAAGTTCAAATTCCGACCGCGCAGTGCTAGGTGCCTACAATTATATTAACCTACATGTCCGCTCTCATTTTATTGCGTAAGAGGTACCCTTTCTGACGAAATCAAGATTGTCACCTTTTAGAAAATAAAATAATCTTGTTTTAATTACTTTAAGCTATGTCCACACTATGCGCTGTCGTCTTCAATTTTCGTCATCTTCTTTCATTCAACTTTCATTTTAGCGCATTCAATAATTGAATGCGTCAACGAACGCAACGCCAAATGTCATTTTTAATAACAAAGCGAAAGTTAGATACGGTTAGAGGGCATGCGTCGCGCTCGCGGGCTCGCCTCACATTCGCTGTTGACTGCGCTATAACGGCATGCGTTATAGCGCAGTCAACAGCGAATGTGAGGCGAGCGAAAGAAAAGAAAGAGAGAGGCTTGACGAACAGAAAAAGGTACAGTGTGGGCAAAGCTATAGATAGCTACTAATAGCAAACTTTTTTATGGTAATAATCAAATTCCAGTAACCCAATGTATATTATATACTAGCTGTTGCCCGCGACTTCGTCCGCGTGGGCTTTATAGTTGTTCCCTCACGATTGAGTCGCTTACGCACAAATCAGAAAAGTATATTGTGTGGGAACCGCACATTTTTCCGGGACAAAAAACATTCCTTGTCCCAGATTCAAATTAGTATCTCCAATCTCCATGCCAAATTTTATCAAAATAGATTAAATTAGGTATAAATAGTTTAGGCGAGAACCAATAAAAGTTTATTGTGCGGGAACCGTATATTTTCCGGGATAAAAAGTACCCTTGTCCTTTCCCGAGACTGAAAGTATTGCCATACCAAATTTCATCAAAATAGATTGAATAGTTTAGACTTCAGGCGAGAATGATAAAAGTTTATTGTGCGGGAACCGTATATTTTCCTGCATAAAAAGTATCCCTTGTCCTTTCCCGAGACTAAAAGTATTGCCATTTGCCATACCAAATTTCATCAAAATAGGTTAAATAGTTTAGGCGAATATAATCATAAAAGTTTATTGTGCGGGAACCGTACATTTTCCGGGACAAAATTAGTATTCCTTGTCCTTTCCCGAGACTCAAAGTATCTCGATGCCAAATTCCATCAAAATAGATTGAATAGTTTATGCACAAATCATAAAAGTATTTTGTGCAGTAACCGTACATTTTTCCGGGACAAAATGTATCCTATGTTCTTTTTCGGGACTCAAAGTATCTTTATACCAAATTTCAGCAAAATGGGTCAAGCCGTTTACGCGTGCGGTCGTGACCACGCGAAATATAACGTTCCGCGCAGCTTCGCCCGTGTAAATAAGATATTTCACAGACAAATTAGTCCACTAAAAATAGCCTATGAGCCTTCACGTGGTCTACTTCTTACCTGTGCCAAATAACAGATAAATTTCTCCAATAGTTTTTTTCCACATTTTCCTCTATTTCTTCGCTGCTTTTAGTCTGAGCGTGATAAAATATGGCCTATAGCCTTTCTCGATAAATGGGCTATCTAACACTGAAAGAATTTTTCAAATCGGACCAGTAGTTCCTAAGATTAACGCGTTCAAATAAGCCCTTTCAAATAATTTCCCCAATTTTTTCCACATTTTTCTCTATTTCTTCGCTCTCATTAGTCTTAGCGTGATAAAATATAGCCTATAGCCTTTCTCGATAAATGGGCTATCTAACACTGAAAGAATTTTTCAAATCGGACCAGTGGTTCCTGAGATTAGCGCGTTCAAATAAGCCATTTCAAATAATTTATCCCGTTTTTTCCACACTTTCCTCTATTTCTTCTCTTTTATTAGTCGTAGCGCAATAAAATATAGCCTATAGCCTTTTTCGATAAATAGGCTATCTAACACTGAAATAATTTTTCAAATCGGATGAGTAGTTCCTGAGATTAGCGCGTTCAAATAAGCCCTTTCAAATAATTTCCTCCCGTTTTTTCCATACTTTCCTCTATTTCTTCGCTCCTATTAGTATTAGCGTGATAAAATATAGCCTATAGCCTTCCTCGATAAATGGGCTATCTAACACTGAAAAATTTTTCAAATCGGACCAGTAGTTCTTGAGATTAGCGCGTTCAAACAAACAAACAAACTCTTCCGCTTTATAATATTAGTATAGAATAGTTTTATATTCGACTAGCTGTTGCCCGCGACTTCGTCCGCGTGGATTTCAGTTTATAGCGCGCGATGTCAACAAAATTGTTGTCAAAAGCTTTCATAAAAAACCCTGGTACCCCCCTTAAATCAAAACAGCTGTGCAGTGTGCACATAATATTTTTTTTCTTAAATTAAACTTTATATTTTATGCCAAATTTTAAAGCTTATTTAGCCCCTCAATTACACAACTTTACCCATAAACTATTTATCATTGATAGGTTTAAGGTTACGTCACTGCATAGATATTTTACAAAGGGACGGTCTACTACAGACGCAGGCGTTGAATTGATCAGTAGTATTTTTAATGCCTGGGAGACGTCGCAGGATGCTCTAGGAGTTTTTTGCGATCTCTCAAAGGCTTTTGACTGCGTGCAACATAAAACATTGGTCAGGAAACTCTGTCACTATGGCATAAAAGGCACAGCACACGCCCTCCTAAAATCGTACTTGTCAAATAGAACTCAGAGGGTTGAGATAAATGGTAAAAAATCTGCTGGTGCTAAAATTGAAATGGGGGTCTATTATTAAACAGGGGTCTATTTTAGGACCCTTCCTATTTCTTATTTATATAAATGACCTGCCATTCTTAATCAAAGATAAACATAGGATAGTATTATTTGCTGATGATACATCGCTTACATTTAATATCAAACGGCTTAATGCGTGTTATGACGAAGTAAATAATGCTCTCTTAAAGATTGTACATTGGTTTAGCGTTAATAATCTTTTACTCAATAGTAAAAAAACCAAATGTATTAAATTCACACTGCCCAATGTACGGCAAACGGAAACCAATGTGCTTTTAAATGGTGATGTAATGGAACTAGTGGATACAGCTGTATTTTTAGATATAACACTAGATTCCAAGCTTCAGTGGGCCCCTCATATTGCTGGGTTGGCCGACAGACTCAGTTCAGCAGCATATGCAGTAAGTAAGATTAGACAATTTGCTGATGAAGCAACAGCACGTCTAGTTTACTTTAGTTACTTTCATAGTATTATGTCCTACGGCATTTTGCTGTGGGGCAATGCTGCAGATATAAATACAATTTTTGTGCTGCAGAAGCGAGCTGTTCGGGCAATCTACAAGCTAGCCCGTAATACTTCACTTAGAGAAAATTTTAAGGAAACTGGAATCTTAACTGTTGCTACTCAATATGTCCTATCAAATGTATTATATGTTAAAAAGAATATATATGAATTCAAGAAAAAATGTGATACCCATGGGAGAAATACTCGTAATAAACATAAGCTTGAAATTCCGGTGACTAGACTTACTAAAGTCAAAAATTCTTTTAAAGGTCAATGTATACGCCTTTATAATAAGATCATAGAAAACGTTCAAAATCTTTCAATTAATAAATTTAAAAAAGTTGTTAAAGAACGTTTGTGTACCAAAGCATACTATAAAGTTACTGATTTCATGAATGATAGTACACCGTGGGAATAAGGTCGCCCCCTGCAGAGCTGTTTCTGTATATTATTTTATTGTAATACTAGCTGTTGCCCGCGACTTCGTCCGCGTGGACTTCAGTTTATAGCGCGCGATGGCAACAAAATTGGTGTCAAAAGCTTTTATAAAGAAAACCCCTTAAATCAAAACAGCTGTGCAGTGTGCACATAATATTTCATTTTTTAAAATCAAACTTTATATTTTATGCCAAATTTTAAAGCTTATTTAGCCCCCCAATTACACAACTTTACCCATAAACTATTTATTATTGATAGGTTTAAGGTTACGTCACTGTATATAATATAAAGTACTGACTTAGTAATAACGAAAAAAAGAAATAACAATCGAAAAAATCGAAGCTCGAATGTATAATGATACCACCTCTTATAGAAAGATGTTGGGCAAGCGTTAGCGCGATGTAAGAGACGCACGGCGCCATCTAGTATGAATTTTTGGAACTAACTTAATTTTAACAAATTTTCGTATTTTCACCCCCTTACAACCCTTTTTTCCAGTAAAAAAGTAGCCTATGTCCTTTCTCAGGCTTTAGACTATCTGTATACAAAATTTCATTACAATCGGTTCGGTTGTTTTGGCGTGAAAGCGAGACAGACAGACAGACAGACAGACAGACAGACAGACAGAGATACTTTCGCATTTATAATATTAGTATAGATTGTACACTTGTTGTATTTAGTTTTTTTTATTTAATCATAATGACATTGTAATTTTCTATCTTTTTGGTAAAAGATGGCCCCGTGCGAGTTTCTGACGCCGGTTCTTCTCGCCGGGTTAGTTCCCGAACCGGTGGTAGGCCCCGGTAGCATCTACGTTCGGAAAGTGTTTGAAAAAAACCTATTCTGAATAAAAAATTTTTACTTTGACTTTGACTTTTGATAGATAAAGTACTGAGTTATTTAATAACGTAGAATAGAAATAACAATCGAAAAAAAATCCAAACCTGAGTGTAAGCTGATACCACCTCTTATAGAAAGACTTTTGAGCAAGCGTCAGCGCGATGTAGGAGACGCACGGCGCCATATTATGAATTTTTGAAACCAACTTAATTGGTACAAAATTTACGCATTTTCACCCCCGTACAACCCTTTTTTTCCAGTAAAAAAGTAGCCTATGTCCTTTCTCAGGCTTTAGACTATCTGTGTACAAAATTTCATTACAATCGGTTCGGTAGTTTTGGCGTGAAAGCAAGACAGACAGACAAGCGACGAAAAAATCTTGCGCGTGCGTCAGCGCTCGCTTGTGAGTCCATAGTGATCTGTCCCACTAGAGGGGTACTTACAGTTCGATACCTAACCGCGCGAGTGGGATAGGCCTGGTATTATGGATATTTGGTCTTTTTCAAATTTCATTAGCAATAGTGCAACTCTCTCTGATATACCTTTGAAGTTGTCCTTCCAGATCTTTTTTATTAAAAAACCTGCACCATGGAGGCCCTTTGTTTCTCCAATGTACCAAAGAATGTAGTTGGCATATTCCTCAATTTGGCATCCTTGTAGTCTCGTTTCAGAGAGTCCCAGTATGTCAATATTTATCGAATCCAGCCCGTGTACAAATTCTAAATATCAGTAGGTTGTAGCTAGGGACCTGACATTATATTACTACTACTACTGGTCCGATTTGAAAAATTATTTCAGTGTTAGATAACCCATTTATCGAGTAAGGCTATAGGCTATATTTTATCACGCTAAGACTAATAGAAACGAAGAAATAGAGGAAAATGTGGAAAAAACGGGGGGAAATTATTTTAAAGGTCTTATTTGAACGCGCTAATCTCAGGAACTACTGGTCCGATTTGAAAAATTCTTTCAGTGTTAGATAGCCCATTGATCGAGGAAGGCTACAAGCTATATTTGATCACGCCAAAACTAATAGGACCGAAGAAATAGTGGAAAATGTGAAAAAAACGGGGGAAATTATATGAAAGGGCTTATTTGAACGCGCTAATCTCAGGAACTACTGGTCCGATTTAAAAAAATCTTTCAGTGTTAGATAGCCCATTTGTTGAGGAAGGTTATAGGCTATATTTTATTACGCTAAGACTAATAAGAGCGAAGAAATAGAGGGAAGTGTGGAAAAAACGGGGAGAAATTATTTGAAAGGGCTTATTTGAAAAGTTCTTTCAGTGTTAGATAGCCTATTTATCGAGAAAGGCCATAGGCTATATTTTATTATTCTACGACTAATAGGAGCGAAGAAATAGAGGAAAATGTGAAAAAAACGGGGAAAATTATATGAAATTGCTTATTATCTTAAGATTTTTAAGAACTACAAGAGCAATTTTTATGTTATTTGGCAAACATGAAGAATAGACCACGTTACGGGACATAGGTTATTTTTTGCGGAAAAATGTACGGTCGCGTGAAATTCCTAAATTACGCAAGCGAAGCCGCGCAGAACATCTATATAATATAATAAAATCGTAGGAAAGTCAATGCTGTACATTGAATATTTTTGTACAATAAATAATACTTGGGACGTGAATCGTGATCTACTATACTAACGCGGACGAAGTCGCGGGCAACAGCTGTTTGATAGTGTATGTTTATTGTCTCGGTTTCTTTTCACTAGTGCAATTAGCATTTATCGTAGCGGCTCCGGTGGCAGTTTTGAGTTGTTGTGTTTTACTATTGTTGGTCTGTGGTGCTTTTTGCGACGAAAAATATGGAAGTTTTTGTTTATTTTGCTCGGTGCGCTTGCATCTGTTTCTTTGTGTCTTATTTCAGAGTCTTTTGGTAAGTTTGTCGGTGATCTTTTTCTTTTCGTGTCAGTGTTTTCTTTCCCCTTTTGTCTACTATTTTCCCCATTATGTAGTGCTATATTCTTTTGATTTCTTTTCTGGCACGCTCTCCTTTATGACAAGCTTGTCATAGCGTATAAATGCTTGGTTTCCTTTCTTTATCTCTTCTTGTTGTTTGGTTATAAGATCTTTTCTGATTAATAATGTCTTTTGGAAGGTCTTCTGTAGCATGAATACCTGAAGGGAAATGCTTGTTATTCTTTAATATTTCGTTCCTTCTCCATACTAGCGTTAGTTCCACAAGTATAGATCTTGCATTGTTGCTTCCTTTCTTTCCTAGTCTGCGTGTTTCGCTTACTCCTTATCTGTCGAAATCCTCTATACCAGCTTTTTTCCCCATCTCATTTAGGGTTAGAAGCACAGATTGCATAAGCTTAATACTATCCTCTTCGAATTCTAGTACGCCATGTAATATGATGTTGTTTTTTCTTATTTCCCTTTCGAGGGAGCGGACTTTGCTTTGAAGTGTGGTTACTTTTTAATTTAATTTTAAGTTATCGTCCGTCAGTGGTTTCAGCTTCTCTTCTATTGTCGCCACCATATTTGATGTTATTTTTTTTTGTACGGCAAAATCATTTGTACTAAAACATAAGAGAAATAAATGTCCATGCAAAACAAAGCGAAAATAAATAAAAAATGCGTTACCAACCTCGTCTTCCAGATCCGTTTCAATCATCTCTGATCCATCGGATTCACCCTCTTCACCAGATAGTTCGACCTCATCTTCATATAAGAGCTCGAGGAAATCTGCAGGTGCCACGGGTGGGTCCTGATCGGCGCGCCAGTTTGACATGCTTTACAAGAAAACAAAAAGAAAAATCAATATCAAAACCAGGGTCCGAAATACCGGTAAAAATATGGTAATGTTACATCTTAACCCCTATTGAGTTTATCTAAAAAACCTAAGTGGCCCAGTTAGATCCACACTGTCTACACCTTATATTACTATAAATAATCGGTCAAGTAAGAGTCGGACTCGCGCACAAAGGGTTCCGTACCGTTATAGAGCGCAAATAGGGAAAAAATTGTGTTTTTTGTATGGGAGCCCCCCTTTTTAAAATATTTTATTTTAATAATTGTTAAAAAGTGTTACATATATATTGCCATTATGGATTATGAGCCAAAAAGACCAAAAAATAATGTTTAGTGTATAGGAACCCCCCTTAAATATTAACTTTATTTTGTTCTTACAAAACAAAATAATATTGATACAATGGATTCCCTCGCACATAGGTCTTGTAGGGAATAAGAAGGTAGCCATTTTAGCTAAAGAAGCAATAAATGATGGACTCATTTGTGAAAATTTTCCCCACTACACTAATTACATTTCTATTGTGAAACAGCTTTCATATAAAACTTGGAAGGAATATTTTGAAACAACATCCCTTACAAAAGGCATATGGTATAAAGTTATCCAATTGACTCCGCTTAAAATTCCCTGGTTTGAAGGTTCTTTGAACAGACAATATACGTCAATAGCTTTAAGGTTACAATCTGGACACATTCCATTAAATAAATTTGCATTTTTAATGCGCAAAGTGGCATCACCTAATTGTTTAGAGTGTGATAAGGTTGAGGACGTCCAGCATATACTGATGGAATGTGTCCGGAACGAAGTAGCTAGACAAGATATATTTTTTAGCTTAGATATAAATGTTTGTGATGTAAGCGTATTCTTTCCATTTCTGTCTGCTCCTTTATCTAAGGAAGCAATTGGTTGGTATAAATTAGTTTTGTTTGGTTTAAAATTAAGAGATAAAAATTAATTGTGTAGTATTTAAGAACGGCTCTCTACGAGAGTGACATGGTCTTTTTGTACCTAACTCTCTATAAAAAATAAAGATTAAAAAAAAAAAAATATTTTGTTCTTAGAATTTGTTGTGATAGCGGCACCAGAAATACATAATCTGTGACAAAAGTCTAGCTATAGCGGTTCTTGAGTTACAGTCTTTTTTTTTTTTGGCAGGGCCTATTACATGTTTTCCGTGGCTTCCGTCCGCAGCCATTACAGCCTGGAGACAGACAGACAGACAGACATCAAAGTCTTAACTCTCAGTAATAGGGTCCCGTTTTTACCCTTTGGGTACGGAACCCTAAAAAATACAGAAGTCTATACATATATGTATATCTGTAACTCTGCGGGTACCTACTTTATACGTCCGGACAACTAAATTCTGCGGACTGGAGAAATAGCCTTTTTTGTTTAGCATTCATATAATAATATTATATGAATGCTAAATAGCTGCAGTCATTCAGCAGTCAGCTGCAGCCAAATTGAGTTCAAACTTCAAAACAGTGTTGCCAACTATGGGGATTTCCCACTGAATTTAGTGGAAAAAAATAAATTTTGTAGGTTTTTTAGGGGGTAAAATATTTTGGGGATATTTTTGGGGGTAAAATTTTTGAAGAATGGAATATTTTTTCTAATAACAACCTTAAAAGCGGCTTTCGAATCTTTGCCGGGAGCTACCGCGACGGACGAAAATTCGAACGAAAAGCCACTTTATGGCATACGCTAAGTATAGGTTACATTTTACGCCGCCGGCGGCGGCAGCATGCAGTAGCATTTTATTTGAATTGTTACCGGTCGCGGTCGCTCACGGCAAAGATCCGAAAGCCACCTTTAAGATGGAACTGCCGCACAAAGCACATGTCTCTATAGTCTTTTGAGTTGTACCAGCAGAGGGCTGACAATTGACACTGCTGACAGTAGGCTGAGAGATTATTATATTTGTCGTTGTATGTAATGAAAAAAAAGATTGAAGTATTTAAAAACTGCTGGCCAACAGCAGCAGCCAAACAAACAAACGTGTTTGTTTGGCCTGTTGAAAGTGTATTACAGCGTTTTGAGCGCTTAGCAGGACCCCAGGTAAAAGTTTAGAATCATGCCCAACGATTTAGGGGGTGAACCCCCCCAGTACCAATTCCACACTCAGGAGCCCCCCCGTTATATCAGTTGACCTATTTCTGGGTGTTTTGGTCTAAGTTCCAACCTAACCTAACCTACTTTTGGACTTTCTGGATTGTGTTTGTTTTTGTTTTGGCTTTAAGGGGGCTGTGCCCCCGTCCCCCCCCTTTGGTATCCGTGGCTAAGTAGTACGACTGATCATCGTCTGTCATTTGACAAACGATGTTTGCCGACTTTTCTCATTTTATCATACAAATATTTGTTGTTAAAAATACTTATATTATTATCATTTATAACAAATAACATGAAATATATTTATATACATATTATAAGAATCATTAATAAATTATTACATTACCTACTTAAATTATTATTGTTATCCTTAACGGAACATCAAAGAAATGCCAAGTGACAAATCCCAGGCAAATAAAAGGAAAAAGAAGGAGAAGAAGAAGCTAAATATTTATTAGTGCGGGTGGCGGGTTATTGGCCAAAGTCTAAACCCATACAATTTCTAATAGAGTAGTGAATTTTGATAATTATTTTCTTAATTTTTATCAAGAAACCTTGAATTATATAGTTTTGGAATGATAAAATAATCATCCCCCACTCATCACAGCCTTGGGATGCCTTAAAAACACTTCGTAAACATCAGAGAATAGAAGACCTAACCCCAAAATTACGAAAATTTTAAATGCGAATTTCTCATAAACGGAGGGTCCCCTGAGGGTGGAAGTGGTACGGGGGGGTTTTCCTCATCTAACCTGTCCCTCCTCAACCCATCTCACCACCAAAATCGTTGGGCATGATTCTAAACTTTAGCCGGACCCCAAGTAATTTTAAATATTCTGATTTTTTGGGGAGTTTTGGTTGAAATTTAGTGGGTTTTGAAGTTGCTTTAGGGGGAAAATGTTTTGAGTACCTACATGCAAATGTTTGGAGTGACGCGACGGGACCGGGGACGCCGTTTTTGTATTGTTTTGACTTTAGAATGCATTGTTTGTCAAATTGATTTTGGTTATTTTACTAAAATTAGGCATAATACGACGATAAATAGTTTTGTAAACTAGTTATAATTACTTATTTAGGATTTTTACTTCATTTATTTACAAACTTATGAAAATCACGTCTGAATCGGTCCCATAGAAACCAATGGAAACCAATTTTTTCAAGTGAAATCTATAAGTTATTACGATGTATTCCTTTCAAATTATCATCTAAAAATACTTTTAATGAGTAAAATAAATTATGTACTAATACAAAACAGTACTTACATTCGAGAAAACCAGCAAAAACTTCGAACAAACAAACAAAATTAATAACTTCGAAATTAATTATTCACTAATCTTCTTCTTCATCTTTTAAAAATGGCCGACTCGGCGAGTTGCCAATGTCAGAGTGGCTCGAAAGACTTTGCTCTATATAGGAAGGTCGTGAAGTACAAGACGTGTACGGTTACATTTAACAAAATTACATATTTACAGGAGTTGATTGACCTAAAACACAAACACAAATGTTAGTAGAGACATCACAATCTAACTTCTTGACTTCTTGACTTTTATAGAGTGCACTCGGCATAATGGTCTCTACCAAATCAAAATACTGTGGCCGGTCCGCCATTTTATGTTCCGGTTCTCCGAGGTACATTAACTGTCAAAGTGTCGTATTATAGATATCGTAGATGTCGAAATTGAAAGAAAATATCGATATATCAATACAGCGATATTTGAAAAAATATCAATATCGGTCTCGATATATTGCAAAAAAAACATCGATATATCGATATATCGGTCAAATTTTTCGACCAATTTGCTTTTTTTTAAATTAATTTATAGTCCGTCAAAAAAGTGAAGAAATTTAAAAAAGTTTGTCCTTGGATCGGTATGTTTATATTTTTACTAAAATTTTTGTTATTTTACCGATGGCTTGACTTCGTACGTGCTAATTTAGTTAATAATTAGACAAAAAATAAGATTTGTGATAGAATAGAATATAACATGGCTTGATTTTCGATATTTAATCAACATAGAAATTAGTAGATTTGACGTTTAGTGATGTACTTTTTTATCGAATTTAAAAAATATAAGGTGAAGAATCTGATCATTTATTTAAAAATTTTTAACCTTAATCCGCCTCGTTATCTGTTTGACAACACATAATCATAACAAAATCAATGTCATTTCAATAGTCACTTTGTTTTCATTCTAATAATAATTTTACTCATTATGTAAACATCAAACTTCTATAACCCAAATTAAAAGTAATACAGCAGTTTATTTAAAGTATCGCTGTACTATAATGTTTGATGTTAATTATTAATTTATTACTAGCTATTTGACCGAGCTTTGCTCGGTATTCGATAAAACACGAATAAAATGACATTTTCTAAAAATGATTCCTAGCTACATCCATTTATCGCCCCCGAAATCCCCTATATACTAAATTGCATGAAATATATATACATTTATATATAAAAATTTAACTTCAACACTTTGAATGCAGAATAAAACTTCATAAAAAATAAAAATCTTGTTTACAGAAATAAACTCAAAACAAGAAGTTAGAGCAAAAGTGTCTTAAAAGAAAAATAAGGACATGGAATGAAAAAGTTCGTTCAAAAATATTAAAATTTTAAAAATATTATACTTAAAAGATTTGCAGGAGAGATTTGATTAACAATGAAAATTTCTGGAAGCATGTGCGGATACTGCGCGTTGTTGAGTGACCCAAATTAAGTGCAGTGTGCCCAAATACCCGTTAGATTTCGAGGCTAAGAAAATGACTGAAACTAAGTTCGATTCCATGTTCTCGTTCTACTGCTGACTAGGTATTCTATTTTTGATTTTAAATAAATTTGTAATTTTTTATATTTATCTTTTATTTATCTCCACGTTCATTTTATCTTTATTCTAAAAATATAAAGAAAAGTTCAGTACCCAAAGAGTAAAACGGGACCCTATGGGAGATCGCAGACGACAGACTTTTTGTGCGATCGAGTCTGCGATCTCCCTATTACTGACTTCGATGTCTGTCTGTCTCCAGGCTGTATCTCATTAACCACTATAGCTAGACTTCTGAAATGTTCACAGATTGTGTATATCTATTCCCGCTATAACAAAAAATACTTAAAACAAAATAAATTAAATATTTACGAGCGTTTACGCCGTTCACGCTCAATTTGGCTTAAAATTGTACTTTTCAAACTTGAATAAGTCATCAACCACTTATCTTTATAAAAATGTTGATTACTTATTTTTATAGGAAATTTCACTGTCCTTATAGTTAGTAGAGAAAAAAATACGATTTTTAGAGTATTTGTACATTCAATCTCGATACCTTAACAGAGATTTTCTTAAATTCCGTTTTGGTATCAGTTTCGAAGCTTTTAATTTACAAAACCAGCGACAGATCTAATTAGAAAAAAATAATAACCTATTGACAAGATCTTTAAGCAAATAGTTAGTAGAAAAAAATGTTTCATTTTGTTATATAACTATAAGAAATTTCAATTCAAAGAATGAGAAATATCAAGAATTTAAAACCTTATTTTTACCCTTTTAGCTTACTTATTTCAATATAATAATAGCTTCATATGATAGAAGAACACTTTAATTAAAAACATACTTTTTAAAAATCAACAAATATTTTGTCATTTTTTTTCTACAAATATTTTAAAACTACTATAAATCGCTGCGCGCAAAGCAATTCAAATTAGTCCGCCGCGAGGCTTGCTGAAGGAAGGACGTATCGCTCCGTGCTGCGCATGACCTTTGTTGACCCTTGTCGCGCATACCAGACTAGTGAACATTTATAGCGCGATCGAAAAATCTTGGTTCTTTGGTAAGAAAAATATTTTATTTTGTTGGTAAGTAATATATTATATTTTATGTATGTATTTTTTATGGCGGAAAATAATTTTACTATTAAAATACATTACATTACAGAACTAATGGGAATCAAAATGAAGATGTTTTTAGCAAAGAAAAGTAAACGCAAAAATGTAGAAAATTTGGAAAGTTTGGAAAAGGCAAGAGAGGCCAAAATGTTGCTATAATTATCACTGTTATCCTTACTTCAACTTATTTTTTCATTTAATTACTTACTTAGTCTTACAAATAACATGTTTTGTGTGCTTTCTGTTTGTATTTCAGGCAATATAAAAGTAAATCAACTGAAGAAACAATAACGGCAAAAGATGAATGTGAAAACCAACACGCAGAAAAGGTACCTTGAATTGTATTTGAATAGCAGTATTTTTGACTGACTTCCGAAGTTTAGTACAGTTAATAGAATAATATGTGCTAGTTTCATGCCTAAATCATATTTATCTGCAAAGCTGAAAGCTATAAGAAAACCTGAAAGTTTGCCTGTTTGTGACCTCTACAGAGAAAAGAACGACCAACAACTATGGAGTTTTGGTCGCGATTACTTAAAGAGGTATCCAGTTCTGATGGTCTATCTGACCTTCGAGGAAGAGTAAAGCTGAATTTCATAGCTTATATTATTTACAGTAAGTGTAGCAATCACTTCTTCCAGTGCCTGACATTTTTAACCGACTTCCAAAAAGGAGGAGGTTATATGTTCGGGTGTGGATAAATATATATTTTTAATTTTTATTTGTGTATGTTCAACGATTACTCCGCCGTTTGTGAACCGATTTTTGAAATTTTTGTTTTGTTGTATGAGGTTTCACTCCAATTTAGTTCCATTTTCACAAAAGTGGTGACTTGATGATGGGAACCATGAGTAATCAAGGGAACTCCACGAAATTTATATGAAAACATATAGTGATTTTGGTTTTATAAGAAGCATCCTAAGCATATGCTACCAAAACGCAAGATTTTGCACCGAGATATACTATGGTTCCGAAGATACTAAGAGAACTCCGGATCCCTTATAGATACAAGTTTGGGGGTTTAGGCGTTGTTTTAAGAACTGAAAGCATATGCTACTATGCAAATTACATTCATCATCAGCATCATCATTACCACGACAGGGTCACCAATGTCACAAAAATTTAACATAACAAATTCAACCTTAACTCCAGAGCGTAAGGCACACATTTGACATTACTTCTGTGAAGTAAGTTGCTTCGATAATATTTTTAAATGTAATGTACTTGTACTATTATCTATTCTGTGGTATTGTTTAAAATTATCTGCAGCTGATATTATATTTTGTATGTGTGACTGTTAACAAATTGTAATAACTAATAAGATACGTAGAATAATATGCAGGTGTGTTATTCTACGTAAGTATAGTACGGTACTATACTTATATATACGCGATGGTTTACTAGGTAAGTAACTAAAAAGAGATGTGTGAAAGGTGCGGATGAAAGGAAGGAGTTAATTGATAAATTTAAGGTTAGTATTACTGATTTATGTTGGTATGTAAGCATAATATCCTCACCTGCAAGTGATGCGGCAGTGTGTTTGTATAGGATATTTAATTAATTGTTAATCATACCTATAAGATACGATGGGGCTGGCATGCCATGTATGGCAAAAGCCCTTTATTTAAATAAAGATTAAAAAAAAACTAAAAAGAGTGAAATTATTATTTTTAACAAAAAATTAAAACCGAATTCCAAAGTAAAAACAATAATAACATCCATATTATATGAACTAAAAGTATTAAATAATTTTTCCTATCTAATAGTGCCTTTTTCCGAATTCGGCTAAAAATCAACTATTTCTGTACTCAATCTTCATAATTTTGAAGTCGGTGCCAGTTCCAAAAGTTTCAAATGTTCTGGCAGACTGAAGATTCAGCTATATCTGGTACCGACCTCAAAATGATGAAGATTGAGTACAGAAATAGTTGATTTTTAGCCGAATCTGGAAAAAGGCACTATTAGAAAGGAAAAATTATTTTATACTTTTTAGTTCATATAATATGGATGTTATTATTGTTTTTACTTTGGAAGTCGATTTTAATTTTTTGTTAAAAATAATAATTAACAGTTGTTTCCCACTGCCAGGCACCCTTAAACCTTCTTAAAGTATTAGACTTTGAGTCATGAGGGTGTCTGGCAGTGGGAAACAACTGTCAAAGATGTCCAGCACTGGAAGACGAGATTCCTCAACTAACTGCGAAGAATACAAACTATGATATTGAGCTTTACTCTTTCTCGAAGGTCAGGTAGACCTTCAGAACTGGATACCTCCTTAAGTAACCGCGAGTCGCGACCGAAACTCCATAGTTGCTGGTCATTCTTACCTCTGTAGAGGTCAGAAACAGGCAAACTTTCAGCTTTTATTAAATGACAAAAGTCTGGCTGTCGCTATATTTATGAATGCTTCACGACACATCAGTCTGGTCCCGTAATTGAGTATTTCAGAAAAAAATAATTATTGATTTTTTAAATGTATTTTAAAACCTTATTATTAATTATATTGATATTTAATGCAAAAAGCTTAAAAAATGTTTACAAAAAAATGTTGTCAAAATACATCATATAAATTCAAAATAACCATATGTTCCTATTTGAATATCAAGGAGTCACCTCGATTTCTCATGGTTTCCATCACCAGACCACCACTTTTGTGAACATGGTACCTACTCGGAACAATACAATGTACAACAAAAGAAAAAAATTGAAAATCGGATCACAAACGGTGGAGTCATCGTTGAACATACATAAAAAATATATCCACAGCCGAACGTCTAACCTCCTCGTTTTTGGAAGTCGGTTAAAAATAAGTGTAAAAAAAATATTATGATATTTTATGATATGTATTTAATTTAAGAATAAAATATAATATACTATGTGTGTTGTTTACTTTCAACGTTTACTTTCAATGTAAGGGCTGATTTACCAGATAGATTTTACCTGAGTAATAAATAAGTAACCTTATAATGTGTTATGTGTATATTATTTACCCCTATAAGAACCTCATGTCATAACATATCCGACGATTGAAAAATAATTCCAAACGAAAATGTGTATCTACTTTTCAATCGTCACCTTTTTTTGCCAATTAAAATTTATGATACCTAATTTGAAATATAAAATCTGTCAAAGTTGCATATTATTTATTTCTTATAGAAACTCAGGTAAAATAACTCGAACGGACTTTACTATCGATAGCAAAATACTATACTATCGATATCAAAATCAAATCAAAATCAAAAATATTTTTATTCGGAGTAATTTTTTTACAAAAACTTTACCGAACGTCGATACTACGGTGCCTACCACCGGTTCGGGAACTAACCCGGCGAGAAGAACCGGCGTAAGAAACTCGCACGGGGCCATCTTTTACTAAAAAGATGGAAAATTACAATTTAAAACATATACAGTACAACACGGTCACATTAACCTGACGCACCACTGGAATGTATATGCAAGCTTCGTAATGACGTCATCACCATGCGTCTAGTTAATTTGACTGTGTTATATAACAATATTATCACTAAGAGCTATTTACAATAGGAATTATGAAAAATATTCTAGTAGCCTATAAGAACCACCCTATTCCCAAGGTGTGTTGTCGTCGATGAAATCATTGATTTTATAATAAGCTTTAGTACACAAACGTTCTTTTACTACATTTTTAAATTTATTGATAGAGAGATTTTGAACGTTTTCTGGGATTCTATTGTACAGGCGTATACACTGGCCTTTAAAAGATTTGCTGACTTTGCCAAGTCTGATCACTGGTATTTCTAATTTGTTCTTATTTCTAGTGTTAAAACAATGATTGTCGCTTTTCTTTTTGAAATTATTTAAGTTCTTTCTTACATACAGTACGTTATCCAAGACATATTGAGATGCAACGGTCAGAATATTTATTTCCTTAAACTTTTCTCTTAAGGATTCACACGATGACATCTTATAAATAGAACGTATGGCTCGCTTCTGCAGCACGAATATTGAATTAATGTCCGCTGCATTTCCCCATAGAAGGATTCCATATGACATAATGCTGTGGAAGTAACTAAAGTAAACAAGTCGCGAGGTTTCTACATCAGTTATTTCTCTGATTTTTTTAACATCATATGCTGCAGAACTGAGCCTATCCGCCAGATTTGCAATATGCGGACCCCACTGTAATTTACTGTCTAAAGTTATACCTAGGAAAACAGTGGTGTCCACTAATTTCATTTTCTCATCATTTAATAATACATTGGTTTGTACTTGTCTAACATTTGGCAAACTGAACTTTAAACATTTCGTTTTGTTAGAATTTAATAGTAAATTATTAGCATTAAACCATTGTACTATTTTTAAGAGAGCACTATTTACCTCGTCGTAATTATATTGTTGTCGCTTCACATTAAAAATTAGTGAAGTGTCATCAGCAAAAAGTACTATCTCATGCTTATCTTTAACTAGATAAGGTAGGTCATTTATGTAAATGAGAAAAAGAAAGGGACCTAAAATAGATCCTTGTGGAACACCTAGCTTTATTTTACTACCATTAGACCTTTTAGAATTAACTTCAACTCTTTGCGTTCTATTTGCAAGGTAAGAACTTAACAGTTTTAGGGCTGTGTCCCTTATACCATAATGATACAATTTTCTGATTAATGTAGCATGTTCAACGCAATCAAATGCTTTGGATAGGTCGCAGAAGATACCAAGTGCATCCTGCGACCCCTCCCAAGCTTCAAATATACTACATAGAAGACTGATGCCTGCATCTGTAGTGGACCTACCTTTAGTAAAGCCAAATTGATTGTTATGTAACAAATTATTACAGTTAAAGTGAACTAGTAATTGATTTAGAATTATTTTTTCAAATACTTTACTAAAAGTTGGCAAAATAGATATTGGTCTGTAGTTAGCTGGGTCAGACTTAGTCCCAGCTTTGAAGAGAGGCATCACCTTGCTATGCTTCATTAGGTCAGGGAACACACCATTTTTAATACAATTATTAAAGACTAGAGCTAAGTGCGGGGCAATGATGTCAATTATAGATTTAATAACTCTTGTGGACATACCCCAGAGATCAGTTGTACTTTTAACATTTAGCGATTTGAAAGTCTTAATAATATCCCTGGAGTCGATTTCTTTAAAAATAAAATTGACATCAGATTCCTTGACATTTTCTTTAAGTAACCTTTCCGCAACTTCAGGTGAGGAATTTAAGTCTTTTGTAGTTGAGATCGGAATGTCAGCAAAAAACTTCTCAAAAACTGTCGCAACCTCAAGGTCAGAGTTGACCTTTTTATCATCAATATAAAGTTCAAGTTTAGAGTTACGACAGTTGACTCTTCCAGTCTCATCTGCAATAACTTTCCAGGTGGTTTTCACTTTATTTTTAGAGTTCTTTATTTTTTCTTTTATATGGAGGGCCTTCGCAGCTTGACAGACTTTTCTAAAAATTTTTGAATATTTCTTCACGTATATTTTAAAGGATTCACTAGTATTCATTGTTTTTTCATCATATAACTCATACAGTCTTTGCCTACTTACAATAATACCTGGAGTTGCCCAATTTCTGAAATTATTATTTTTATTATTTAAACTGACCGTTTTAGAAGTAAACACAGACTTGAATTCATTTCTCACTACTTTAAACAATGTATTAAAATCTTCATCTGGTTTATTTGACATATCTAAGCGCTGAAGACTTGAAACAAGTTTACTTCTAAATTTCTCAATACGTTTTGTATTTACAGGAATAAACTCAATCTTTTCTTCAGTATTACTATCACATTTAATGTTAAAAGAAGCTAACTGTCCACGATGATCAGAACTCAGAGCATTAATTATTTCTTTTTTACAGGGAGTAACATTTGTGTAAATATTGTCAATGCAAGTGGCAGTTGTTTCGCAAACTCTAGTTGGTTCATTAAATAAATTAATTAGGTTAAACGATTTTAATAAGGATGTGAATCTAATTGTGGTGCAATTTAAGTCTAACAAATTAATATTGAAATCACCACATACAATAATCCTTTTTTTAGATGCACATACTTTATTTAAAACTTGTTCCATTATTTCTTCAAAAGAGTCGTATAGACCTGATGGAGGCCTGTATACGCTTACAATAATAAGGTGGCTCAGCTCAATACAGGCTACTTCGATTATTCGTTCAGAAGAGAATTTCACAATATCTTTTCGTTCTTTAAACTTTAGCTTTTTATGAATTAAAATTAGAGAGCCACCTCTAATGGCATTTTCTCTGCTGAACGAACTTGCTAACTGGTGATTACAAAAGTTAAATATTAATTCGCAATTTCTAAGCCAGTGCTCTGTAATACACATAATATCTAAGTTATATTCATTTAAAAACAGTTCGATATCTAATTCTTTTCCTATCATCCCTTGCAAGTTCTGGTGTACAAAGTTAATATTAAAATTACAGTTACTTCTTTTATTTTTGGTAGTTTCCCGGTGGTGGGCACGTATATTATTTATATTTCTTAATACATTGCTAGAGTGAGCCTCTGTTGTCTTAGTAACTAATTTAAATCATTTGGAACATATTCCAAACTGTTATCTATACAGTTGTTTATAAAAGTTGAATGCTCAATAAAAGCACTGGATGGTTTAGCCAATTTGTTGGCTTGTCTTAGAACTAAAAAATGAAATAGCCATCTGGCTATATGTCTGGTATAAGAATGTGATAAGTAAAACTTATCATATGTTAGATTATTAAACCTAAAATTTAAAATATTATTAATATCAACCACATCTATTTGTGGGATATTGTTACTTAAAAGTATACAATTTTGGTTGGTGGCACTACAAAGTAGGCTGTTCAGCTTATATCTTATATGATTTTCTTTAATCTCGTGTGGCAGTTTTTTACTCGTCTCTTTAATATAAGGAAAGGTAAACAAAATAATTTTTCTAATATTTTCTTTATTACTTAAAGTGTCTATATAATCCAACATTTGTTTTTTGTTTAACTTTCCTCTTCTAGTAAAATATACATCACTAATCCTCTGATAGTAAAATATACATCACTAGCACACGCACACATTGACAGATCGAAAATGGTCACGCATTATCGGGTTATCAGGTGGTCTATACGACAGTATATACCTATTAAGTCTATGGTAGTAATAGTATGCTAAAATGTAATGGTAAATCATAATCAATAATAATAAATCGACTCGCATCGACATTGCATCTGCATTCCGCACGGATCAAAATCTTTTGATTTGACTATAATGAACCAACTCACGCACACAGTCGCACTTGCTTCTGTCTGAATAAAAGTGCACTGAATTACATGAAACTTGAAATTATGCGTATGACGTAAACGCTCTTAAGAGAGCCCCAAAATAAACGTGTTTTTTTTTTGCTATTTTTGCTTGATATCAATAATGGCAAAAGGTAGCCACTTGAAATGCTCACAAAATATTCAGTTGTATACATACTAAGTATTTTATTGAAAGATTATTCAAAATTCTAAGGCGTGTTTTGTGACGGTCGCCGGCTGCTGCCGCAACACAGTCACAGTTCTAACCTAACCTACTTTTGGACTTTCTGGATTGTGTTTGTTTTTGTTTTGACGGGGGGCTGCGCCCCCCGAGCCCCTCTTTTGTTTGACGACGGTCGCCGGCTGCTGCCGCAACACGCTCGCTGCGCTCGCTCGGCTCCCTCTGTGTTGTGGTCTAAGTTCTAACCTGACCTAACCAACTTTTGGACTTTCTGGATTGTGTTTGTTTTTATTTTGACCTTTCAGGGGAGCTGCGTCCATCCATTTCATAATCCCGTAATTTCTCCTCGAATATTTGTTGAAATTTTGATTCACTCGTCTGTGCCTCCATAATTTTTGTCTCTTTAATAACAATTGTAACTTTTATTAACTACTTTCTTTCCGAAAAACAACCACAAACACCTGCTAGTTGACGCCATATTGTAAATAAAACGCACCTAGCGCCGCAGCGGTGCGCGCTGAACTACTTCAATTAGACGGTGGCTTTTGAATCAGCTGTAGTGTTTAACGTTTTGAGCGACTAAAATATTCAATCTAAAAGCTAGCCGTGTGATTGAATGGCGTTGTTCAGTCAAAAGTCTAGCTGTTTGATTGAGCGGCTATTTAAGCCAGTCGGCTACGACATATATAACAGGACGCTATACATGGGCGTACCCAGGTTCTGGGCCAGGGGGGGGCAAATCACCCAAGTTCTGGGCCAGGGGGGGGCAAATTAGATTTTTCATAAGTTAGGTGTTTATAAAGAATAAAAAAATTATAATTTTAGTTTTAAAAATATTGTATTGCAAACAAATGGCAAAAATTCGTTCTTAATTTTTAATTTTTGTAGATAAAAGTACTAGATAATATACTTAGTAGGAACGTCAACATGATCCAGGGGGGGGGGGCAGCCCCCCCCCCCCCTCGGTACGCCCATGACGCTATATAAATATAACAGGACGCTCACTTATAACATCTTAGCTTATCGATATCCATCGAATATCAACCGAGTGTCCCATCGTCCCATCACTATAGACCGCCATGCTTAGTTCTTGGCAATATGGCACCGGCTACACTTTTTTGTAGTTATGTCACTTCCATGGTGTTTACAGTACACTACACACATTACTAGTTTATATTTGGTATACTAGCTGTCAAAGTCATGTGCTAACTTAGCCTAAAAATTAAAGTTGTAGGTACCGTAATTATTGTTTTTGTTTCATTATTTAGTTCATTTATCTGCCTATTAATGCAGTAAAAATGAAGAAAAAGACTAATGTACCTCGTCCAAAATTTCAAAATACCAGAAAAGCTTTAAGGAAGGAAAAACGAATACAGAAAAAGAAACGTCGACAAGAACATTCTATTAAGAAGAAAAATGAGATTAATTCTCCAGGAAAATTTGTAAGACCCTCAGACTATTCTGATCCAAAACCTCCTGTCAAAGTAAGTAATCTTACTATGATTAAAACCCCATAGGCTAAAGAAAATAAGGATGTTATTATCACCGTTAGTATTTTATTTAAATCACTCTACATAACTCTTCTTCGACGTTATAGACTAAGGGCCAGCCACAACACTACGTTGCGGCGTCGTATCGCAAAAACAACATCGCACAGAAATGCGATGCGTTGTTACAACGCAAAAAATTATTTGGAAATGTCGCTGACGCATCGCAAAGTTCCACGATGCGTTCTAAGACGTCGTAGATTTTACAATGCGGCGCCGCAACTCATTGTTGTGGCCTGGCCCTAAAGCAGTGTAGCCTGGCCCTAAAGCAGTGTTCCGCAAACTTTATGTAATTAATATGTAATATGGAGCTAGTTAAGTACTTTCAGAAAAAGAAAATAGTCAACCAATCATCAGCTCAGGAGATCTTAATGAGACAAAGTAACAAAGTTAAGAAGGAAGCCAATAAATTGCAATCACAAATGGACAAGCAAAGGAGAAAAATGTTTCTAAAGGCAAATGAAGATGAAGATAAAATAATCAAAAAGTTAGAGAAACAACTTGGCCTGAATAAAACTAAGAATAAAAATAACTTTTTTGCTGATGATGGACTAGACTGTATCCTTTTTTAAAGATATATTTTTTAATTGTTTTTTTTTAATTAATTTTAGCTATCCAAAGCATTATTTTCTACAGAAGATTAAAGAAACTCATAATTTTTAAATGAAGTCCTTAATTTCATAATAACAGATTTACTAGAAATTTGTGATAGAGCAACATCAGAACAAATAGTTGCTGCAGAAAAACATTTGGCTGATGTTGAAAAGGATTCTGACTTTGAAGAAGATTTGGCTATGGTAACAGGAAAAGAAAAACTGAAAAAAGATAAGAAAGAGTCAAAAAGTAAACAGGCTCCCAGTGAATATGAATCAGAAAATGATGATATTGATGATGATGATGAAAGTGCTGATGATGAAGATTTGGAGGGAAGTGATAATGAAGAAACTGGAGACTTAGATGATAGTTGTGATGAATATAGTGGTAGTGATGATGACTTGGATGATATGGATGAGGAAGAAGATGAACCATCTGATGAAGATGAGAAACCTACAAAGATATCAAAGAAAGATAAAAAAGCTACAGAACCAATAATTAAAAAAGGTGGTAAAGAGAAAATAATCTCTCAGGATGACATCAGTAAAGTATTTAGTGAAGATGAAATATCACATCTATCAGGTTTGGATGGATTTTCTGATGATGGTGATGAACCTGTTGAGAAGCAAGAAGCTGAAAAACCAAATGTGTGGGAGGATATTTATGGTAGAAAGAGGGACAAAGAAGGAAATATTATCAAGGTAAAAAATTACAACAGATGTTGATTTAAACAATAATTTTTGATATTTTTACATTAGTGTGTTATAAAGTGTGGTAACGAAATATTATTAAGCTATTGCATAGCTTTTATCTCGGGCTTTGAGCACGGCGACCGAATCAAGAAATTTCGTAACAACTATAAACCTAACGTGAGCGGCACAGCGTTGCGGCATTGCTGCCGACCAGTTAATAAAAAATGCTATGCTTCACCAGCTTTACCACTGCCGTCCCCGAATGCCACACATATTTTCAGTAAGTTTTTTTCCACGTAAGTGATTCTTATTGAAATTGTTTTCAGGAAGAGAAAGGTGTTTATATACCCCCACATTTACGCAATAAGGATAGTGCCAGTGACAAAGACTTGCTACAACTCAAAAGACAAATTAAAAGTAAGTTTGACTATTCATTAAGTACAAAGTTTCAAAATTACTTTGAGACTTATTGCAAATCTATAAATAATAAATTAATATTTTGGCATAATTATGTAATCTATATGTGGGACCTTTTTAAGATATATTTGGACCTTCAATGTTGTTACGTCAGCTTATATTGTCATTAATAGCTTGATGAAATGCTGATGGGGATTAAAAATTGGTTTCAAACATGATGTTTTTCATTCCAGGTGTGCTCAACAAGTTAGCAGGCACTAATCTCCACTGGGCTTGTACATCTATTGAGAATCTCTACGCTAGTAATAGTCGCAACTCTGTCAACACTGCACTAACGGCGTTGTGGGTGGAGGCAACCATTGGAGGCTCGGTTACTCCGGATAGACTGGTCACAGAACATGCCGCCTTGGTGTCTGTGTTGCATGCTAATGTTGGATCTGAGATAGGTAAGTAATAAATAATAATAAATCCCGCACCGGTTTATTATATTAGGTCAATACCTAATATAATAACCGGTGCGGGATTTATTATTATATTATATGTCTGTGACTATATCAATATATAGTCACAGACATATATACAGATTCTATTTCTGTGGGTTTAGTTGACAGTAACCGCTGTCATTGTAACCAGGCCAGTTACGCAGGAGTAATTTTATAGTGCCCAAGTACACAATAGCACTCTCTATTCCTTTACTCTCATAACCCAGTGGGACGGACACGACTGGTACTAGGTAAGTAATATAATAGTGCTGATTACACAGCTTATAATAAACTTGCGATATATATTGTGCAATTCATTTCCATTTATGAGTTGACTAGACCTTGACTAGACTTTTAAATACAGAAGCTTGCAATTAAATTTTTAAAGTCATTGGGTGTAGGCAAAGAATCCAAACCATCTGTTCCTTCCGACATAAATTTAGAACACTTGAATTCCCATTTCGCCAGTCCGGCACAAGATTTTGACACACAAAGAAAAGCTCAAACTACCCATAATCTGTCCAGCTTACCTGCTTCTGCTAATGCTTCTTTTTCATTTAGGGAATTGTCTGTCACCGAGGTGAAGAAGTCTATCGTGTCAATTTCATCAAGGGCTGTGGGCAGTGACTTTATTGGTCGAAATATGATAGTTTTATAGTTAGATATTTTAGCTCCGATCATTGTCCACATCCTTAACTATTCTCTTACTACCGAGGTCTTTCCCTCTTCCTGGAAAGATGCAAATATAATACCGCTACCCAAAAAACCGATTCCCAATAGTTACTCTGATTATCGTCCGATCTCTATCCTTCCATTTCTTTCAAAAATATTAGAACGCTCTGTACACCATCAACTTCAATCTTTCCTCAACATACACAATCTATTAAATCCACTACAATCAGGATTTCGTTTCGGACATAGCACTTTCACAGCCCCGGTGAAAAGGTGTGCCTCAAGGCAGTGTGTTATTCCCTCTCCTGTTTTCCATCTTCATCAACTCTATTTCTCGTAAAATCTCCTCTTCCTATCAAGTCCTGCTTCCTTTACTATCCCACGGTATTGCCCAAATGAATGCTGATTAGAGAACATTTTGGAGTGGAACAATGCCTATGGTTTGGTCCTCAATCCAATAAAAACTCAATGCATCATAATCGGCAGCAGGCAGCTTATTGCGAAAGTAGACTGGAAGACCTTACCTGACATTCTTCTTGATGGAAATGTTATTCCCTACAGCTCCTCCGTGCGTAATCTTGGAGTTTACTTCGACCGCACCCTCTCATGGGTTTTCCAGGTCCAAGAACTACGCAAAAAGCTAAATGCTGCTACTGCATCTCTTAGGCGATTGAACAATTTCCTGCCAGTTGCAACCAAAATAAAACTAGCCACTACTATACTTTTCCCAATTCTTGACTATGCTGACGTTTGCTACTGTGATCTAAACGAAAATCTTCTCTCTTCCCTTCAACGCCTTCAATTTGTGCATCCGTTTTATATTTGGCCTTCGCAAATTTGATCATGACGTGTCTGAATACCGGTTTCAGCTCAAGTGGCTTCCGATCAAGATGCGTCGAAATTCTCACGTCCTGCATTTACTTTACAATATCCTTTTTAATCCCTCAACTCAAATTGTCTCAACCTAAAATCAAATTTCAATTTTCTAGGTCATCGCAATCCTATTCTTCGCTCTGCAAAAAAAACTTACGCTTTGCCTTCTCTTCCCATAAAATGTCATTCTATGATTCTTCTTTTACCATCTCCGCTATTCGTCTCCGGAACTCTTTACCTTATTCTATACAAAACTTTGAATCCATAAATATCTTTAAGAAACGTGTCAAGAAACACTACTTAGACCTATTTCCTTCAATATGAAAATTTTGGTGTTAGTACTAATATTAATTATCATAAAATTCTTATCTCCTGTCATTTTTTCATATTTTTGCCTTATTATATGTAAAGTATAAGTAGTTTATTTTACCTCATATTATTGTAAATAATAGTTTTTATACTATTGTTTTTTCAATTATTTTATATTGACGGTTGCCTGGTAGAAACCGCTTACAGCGGTAAGGCCGCCAATTTGCACATTTTTATAAATTGTAAATTTTATTGTCATTGTTTTATGTCTCTTTTGTTGTGTTCTTCATTTTGTATGTTACTTTATGTGCAAATAAAGAATTTATAAATAAATAAATTAATTAATTAATCTATTTTGTAGTTAAATGGTTTTATATTTATTAGCAAAATCATTAACTTTAAGATCTTGGTTCTATCATCTATGTAAACTGTAAAGTAAGGATTCGTGCAGAGTGAGGTCACCGCTTTTATCGCGGGATTTGAGCGTCGCGACCGAATCTACCGACCGAAAATAGGAAACAGTGCACAACGTTTGTATGGAAAAACGGCCCTAGTGTCTCCTCTTAAAGCCGTGCATTGTCTAACGTCGTTTATGTGCGTGCGACTAAACATATGCGAATAGGGATGACGACAAGGTCAAAGATTAGCTGATTTTTTAAATAAAATAAAGACATACTTAGCGATAAAAAATAGATATTCCTAAAATTTCAGCTTCATAATAGTTTTTATTATTCGTAGTTCATAACTTATGTATTTTTTTTGTTATGACTATGAGCCTTGAAAGTTGGATGGTCAAGTCGATTTTTTTTTATAAAATTCCCTAATTTTTTTATACTATTCGATAAGTTATGCAATTTATAACATTTAACATAGCTATCGAACAAACTAGCTGGGCGTGACGTCACAATTAGCTGACATTTTACTATGGAGCGTTTTGGGAAGGTCTATTTTATGCAAAAGTTTTTAAGCTATCAGAGTCATTTTTAATGGTCCTTCACTTACCAACAAGAAAAAAAAATTTCGTCATGATTGTAATAAGCATGACGAAATTTTTTTTTCTTGTTTTTTTATTTAATTACATAATCAGTAAAAAAAAAATGCTATGCTGCGGCAGTCCCCGAGTGCAACACATATTTTATTTTTATTTTCAGGAGCCCATTTCTTAGAACATTTATGTCGAAAGTTTGATGAGATGATGCAGAGTCGACAGCCAATGGAGGACAAGAGACTGGACAACCTTGTTGCCTGCCTAGCTTACTTGTACAGCTTTAAGGTAAATAGTTCGCATATTATAACTTATAGTCAATTTGAATATAATAAACAGATAAGGTTAGTTTGTTTGCATCAAATAGAATAACTGAATTAAGGTACACTAAACATAGGCAATGTCTGTATAAAACAAAGTCGCTTTTTTCCCTCATGTCCCTTTGTTCCCTTTAATCTTTAAAACTACACAACGGATTTTGATGCGGTTTTCTTTAATAGATAGATAGTGATTCAAGAGGAAGGTTATAGGTATAATAACATTCATTAAATAGTGGAGAAATACTGTTATTGTTGGGGTTTCTAATTTCACACACACAAGGTAATTATTTACGACATCAATGGGACATCACATTGATGTCGTAAATAATTACCTTTTTTTCCTCTTACATTGCAAACGCAGGCTGAAATCTACGAGATTGATTTATCAAAATAATGTACCAAGTATTGTACACATTGAAAAGTTCTACAGAAAACTTCGCGATGGTATATGTCTATCCTCAAGAAGAAATGTCTATCTCTTATGGATATCCCACAATAGCATTTTTTTGTCTGTTTTTCTTTTTACGACAAATAATGGCTAATTTTCGAAGCAATTTTAATAAATACAGCATTGATCCTTATCCAATTAAATAACTAAATACATTATTGATTTAATGTATATGTTACGCTCAAAGACCGAAAACGCTCAGTGAGCGAAAAAATGGCACTATAAAATTACTTCTGCGTAACTGGCCTGCTTTCATTGAAACCAGAGTGCTCTTGTGTATTGCGCACACACTCGGGCACTATAAAATTACTCCTGCGTAACTGGCCTGGTTTCATTGAAACAAGAGTGCTCTTGTGTATTGCGCACACACTTGGGCACTAAAAAACTACTCCTGCGTAACGTGCTCTTGTGTATTGCGCACACACTTGGGCACTATAAAATTACCCCTGCGTAACTGGCCTAGTTTCATTGAAACCAGAGTGCTCTTGTGTATTGCGCACACACTTGGGCGCTATAAAATTACTCCTGCGTAACACGGCCTGGTTTCAGAACGCGTCGTGGCCGTTTTCAATAGGGCCACAACACGAATTCGCGTCGTGGCCGTTTTTAAATGCTCAGAACGCGTCATGGTTTTACTCGATTACCACAACGCGTTGTGGTCGAATAGCACGTCAGCCACGACACGAATTTCGCTTTGTGGTATTTCTGTGATTACCAGAACGCGTCGTGGCCGTTTCACTATTACCACAACGCGTTGTGAGCCATTTTTTCGCTCACTGAGCGTTTTCGGTCTTTGAGCGTAACATATATCTATAATATGGCACTTTACAGCATATGATTAAATGAATATTTTCGAAGATATTACAGATTTAAAAATTGCGGGAAGTAGCTTTTGCGGCGGTACCGACCAATGTGGGGCCACGGGTAGTAATTTAATGAATACAAGTCAAAACTGCTAAACCGATTTTAATATTTTTTTCAGTGGCTATATATTTTATACCCGATGCGAAGCCGGGGCGGGTCGCTAGTTTTAAATAAGAACAATTTGATTTAATTTTTTATATTGTTTTCCATAACTATATATTATATAATTATATAGCCATAAAACTACCAGAAAGTTTAATACTTCACCTTTCTGTATTTCAGATATACCACCCTCTACTACTATACGACATCCTCGGCCGGCTAGTCCAAGAGTTAACAGAGAAGAACATTGACTGTGTGTTGACGGTGCTACGGGCGGTTGGCGGTGTGCTGCGGAAGGAGGAACCGGCAGCTCTGAAGACATTCGTACAGGACACACAGGCGAAGGTCGCGGCGCTGAGCGAAACCGCTTCGGCTGGGTGAGTGGCTTTGGTGGGGTGAGAGACCTTGGTCGGGCTAGTGGCTTCAAAATCAAAATGAATCAAAAATCAAAATTGTTTTATTTCTGAATAAATTTAAAATAAATATTTTCAGAATGTCCTACATGATGCCTACCACCGGCTCGGGAACTAACCCGGCGAGAAGAACCGGCGTAAGAAACTCGCACGGGGCCCACTTTTTTACCAAAAAAAGTGAAAAAAAAAAAATCTTTTAAAATAAAGTTTACAATTTTGTAACTTAATATTATATACAATATCCACATTCGGTAGGGTGAGTGACTTCGGTGGAGTGAGAGGCTTCAGCTGGGTGTAAGTGGGCCCCTAGACGATCAATTTTATTGTGCAATGTCATTGAACAATATTATTGAACAATTTATTTGACAATAAAATTGAATATTAATCCTAGACCGTCAAGAATATTGCAAAATACGTGATATTGAGCAATGAAATTGATTGTCCACTAAGGCTTCGTTTGGGTGAGTGGCTTCGACCGGGTGAGTGACTGCGGTCAGGTAAGTCTGACTGGATGTAAGTTACCCATTAGACTTCTTTAGGGTGAGTGAGAGTGTTTCGGCAGGATTAGTGTAAGGCTTCTGTTGATTGAGTGTAGGGCTTCGGCCGGGTGAATTATTTCGTCCCGGGGTGTGAGACTTCAGCCAGAAGAGAATTAGGCTTCACTGAAATTTTTCCTGTGATGATAGAAAGAGATGTGGCTTTATAATAGGGATTATAGGGATGACGACAAGGTCAAAGATTAGCTGACTTTTTAAATAAAATAAAGACATAGCGGTAAAAAATAGGTATTCTCAAAATTTCAGCTTCATAACTTATCTATTTTTTTTTTGTAAAATTCCTAAATTTTTGTATAACTATCGATAAGTTATGCAATTTATAACATTTTTTCTTATGAAACCACTTTCATAAACGCAATATTTAACATAGCTATCGAACAAACTGGCTAGGCGTGACATCACAGTTAGCTGACATTTTGTATGGAGCGTTTTGGGAAGGTTTTATGTGAGTTTTGAATTGTGATATCTTGGAGAGTTTTTAAGCTATCAGAGTCATTTTTTCACCCATATTTCTATTTTTGAATGGTTCTTCACTTACCAACAAGAAAAAAAAAATTTCGGCATGCCTATTTATATAATACGAGCGTTTGCGGGCTTCGCTCGCGTTAAGAAGTATTATTATATACAAACTTTCATCCCCTATTTGAACCCCTTGGGGTTGGAATTTATCAAAATCCTTTCTTAGCGGATGCCTACGTCATAACATCTACCTGCATGCCAAATTTCAGCCCGATCCGTCCAGTGGTTTGGGCGTATAGAAAGAGTATAGAAATGTCGTTGATAGATCACTATGTCAATCAGTCAGTCAGTCACCTTTGAGTTTTATATATAATATAGATATTAAAACATAAAGTATAATTTATGCTATAACCACACCTCGATCTCATATCATAATTATTAATTATCCTTATTTACCGTCCGCAGGTCCCGTATAAAGTTTCTCATGGAGGTGCTTCTAGCGGTCAAGAACAACAACCTGACGAAAATCCCGGGCTACGACCCAATGTACGCTGAGGAGTTGAGGAAATCTGCCAAGGCGGTATTAAGGAGGGGAAACTATGTGACGCCACTGAATATACGGCTGGAGGATTTGTTGAAAGGTGAGATGCATGGGCGTATATAAGCGCCCCCCCCTTACCTTAGTAATGGTCCTTGGGGTCCGGACCATTACTATCCCTTTCTTACTTGTGAAAATAATTAAGTATTAATATGCTGTGGAGCGTATTACTTTTTTTAAATAAATATATTCAACATTCCGATATTCAAATTTTAAAAAATATTTTTGATTTCCTAAACATGTTACCTATTTGCTGCTGTGGAACCCTTCATGGGCGAGTCCAACTCGCACTTGGCAATTTTTTCGTTAGGGACCCCCCCTTACCAAAGCTATATATACGCCCGTGGTGAGATGTAAACATCAAGAAGAGAGCGTGTTCCCTCTTAAAAGGCCGGCAACGCACCTGCAGCTCTTCTGATGTTCCGAGTGTCCATGGGCGACGGTAGTTGCTTTCCATCAGGTGACCCGTTTGATCGTTTGCCCCCTTATTTTATTTAAAAAAATACTATGGTTGTTTGCGCTTTAATTCGTAATGGAATCATAATAATAGCTCCCACACCGGTTTCGGTGACGGTGGCCGGTTTCATTGAAACCAGGCCAGCTACGCAGGAGTAATTTTATAGTGCCCAAGTGAGTGCGCAGTACACAAGAGCACTCTCTATTCCTTTACTCTCATAACCCAGTGGGACGGAAGACCGACACGACTGGCGAGAGATCAGGCGCAGGACCGACTTTTTACATACCCATCCGACGCATGGATCATCTTACTTGTCAGACAATCAGGTGATCAGCCTGCATCGTCCTAACCAAACTTGGAAATAACATGTTTCCAACGCGGGAATCGAACCCACGACCTCCGAGTCAAGAGCCGCGCTCTATACCACTAGACCACGGAGGCGTTAATGGAATCATACCCATGATGGGTATGTTGCCTCGATAATTGCGAAGCTGTCTATTATCTACGGAGTGTAACAAAGCTAAGTGATATTACTTTAGGGTGTTTATGTGTTCCTTGTAGAGAGTTCACTGTGAAAGTAGCAGCTCTGAACCTATATTTTTTTCACTTTTGTATTTGCAAGCGCCCGAGCGTCACAAGTTTTCCCATACAAAAGTGAAAAAATTGGTCTTTCAGCGCTGCTACTTTCACAGTGAACTCTCTACAAGGAACACATACACACCCTAAAGTATTATCAGTTATCACTTAGTTTTGTTACACTCTGTATAGTACGCACAAATGACGTAGATTATGTGCAAGTAAATACGATATTATGTACTATAGTTTGTGCGACACATTATAATTGACAATAGTAGGGAACTTACCTAACAAAAATTAATCGATAATTTAAAAATATCGAATCACTTCGTAAAGGAATTGCAATCGAAATGATCGATTTCGTACTGACATTTCAGTGGTGCCGGCGATTTAAGATGGCCGCCCTTTTTTATCGATTTGATTTCGATTCAACAGAGTCAATCTCTATTGACAAAAGTTCCGTTTCATGCATCTGACATTTTTCAAATGTTTTCGTAACAATAATTTTATACTCCTATTTCACAGTTAATATTTATAATTTTATATTAATAAGTTAGCATTTAGCAACTTTTCATTTTTATTCATTCACAATTATAGGAAACATTTGTTTTTGTAGATGGAGTATAATTTATTACATTTTTTTTTTGTTTTCTTGTAAAAAACCCGTAGCAAGGAATATGAAAACTGTCACCCATATCATCTTAAAACGCACAAACTATAGATGACGTTCGCGCTCGCAGATCCGTTGCGCCGATATTTCTTTATTACGGGAACCATTTTTCTGCAAAAAAATTATCCTTAGTCCTCTCTCGTCTCTCGAAATATCTGCCTACCGTATTTCAGTAAAATCGGTTCAGGGGTTTTATCGTGCAGAGGTAACAGACAGATTTTCGCACTCATAATATTAGTAGAGAGATATAATACATAATTCAGAGAATATATTTTGAAAAAAAAAATCTGAATAAAAATTTTTGAGTTTGAGTTAATATGGATTATGTATAATATGGATACTTAAATTTTACGTCAATTTCAATATTACTTACCTAAGTTTTTGAAATATGACATAAGCTTTCTAAATATATTTTTTATCCTTTTCAGCACACGAGCGCGGTAAATGGTGGGTGGTAGGTTCAGCGTGGGAGGGCAATAGGACTATCGAGGTTAAACCGACAGTCAAGCTGCCCGCCGTGGACCAGAAACTTCTAGAACTCGCTAGAACGATGAGGATGAATACTGACGTTAGACGGAGCATTTTCTGCGCGATAATGTCGGCTGAGGTCGGTTTTATTATAAGGTTTAAGACTGGATTGCACCAACTAACTTTAACTTTGACTACAGTGCAAAATGTCAAATCTTTGGGTAAAGTTAAAAATGGACGCCATCAAGACGCCATATTTAACTATAACCATAGAGCTCGACAAGGTTTTAAATGCATGTGGCGAAAAAAGGAACTAACGCTGTCATCATACAAAAACCGCCATTTTTGACAGTTCTCCTTTCCCAGCAGCGCCCCCGCCCACGCGCATGTATAACCTTGTTGGATCAGCTGTCATTTGTCAATTTCTCCGGGCAAAGTTAAGGATAAAGTTAAAGTTAAATTTACCTTAACTATAACCATAACTTTAACTTTAACTTTACCCACGCCTCTGGTGCAACCCAGTCTAAGTAATTCATAAAGTTAATTTACCTAGCGGAATAGAGCAACAATCTCGAGCTGTCAAACGAAACCAAGATTGGTTTTCATCTGTGTGAAAAATATGTGTACGTATACACTTACACAAGCATGATTGAACATGAATTCTATGAGATTAAATTGTCAACGTGCGGCACGTGCCGACTGGACGTCAAAAAAGAGTGCTGCTGTCATGTATCACACGTCTCTTTTTACCACGCAGTGTTACTGATAGTGACATCTCTCTTGCTCAGGCCTTTGTTTCTCTATTTCGCTAGGTATATTAACTTTATGGTTTAATTACAGCTCGGAACAGGGTGAGTCTTGATAACTGAAGTTAATGCTGAATCGAGTATTTTATTAACGGACACCAAAGTGCGCGGTGGCACAACAAAATTGGAGGAAACAAAAAAAACTAGGCCTTTACATCCGTTATACAGTATTGGTTGCCCAAGCGCATACGGCATTCTCGCATCATAGACGGCCTAGTCCAGAGGAAAGAACTAGTCAATACGTCTGAGACCGACTATGTGCGGGTTTCCTCACGATGTTTTCCTTCACCGTACGAGCGTACGTATAATTATGTATGTAGGTACTTGAGATCAGAAAATGTCTAATTGGTGCTGCACGCCTCCACCCGGGTTCGAACCTGCACCCTCTGAGTGCGAACCAAAAGTCTACCCATAACCCATTAGGCCACGGACGCTCGGAGGAAACAAAACACTGGCAAATTCAATGATTGCTGAAATTAAAAAGACTTACCGTATCCGAACAAACCCTGATTAGTTTTATTTTTATTTTATGAGTTAATTAATTAAAGATACAGCTCTTACTCAAAAAAAGTAATAAAACAACAAATAACTATTCAAGTTGTACTATGACAGACATAGATCGGTAGATCGTTACAAAACGATCAATGCCTCTGCGTTAGAATGTTAAAAAATCATTTAAATCAATGCTATGCGAGCACCACATATAAATATTCTGTAAACTTTCATTACATCTTCAGGACTATATGGACGCGTTCGAGAAATTGGAGCATCTTGGTCTGCGCGCGCAGCAGCAGCGCGAGATCGCCCACGTGCTGCTCGCGTGCTGCCTGCGCGAGCGCACCCACAACCCCTACTACGCCGTGCTGGCGGCCCGGCTGTGCGCGCACCGCCCTCACCAGGTTAGCGCGTTGGGTCATTTTGAGAGTTGCACAAGCAAAAATAATGACGTCATTGATAACTTTGTGGAACGTACCCCAAATGATAAGTATTTATATTTTTGGGGAGTTTTCTTTGAAACGTGGGTATTAAAAGTTGCTTTAGGAGGAAATTTTTTGAAGAGTTAGCAACACTGGTCGCGGCGCGGCGCTTTCTCGTAAGAAATATCGGACGATAAAATCGCAGAGCTGTGTGCAAGGAATCGCGACGCATTATCGCAATATCGCTAGCGATATTATCGACCGATAATATCGCGCGCGATAATTCACATTCAATAATGCTAAATGTTTGTCATTAAACCAGAGACCGCACTAAAGCGACACGGCACGACGCGACACTTCAAGTCCCATATAACTGACTTTGTGAAACATGAGGTTCACGTTTGTAAAACGTCAGTTCTATGGGACTTGAAATGTCGCGTAATGCGGGCTCACCTTAAAACGCGACGAAACATCAAAATGTCATACAAAATCTCCTCTCGACTCTCGGCCAAATGAGAATGACAACATACAGAACGCTTATGGTCTATTTTTTTCTGTTTTCAGCTTGCTTTCCAATTCTCCGTGTGGGACAAGATCAAAGATCTGGAAAATATACCAACGCAGGGCCGCGCTAATCTGGCTCAATTCCTCACGCATCTGTTTATGGAGAAGTGTCTTCCTCTCTCTATTTTGAAGGTAACTTTTTAATACCTCGATCGTGGGAATAGCAGACACAATAGATTTTCAATTGATATGCGGCAGCCGGGTGCCGCTATGGGCTAACAAGAAATAACCGAGTAAAATATATAAGTAATAGAATTGCGTCTCGAAATCCATACTAATATTAAAAATACGAAAGTGTGTGTCTGACCGTCGCGTCTGTCTGTCTGTTACCTCATCACGGCCAAACCGCTGAACTATGAACGCTGCAAACCGCTGAAATATGCGCTGAAATTTGCTATAATAGCTCCCGCACCGGTTTCGGGGACGGTGGCGGGTATCATTGAAACCAGACCAGCTACGCAGGTGTAATTTTATAGTGCCCCAGTGTGTGCGCAGTATACAAGAGCACTCTCTATTCCTTTACTCTCATAACCCAGTGGGACGGAAGACCGACACGACAGGCGAGAGATCAAGCGCAGGACCGGCTTTTTACATGCCCATCCGACGCATGGATCATCTTGTCAGACAATCAGGTGATCAGTCTGCATTGTCCTAACCAAACTTGGAAATAACATGTTTCCAACGCGGGAATCGAACCCACGACCTCCGAGTCAAGAGCCGCGCTCTATACCGCTAGACCACGGAGGCGTTGCTATTTTTAAATTTGATATAGAGACGCAGAATATATATTAGTAGTACCAACAGATTTCCCACTCGTGAAACCCGTTTAAAAAAATAACAACTCCTGCTGCGATACTATAAAGTTCAAATTCCGACCGCGCAGTGCTAGGTGCCTACAATTATATTTGCCTACATGTGCGCTCTCTTTCTATCGCGTAAGAGGTACCCTTTCTGACGAAATCAAGATTGTCACCTTCTAGAAAATAAAATAATCTTCTTTTAATTACTATAGCTACTAATAGCAAACTTTTTTATAGTAATAATCAAATTTCAGTAACCCAACGTATATTTTATAATAGTTTTATATTCGATTATAGTGTAGGAGCTGGTCAGGATTTTTTTACAACTTAAACATAGTAACTTGTGTTTATTTATGTGTAGTATGCGGTTTGTTTGTAACCAATTGGTTTATTTGCCATGTTTGTGTATTTTTTTATCTTTTTTTGTATTTTAAAGTCTGAAATTACTTTATTGAAATATTTTTTTGACTTTTTTCAATCGTTCATATTTATCAGATTAATAACAATTCTGTCACAGCGGTTAAATCAGTACGTAGATATATGCGACGAAAAAATCTTGCGCGCGCGTCACCGCTCGCTTGTGAGTCCCTTGTGATCTGCCCCTTTAAAGGGGTACCCACAGTTCGATACCTAAACGCGCGAGTGGGACAGGCCTGATAGAGATACTCTGAGTCCCCGAAAAGGACATACCTAGTATATTTTTTTATCCCGAAAAAATATAATGTTCCCGCGCGATAAACGAATTTTGGCGCAACGGAGTTGCGGCCGTCATCTATTATTTTTATCTACTTTTTGTAAACAAGTTTCTCCTTTTTTCACAGATAATCCAATTCTCAGACCTGAACAAAACGACGGTGAAGTTTATGCGTCAAATACTCCTAGCCATCATCATGAATGCTGACCTCCAGGCTTCATTGGAGGTGTTCCATAGAATATCAAAGCCGCCAAAACTACACATGTTCAGAGAAAGCTTAAGATTATTTATACAACACTTCTTAATAAAGAATGCTGGCAAGAAAAACAACGTGCTCACCGAGAAAGAAATGGTAACACTGAAAGATAGGGCCGTCGAAGTGGACAAAATATTAACAATGCACGAAAATAAATTGAGACTGTAAATAAAGTGTTCATAACTTTGTAAATGTAATATTATTTTTCTTGTTACTTAAAATTAAACAAGTTATAACTTTTTTTAAAGGAGAAACTTGCGCTTAAGAAGCTTAAAAGCTAAAGCTTATAGTATTGGATCCGACCGTAAAATCCTGCATGAATCGTTTTTTCGATCAAATATATATTTTTAAAATAATCTTTAGAACGTAAAGAATGGATTAATGTTGGGTTGCCTTGTCAAAAGTAGCCGCAAGTACCGTACCTCTATTATAGCCCGTCAAAAAAGTCACGACATTAATAGAGTCGCCACTTGTTTCCGGTGTGGCCTCTTATGGCCACATCGTATCCAGTCACTATAAAAAATTTTGATACTTTATATTAAATACAGTTTAAATATAGTACAATACAGTGTAAATATTATTATTTATATATATTATGTAGTTAAGAAAATTTGAAATAATTATGATGTAGTTATAATTGTTTAATTTACGACATTACAAGAAACAATCTAATCTATGTAAAGTACCTACTTATTATAATCTTTGTATATGTCATAGTCTGTCTCTGTCAAGAAAGTGAAGAAATTAAAAAGTGGCAACATCGTAGTGTCATCCCTTTCAAATCAATCTAAGAAATAATCGGTCAAGTGCGAGTCGGACTTGCGCACGAAGGGTTCCGTACCGTTTTAGAGCAAAAATCAGCCAAAATTGTGTTTTTGTATGGGAGCCCCCCTTAATTTTTTATTTTATTTAAATATTATTAATAATTATTAAATAACACATATTATAATTATGGCCTTTGTGAAAATTTCAAGTGCCTACTTGTTGTCATCATTGTTACCGAGCAAAAAATGTTTGAAAAATTATGTTTGTTGTATCGGAGCCCCCCCCTTAAATATTTAATTTATTTTGTTTTTAGTATTTGTTGTTATATCGGCAACAGAAATACATAGTCTGTGAAAATTTCAACTCTCTAGCTATTACAATTCTTGAGTTACAGCCTGGAGACAGACGGACAGAAATCGAAGTCTCAGTAATAGGGTTCCGTTTTTACCTTTTGGGTACGGAACCCTAAAAAGAAATGACACTACGATGTTGCCACTTTTTGATTTCTTCACTTTCTTGACGGACTATATAAAAAATGCAATAACTCGATTGAACGGTTGAACTGATGTGGCTAATTTTAGTCTTTAAATATTCCTGGAAGTCCAGGGAAGGTTTATAAGTGACACGAAGTTCACCGGGACATCTAGTCACTAGTGCTACATATTATTATGAATTTATAACACCTGTTATTTAAGTACCCTCTCCCTGAGAGCTGCAGAGCTACTTTTTTTTATGAAATAAGGGGTCAAACGAGCAAACGGGTCACCTGATGGAAAGCAACTTCCGTCGCACAGGGAATAGGGTAATAGGGGAGGGTAGCGAAGGTAAGAGAAGGGAATAGGTGAGGGTAGGGAAGGGAATAGGGTAGAGGGGGATTGGGCCTCCGGTTAACTCACTCACTCGGCGAAACACAGCGCAAGCGCTGTTTCACGCCAGTTTTCTGTGAGAACGTGGTATTTCTCCGGCCGAGCCGGCCCATTCGTGCCGAAGCATGGCTCTCCCACGTTCAACTTTGATTACCAGTGAGAGCTGAGAGAAGCTCACTCCTTTTTTATTATGGAAATACTTATTTAAGAAAATTCAAAAAATAAATAAGTGAAAAACAGGGTTTTGTTATTTTAATAAAATATGATCATCCAAATAATATTCTACAATGCAGCCGGAAACAGAATCATGGCCACTTTCTAGGTCCATGTAGTTACAGCAGTGCAGTGGTGTCACAGTGAAGAGGCACATTCATCTTCAATAATCAGCTCTTCAATATCGAATTTAGGATATCCTAATTAAGGGTTAATTCCCACTCCTTGTATTTATTTTCAGTTTTTCAAAATGATAGCATAAATTCTCCCAGTCATTTCGGTTATTTCGTTAAACGCTTTTTCTGCTACCTGTAAACATAAAACGTAATAATTATAATATTATATTACGCTGCATCAAAGTGTTAAAGGAGTTAAGCACATACACTGTGACACGAGAATTTTATATACGTACGTCTAAAAACGCAAAGCACCTAAGTCAAAGTATCAATCATTGTTAGGCGCGTTGTATGATAGATTTCTTTGACAGTTCATTGTTTACGTAAACATAAGGTTTAAGTAAAATTGTTGTTTTATTATACCACATAATACTTACTCAGGCTACTTAGAATTGCATTATACAATAAAATAAACAAATAAAATTGATAAAACAAACGCTTAATTACCTGCTACTATGGCGATTGTGCGATCAGAATCGGAAATGTGGACGCGAGAATTTCAGTGATATTTTCGCGTATTACTATTTTTCTTCAATGAAAATCTTCAAATTTTCAGCACTATGACACGTCTTTCACTTTAATTATTAATATTAATCACAGTAACATGTAGTTTTCACATTGTAAAACTAAATTTAAACAAATTGAAAATCTTTGTTTTGTAAATTTTATGTCATAGAGTATTGATACAACAAAGGGACAAATGTCAAAAGAGTGTTGCTATTGCTTAAAAAAAAAGTTTCGCCTCCTAGACATTCTTGACGCACTGTAAGTTTAATGTTCATGAGATAAATGCATAATTTGTATGTATATTTTTTTTCAGTCAATTTTACATCATTTGAAAGAAAATGACGAGACAAAATAAGGTTTAAATGGTTGCCACCTCTAACGGCCGTTCCCAATATTTGATCTATCTCTGGTTTTGCCCTACTAGAGATAGGAATAGCTCACATTAGACATTAGAGACATATATTTTATGTCAATTGTGAGCTATTCCTATCTCTAGTAGGGCAAAACCAGGGATAGATCAAATATTGGGAACGGCCGTAAGTCGGCCGCAACCTAGGGTTGCCAGCCCGTAAACAGACATAGTTCTTCATCAAAATTGAAGCATCGATTTTTTTAATAATTTTGATACAAAATTAAAGTTTTATGCATTTTATGCATGAATATCCATGGTTGCCAGTTGCACGATAGCCGCAAACTGGGGTTCCATCACTTTTGTTTAAGACGAATATCTAAGCAAATGACCTTGGACGTTTGACGCGGAGCGCCATCTGTTTAGCTTTAGTTTGCTTTAGTTTCCAAGCTACGGTAAGTTACATAATATTTCCGCTAGATGTAGCATTTAGCAATTTATTTTGCAGAGGTGGGCAGAGTAATAATAAACAGAGACTACTTGTTTTTTTTTTCGAATTAATTAAATAAAATAAATATGTACATAGAATACTTTTTTATTTTATCCCCTTTTAACCCGTATTTTTTTAAGAATAAGAATAAGAATACTTTTATTTCCAGCATCACACGAAACATCATAATAATTAAACAGTATTCAGTGGTACAGTTATTATGATCTAGTCACAAACAGTATATATAAGATCTATAAATATTATTACAATGTTGTGTGATGCCAAAAATTGGCCCCAGCTCAGCAAACGCAGCAAGCGAGCCCGCTGCACTGATATTCTGCGGGGGCCAATGAGTGGCTTCACAATACTAATAAACTAAACAGTAAAACGTACAGAAATTGACATGGAACTAAAGTCAAGAAAGTGAAGAAATTAAAAATTAAAAGTTAAAAAGTGGCAACATCGTAGTGTCATCCCTTTTTTCTTAGATTGATTAGAAAGGGATGATACCACGATGCCGCCACCCCTCAACCTCCTCACTTACTTGACAGACTATATATACATTAAATAAAATACAACTAAATAATCTTAAGATATTAATATCGACTTACTTTTTATGTGCTGTTGGCTTTTACATTTAAGATGATATAAAAAATAAAAAATAAAAAAATCAGATTTGACAGGACGAAAGAAAAAGAATAATAAAATAAATACCTAAATAATCATGGCGGTTTGACATCTGCGTAAAACAATGAGGTTATACTGCGTAAAACGTGGTTATTGACGTGGCAATATTAGAAAATAATAAGTTATAAGTATAAACATAATACATGTAATACTTAGGTGTGGAAGTATAAATAATATTATAAGGTCTTGAGCAGTTACGAGTGTAGTAGTGACAATTGACATAATAAACAAGACACCGAGAAAAGCGACTGACCATTACTGGATATCGTTATGTGCCTCACGCAGTTCGACAACCTTCACAACATGCATTTTATGTATGTCCCGTATTATAATATGTATCTCGAATACGGCTCAAACGATTTTCATGATATTTGGAGTGGGGGAGGTTTCAGGGGAGAAGACGCGGAGATGAACGTTTCATTTTTTGCCACTGATATAGAAGTCTTTCAGCTTTTTCTACATTTTTGTTTCCCAGAATTCCTCATCACGATGGATTATTTCCGTTTTAACTGGAAAGTTTTTGCCAGACTATATACCAAAAATGCATTTTTTGCTTCTGGTAACATGAAGCTGGCCCTTTATTTGGTAGAACCATGCGTGGTTTTTATTTATTACAAAAAAATAAAAACCATATAGAAGTGCAATCCATATAGAAGTCTTTCAGCTTTTTCTCCATTTTTGTTTCCAAGAATTCCTCATCACGATAGATTATTTCCGTTTTAACTGGAATGTTTTTGGAAGACCATATACCAAAAATGCATTTTTTGCTTCTAGTTACATGAAGCTGGCCCTTTATTTGGTAGAACCATGCGTGGTTTTTATTTGTTACAAAAAAATAAAAACCATATAGAAGTGCAATCCATATAGAAGTCTTTCAGCTTTTTCTCCATTTTTGTTTTCCAGAATTCCTCATCACGATAGATTATTTCCGTTTTAACTGGAATGTTTTTGGAAGACCATATACCAAAAATGCATTTTTTGCTTCTGGTTACATGAAGCTGGCCCTGTATTTGGTAGAACCATGCGTGGTTTTTATTTATTTGTAACCCGCCTTTGGTTTTTTTTATAAAACGTTAATTGTTTATCATTTATGGCTTTTTCTACACCAACATTGTAACAACATTTTGGGCACTTTATTTCTACTATAGTGTCGTCATCTACAGTGCCATCTGGGGTTGCTCCAAAATATTGGACTTCCGGATATTGGACAGGACAGGAATTTTTGTATTCGAGTAAATTTGAGAATTATTAAGTTATTTTTTTTTCCTTTTGGGCAATGGGGCTTGTTGGCTTGAATGGTGGGGGACTAATTTTCTTTTTTCTGACTTTTTTTCATTTTTTCTTGTAACAGTCTCTGTTATATACTGTGGGTCCCTAATAGGTATTTTTCTCGGATATCTAGGATCCACTAATTCTGGCAGCTGATTGTGCTGACAAAAAAAAATACTACTACTCCCTCCAGTCTGGCTTTTTGTTTTTAATATAATCAATAATTAATATTTACGTTAAAAGATAATAATAATATTTCTTACTAGACATTTGAATCCGTGTTATCATTAATCTGATGTAATGACTCTTCTAAATTTTGTCCTTCGGTTGCATCAATTTCAACTATCCTACCTTGGATCCTACAGGATTACAAAAATAAAAATTTTGTGAATAAAAACAATTTGAAAATCAATGCATTGTCTGATGCGTATACACATGAAGGTATATTAAATGATGATGAAATGTATTTTGCGCTGTAGCTAATAGTGAACAATATCGCGTAACAACGGTCCGGCGCATTATAGCACGAAAGTAAATTTCGCTAGTCCCAAAAATGTTTTTGATGATTATTGATTACTTAAAAATTAAATACAATTCTAATATTTCCTTTAGTTAATCTTTTATATAGTGTGTGATTGTAGTAGTGCAAGTTATTGAATGATAGTAACTCAATAAGTGTAACAGATATTTGTTGAAAAACCCAGAAAAATTCATAATTTCGAAAAACGAAACTATAGAGTCAAAATAAGTGAATCGTGTTTTCCGTTAGGCAAGTATCAGATAAATATACAATCATTAAATAAATCTCAATTTCATTTGTGTTTCATCGTCTTCCGGGATCGTAATACTTATTAGAAAACACAGCAAAAAAAGGGAGCTCGGTCTTAATGCCAAATTACAGCTTTGTAAGTCCTATAGTCTTTGAGCAAGACTGCGGACAGACAGACAGACAGACGGACAGACCGAAATTATGAGGGTTCCTTGTTGACTACAGAACCCTAAAAAGTTCATTAAAAGTATTTTTTAAAAATTTTACGGCTTCCTTTAACAATACTGAACCTTCCCTGAAGCTATGGCATATTATCTCCATGTATGGCAAACATTTTTTAAACATCCTATAGTTATGTAGGTATAATAGTGTAACAGTAAAAAATAATTGTTTGAAGTCTCTGTGATAAACTATTCTGTATGCTATACATTTACATAACAATTTACATTACAATGTCCGATAAATAATAGACTGTTGTAAATGCATCTGATGATCACATGATCATAATATTATTTTTCACTTTTTTCAAAATCGAAAAGTGCAAACTGTTAAAACTTAAAGCCGGTAAATTGTCAAAGTGAGACTAATCAAAAGAAGAGCACGCACTGCTTGTGCCGTGTGCGCGGAACGGCAACGCCGCGCTCCGTTGTACATATCTCGAGTTGACAACGACGCATTCTGTAACTAATTTACGCCTGTTAAATTTTATGAGCAAATGCTTTACTACATTTACTAGTGGAGTTTGATTTACAGTAGGCACTAAAGAGTTTGATGATAAAACTTCTATTTTACAATACTGTTTATCGCAAATGGTTCGCGATCAACAAGATAAAAAATAAAGAAACATGTATGCAAAGATTCATTATAAACGGATTAGCTAAACAAAAAAAAAACCCATCCTAAAATATACATCTTACGCGATTTAAAAATATATTTTCTGATAACTGAATAAAGATCACCAAAAATATCGTTCACGACAATATATTTCAAGATACACTTTCTAATTACACAAAACTTCTGTATTTCCCGATCTGTAATTTAGCTGTAAAACATCGCCAAAAAGACGTCTAAAACGCATTTTGCTTTACTATTCACCTTAAGACAAATGTTCAGACTTCAGGCCTACAATTATTATGCCTGGCAGAATTTGAGGACGTCGAGAACCCGCAAGATTGCTATTTTTAATTAACAGGCGTTTTTATTTTTATGCGTAGTGTCCTATCATTCCTCAATGTCATTCCTTCTTAGTTCTTATCACGGAGCTTTGTATGAGCTCCGTGGTTCTTATTAAGGCAACCCAACATTAATCCATTCTATACGTTCTAAAGATTATTTTAAAATATATTTGATCGAAAAAAACGATTCATGCAGGATTTTACGGTCGGATCTTAGGATATTATACCCTATCACGTCATACTCTTATCCTGGAAAAATGTACGGTTCCTACGCCACAAACGAGTTTTGGCGCAACTATGTTGTGGGCGTCATGTTCATCTAAAATAGTTATGTTATATTTCCTGTTATCCTATCACTTTTTCTCGTTCCTTCCTAAACAATTTTTTTCTGTAAGGTAAATTGACGAATCGATGAATTCTAGTAAGTGAAGTATCATTTAATAGGAATAACCACTTGAATGCTTATCAATTATTATCATTCAATTCAATTAGCAAGCACCACGTGCTGTCTTCATCATGAACTAGCCCATTAATAGTGTTTTGTTGCCAGGCGTTCTATTTTATCAGCTGTGCACCACCTACTTAGTATTTATCGAACGCAGTCAGGATGTCTAGATAAGCTCATTAAGTATTCGCACGTGTAACCTAGACTGTTATCAAGCCTGGGATTTCTCAAGTACTCATATTAAACAAATAATAATAAACGCTTCCGACCTACACCAGGCAAATTACAGTTTATAAAGGCAACGTCATTAAATACAAGTTTCCAATTATAGGCATAAGGCAACTACGAAGAAAGGATTTTTATATAATATAATGAGCCTATTAAGGTAAAAGCACTAATGGTGGACTCGGAACTAATAGATGACACTTACGACAAAAATACCATAAAAATAAGAATTAGTCTAATTTTTTCTTAGCACTATAAATTTTATAAGCTTTTCAAGCTATCTGTTGACGTGAAAAAATATATTAGGGACGCCTTCGGGAACAAAATTTTAAAATGGGATCATTTTTTGTAAAAAATGTGACCGCGTTAACACGCGCTCGGCAGTTTCTTAGAGGCCGTATACAACGAGGATTAGTGAAATTGCATGTTTTTATTTTCACTAGAACTTTGACCAGAAGTAATTATAGGCATTTAAACATTTTTTTAGCTTTGTTACGTTCCTTACCAAGGTTCCTGACAGCTTAGAATTTTGATTTAAATCCATTTACTACTAAAAAAAGAATAATAAAGAATGATACTTTCAAAATTTTATTTCGACTAGAATTCAGCGAAAATAAATGCAGGAAAAAATATTTTTACACAAAAATGTTTAAATTATGATTTCGAAGGTCCTGGTCAGCTTTATTTTTGATAAATAATAATAATAATAAAAATAAGTAGTTTAGATCACAAATTCGAACGATTTGTTATTTTACAAAAGCAACGATTTGATTTTGAATTTGCCACTTTAATTCCACAGGCGCTTTGATGGATAAAAATTGAATGACATAAGTAAAATCTGTCTGTCAGAGGCTGATTGTCTATCATAGAGTATGTTCACAAATATATCCCAGTATTCTGGCCGTACAATAGTACAGCGCCGTAATTTGACGTCTTGAGCAATGGTCAGTAGGCTGAGTTTTATTTCGGAGCCTAGTCAACATTTTTGGTTTACAAATACTACAATATTGCTTTGTAACCTAAATTATATGGCGAGAGACTATCTAATAAGATGCTATTTGATAATTTACATTCGCCAAACGATCATTTTTACGTTTTTTAGTAGGTTTTAAAGTCATAAAATGTAAACATTACAGCTTAGTCAGAAAACAATGTACAGAGTACTGCAACAGAGAGTTATCTATGTTTCAAAACTTTGTAGAATGATATTATGTTATTTTATCGCACATGTCCAATCCATAGCAATAGAAAGAATTATCACATCTTAGCACTGGAGTACTGAAATCTGCACAAGAAATCGCAAAAACATAGTGCTATTATCATGCGGATAGATCTAGATCTATAGATACCTACACCATGATTTTGGTGCACCTCGGGAGGAAATAACTAAGGATTCTTTACAGAAAATATATTGTGATCGAAATGAAATGCCCTAAAACCTTATTTGATTTTATCAAAAAATTATATTTTTTGAACGAAAATCGCGACGACATTTAAAAGTAAATAGTTAAGAGCATTTATACAATTATTAATTCTTTACTCACTACAATTTGATGCAATATAAAGGAACCATAAATTTTTTTCTGAATTAAAATTTCAGTTCTCTAGCTACCGCGTTACTTGATATTGTTACGTGCTATCCACTGACTCATCTACCAGTGGCTATTTATATGGGCCGAGACGAGTTCCAGAACGTACGAGAATTTCCTTCCATTCCTTTCTAGAATGTACCCGATTCCCGTAAACAAGTGTGGAATATTTCTGAAAGCCTAACGCCATCTAGTATCGAGTAGGGGTTTTATGTTGTTTGAGAGTATAATATCCCCCGATAAGTTCCATCGGTTTGACGCTAGATGGCATTATAATATGTCGTAAGTTCGTAACAATATACACCCTGGAGACAGACAGACGGATAGATAGCAAAGCGAAGACTTCCCGGGCCAAGGGTCTCTTTTGGGAACAGATTCCTGAAAATGACAAAGAAAATATGAATATGATCTGCATAACTATAATGAATATTATAATCTAATTAAAAACTTGTCAAGCGTGTCAAAAACGTTACCTTGCTGCAAGTAAAGTTTTAGTTTTTGAACTTTTGGAGGGTGTTATATAGATTCCAGGTGATGTTGCAGCGTCAGATACAAGTGATTGTCATGGGGTAGACCCAGGGTTAAGGGCTATTTGGGGGCGATACCGGTCCGTCCATGTTCGTGTCCCTGGGCGCCTGGGTGCGCCGCCCCGCCCTTTACACGGGGTGAGGCACCCAGGATGGCTGAACGCCGGTCTTTGCTATTTTTCTTCTCTTTTTGTAGTATACCCTTCTTTTGTATTATTTTATTTTTGTTTCGCTATCGTTCACCACCTTTTCTTCACTATCTTTCAATTTTTGTTACACTCTTCTTTACACTATTGCTTGTTTGCGTGTGTATTTCTGTGAATGTTTGTGCGATGGATGGGCCCGTGGGCCCCTAATCCAGGGTTTTTGGCGCCCGGCCGTGGGATGCGTTACGAGCAGGTGGCTACGTACCAAGGGCGCTGGGGCAGAATCACCCCTAACTGACACCAATATGGAAAACAAGCATGCGGATAATTCTCCCAGGGTGGGTACCGGCAATGCCGGAGAATCCCACACTCCCGCTTCGGCGGGGGATCGGGCCATGTATACTGGGGGCCCCAAACATGCTTTGAAGGAGAGGGGGAGGAATAACGACTTTGGCAACGATTTAATGGACGATGAAAGGCAATGCGATTTGGTAATGACGACGGCGAGCGAGGGTGGATCACGGGCGGCAACGCCCGCATCCATAGGCACGCGCTCTGGGTTCTTTCGAAGACCCGGAGGTGATAGCGGCGAGAGCGGTGATGAGTCCGCCGCCTCTCATAACCCGGGCGTAGACAGTGAGAGGGGAAGGACCCGGGCCACTTTCCGGCGCAAGAGGCGCGGTAGTGAGCTCGAAAATAGCCCGGAAAAAGACAGGGGAGCGGCCGCAAAGCCCTCCTCCAAACGCGGAAGAGGAAGACCGCCCATCACAGGGAAATATGTTGGCTTGTACAAGACCAAGAAGGATCTCCTCGACATCAAGCAGAGGGAACTTGACGTCGAGGTAGAGAAGGAACTACTGGACGTGACAAAGGGACTCCCGAACCTACGGTCCAACCGGCTGTCGGAGTCCTCACTCTCGGATCGCATAATGGCGGAAGACGAGGTCACAACGGCGAAACTTGGCGAGGCAATAACGCAGAGCCTTGCCGCCATCTCCGCTGTGACTCAGAAGTCGAAGAATCTTAAGGGAACCTCCATCGCGGCCCTTAAGAAAGCGTCCTGCACCATAAAGGAGGCGTGCGTTTGCCTCCTTAGCAGGACAGTATCGGAAGAGACGAGAGCCTTGGCGGCGGAAAACACACGCCTCTCCAGAGAGCTCGAGGTTATGAAGAAGGAGCTAGAGGCCGTCAAGCGTAAACTCGCTGACGCCCAACCACAGTCTGCTCCCACCATCAAAGAGCCGAATGTGGAAGAGCTATTGCAGCGAGCGCTGCGCGAGGCGGTCTCCGTGATGAACGCCCGCATGGACGCGCGCCTGGAGGGGCTGGAGGCCCGACTTTTACCGGAGCCTCGCCTGCGCCCTCCACTCGCCGCGGACAAAAAGAAGGAAAGCGATGCCTCCACATCAGTCGCAAGGCCGCAGCTACCTGAAATGGAAAAAGAGATTCCGCCTCCGCCGGGGCCATCAGTCTCTACATTGATGCCTCCGACGAATCCGGGTCCCAAACCAAAAAGGACAAAGAAGAGGCGAAAGTCTGCCGCCGCCGTCGAGGCTCCAACCGCGAGAAGCGATGCAACGACTGCGGCAGTTGCGACACAGCCAACAGCCTCTCCTTCATGGACAGAGGTAGTAAAGAGAGGGAAAACACCGAAGAAGGCGGGAGACAGGAAAAAGACGCTGAAGAAGAAGGAGAAAAAGAAGAAGGAAAGACAGCTCCGCGCTCCGAAGACAGCAGCCGTAGTACTTACGCTGATTCCGGATGCGGAGAAAAATGGCGTCACTTACCAGGACGTCATTGATAAGGCCAAGTTGCATCTGGACTTGACTGCACTCGACATACCGGCGGTCAAATTTAAGCGGGCTATAACCGGTGCTCGTATGTACGAAGTCTCGGGGGCGGAATGTAAGGAGAGGGCCGACGCTCTGGCGAGCAAATTAAGAGAGATTGTCGGAGAGGACATGGTGCGCGTGTCCCGACCGCAAAAATGCGCCGAGCTCCGAATCACGGGTCTCGACGACTCTGCAACAGCGACAGAAATCACGGCTGCTGTCGCAAGGAAGGGTGGTTGTCGACCGGAAGATATCAGAGTCGGCGAGATCCGTGTAGACAGAAGAGGACGCGGTATGGCCTGGGTCAAGTGCCCGGTTGAGGCCGCCAAATTGGTGATGGCACCTCCTACCAGGGTGTGCGTCGGCTGGACGGTAGCGCAAGTGACCCTCCTGTCCCAGCGCACCATGAGATGCTTCCGGTGCCACGAAGAGGGACATACCCGAGCAACCTGCTCCTCAGAAACTGACCGCAGTGAACTCTGTTTCCGCTGCGGTCAGGCCGGGCACTCGACCAAACAGTGCGGAAACCCTCCGCACTGCGCGTTATGTGAGTCGAGAGGGAAGGCGGCAGACCACATAGTAGGCAGCGCACGCTGCAATAAATCTGCCTCCAAAACAAAACGGAAAGGCCCTAAAAAGAGCCAATCGCCTCGAGAGGCTGCCACAACATCTACGGCGGCCCCCAGTGCCAGAGCGGACACCATGGAGGCCCAATAACGGCCACCTTACGGTTCCTTCAGGGCAACCTGAATCACTGCGCTGCGGCGCAGGATCTTTGGGTTCAGGTTCTTTTGCAGTGGGAGATCGACGTGGGCATTATTGCAGAGCCGTACCGCGTCCTGGATAGAAGCGACTGGGTGGGAGACGTCGACTCGTTGGTCGCCATAGTCTTTGGTCCCAAAATCGTGCCTCCTTCGTCGAGGAACGCGATAAGGGGCCGTGGATTTGTTGTCGCCATCTTGGGGACCCTCACCGTGGTGGGGGTTTACTTTTCCCCCAACAAGCCGATCGTCGAGTTTGAGGCGCTCTTGCTTCAATTGACCGCCGTCGTAGAGGGGTCGAGTCGCCCCGTAGTTGTCGCCGGAGACTTCAACGCGAAGTCTCCGCTGTGGGGCTCCCCGGCGGCAAATGCGAGAGGTCGACTCTTGGAGGATTGGTTGGTCACTACCGGCCTGGTCCTGGCAAACCGCGGTGCGTCCAGTACATGCGTCCGGCCACAGGGAGAGTCCATAGTGGACCTCACCCTGGTCAGCCCAGCCATCGCCCCGCGTATCACCGAGTGGAAGGTCTTGAGTCGCATTGAGACTCTCTCGGACCACCTCTACATACGCTTCGTCGTCTCGGCTCACTTGACGGAGCCAGGCCGCTCATTCACACCTGGTACAGGCCTGAGGTGGTCTTTGAAGAAGTTGGACCGCGACCTCCTCAAAGAGGCAGCAGCCGTCGCATCGTGGGCGCCTCTACCATCAGAGGACGTAGAAGAGTGCGCGGAGTGGCTGATTGAGGCGGCACACAACATATGTGACGCCTCAATGCCCCGCGCCGGACCAGCCGTGCCAAGACGCCAGACGTACTGGTGGAGTCCGGATTTGAAGCGTCTCCGTGATGAGTGTGTGGCAGCTCGCCGCCGCTATTTGCGGTATCGAAGACGACGGATCCGAAGCGAGGCAGAGGAGGAGTCCATATACGATGGATACCGCACTGCGCGCCATAACCTTCGCGACGCCATCAGACTGGCCAAGAAGACGGCATGGGAGGAATTCCTGGGTACTCTGGAGCAGGACCCGTGGGGCAGACCTTACAAATGGGTGAGGCAAAAGCTTCGCCCTGCTGCCCCACCTCTCACCCAGTCCTTGCCACCGGAATTCTGTAGAACTATTGTGTCGGCCCTATTTCCACCCAGGGCCGAGTGGTCCCCACCAACTATGGCACCACCAACTGCAGAGACCGAGGAGGAGGAAATTCCCCCAGTGACAGCCGGAGAACTGGCAGCGGCGGTCCATAAAATGGCCCTCCAGAACAAAGCCCCTGGATTGGACGGGGTCCCCGGTCGTGTCTGGGTGCTAGCGATGGAGCAGATGGAAGAGCGTGTTCTCGCCCTACTGAATATGTGCTTCGTGCAAGGGCGAATACCACGTCGCTGGAAGACTGGCAAACTCGTGCTACTCAGGAAGGTCAGGCGACCCGAAGACCAGCCGTCAGCCTACCGCCCTATCGTCTTGATCGACGAGATTTGTAAGACGATGGAGAGGATCGTAGTGGCGCGTCTCGACCGCCATCTAGAGAGCGTCGGCCCGAACTTGAGCGATGCTCAGTTCGGGTTCCGGTCTCGTCGATCGACGATGGATGCGGTGGCACGGCTCCGGTCTATTACGAGGGAGGAGATCTCTCGGGGCGGGGTGGTGTTGGTTGTCTCATTAGACATCTCCAACGCATTCAACACCCTGCCCTGGGAAACCATAAAAGAGGCCCTTCGGTACCACCGAGTGCCGGGATACCTTTGCAGACTCGTGGGCGACTATCTGTCGGAGCGCTCGGTGCAGTACCCTACTAAAGAGGGATGGGAAGAGCAGGAGGTGGACTGCGGCGTCCCGCAGGGTTCGGCTCTCGGCCCGAAACTGTGGGACATGGGTTATGACCACGTGCTTCGCGGTGCCAACTTACCCGGCGTGGAGTTGATCGCGTACGCGGACGACACCGCGGCGGTCTGCCGCGCCAAAACACACCGCGAAGCCGTAATACTTGCGACGGCAGCTGTTGCACAAGTTGTGCGCAGAATACAGGCGCTAGGCTTGACGGTGGCGCTTAACAAATCTGAGGCCATCATCTTTCATGGGCCCAGAAACGCGCCGACGCCCGGTTTGGCGGTGATAGTCGGTGGAACATCCATCCCAGTATCGTCAACTCTGACATACTTAGGACTGGTACTCGATAGTCGGTGGTCCTTTAAGGAGCACTTCCGCCGGCTATCCGAGAAGGTAGCGAAGGCAGCAGGAGCTCTAGCATCGCTGCTCCCCAACCTAGGGGGCCCGAGCCTGAGCTGTCGGCGCCTGTACATGGGCGTTGTACGCTCCATGGCCATGTACGGTGCGCCGATCTGGGCCGAAAATTTGTCAGCCAAAAACAGGCTCATCCTTGGTCGGCTACAAAGAACGATGGCAACGCGAGCAGTGCGCGGGTATCGCACCATCTCCCGGGATGCTGCGTGCCTGCTCGCCGGAAGCGTCCCATGGGACCTGGACGCAAGAGCCCTCGCCGATGTGTACTGGCGTAGCGCAGAAGTCCGCGCGGGGGGCAGCAATCCCCTTCCGGACGCCGTACGTCGGTGGAGGGACGAAGCCAGAGACAGGGCCCTGGAGTTGTGGGAGGAGCGTCTCTTGGAGCCGCGTGTAAGCGTAGACCTCATAGGGGCTATTCGCCCAGTATTCAGAGAGTGGGTGGACCGAAAGAAAGGCGCCCTCTCGTTCCGCCTCACACAGGTGCTGACCGGGCACGGCTGCTTCGGTCGGTACCTGTGCGAGATCGTCGGAAGGGAGGAGACGACGCGGTGCCACCACTGTGACGACGAAAGGGACACGGCCGCGCACACCTTAACGGCTTGTCCCTCTTGGACACGACAACGTGCGGCATTAACGGCCGCCATCGGACCGGACTTATCACTGCCAGCGTTGGTAAGTGCCATGCTGAGCAGTGAGCAAAACTGGAGGGACGTGGAGAAGTTCGCCGAAGAGGTGATCTCCAACAAAGAAGAGGCAGAGCGCGATAGAGAAAGGCGGGCGCTGGACCCTCTTCGACGAAGACGACCAAGGCGACGTGTCATCCGGAATGATAACTTGCCGCCGTAAATGGGGAGCTCAGGGTGGCGGTATGGGGATGCCGTCACTCATTGCACCGAGTCCCCGAGAGGGTCGCGATGCGCAGTGTACTCTTCGCGCATCGCGACGACAGAGAGAGTCGCCTATGCAAGCCCCGAAAGGGCTCTGTTTGGTGACAGAAGCATAGCGACAGTGCTTCAAAGAGGACGGGCCCGCCATTGATACGCGGGCGGTCGATTGTCGAGCCACGGAGTAGAGCTCACGCGTTCTCGCGACTCGGCAACGGGAAGACGAAGAGTACCGACGGGTTTTAGTGGGTAGGTCTGCGGTCACTTACCATCCTTACGACCGCAGCGAGCCCCACATACTCGTGGGGGAGTCCCCAATTCCCCCGGGATGCGTCAATGCATTTCCCGTCGAAAAAAAAAAAAAAAAAAAAAAAAAAAAAAAAAAAAAAAAAAAAAAAAAAAAAAAAAAAAAAAGGGTTAAGGGCTATTTATTAAAGCTATTGCAATAAACCCAAACACAAAAAAATACTTGAATCCTTCTCATTGAGGGCATAAAATAAGCTCCATATTTGACGAGAGAGCTGACGATGATGAAATTATTGTAGCTAAGAACTTTTAAATCAACTTTACCGAATTTTAAATCGACTTCGGTATTAATACTTTGGGGTACGTATATTATATTATAATTTTCACTGTGAAAGTAGCAGTGCTAAAAGAGTTACTTTTGAGTTCCATGTTTCTATGGAAAATACGCCAATATGATAAATAATATAGTATTTCTTTATAACTATTTTATGGCATATTCATAATGTTGGCGTATTTTCCATGCACAAGTATATATTTATGCAATGAACTATACAGAGTGTTACAAAACTAAGTGATAATAATTTAGGGTGTGTACATGTTCCTTGTAGAGAGTTCACTGTGAAAGTAGCAGCGCTGAAAGACCAAATTTTTTTTACTTTTGTATGGGCGAGCGCCCCAGCGTCACGAGTTTCTCCATACAAAAGTGAAAAAAATTGGTCTTTCAGCGCTGCTACTTTCACAGTGAACTCTCTACAAGGAATACATACACACCCTAAAGTATTATTACTTAGTTTTGTTACACTTTGTATAGGTATGGGTAATACTTTATTTTGTTATACATTGTATAATATGTATTATTTAGAGGAAATACATTTTTTATGTTCGTGAGTACTGAGTACAGAACAAACATCATATTTAAATACCTAATACATCATTTTATTATAATACAAAATTCATTAAAGATTTCGTTTATATCAAGTGGTGAACATGGCCTCTCTGCTAATCCTTACTCTGTATCGACAGTTTACCACGTGATCACACTATTTCTGAAAATATTAAAATCGACGATGGCTTGCTATGTAAATATGCACCTATCGAGCGCCATCTATTGAGCTAGTTTGCCTCAAATTCTAAAACGTCAGTCAGTGGCCTATAATCCCGCCTTAAGGAAGGCGAAATTTTGCACGTAAGTTACATACATTTATTGGATTTTTTGTAATGTCTATTGATTTCATTGGATTAATGGTCATGTTGTTTACACTAATTAATGTTTATTTATGATTTATTATCCATTTTCGCTAACAATATAAAGGGTGTCTACTATTAGTTCTTGAAAATGTAAAAAACCTAATAGATGACATGGAACTCATATCATCATTTTGCAATATATACTAAAGTTATTTTGTAGTTTATTCTACTGCAAATATCATCAATATTCTCTGAAAATATAATTCTATTAACAAGCTAACAAATTAGAACTACTTTACCTAAAAATTGCCATATAATTAGACCTTGTCTGATCTAAAAATCGATTGCTTTAGTTTTTTAGCAGTAAAAAGAAGAAAAAGGAGAGCTGAGAAAAGAAAGAAGAAAAAAGAAGAGGCAAGAGAAGCATGGAGACTAAAGACTGAAAATAAATTTGCTAGGAAAAAATAAGTATATGAAAAATAAAAATAAAAGGAAAGATAGTTTTAGCATGGAAGAAGAATGGATAGAATCTGGAGACAACGTGGATAATATTTCATATGCATGTAGTAACTATAATGAAGTAAATGAAATCTTTTGAAAAAACGGCAAATAAAGACCTAATAATAGGAAAAATGTTAAATGTAATGTAATGTTCTATGTCAAGTATAAGTTCATATTGGTGTCTACTATTAGTGATGTTCGTTTTCTGTGATGTCGTCTATTAGTTGTTATGACTAAGTTTACAAAAAGACCAATAATTTATTTTTTAATTGATTTGTCAGTGAATAATCATAATAGTTTTATTTTGTAAGAGTTACTGAAGACATGGAAGAAGTTATCAATCCTTTATTTTAATAAATATAATATATTTTACAACATTAAAATGTTCCATGTTTCCTTAAAGCGTCTGCCATTAGTGCTTTTACCTTATATATTTTGTATAAGTACTTAAAAAATGAATATGAGATCAGTTCATTACAGGTGCTTTCATTTATAACAGCAGGTATTAGGAATCAAAACTTCGGTACACAGTGTTATTTTATATTTATAATAATTTACTATACAAACATTAATAAGGGAAGATGCGATATTTTTATTTTTGTGTTTATTTTAAAGAACTCCATGTAGAATAGACCGCAAGTATATTAAAAAAATTAAAACACTACAATTTATGTACTGCAAAAAAATACGGTTTAAAATTGTCAATTTAAATTTTGGCGCCAAAACGGATCTATATTCTGTATGACGTCACATGGACGTCACTACTGTTTGACAATTATCAATGACAACGGGTGACAACGGCCCGACCTGAACGTATAGGTCAGTTAACTAAAGCTGGCACGTTCACAGTACTCACACATAAGCAATTTCACCATAGACGTAATATATACTGTCGTATAGACCACCTGACAACCCGAAAATGCGTGACCATTTTCGATCTGTCAATGTGTGCGTGTGCTAGTGATGTATATTTTACTATCGATAGTATAGTATTTTGCTATCGATAGTATAGTACGTTCGAGTTATTTTACCTCAGTTTCTATAATAAATAAATAATATGCAACTTTGACAGATTTGTATTTCTAATTAAGTATCATAAATTTTGGTGACGATTGAGAAGTAGATACACATTTTCTTTTGGAATGATTTTTCAATCGTCGGATATGTTATGACATGAGGTTCTTATAGGGGTAAATAATATACACATAACACATTATAAAGTTACTTATTTATTACTCAGGTAAAATCTATCTGGTAAATCAGCCCTTACATTGAAAGTAAACGTTGAAAGTAAACAACACACAGAGTATATTATATTTTATTCTTAAATTAAATACATATCATAAAATATCATAATATTTTTTATTACAATTATTTTTAACCGACTTCCAAACAGGAGATTCTTTTGTTGTACATTGTATTGTTCCGAGTAGGTATCATGTTCACAAAAGTGGTGGTCTGGTGATGGAAACCATGAGAAATCGAGGTGACTCCTTGATATTCAAATGGGAACATATGGTCCCAGAAAACGTTCAAAATCTTTCGATTAATAAATTTAAAAAAGTAGTCAAAGAACGTTTTCATAAACGATGGCACATCTTGGGAGTAGAATGCTGAATGACTGCTTGCAAGGCTACTTCTACATGACTTACAATTATTATGTGTCTATCTATGTTTACATTGTATAATTTTTAGTTACAGCATTGTAAATTTTATTTTAAAAGATTATTTTTTTTCTCACTTTTTTTTTGGTAAAAAGTGGACCCCGTGCGAGTTTCTTACGCCGGTTCTTCTCGTCGGCTTAGTTCCCGAACCGGTGGTAGGCACCATGTATTCTGAAAATATATTTTATTTAAGATTTGTTCAGAAATAAAGCAATTTTGATTTTTATTTGTTTTAACACCAACTGTAAGTATAGAAAACGTTAAGGACAGCTAAAAAGAGTAGTTAGTATTACCTTGGAAGTCGGTTTTAACTTTTTGTTTAAAAAAAATTAAAACCGACTTCCAAGGTAATGACAATAGTAATATTATACTTAAATGAACTAAAAAGTATTAAATAATTCTTATTCTGTACTCAGTATTAATTCTGTTCTCAATCTTCATTATTTTTGCAATCGCTACCAGCTAAACTAATCGGCAGTTCTCTGACAGAATAGGTATAACTGCAACTTATATACTTAGGACTGGTACCGACTTCAAAATTATGAAGATTGAGTACAGAATAAGGATTATTTAATACTTTTTAGTTCATTTAAGTATAATCTTAAATGAACTAAAAAGCAATAATTGCTTATAATTGCTTATTTTTAATAATTGCTTCAGTAACAAGTGCAACAGTATGTCAAACTTACTGGTACAAATAAAGTTGGGATAGCTCCTTTAACCAAAATAGTATTTATTCTACTTTTTTAAAAAAAATTTCAATGAAATGTTTGCTACATATTGTTGAATTTTTCTTGGGATTCCAACCAACATGCCCAATTAATTTCAGCCATTTTCCTCTTATTAGAGGATCTTGAGGGAATCTGTAAAACAAATGATTATGATATATAAACCTTCCTCTAGTTTTGGAGTCACTCTATATTATAGTAGTTATATTATATTAGCTATTAAATAAATAAATAATAAAAATTCGGACACCCCGCCCCGCTCATACATTTTGACACGTCAGAAATTCTTTTAGTATGATGGGTCTACAACAAAATGTATGAACAAAGTGCATTCCGCCGGCCGTCCGAATTTTGCTGATCAGAAATTTCGGATAATGTGCGGCCGGGCTTAAGTTGATAAATATAAAGGTAAATGATTTTTATTTTAGTTTTATGTTAATGTAAAATATCGATAAGTATATCGATAAATTTGATTCAAGCACTAGTGTATATGTAAAAAATTTTGATGAAAAATTTTTCTTCAAAATTTGTGTAATATAAGAACAATAGTACCTTTAGTTACGCAAAATATGAAAGTAAAAGAAAAGATTCACAATATTTTATTTGAAATAGAGAACTAAAGACAGACTATAGCAAAAATAAACACATCATAGCAATTAGGACATGAAGATTAATTACCTGTGAAATGTATATTTTTCAGGATTATTCTTATGATTTACACTGCTAACACTTACAGCACAAGTCATCATTTTTAAATATAATAATATTTATTAAAAATAACAAACAAATTAAACAATATATTGGAAATACCGAAAGGGCATAAAAACGACTAACGACTTTTGACGACCTGTCAAATAAAAGTGGTTACAATTTTCATTAGACTGCCTCTCTCTTTTCATCTTGTTATAATTCCATAAAGGATTTTCTTCTCTCTCGCACTCTTTGTTGGTCTTTAGCATTATAGGTTTATGAATTTCACTATACAGTATTTTTAAAAATAAAAGATTTTGTAGGTAGACTAGAGTCCCGAACGCTGGCCGCGCACCGATCACAGTTCACACGTGACTGACTTGTAACATCACGCTGTATTTATAAACAGTAGCAAAAGAAAAACAAAGACTGTCTCCTTCACGCTCATAAGATAGACCGCGCGTGAGAGAGACGGGCAGACTATTCATGATCCATGATGCGTATGCAGTACGACGAGTGACGACACGCCACATGCTTATTCACAGACACTACAAAAGCGCAATGTGTAAATGTGTTGATCGTGCCAGCTTTAGTTAACTGACCTATACCTATCAAAAAGTTGCCAAGCACCGCGTTCCATTTCCGCGTTAATAACGATAAAATCGCTCAAAATGGAGGCATTTTAATCCTTTTTAACGCTTAATGGAACGCGGGGATAGCATACAGTGTGACGTCACTGAACGCAAATTGATGTTTTGAAATCCGTTCCGTTTCAAGTTACTTTTAATTCGTATTTTTTGTTAAAAAATAATATTTTATAAAATATTGACATTGCAGTGGTCCTTCTTTTACATTTTTTAACGTTTTAATAGCAAAATTTTCATAAATATTATATTTGCATGTTGCCTTTTAATAATACTCTTATTATTATCAGCAAAAGATTACAGAAACGACAGAAACGAAAAGTCATTTTCTACAAAATATAATTATATAATAGTCATTAGCAATTTGTTTTTATTTGCAGCTAAAATATTTTTATAAATGAGCACACTGAAATGCACAAATGGAACGCATTTTATCACTTTCATTTTATAAAATTGAACGCATCCATAATTTACACGTAAAAGCGCCATCTGTGTAAAATATTTAAAAACTTTTATGTAAGAAAAATACCTTTATAATTATGTTCTAAATTATTTTATCGATAAAATCTAAGCACAAAATAGATTTTAATTAAAATTTCTCTGGCTTTAGGATAACATTTATAAGGCAAGGTATCTTAATTTCCCTAAATTTCGAACTTTGACATCGATAGTGTTACTATTTAAAAAATGGCGGTAATCTATGCAGTCTGAGAATGCGACGTAGACGTCATCTGACGGAGAAAATTAGAAATAACGGTGAACAAAGAGAGCTAGCTAGCCACCGCTGGAAAGTGGAAAATAAGGTTGTGTTTTATCTCTGTCGTGCGGGCGTGAACGACGAGAGCGCAAACGAGACGGGCGTCCATACTTACGGCCATCAATTCATAACCATCTTTCTTTCTTGTGCAACTATTTCTCGTCGGCCGTGTTCTAGGATCTAGTTCGAAATAAGGATGGACGCCATTCACGCGAGATAGTTTTCGTCGATAGAGAATTCGGTGCGAGAATCAGTGGCAGGTCCGGGGTATGCTATATGTGTGACTGGTGCGTCAGGTTGGCCTCGGTGCGGTGTAGAGTGTGTGGAGAGTGCAGAACGTGCAAAGCTACAAAAGCTCGGCGTCTCGTCGAGCTGAGCGGGCCGAGACTTGAGGTATGGCGGGCGCGAGCTGATCGGGCGGTCGCGGCGTCCGCTCGCGCTCCGCCGGCCCCATGCGAGCGCCGGAGGTTTTATGGGTATCTGCGTGAGCTGCCGGCGCCGCGAGCGAAAGGCACCCGAGAAACGTTGGGTGCCGGGAGCGGGCGGTCCTAAGGGCGCGGCGGCAGAGTTGCTACCGCGACGCTTCGCCTTGACAGCCATGGCCAACTCCATATCCAACATCAAGATGACCAACCCCCTGAAGGGTATAGTGAGCAAGCGCCGAAAACGTTACATGAAGGACGGCTTCAATTTGGACTTAGCGTGTATCCTTTTTGTGTAGTGCAGGACGAGTCTGTGGGCCCGCCGGAGGTGAGTAGAGTGCACGGAGAAGCGTAGAGCGAGGAGCGGGAGACTCGGCCAGCGGGAGCGCCGCTAGCTCGATCGAGCATCCTTAGAACTCTCAAGGGCACTCGCTCTATAACCTGTATGCTTTCGTACGTCCGACCCGATCTATTTGAGGTTATAACGCGAGACACACTTAGATAATTTCAATTACGTCGCGCGTTCGATATTCTCGTAGGTAGGATTTTCGAACGTCGCTAACGACGTTACATTTGCGGCTATTCGATTTTCGAATCGTCTATTATTAGGTAAAAATCATAATAGATAAGTTCGTAGCTGATAATATCTCGCATAGCAACAACTGGTGACATACATACATGCATAGAATATACAATGTACAGCACTTAGAAACTAACAATCATTGTGGAACTTAATGATAACTATCATTTGGAGTATAGTGCTGGTAGTTAGGGACGGTGTAATGACTTGTGGTAGCACAGGAAAGTTTGTGCTGCAACTTTCTCCTGTGAGAATATTCTTTGAATTGATAACACCCATTAGAATCACAATGTCACTAGGCCACATTAGGCCACAAGCCCAATAGATAAAAATGTGTGCTTAGATCCTAATTGTGTCATCTTATTGAGATATTTGAGATCTTAGCATAATTTCTGGGTACTTCACTATTTCAACCTTTTCAAAAATCACTTGCCAATTCATAAAAGTGCTAACAAATTAAAATAATAGCTATGCAGAAAAAGTGGATCCAAAATAACCCAATCCACATGGTCTATAATGTTTACAAACATTGTGTTCGAGCAAAACTATCATTTTATAAGTAGTTTTATAACCATCTTTTAGGTTATGTATGTTCTATTTAATCTATTTTACACTACAGAATTGGTATTAAGTGATAAAAAAAATTAAAATTGATTCTAGTGATGTTCTATTTATTATTAAAAGAACATTAAAACTACAATACAACAATTCAAATAGAAGATATTATGTAATCTGCCTAACATTATCCTGTAACCAATATTTTTAATTTTCCTTAATACAATATTAAATTTACATCATTTTAACATTATTACAGATAAGGTAATAAATAATAATTGCCAATACCTGTGTCTATCAAGAAGTAGAATCATACTGATTATTATTGATGAGCCGTCTATTCACACAGTTGAAATTTTCTCATGCCTGGTAATACACCATCCATTCAATATAAAAAATAATCGGCCAAGTGAGAGTCGGACTCCCGCACGAAGGGTTCTGTACTGTCATAGAGCAAAAATAGGCCGAAAATTGTGTTTTTTATATGGAAGCCCTCCTTAAATTTTTATTTTATTTTATTATTATTATTAATTTGATTGAAGTAGACATATATTTAAGACCTTTGTGAAAATATCAAGTGCCTACCTGCTGCCATTATTGATATAGAGCAAAAAAAATCAAGTTTGTTGTATGGGAGAGCCCCCCTTAAATATTTGATTTATTTTGTTTTTGTTATTTGTTGTTATAGCGGCAACAGAAATACGTAATCTGTGAAAGTTTCAACACTCTAGCTATCACCGTTCTTGAGATACAGCCTGGAGACAGACAGACATTGAAGTCATAGTTTTAAGTTAATCCGTTTTTACCCTTTGTGTACGGAACCCTAAAAATGATTGAAGTGGCTAGCTTGTATGTGTACTGGTAAGTTGTCAGGTCATATTCAAGCCCTGACATCACATATTCAAATGGCCCTTTTACTATTTCTTTTCCATTCCTTCCCTAATGCAACATATAAGGTTAGAAGTACTTCCCATATGATTTAATAACTTGTAGTATCTCTAGTAAAAGATGGCTTTGAAAGCATCAGAATATTTTTAATAACTAAGATCATTAACGGACTATCAAGGCCAATGATTTAATTAGTTACTAACCAATTAATGATTTTCCTTACCTACTATGATGCAACAATCATTTTGATGTTCAGTGTTCTCACTGAAGAATTAATGGTTTTATACTTATGACATGTAATACTGTGCATATTAATAGATCTTCTCTTTAAAACCTACAGCTTCTTATTTCATTAAAATTTAAAGAGAATAAAATATATTATATATTCTATGAGTAGATCTAAGTTATCTAATATATAAAAATAAGTCGGGTTTTCCTTCCTGACGCTACTCCTGAACTCCAGAACGCACAAACCGATTTCCACAGTTTTGCATTCGTTGAAAAGGGGCCGGGCTCCGTGAGGTCTATAGAAAAAAAAATTCAGAAAAAACTTCAAGAGATAAGCAGGAAAACAGGGAAAATCATTTTATGACAAAACAATGTTTGCCGGGACAGCTACTTATAAATTTGATGAGACCACAAAGCGTGTAACTAAATGGGTTTAGCCAGAAATAGATTGTCAATGTCACTTATGTGACTTTCCTTACATAAATATCAGCAGGCTGATTCTGCTAAATTATCTAAAAGAATATTGTTACAATATGGTTTCTATTAGGACCATTTTACCAGGATACCATGACGCCTGAAGTATATCCAGTTGACTCTACCAACAATATTTACTCAATAGAGTGTCTGGTAGTGGTAACTGGTTATGACAAAAACGGTGTCCCAGTGAAATAAAGCCCGTAGTTTCAGTGAAACAATACTAAAAACATGTCATTCTTCAAATGGCTTTCTTGTAATATTAGCTTTTTAAATGTTGAATTAAAATTATAACAGAATTTGCACGACGATTTGACGACCTCTGTGGCTCAGTGGTGAGCGCGTTGGTAGCTCAAGCCGGGGGTCGCGGGTTCGAATCCCGCCGACGGAACAAAAAGTTTTCGAAGTTCCTGGGTCATGGATGTGTATTAAATAGTATCATATAATAAAAATCTTAAATATATTATGAATAGTATAAAAGTATTAAATATATTTCCGTTGTCTGGTACCCGTAACACAAGTCCTTCAGGTACTTACCACGGGGCCAGACTGACGTGGTGTGAAGCGTCCATAGATATTATTATTATATTATTATACAGTACTACAAAATCGACAATCATAGGCATCCCCCATTTTTTTCAAACTAAAAACAATTGTTTACTTCTTGCAATGAATTTTTGGACAAGTCTGATTATATTAGGTACTGTAGATCGTTAACAGCTCTGTAAATGTAATGGCAATGATTAAATATTAAAATCTTGTTAGCAAGCGGATAGCAGATTATTATCATAATTTAATGCGCATTATCATTTCTGCATTAAGTATTTTATATCTGAAAATATGCGGTGCATTGTTATGTAACATTATTCATGTTTCATTTGTAGAGGATATTTAACTAAATACTTCATACCTATGATACAATTGATACTGTATAGAGTTTTCCTTTTGTTGAGAGTATTAATTAGTTAGGAATGGAAACATAACTTCTCTTCTGATGGCATTTTGTAATAATAGAATTTCCGTTATTAAAATACTAACAATGTGTCTTGCGACTCGGTACGCATAAAAGGAAATCCCAAGGGAACACCCTTTTTTACCCAAGAAAAAAGTTTGCCCATGTGTTTTTAGGTCACTTATATGTATATCTGTGACTTTACTCAATTGGCTTAGTTAAAAAAGAGATGTTAGATGAGGTTGATTATGTAACTCCGGCATCAATTTGATTATTATTATTGCATTTCATTAATCTCACGTACCATCTTAATTTTTTGGTTTATCTCCCTGTTTAGTGTTTACTAACAAATACTGACATAGCTAGCTTCTCAAGTAAACGTTACACGACCAGCCTTCTTCGCCATTCCCAGCAACATTATACCTTTTAAAACAATAAGGGTGGGTTGCACCAACTAACTATAACTATAACTACAGTGCGAAATGTCAAATCTCTGGTTAAGGACGCCATATTTAACTTTAACCATAACCGCTCATACCTACTTAAATCGTCATTTTTTCGTGAAAATTTACTGTGTTGTTATAACTCACCGACAAGAAATATTTTTTCTGTCGATTTTTACGGATAATGAAATTCTTTATACTCTCAATCCCGTTACCTGTAGCTTGAATAAAAAAATAAACGCAACAGACATCTGTCAATTTCTCCGGTCAAAGTTGAAGTTAAAGCTAAAGTTAGCCTTAATTATAACCATAACATTAACTTTAACCACGCCTCTTGTGCAACAATACTTAAAAACATCAACAACTAGAATATAACGCCCGCGACTCCGTAGCGTCGTTTTATTCTGCGGAAACCGTACATTTTTCCGGTATAAAAAGTATCCTATCTCCTTTTCCGGGACGTATATTCTCCATTCAACATTTCTGCAAAGGTTCAGCGGTTTGGGCGTGAAGAGGTAACAGCCAGACAGACTTTCGCATTTATAATATTAGGTATCAATGTATGGATTAACAATCGAGTATTCCACAAACAAATCAACAGCATAATCGTCGTTTTCGTTCTGAACTTTAATGCGATTAACTGAAAATTAAGTGCTTATTAAAATGATTGCGCGTTTTGCATATTAAGCGGGCGTTGAATTTCGCGATAATGAGATATCCTAGTTGCTGAAAAATTATCAGGGTTCAGTGACCCGTTGACCAATTAGGGCCTTATCAGTGCATAATTGCTATGTTTTCCTACTGAAACTGCATGTATGTTTGTACATAATAGTTGCAACTTGCAATGCAGCTATAGTGTAGGAAAATAAATATTTTCCTTTCAATTAAGAAGCGATAATGCGACACAATTAAGAGGGATACTGACCAGCGTTGCCAGACGTCCCGATTTTTTCATCAAAATTAAATGTCCCGCGCGGGACAGGCTCGGTCCCGCTTTTCGGGGAAAGCCTGAACGTACGTGCAGCTCAGCAGCAGAGAAAGAAAGGTGCGTGATGAAGATAAGAGTGTGGGCGGTAGAGGGGTGGATTTTCTATGGCTACTTTAGCTATCTATTGTCACGTAAACGTTATTTTAACGCAAATAAAAAGATTAAACTTCAAAAAACTTTTGATTTTATACCTTTTTAGGGTTCCGTAGCCAAATGGCAAAAACGGAACCCTTATAGATTCGTCATGTCTGTCTGTCTGTCTGTCTGTCCGTCCGTCCGTCCGTATGTCACAGCCACTTTTCTCCCAAACTATAAGACCTATACTATTGAAATTTGGTAAGTAGATGTAGTATGTAAACAGCTTTAAGATTTCGATACAAAAATGGAAAAATTATTAAAAATTTTAGGGGTCCCCATAGATACAACTGAAACAATTTTTTTTTTCATCTAACCTATGCGTGTGGGGTATCTATGGATAGGTCTTTAAAAATAATATTGAGGTTTCTAATATAATTTTTTTCTTACCTGAATAGTTTGCGAGAGAGACTCTTCCAAAGTGGTAAAATGTGTGTCCCCCCCCTCTAACTTCTAAAGTAGGCGCATGATAAGTCTAAAAAAATATATGATGTACATTACTACAAAAACTACCAACGAAAATTGGTTCGAACGAGATCTAGCCAGTAGTTTTTTTTATACGTCATAAATGGTAAACCATAATTTAACTTTCATTAAATCATCTGAAATATGAAAATAAATAAAAAACCTCTTAATTTCATAAAAATAAACCTTATTGCTGCTGCGGAACCCTTCATGGGCGAGTCCAACTCGCACTTGGCCGGTTTTTTTACTTTGTCCCGCTTTTCACTGAAGAATCCCGCTTTTTCACTCAAAAAGTTCCAAAGTCCCGACTTGGCACAAAAAAAATCTGGCAACGCTGATACTGACCCAAAAAATCAAACATCGTCCTCTCTTCACACTCACGCCCGTCTTTCATATGCCAGGTGAAAAAGGACGACGCGGAATCATCGCCAATTTAGTTTTAAGTACTTGAATAAATAAAAGACGAACTATAATATTAATGATTATGAAAAAAATATTTTGAGCAAATATTTAGGTTTTTAAAAAATATTAAAGAAAAGACAAAACAGTTAAGACAGTGTCTAAAACAAGGTTTTTTCTAAAATAAACTATCGAGCATTTTTTCAGTAATCGTGTTTTCGTCTTGAGCAATTAATCTTCATGAACTGAAGTTACTTGTGTAAAAAAATCAGTTTTCTAGACTTTACAGATTTTGAGATCTAGGTTTAATATGTAGTCTATTTAGGGTCAGGTGCATTCTTAATAAACACAATATGTTAATTAGTTGTTGTCGGCCGTAGCTGTCGGTTAATGTTTTAAATTTAGGGTAAAAACTAGAAAGTTATATGAACATATTTGTAGGCAAGATAATTTGCAACAAATTATGTTCTTACAACTTTTTTGTTACCCCTTTTTTCATGTTGACCCCCCCCCTCCCCAACATATCCCAAAATTAAAATTGCATCCTCTAATAAATGCAAAGCTCATGTAACATTTCAATGGACTATCAGACAGTTTCCAATTGACTGTCAGTTCCCATTGGTACCCTTCATCTTTCGTGAATCGTGGCAAGAGAATTTAAATTTTTACGCATTTTATACATAGGAGAGCCATGCTTCGGCACGAATGGGCCGGCTCGACCGGAGAAATACCACGTTCTCACAGAAAACCGGCGTGAAACGGTGCTTGCGCTGTGTTTCGCCGAGTGAGTGAGTCTACCGGAGGCCCAATTCCCTTCCCTATCCTCCCCTTTTCCCTTCCCTTCCCTTCGCTACCTTCCCCTATTACCCTATTCCCTCTTAAAAGGCCGGCAATGCACCTGCAGCTCTTCTGATGCTGCGAGTGTCCATGGGCGACGGAAGTTGCTTTCCATCAGGTGACCCGTTTGCTCGTTTGCCCCCTTATTTCATAAAAAAAAATCGGTAAAGAGAAAAATTCTTTGTCTCTTCCGCTCTTGCATGACTTGACTAGCACTCGACGGTTTTCTGTTTTACGATAAGAAGACATATTATCAGGCAATCGTAAAGCTGTCTTGCGCATGAGTTTAAAACCTGACATTTCTTTGTTTATACTTTAATCTTTAATATAATTGACCGGATTAACGCTGATGTTATCTGCACTGACTCACTATGGGACATGGGTGAAAGTCGATTGGAACAAGTTTAGCACGGTCAGGGTTACTATAGTCAGTAGTCACCCTGACCCAAATGCGAGGAAAACCGAAGTAAGCTCCTGATGACTTTTGTGATCCTGGTACTTCGGAGTTAGGCCGGTATAAATAGTACTTAGATGCGACCCGGTCTCAAGACGCGGTTCGGCTCTGTGATTGGTCCAAATTTTGACAGCCAACGAATCACAGAGCCCGAACCGTGTCTTGAGACTGAGATGCATCTTGAGTACTGACTATTTATACCGGCCTTAGAGTCTTGAAATAGAGTTCGGGATGATTTTAGAATAGCAATTGCATGATTTCGGTATCGGTGGCTGATTTAATATCAAGTAACACAGGAGGCCTAAGCCGTAATTTCTCTTTTGCCACATGTAAGCTACTGTACGAAGTATACTTTAATAAGTATGAAAATTGATATTGTAGTATTAAATAGACTTAAATTTTTAACCTCTACATGATATGTAAAAAGCGCCAAAAACTTACATTGTAATGGTTATTACGAGAACAAGCGTGTATCTAGACTGGCAGTGTATTATGTGTAAATATGTAAATATCAATTAGTTATTACCGGCTGTGGCAGCTTGCCATGTAAGCTCATACAAAAATATACGTAACATAAACTTAGGTAAAGAGCTTTCCACCGCCCGCGCCACTGTAAGCGGTAATAACATTAAAAACGTTTAAAATACGACGTTTTAAGTCCGCATTATTGAAAAGGGTGTTTACTTACGACTTTTATACTGTTTGCATAATCATCAACTTTTTCGATTACGACTTTTGTATTGTAGAATTTGTAGAGTTGGTATTTTTGTATGGACATTTTGAATGTAAATGGCCAGTCCTTTGTAATATTGGACTAATGCAGCCCTGTTCATGTTGGACCATGATGATGGACAATACAAGCAATTACAAATTTAAAGAATATTTGTCTACGATTTTCTGTTATGGTATGTCGATTGTGCTATAGACAGTATTTTGATATCGTTGCTATAGACCATACGGCGTGGTTATCATGGAGGTAATGGTTAAGAGATAATTGATATTTTAACAGTGACCTTTAAATGACAGTTAAATCATCAAAATCATTACACAAATGTGACTAAAATCTTTTTGGAAGTCGTAAAAATCATTACGAAGAGATTAGTGGCCGATTCTAAATCCAATTTACCGAGCTTCCGGTGTCCGAATCAAATTAATGGAAAACTGCGCCTGCACGTTGTTAGTTTCAAGTTGTTAATTTTATAGTTAGGTATAACTATAATTTATTATGTATTTCCAAAAGTTTAATTTATTATTTTACAATAAACAGTAATTTATACCCGTGTGAATTTTACTTAAACTAAAACTCTAATACTAGTTTTAATATCGGTAATTACTAATTAAGTAATAGTTTTAGTATGTAATCTTTTACTTATGCACAAAATTATAGTGCCGCTAAGAAATTGTAATAAAAAAAACATCTTTCGAAACGTGAAGCCCGAAAAGTGTTCGGTGTTTACCGGCAGCCCAGTTAGCGTTCAAGGCCGCGAGTTAGCTCGCATAGCAACAGATTTACTCGCGCGAGATTTGTACGTACACTGACCGTGCGTCCTTTTCGACCCCATGAAGTTTTTGATATAATCGTAATTATTTTGTAATGATTGCATAATGTATAGTAATTTATTATTTGATTAATTTACTTAGTTTATTAATGTTGAACTAGATGTTTTCCGTGTCTTTGTTGAGGCAAAATGTGTTAATCGCGTAAAACCGTCCTTTTTGTCGCGGTAAAAACTACTCAAAGGTTCCCTGGGACTCAATGCGGTTATTCGAAAAATAACCAGCCTGCCAACTCATACAAGTTCGAAATACACGCGCAAACTAAATACATTTTTCAGTTATTTTATACACATTTCAACGTACTACGTACATAAATACAAACAGAAACGCTTTCAGCAATAAGATAAAACATGTTTTTGTTCCACTGTCTTAAAACAATGTAAAAAAACGCGTACAAAAGAAATTGAACAAAAGCTAAAAAATTGGCAGCGCCGCAGTCTTTATTATGGACGTTTTACTTTGCTTACTAAAATATTAAAAGCGCAATCGTGCCAACTTACCGAGTGAACCGTAAAAGGTGGAGGTGGGGGAGTGGGGGCGGGGGGTAAAAATAAAAATATCAAATAAATCGTTCGTGTAAAGTATTTAACGTGGGTATTAAGAGCCCATATGACCCTAACTTGACTACATACTTTAACCTAGATCTCAAAATCTGTAAGGTCTAGAAAACTGATTTTTTGACACAAGTAACTTCAGTTCATAAAGATTAAATGCTCAAGACGAAAACACGATTACTCAAAAAATGCTCGATAGTTTCTTTTTTACAAAAAACCTTGTTTTAGACACATTTTTGCTTGGATCTTCGAAGTTTGCTGTCTTTTCTTTAATATTTTTTAATATCTAAAAAGGTATTGATAAAACCTAAATTTGCTCAAAACACTTTTTTCATAATCATTATAGTTCGTCTTTTATTCAAGTAAAACTAACTCGGCGATGATTCCGCGCCGTCCTTTTTCACCTGGCATATGAAAGACGGGCGTGAGTGTGAAGAGAGAAGGACGATGTTTGATTTTTAGAGTCAGGTGAGCTCTTAAGTGAAGGTATTCGTATATTGGAATAGTTTTACATGGTAAATTCAGCAGCATTTTATAGGAGAGTTTAAACAAACAGTGCAGTGTTAGATTTTAACTTTTAACTGCTGCACGCGCACTCAGAGACGAATATTAATTACTTGAACTGTAATAAAATTAATATTTTGACATCCCCATACATTTCCTGTCAAAGTCTGCATTTAGTCAAGTAATTAATATTCATTCGAATGCGGCAGTTAATGTTCAAAACAGATGAAATAGACAAAGTAGATTTTCTAGCCCCATCCATTGTTATGTGTTTTACCATCGATCGTAGCTTTATAAGTTAAATTAAAAAAATTGTTTTGAAAAATTAAATGGAAACGGTTTTCGCAATAGTCGTTTTTAATGCCATAGTCACACCAACGTTCAACATCCAGCGTGGCCGTATTTCGCCAGTGTGTCCATAGCCTAAATGACACCTTAAATTCTCGCTTGTAATTTTTTAAGGCGCCGCCGCGTATTTGCTCACACAAGGTCCTCGCACAGCCTTGCCTGTACAAATTTGACTAAATTATGCTTAATATGTGTTGTATTTACTAATTAAACGATTCCATACAGTGCGCTGGCCGTTCAGAGTTATTTGACCTTTTTTTACATGATATTGGTCCTTATGTCGTCAGCATAGAGTCCTATGAACATGATGGTGTACTGTACAATGTACATGACTTGCCTTATCTAGCCGCAAGGCGCAAAAGCCAAGACATGAGGGCATGATACTTTTTCAAATTAGGAACAGTTTATTTTTTATTAGATTGGTATTAACTATTAAGGGCAAAGGCAATGAAGGCATGTTTTAAAATAGGTTGATAATAATGTCAAAGACTCAAAGATCTCGCTTCAATGGTGTCACAGTCATTCTTCCTACTGGGCTGACCTTTGGTCAAGGGTGTTGGTGGGTGACCTACGGTTAATTGGGTCAATATTGCCCTTAGGGCGCGTCCCACACGGTGTCCTTTTGAAGGCCGCGACCATGAAACGTGCCCTAACGACCCCTACATATTAGTGATTTGTCACGCTGTTGACGGTGGTTGTTTTGACCACATGTTTGCTCAGGTTGATGAACCGATAATGATGATGATAAAGATGATGAATTTTTTTTTGTGTTCTGTAATGTGTGTGTCGGAGCGACAAAGCCGTGGACAAAGTTATTCGATATCTAGGTCACATGGGGTATACATGATTATGCATAGTGCTGGAATAGGTAGGGATGTTTGTGAGAAGTTTTGTATTCTAACTAGATCCCTCGCCTAGGAAAAATCGAAGAAAACTTCAAACACTTATCTTGTATGACGTATCTAAAACAGTAATTCTCTTAGGGCTTCCTGATATTAAAGGGTTTTCGTAGTTGGATACCGCTGTCGATCCTGGTTTCTAAGAAGAGTTGCGGCGGTTGTATGTCCTTAAAAATCCTGATAGAGGAAAAAATTTAGAGTCATATTCTTTACGTTTGTGCCTTTCCATTCCTTATGAGCCAGTGCATCCATAGAAAAATGAACATTTTAATTTAAGCCCCACCTCCGAAGTCATGGTCGTTTTTAAAAACGAGTTACGCCCGATCCGTTAGGCAAAAGGAAGTAAACCTGATATCTAATTAACTGTGTCAAAATTGAACGTTCCCAAATAAATAATGGCAAGAAAACGAGAAACACGCAAGGAAAGACCAAAACAAAAAAAAAATAATTAAAACAGCTTCGGTTGCTATGCGGCATTTGTGAAGATTAATCGCTTTGCATAATAAGATTTTACGTAATAGACGCGTGTATCTTATTTAAATTGTTGTTTCTATTGATATTTGGTATACTATTGGTCCTTCGAGCATGTAATTAGCTCGTTTGCTAGGCGTTTCTCTTCCTTTCTTTAACAATTTACGTCCAGACTCCAGATATAAATTTCGGGTGACGAAATCGGAAAGAGAAAGTCCATGGTCATTTTAGGTGGAAAACTCTGCTTCATCGCAGTGGTGGAGTTTAGATCTTTAAAACTAGCCTGTTTAATGAATTGGGTTGTCGTTCTTCAATATGTGAGAGGTTATGCTTCAGAAGCCGCCAGGACTCAGGAATTTAGTTTTAGGGTCTGCTTCCTCAAGGCATTGTAACTTGTGAAAATCAATAGTCTCGTCCCTAACGATATGGTATCGAATCCCAGGTGGCATACTACTGACTAGATAATGCGCTGTGGTGAGTCACGCTCACGGCTGCTCTTCTTTGGGTTTGTTGCACTTTGTACTTTTCGTCCGACGTTAAAATATTAACGAGTTCGCGGCGGTGTTACCAAAGGTCGCCGTTTCAGTGTGATACTGATTGTACACGCTGCTTCGAAAATGTACCAGTCCCACCCCAATATATGCCCAATTTCTAAGTTTTTCATTTATGTTAATTTTATTTTTTCATCAAAACGTTATCCATTCAAACACTCAGTTTAATGCTAAGAACTCACGTACGGTTTTGCTCGATAGTTTTACTTCGAATCGAAGAAAATGACATATTTGACAATTGACATATTTAATTCCATCGAGCCGGCTCGAAGCGAGCCTTCGAGCTGTCAGTTTTGCGGTCCACACGGTGGTTATTGCTCGATTTGGAGTAAAACTATCGAGCAAAACCGTATGTGAGTACTTAGCAAAATAGATAAACTTCTAATATAAATCCGAGAAGAACGTGCACATAATGTAAAAATTAAATAGAGATCTTGCTGAGTCTGAGTATATTATATATTTTTTTTTAATTTTTTTTAATTTTGGTAAAAGTAGTATTCAAAATATAACATCGACACTAAGATAATTGCGAAGTGTCTATGACCTCTTCACGCCTTCAATGTTGAAACGTTTGATGCTAGTATCACCTAGTATCATGAAGGTGTAGAGTCCCGGGAAAGGACATATGATAGTTTACACTGCAAAATGTTCCCGTACTATAAACCAATTATTGTGCGAAAGAAGGACAACGTCCATTTTATAAACGAGCACAAAACAAAACACGGAAATTATTTACATAGCGGCGATGCAGAATTAATCAAATGCAACCAAAGATTAATTAAAATTATAATTTGTTGTAATGGGGAAGAAAACTGTCAAATAGTTCATTGTAGAGGGCGCCAATAGTTTGTTACAGGGTAAACGTCAAACTCCGTTCAAAACTGTCATATTTCGAAGAAATTTTATTTTATTTTAATAATGGGTCGGTGTGTGGCTTTTCAATGTAATGAAATAGGTTCGCACAAATTTCCTTCTAATCCCACCCTAAGAAGAAAATGGGAAAGAGCTTTGAGAAGAGTAAACTTCAAGGTATCCGATTATTCTAGGTTATGCAGTAAGCATTTCAAAGATACTGATTTTGAAACGATTTCTAAAGAAACAGGTGTGTACATAATAAAATAGGTATACAGTATCAAATGTCTTGTTTCGTGGTCGTCATGTGGATAATATTATTATTCTTTAAATATTGCATTGTAAGTGATCATAACCATTTTACATTTTGTACTTAAGTATTTGGCTTTTTTTTGTAGGTTTTCCACTTCAACGTAAATTTCTGAAGAAATCTGCCATACCCACGATATTTTCTTGGAACACTTCGTCAGACCCCGGCGGTTCTTCTTTGCGAGCTGAACGTTTGAAAAGAAGAAATACTAAGCGTTGCTTAATACCCAGTACTGTCGTATCAACTACAATAGATGAGCCCTTATTAGACAATGCTTGTACTGAAATTTCAACGGACCAAGATTATGCTCATGAGGTTGTAATTTCATGTATGCGTGATGAAGACGGTGAAGACATTAATCCTTCTGTAGAATCTATTAAAAATACAGAACATCAATCAACACAAACATCAACTTTCTGCAGGATATTTGTACTTGAGGACTTGCTGATTGACAATCAGGCAATCCATTTTTATACTGGTTTAGAAAACGAAAAAAAATTTAGATTAGTATTAAGTACATTGTGCCCTATGGCATACAATTTGAAGTACAAGGGAAGTCAAGTCATTAATATATCAGTAGAAGATCAATTCTTATTAATGCTAATTAAATTAAGAAGAAATAAATGTGATTACGAACTATCAAAATTTTTTGGTATAAGTAAAACATTAGTGTCAAATATATTTGTAACCTGGCTTAATTTTACATATGACATGTGGTCACTTATTGATATTTGGCCTGAAAGAAAGTTAGTTGACTATTATATGCCCCAACAGTTTAAGAAATGCTACGCAAATACAAGATTGATAATAGATGGAACTGAAATACCAATTACAAAACCGAAGAACCCAACATCTCAGCAAGCTACATTTAGTTCATATAAAAACAAAAATACAATAAAATTTCTGGTAGGTGCTACTCCTGGGGGCTTGTTTAGCTACTGCTCTGAGGGCTATGGTGGCTCAACTTCAGACAGACAAATGATTGAAAGAAGTGATTTACTTGAAAAATGTGAACCCAATGACAGTATTATGGCAGATCGTGGATTCAATGTGCAAGATATATTTGCAGCAAAAGATATTGGTATAAACATTCCCACATTTTTAAAAGGGAAGTCTCAATTACGAGGCATAACAGTAAAACGGGATAGACTTTTAGCTAGTCAACGAGTTCATATTGAACGGTTAATAGGTCTAAGTAAGACTTTTAGGATATTAAAATCGGATTTAAATCCTTATTATGTACCACTACTTTCTAGAATTTTCTTTGTGTGTATAATGCTATGTAACTTTAGGGAAGGTATTGTAAATAAACAAAAAATGTTGATTTACATAATGTTTTATTTATAATTTCTATAAATATACTTATTAAATACTGCATCTTTGAAGTAATTGTCATAGAAATTTATCAACACTTTGAGCATATTTTTTATGAATTCTTCATCTCTACTTATAAAAATAACCTTTATATCTTTAAATGTATATATAATCAAATTACAAAATTTTTTATTAGTGACTAATAATTGTCCCTGAATTTGGTAATAATATATACATGTCTTCTTAAGACCTAATTCTCCATTTAAATTACATAAATAAGGCACTGTTCTATCATTTATTTCTTGGTTCCTGCTTGCATAGGGACATTTGACTTCAATGATAGTTTCATCTCCTAATAGGCCATCTGGAGAAGCTCCCAAAAATGGATATTTTTCAGACAAAAATAAGCCACAGTTTTGAACTTCAAGTCCATATAGCTCCATATACATATTTAAAGCAACAGGCTCATTTATTATGCCATGATTTGTAGCACGTGATGTAAAATGTGTTTTTGGTGTCAACATTTGTTCTGCGAAAGATCTTTGCCTGTGGGCAGTAAGATGGCACACCGTGTGGAAATTGCTGGCAGTAATTCGGTCTTGTCTTTTTTCATGCCACATTTTATTAGTGGACTGTCCTCTTGTCATTAATTCTATCTGTTTTATTTTTTCAATACTGACATTTTTCAATAGGAGACTTTCCAACAATGTCTCCCTTGGGTCTTTAACATAAATGTGGTCATTAATAATAGCGAAAGGATTTGCAGGCCCATACCTTTGTTTAAGTGGCATTGAACTACTAGTATCTGCAATACATATATTTCTTACTTTAGCATTATATTCTTCTTTACAAATATCCATTTCATAAGGGTGAAAAATAATATTTGATAGCCTTCGCTTTGATGGCAATCTGTCTGCTTTCAATGGAGATGCAGTAAATAGTTTCCTTGGTTGATGGAATGTCTGCAACTTTTGAGTGCATACTACATCCAACAACACAATTTTTTCTCTGTACATGTGCTCTACAGCAAACATAACCACAGCTACATGTTTGCAGTGGGCTTCCTTGCCACTTCCTACGGCACATTCACATGCACACTCTTCTATTGTGCCATTATGTTGAAGTTTTATGTTGACTTCATATTGAAGTTTCTTCATGGATGCTTTACACAAACCTTTAACATAAGTCCATTCTCCAACAATACATGATCGTAAGACCAAAAGATATCTATTTTCATACATGCTAAATCCATCATCAGTCTTCTTATTAAATCTGAAATACATAATATTCAATAAGTCAGTCAGTCATCTATATCTTTGGCAAATTTAGAATCAAGTAGTAATATAAAGCTAGAAATATACGACATTAAGCCTGAGTGAAGCTACTATTGCTCAGTTCAGAAACAAGTAAAAATAATCTTCTTTTCGTATTACCTATATTTTGACTAAGTACATAATATTCTATCTTACCTTGAAAAATATAAATGTATATGTTGTCTGGTCAGAGAAGGCAGTAATGTGTTACTATTCACATCTCGATATTCTCCTTCATGTGGTAACTCCATCTGTGGCTCTGGGCTGTTTTGTCTACTAGCTATGTTCTCAAAATTAAAATTACGATCGTATGCCTCTAATCTGCAATAAAGAATAAATGTTTAGTCCTTCATTCTTAAATGTGAGGTTATATTATTATTATAAGTTTTAAATACTTTAAACGTATTCTGCTGGCTTTCTTTATAAAGTTTAGGTGTGTAATAAAAACTAGCGTAACACAGCAAGTTTGTTCAAGGCTGGGGAACGGTAACAAACAAATAATTGAACTTACCTTGCAACCAGCTCGGCTTTCTTTCCTTGTTGCGAGGCACCCCTATTTTTCAGTTCTCTTTTCAATTCTGCTATTCTCCAGGTAGAATACATATTGAATAACTTGTATTTACGACAAAAAAGTGTCTTGACAGTATAAACGCTATAAAAACACGATAATCTCGTCGAGTGCTTTTTTGACGTTTGGCACCAATGTAACAAACACACAGCGCCGCCTGGCGGAAAAGTTTCTAGTGAACTTCCCCATTAAGTTAGATTGTTAACAGTTTTAAGAAAGCCGAATAAAAAGGTATGAATATCACGCACTACAAACTACGTATGCGAGGTATAATTTATAATACATAATTACTTTGTTACACCTTATCTAATACCATCTATGGCATTCTATGGAAAAGTTTGTAAAAATACACCGCTTTTCGTTTTTTTTTCACCTACGTAAATTAAAATTTTCTAACTTGAAATATTTTCTGAATTTATGTTTAGGAATAATTTATATGAGAAACTTTTTGAATCGATTAACTTTTTAATTATATTTTTGGAGTTGTTTTAACGCAGTTGCATGGTTTTTTTGTTGCAAAAACCAGAATGGAGTGTTTTTCAAAATAAGCCATGCGTAGCGTAGTAGTTTTTTTAGTATTTATATAGCTATGTAAAAAAGCATTTATATATATATATATATATATATATATATATATATATATATATATATATATATATATATATATATATATATATATATATATATATAAATGCTTTTTACATAGCTATATAAATACTAAAAAGATATAAACGATGAAAATGTATTTTTCCATTATAATCGCGCCCTACGCTGCATTTCCCTAAAAACCGCCGGAGTAAATGAAACAATTATTTCTTGTTCCGCGATAATTACGTCGTCGGTTTTCATGACAAAAGGGTGTAAAGGCTCTACGAGGTCCTAAGCCCTATACTTTTGGCGGGTTTCAAATTTAAAAGTTCAATTTTTAACCGGAAAAGCGAGAACGCGTGTCTCGACGTGCGTGCGCCGGCAACATTAGCGGTAATGGACTATGAAAAGTATTGCGTTAAATCAAGGTGAGGACTGAATTAACATTTTGTGACATTTACTTAATGTTTTCTTATTATAAATAATTGTTTTTATTTTCCATAAATCATGAAATTCAACTGGTGGGGTCATGTGATTCTGCAATTTAAAATTGCACCATCGGAATCCAAAGTCTGGTGTCCAAAGTTCAATTAGGTAGTGCTAACCCATCAATCCCCAAGCGGCACCCGGCTATCGCATAACAATTTAAATTCTATTGCAGGGGTCAACAATTAGTTTCGCTCGGGGTCCGTTTTAAGACATGAAATGACCTTCGCGGTCCACACATTTTATATAATAAAATTTTATTAAACAAAGGTGGTGCAACAAACAAGCTATAGATATTGACATTAAACCCTGGAGATGTTGAAGTCCTAAGATGAACGAAGATCATCTTCGAACATGCTTCGTCCGCACACAATGGGTCGGCGATCCGGATGCGGACCGCGGTCCGCCATTTGGCGACCCCTGATCTATTGTATCTGCGATTCCCACGATCGAGGTATTAAACTGTAAAACTAATTCTAGTTTTAATTTGCGATATGTCAATGGCACAATAGACATAACTTTCTGTCTACTCTGTCAATGGTCGCAATAATTATGTCAAACGAGTGGTGGCCGTTTAGGAAGATCCGACCGAGCGAGGTGGTATGCCCGCTGCAGTGCATACGAAACTTTTGCCAAAGAGCAGAAATTGTGCAATATCTGCTGTTAAACGTCTATATCTTACCTTCGCAAGATACGAATCATCCTGTTGGTCAGGCCAAAGCCGCCCTTTGAAAACTTTGATAGCGCGGTGCAGGATTGTGGCGCTAGTTGCTCCGCCACAAGTTTCAGACCCATTTCTAAATTGTAAAAGTCCGAGACCTGCCATAAAGTATGAGACCAGAAAATGCTTATACATTTTACCGTCGCCCTTAGAAAACTTTTATAGCGCGGTGCAGGATTGTGGCGCTAGTTGCTCCGCCACAAGTTTCAGACCCATTTCTAAATTGTAAAAGTCCGAGACCTGCCGTAAAGTATGAGACCAGAAAATGCTTATACATTTTACCGTCGCCCTTAGAAAACTTTGATAGTGCGGTGCAGGATTGTGGCGCTAGTTGCTCCGCCACAAGTTTCAGACGCATTTCTAAATTGTAAAAGTCTGAGACCTGCCATAAAGTATGAGACCAGGAAATGCTTATACATTTTACCCTCGCCCTTAGAAATTTTTGATAGTGCGATGCAGGATTGTGGCACTAGTTGTTCCGCCACAAGTTTCAGAACCGTTTCTTCATTGCAAAAGCCTAACCTTCCATAAAGTATGAGATCAGGAAACGCGACAAGGTGATGCTGAGCCGGCGCGGGCGCAGGTATTTACGCAACGCGACGTCCATGGCCGAAATGTCGCTCGCTTCCACGCCATAATGCTATTTTGTCTCGCCTCGCAGCGGGAGGCCTCCTCTTACGATATTAATTGCTTCACGACTGTATTAGGAAAATGTCTACGATTCGAGTGAGACGCAAATCGTATCGACCTTATAACCATCGAGGAAGCCCTAGTGACCTTTGTGAGCGCCACAGGTGGTACGATTATGGGTTTAAAGATTTCCGCTTGAATACCGCATTTGGAAAATTCTAATAGATTCAACACTAAGGAGTTTCAAAGATCCAGTAAAATTTTGCTGCCGTAACCGTAACTTAGGCGCTTGCCTTAAAATAATGCTCGGTATACTTTTTTGGCTGGTTAAACATATTTTATTATCTTAATTCCAAAAATTTAACTACCTATATCGTTAATTTCTTTAACTTGTCTTTCTCTTAATCGATTACCTGAAAACCAAATATATGCCGTCACAAAAAATATGTGTACTTGATACCTAAGTTCTTGTTACAAAAAAGAACAACGATTAATAATAAATTAATAGTAACTTTTTACATAATATACGCATAAACAATTTTACATTAAATGTTCATGTTGAATATTAATACTCAATAGACATTTTTGAAAAAGATGATCCTCGCCGACAAACTAAGTTGTTACGACAGGAAGTAATAATTAATTGAATAAAATAATTTTGCAGTTTCCTAGACTATTTCGTATAACGTTTTGTGAAATTTGATATAGTGTTAATACGTCTGTTTTAATTATGTTAACGAACTCGTTCAGTCAAACGAATCGATTGAATCAAGTTTAATCTATTCCGACAGAATTCACAATCGATATTCGATTCTTATCGGTTCATCTGGATTGATTCCTTTATATCGTAATGTTAAGAAAGTTTGCGGTTACCTTTTAATGAAATATTTGTGTAACGTTCATTTCCTGATTGTTACTTTGATGAATCTGACTCCCTGCGCCATCCGCCTCCAGCTCCAATAAGACAGTCACAAAGGTTAGGTGTCCCTTAGGCCTTAGCGGTCTTTGAAAGTACCTTGTTCTTAAGATTTCACCAACGCTTGTTTTAGGCTAAAACCAAATATTTGAGGACTTAGGTGACAACTGACACCCAAGTCATCCAAGTCATGAGTCATGACTAGGGTACATACAAGACTGCTGACTGTAACACTTCGCGTTAGGGGGTAGACTAAAAAGTTAAGAACTGGAGCTTTACTACGGTACTCCCCTTTTTAATGCTTATCGATAAGGATTTCTTTTGCAGCTACCCTCGAATCTTTTCAAATCAATTACAATGCTACTATGTTGCTATTGATTTTGGGGTATCTTAGTTTTATGCAATAAGTCTTTTTTAATGAATCTATAGATTTTTGTTGGTATTGTCTATGGTGTGGTTAATTTAATAGTCTGTATACGTCGATACTGGCGGGGAGCCAGGTGTCGCAGCGCCGGGATTCAATAAATTCACGAGATTATCGCGATGGGACCATTAAGGCCCCATAACTGCGAATGCAACTGTGTTGCAGATATGGCTGTGCTAAAATAACCCTTATTCGACTTTAATGCTGAGAATTACTGGAATTCTTTAAAAAATAAAGGGATTGAAATATGAGATAGTGCAATGGGCAATGGCGCGTCGATGCAATGCGATTAATTTTTATTTAATAAGTAATTGAAAATTTATCTACGTCACAATAAGATGCAGTATACAGTATACTGTTAACTGTATACACATAGAATTGACAAACTTGCCGCCCGCGTTGGGCTGCTTGTTCCAGTTGAATGAAAACGAGTCGACAAAATTATAAAGCCAGCTTGCGCGAAGCTTCAGTGAGAGTAACAAGAGTTAGGTACCTTTCATAGCAAACTCAGGTTTTAAATTATGTATGTCTACTTCTGTAATTATAGTTACATATAAGTCTTTTATATTTATTTGTACTGCGTAGTAGATAGTTTCAGAAATTATTACGTACCTTTTTCGTGCAGAGTTCATTGACTCATTAAAGTAATGAATACATTTTGCTTATAGAACACAGTAGGTATGTTAATAAAATATCATATTAAAAAATCTTCAGCAATTACTCATGACCCCAAAATATTAGTTTTTATTATTTTTTTATTTCATTATCAAAAGCGACATGTTAAGTCATTCTTATTTCTATAAGAATTTTGTAATTATCTTTTATTTTTTTTAGTGTGATCGACGTGAATCGTGATACTTACTGCGTTGTTTTTAACCCCCGACAAAAAAGAGGGGTGTTATAAGTTTGACGTGTCTGTCTGTCTGTCTGTTTGTCTGTGTGTGTATCTGTCCGTGGCATCGTAGCGTCCAAACGGGTGGACCGATTTTGATCTAATTTTTTTTGTTTGAAAGCTGACATGATCGAGAGTGTTCTTAGCTATAATTCATCATCATCAGCCTGCTCAGTGCTGGACAATCAGGTTCATGAAAGGCCGTTAGTAACTTGTAGTCGTTTGATGGGTTTTATATTTCATTCTAGTTGTGAATATACAATATACGTATACACTATACACATAATAATGGAAAGTTGACCTGGTGCTGCAGCATCACCTGGTAATCAATAGGATATCCAACTCCTCGCCAACTTAGAGCAGAGGTTTCGTGTTTGGGCTCATTTTGATTGCGACAACCAGTAAGAAGTAGATAAACACTAAATATTTACATGCTGCTACTGCAGCATCACCTGGATTCTATAGGAACCGAGCTTCGTATGAACCCAAAGTGGAGGTTTCATGTTTGGGCTCATATTAACGGCCTCATCGAAGAGGACATTGATAAATGGTAATCATGAGAATATGATTCTGTTGATAGGAATTAATATTCTGCACTATAACCAACACAAGTTTAAAAAGTATGAAATAAAATTAAATTAAGAAATTAAAAAAAAAACCCCCGCCAAACAACTTTAAAAAAGTAATGAAATAATATTTACTGCCTTCAAGTTCAAATAATTCCTAACTTGTGTAAAGTAATATTTTAGTCCATAATTGTTGTCAAGGTGTGTCGGGTTTTTTCTCGTGATGCTTACTGCATTGTTTTTTCTGTCTTTATACTGTAGTTGTATCATAAAATTTATAAAAAAAATAACTACAATAATGGGATAAAAATAAATATGTGTAGTTATTAAAATTTGCATAATTGTGTGGTCACTCGTTGCGTTATATTTTCGTCTGATCGTTAGGTCGTCAACATAAAAATGTGGTAAAAGTGGTGATTTTAGTGAAACTAGAACGACGCGTCTAGACCGTTTGGCAATAAATATCAGAACCGGTTTTTTTTTATAAAACGTCCATAGCTCGGGCTTACGGTTTTTGATAGCCCAAGCCCCAAATTGAACGAAGGCCCACTGATTTGAGTTTGATGGTATCACTTTATGTGATCTGCCTACTCACGTTGGACTATGATGGGCAAATACATGCGATCACGAATGATGATAATAATATCTATGGACGCTTCACACCACGTCAGTCTGGCCCCGTGCTAAGTACCTGAAGGACTTGTGTTACAGGTACCAGACAACCGATATATATTTAATACTTTTTATACTATACATATATTTAAGATTTTTATTATATGATACACATATTTAATACACATCCATGACCCAGGAACTTTGAAAAACTTTTTGTTCCGTCGGCGGGATTCGAACCCGCGACCCCCGGCTTGAGCTACCAACGCGCTCACCACTGAGCCACAGAGGTCGTCAAAATGATTCAGATGATCAGAATGTACACAAAAAATATATCGTGCAACATACAATTTAGATAATGTGAACAAAATTATTAAAATATGATAATGTCAGCGCGATCATAAATCAAAGAAACGCGACCAATAATAATTATATTAATGGTTTTACAAGCGGTCAGACTTGCCAAATGCGGACGTATAGTTTTATACACAATCTAGTATCAACCCACGATTCTGTCTATGATTTTTTGGTTTGCGAGATAAAATTAAACTGTACGGAATACTGGTTTTTTTTTTTTAAATATGGGATAACTTGAAGCGAGGCCATATTCTCAGGTGCTTTGCGGTGCGTTGTTACGTCGGATTGGAATTACGCACTGTATGTCCGGGAGGTATGGGACTACATTGATGCGTTGCATAAAGTAAACAGTATTTTAAAACGTCGAAACTTTACAACGCAACGGAATAAGACTTCACTCTTAATGCAGTTTCAGTAAACCAAGATAAAAAATACCAAATAACAAAAACCAAACAACCAACAACACAACTCAAAGTTTTTGCGGCAAGATTTCTTGTGATTTTGTAATATTTTTTATGTTAAATAATATTAAATGAAATAAATGAATAAATTGTAGCCATGTAGCCATGTAGGTATCTAATATAAGTCAGGCGAAAACATACTTATTATTATACTCTTGGATTTCATACCCGTTTTGGTTGAATGTCCATAAAACTGAACCACAGTAAAAATAACCCAGATTTCCTTTTGAAATTATATTTTTGAGCGTTGCAAAAATAACCCAAAATTATTTTTGTACACCGAATTGCTTCATTTTAAAAATATTTTTCTTATCTCCCTTGAAGCGGAGGGCAAAAATTCGTTGCGTTGGTTTTGAAATTAATTATGATAACACGAGTGGTCCCCAAATATAGACGGACAGAAATAACTGCATTATTACTGGTTGGTGCTGGAAATTCGCCGCAAAACAAATATCACTCAATTTTAGGCCAGAGTTAATTCGGCTTCGTTAAAATAAGTGATGTTTCGCCTCAAACTTAAGGGGCTAAAATAATTACTGGTATTGAGTAGACCATTGCAATTAAGTATTGTAAAACTGTTATTGAATGCTGTATACATTTTTTTGTTACGTCACTCAAATTGATAACTTATTAGTTGCAGAACGTTTAGGAGGTTCTTAGGTTCCTATTCATCAAGGGATTAGGGATATTCACCCCCTCTTTATGTCGATTTTTTTCTTAGGTTGCTTAAACAGGAGTTTATAATATTACATATAAATTCATTGATGCTTCAACAAGTCAAAAACGTCTTAGAAAAGGTCCTGTGAAAAACCTTAGAAACCTGTAATTATTGGGCCAATGCAGGCAGCCTCACAGTCAGGTATAAGTTACTGGTTATGTACTTCGTAATAAAGACCTTTTTCATCCTCTGTGGAAATGTTATTGAAAAACTTGGTCTATAAATCGCGTTGGGGGGCATTTTCAAAAAAATGTGTACCCCTGGTTTTTACCTTGTCCCTTGACTTCGCTACAGATTATTTGTAAAAAATTACATACTTACATTTTGTAATTTTAATGTAGGAGCAAAAACAAGTTTTCTTTTATTAAAATACATTCACGTTTGTATAAAATTTTATTTAGTATGAGATTTATAAGGGTTTTTAAGTACCGAAACCTATTAAATTCACCTGTCCCCTTCCCAGAAGTTGTAACAAAATCTTTAATAACTATTTTTTTTTCTTAAAGTAAGTTACTTAAAAAACATATGTTAGATTCCTAAATACTTAATGTATCAATTGTTATTTCTTGTTATTGAAAAATCTAACATAATTTAACTACAAATTAATTAAAATTATAATCATGAAAAAACAACCCGGCCGGAATGTTCGGTTTAGTGACCGTTTTTTTTAGTTTTATAAACATACTACAAAAATATTTTCGGCACTAAATGATAGCACTATATTTCATTGTACATCGAGAAACTTCAATTTGAATTTAGTAGTTAAAAATCTGCTACAAGACGCGGATGCAGGTTGGATGGTTCTTCAGGAACGGTTTATTTGTTCAGATAAGTGACCATATTTTGTAAGCATTATTATACTTTCTCCAACTGTTTTTACTGTTGACACGTTGCAAAATTAGCTTAGTATTTAGTAAAAAAAATGAAATTGTGATAACTATTATCGGTTATTTACAAACACTTTAAAAGTAAAAGAAAGTAATATTACGTGACTTCCGACTTGTGACTTTTCGTATGGTCACATATAATGGAACGGACAAGTCACAACAGGCGGAAAGCATAAGGCTTAGTTCACATTTTAAATAAATTATTTTTTTATTCACAGATTTTATTAAGAAAATTGGTGATTTTTAAACTGGTACGATTAACGTACAAATATATTTTTTATTACTTATGTGTTAAGGTGACGCCGCGTTAAAGTCAAAAACCGTTTTGGATATGTTTTAGATTGCTAGTTTTCTTTGCATCTAGACATCGGATTATATGCATTGCATACTTGCATATGCAAATGCATATTATAATGTCACTTTTTAGGCGATAGTGCATATTTTGGCAATTTTGCATATTTCGGTAGTTTAACTTCTATGGGCATTAAGATGGCAATCGGAAAATGTTGGTAGACAATTATTATTGGCGTATAATACGAGTAAGTAAATAAAAACTAAAAAGGCTTTATTTCAAGAAATTAAAAATTTTGATTTTATGAAATTATAAAAATTGGCGCTTTTATTAATGTCACTACCGGAAAAGTCTTAAAAATAATAATAAATTTTAATATTAAGTTACTTTTGATTGATTGATTAAATACTGACAATGAACTTTAATTTTTTAGCTTTAGTCATTGCTGAGAAAAATCGATATCGCTACAGCCAAATTATAAAGGCGTCGACTTTACTTAACAATAACAAATATACTATTTAAAATTTAAGTAAGTACCTAAAAGTTTTTTTTTTTTAATAATTTTGATTTTATTTCCACTACTTTTCTATCAGTAAAGTTGAAAATCATTTTGTGTCGTTGATATTTGCAGATTTATAATAACTAGACATCAGATTATATGCATTTGCATACTTGCATATGCAAGTGCATATAATGTCACTTTTTAGGCGATAGTGCATATTTCGGTAGTTTAACTTCCATGGGCATTAAGATTGCAATCGGAAAATGTTGGTAGAAAATTATTATTGGCGTATAACAAATAAATAAAAAGTCTTTATTTCAAGAAATTAAAAATCCTGGATTTAATGAAATTATAAAAATTGGCGCTTTTATAAATGTCACTACCGGAAAAGTCTTCAAAAAAATAATAAATTTTAATATTAAGTGACTTTTGATTGTGCATATTTTGTGCATATTTCGACCATTTTTCGTGCATATTTGCATGGATATTTCGGCACTTTGATCGTGCATATAATTCGATGTCATTAATAACTTAGGAATTCGTAGACATGTGAACACATCTTTATGATTATGAGATGTTCGTCCCTCTAATTAATGAAGTTAAATCTATGAAATCAAAGAATTTTTTACTTTTATAAGTAGTGCAACAATAAAAATGTTTAAAGAAAAGGTTTTTGTGTTATAAAAACTTCTTTATATATGTTAAATATTACTTACTCATGTAAAAAAATGAAAAATAACCCAGTGGATAGGTCACATAGTCACACTATGGATTAAAAATAATTGCTACTCTTGTTGATCCTTGAAATTATCAAAATTTTTTTTAATAAACAATTAAATATGCATTTCATTAGATTAAATTAACGAAGAAATCCATTTATTGCTGTATTTTTTTGTATTAAATTATATTTTACATTTAGTCGCACAACGGAATCTGTTTCGTCGAAAATTCGATTTTGTTTCAATAATATCAGAATAATATAACGTTTTCAGCGTTCTTTTTAACTTATTCCATTAGTTCAATATTTTTCCTTGTATATGACATTCAAATAAAGGTAAATAAATGACCTTAAAAAATATAGACATATTTTTGCAAGGGTACACGTTTTTTTGAAAATGCCCTGGGACATTATGGGACCTGTGGTAGCGGAGAATTTTTTGTATGACAGCTGCCTACGGTCGGTTCATAGTTTTTTTGACTTGGAATCTCTAAGAGAGTGTGTCTTAAGTCGTCGATATAAAGGTTCTTTAAAAAGCAAAATAATTTCGAACGGACTGTAGCGTTCATCGGACTAGTTTTGGTTGTCGGTTTTATCTGAGTCGCACTGAGCTTATTATTTTCAAAGCCAATGTCCTTTGAATGCCAAGTTAATTTATATATTAGTCTTACAATGTAGCAAATTGCGATATACGAGTCCATGAGAGTTGTAAGATTATTTTATTTTTTAAACTTTTAATTGTTACAAAATATAAGCGATGTTAGGTTTGAACTTTGAGCCTCTGGCGGGTCAAGCAATTACATACGTCCGTAATTGTGATATTCTTTAATCTGTAATGCTAAGTACTCACATGCGGTTTTGCTCGATAGTTTTACTCCAAATCGAGTAATAATTACTGTGTGGACCTCAAAACTCACAGCTCGAAGGCTCGCATCGAGCCGGCTCGATGGATTTAATATATATCGATTTAGAATAAAACTATCGAGCAATGCTGGATGTGTGGACGAAATCCCGAGCCGCGGATTTACGGAAAAACCGTATTTGAGTACTTACGCTAATGCACATCTCTTTCTTCTGTAAAATAATTATTGATGCTTATGTCATAATTCTGGAGAGTTTCCTTAACCAGCTCCCCACAGATATAACAGACAGGCTGATAGCCATGGGCTTCCCTGCTGAGAAGTTAGAAGGCGTCTACAGGAATCACATCGACGAGGTCTACCGGTTTCTGGAGCAGATGCACAAGGACCACTACTTCATATACAATCTATGCACGGAGAGATCGTACGACGCAGCCAAGTTTCACAAGAGGGTGAGTGAAGCCTTGCTTTATTAGTTTTTTTTATTTTACTTAGGATGTTCTTTGTGTCTTAGTGCACAGGTTGGTTTAAAACTAGAGATGTGCCGACTAGTCGGTAAAGCCGACTATCCGGCCACTTTTGTAGTCGGCGACTAGTCGACGAATAGTCGGCAAAAAGCGCCGACTAATCGGCTTTTTACTTTTTTTTGCTTTTATTAAAAAAAAATGAAATTGCAATGAAAACGAAAAAAAAATATAATCCTAACAACAAATTCAGTAGGTATGTATTACTAAATCGAAATTTCATGTACATGAAACAGGTATTTAATGAAAATCATCAACTGTATCATAGAAACAAAATAAAGTAACGCACGCGAAGTACCTAAACATAGGTACACGATTCGACACGTTTGCAGGCGGCGTGTGCGACTTACCCGCGAAACAGCAGTAAAAAAGCGTTAAATCGAAATCATGATCGGCTTGGCCGACTAGTCGGCCGATTAGTCGGCTTCTTTGCAACCGACTAATCGGCTAGTCACCTAGTCGACCAAAGTCATGATCGGCACATCTCTATTTAAAACACATAATCATTAATACTCTTTTGCGAAACAACAAGCGTGCGAGCGGGATACCCTGAAAATTAAAAAAAAAATGATTAAACTATACTAACCGTAGAAATATGTAGATTGGAGTCAGTAATTCTGATTACTGATATAATCTTTGCCTGCACAATTTTCATACATTTTGAATTGCAGCTACGATAGCATATTGAGCTCCGGTCGCTAGTTTCATCCTCACAATTAATTAACATTTTACATACAACTATTTAGTATTTACGAGTAAGGATTTTAGTGCAACAGTGGATTATGAGTATGACGCAAAATAAAATAAAATCGGCCAAGTGCGAGTCGGACTCGCGCACGAAGGGTTCCGTACCGTTTTCGAGTGAAAGTTGGCAAAACATTGTGTTTTTTTGTTGTATGGGAGCCCACCTTAAATATTTATTTTATTTTGTTTTTAGTATTTGTTGTTATAGCGGCAATAGAAATACACAATATGTGAAAATTTCAGAAGTCTAGCTCCAGGCTGTAACTCAAGAACCGCTATGGTTCTTGAGTTACAGCCTGGAGACAGACGGACAGACATCGAGGTCTCAGTAATAGGGTCCCGTTTTTACCCATTTTGGGTAAATATAAGCGATGTATAGTTTGGGTAAGGAACCATAAAAACGATTGATGACACATGTCGTACATCATAATGTTGATACCGTCTTGATAAAGTCGCACGCGCATTTCGTCCTTTGTGGTCAATGCTGACGTAATTATGCTGTAACAACGTGCTTATCCTTCCGGAAATTTGCATGGTTACATACATCATAAAATACCACAGCGCGCATCTCAACGTCAATAGAGTTTCCTCGAGTGAGTAGAGTGACGCCAGAGAAAGAAACCACGGAACAATTTTAGAAACCAGCAGCAATTCACCTAATTAGAACCTTTTAGGCAGTTTTAGGTCCATAGGTGGCTAAGCGCCAGGTGATAACCGCTTTCCGTATGGCAAACGATTTCTAAAAAAAATTTTTGGGCCGGATAAAACTTAAGGGTAACGACGTGATTGTAACCATGTAACGGAGTGATGATCACTAGTATTTCCACCGGCGTAGTACGCGGCTAATTGATGTGATACTAATTGATCCGGTATCGGCGACAAAAGGTCGCCCGGCCAGCTTTTACTCGACCTCTGCGTCTGAGCGATAAACGTTGGCTAGCTCGGAGCGAAGCCACATTTCGTCTTTGCGTTGCGGACTGCGGTATGCGGTGCGTCGTTGGAAAATTGAAGAACGCGTTTTGCTGCATCTGCGTTGCGTTGACAGTTGACACGCAACAGCATAATTCAAAACGGGATAGTGTAGCGCGTTTTTCACTCCTGCTCCATGTTCCTGTCTGTCTTTCCTATGAAAAATCGCTTCCGACCATGGAGCCAATAATATACCATAACATAAAATGTGTATGTAAAAACTTAGAAGGTCGTCGTAGCAGCCAGCCAGGCGATGCAACGCACCGCAGTTCTACCAGGCGATGTGGCCTCGCATGGCAGCGGAAACTCCGAGATTTATCAGCATCAGCATCGACTACTACTTCTGCAATGGGATAGATGTAGTCAGTAGCCAGTGCATGCTTTGGACTTCAAAGAAGTTTTCTCTAGAGCATGACCTGTACAGCTGTAACTTTATGAATCTTATGATTTTCTAGTTTTTGTCCAGGAAATTAAAAAAATCCCTTCATAATAGATGCCGGCATCATAATTTCGTGTACGAAATTCCAATTTTCTAGTTCTGAGGGCATTAGCGTTAATCAATCAAGACTTTTGTATATTACCAAGTTTTGAGCAGTAGGAACGTTGCTACTAGGTCGGTCGCTGGGCTAACCTGGCATTCTCATTGCCCTACTTTTTTCGACGTAACAATCGCAATGTCTAACCGTTGTTCCTCGATGCTGTACGTGACCCGAGTCAGGTTTGCCTGTACAGTTGTGACGCCATCTTGTGACGTAGAGTGTCAGACTATCCGAGACCGAGAGGCAATTATCATTATATATGCTGCTATAATTTGCCGCAATCAGTTGTCATTTCACAATTACGGAATGTGTTTAAATGTTGTGTAAATTTTTTTTCGTCGCTATTGCAATTCCACTGCAGGATATGAATTTCTCCGGAGAAATCTCCTGCATCCATAATACCATATTATATCCCCTGCAGCTCTTTTACTGGTTGTTTGACTACCCCAAGGAAGATTGCCCTTAATTCTTAAAGCATATTCTGGACAAATTTTCTCACTTTCAGGAGCTGATTTTGATGGCATTTGAATGTTAAAATAACTCATATAATATACAATATACAATAATATAAAATCCGATATTAGTCATAAGCGTTATACGTAGCTTCGATAAGTGTCCACGTGCAGTGCAGTCTGAAGGATAAATTGTAATGCAAACATTAATTTACAATACATTTTCCTTGTTAAAACGTGGAATTTAACTCAATTGACTCCATGTGTAGGTGATTCTACCGGCTATTATGTAACGGTCGGTATGGTTTTCGTTTAACATAGTATTTTAATAGTTTGGCTTAATAATTTTAATATTTAATGTTTTTTTTTTATTTATTTGCAAACGCATTTTGGATTTGTATTTGTTTTTAATTTTTGATTGATCCCACTTCTGATGTCATCGTATTGAATTCCCAAATTCACATCCTCATATTTCTTGAAATTCCCATTAGCGACGCATGTCATAATATTATATTTTTGTAACATTTCCCCCGATCAACGTTCCAAGTCTTCCAACCTTTTAAAGAATTTGACACTTGTTTCACGTTAATTGCTGCAGACATTCGTTCGGTGCCATTGTGTACAAAATATTGCTGAATTTATGATGCCGTTGGCCCCAAATTCACTCGCCACTACAATGAGCCCAATCTTTTGTACCCTAAAATAGTGACAACTGACACATTTTAACGAGAGCATATAAACACACTTGCGGACTATACTCGGTTTGTAGTCTCACATTTAAGGAATTTGGTCTACTTTGCCAAACGAAGTGTTCACTCGGGAGTCGTAAATGTGTCCTTCATCCCTCAGGCTATATGCTATGTCAGTCTTTATATCCAATGAAGTTTATCAAACATTTAATTAAGATGAAATCTTCCTAATTATTGAAAAGTTCTAGTAATGTTGCACCTGGCATATAATTATAATTATGTAGTGTCCGCTGCATGGGACTGAAGAGAGAAACACATCTTCAGTAATTATTCCTTACTAGACGTTCCGCGCGGCTTCGCCCGCGTAAATTAGATATTTCACAGAAAAATTAGTCCACAAAAAAAGCCTATGATCCTTCACGTGGTCTACTTATCTGATCCAATTAACAGAAAAAATGCTCTAGTAGTTTTTTTACACATTTTCCTCTATTTCTCGGCTGCTATTAGCCTAGCCTTCCTCGATAACTGGGCTATCTAACACTAAAAGAGTTTTTTTTTAATCGGACCAGTAGTTCCTGAGATTAGTGCGTTCAAATAATTTCCCCCGTTTTTTCCAAATTGTCCTCTATTTCTTCGCTCCTATTAGTTTAAAGTTATAAAATGTAGCCTTTCTGGATAACTGGGCTATCTAACACTGAAATAACTTTTCAAATCGGACCAGTAGTTCCTGAGATTAGCGCGTTCAAACAAACAAACAAAGATTGCACGTAAAGTATAGATTGCACGCTAAATTCAAGACCGACATTTGAATATATGTAGCATTACGTATTTTATTGTCTTCTTTGTTTAGATTAAATTCAATCTAAACCTATTACAAAAGGTTTTACATGGGTTTTACCTTTCAAGTTAAGCGCAAAGCCAGCATTTCCCACTTTTCATGACTCATTAGGGATCGATAGTCATACGAGTATAATATTATGAATTATGATGCAATGCCATGATTTCTTGAAGGGCAATCGAATTTTCCAATACCACAATTGAGAATTGGTATAATTATATTGAAACGTTTCTGATATTATAGAAGAGGGCGCAAAAGGACACGACAAGTTAATTGCCAAGTCTCGTTCTCGAGTATTTTTTCAAAAGTTAGTCGGTCGTATGTTTATTAGCTGGGCTCCGTGCTCTATATTTGTAGCTTATTTATATATTTTGATGAACGCCTCCGTGGTCTAGTGGTATAGAGCGCGGCTCTTGACTCGGAGGTCGTGGGTTCGATTCCCGCGTTGGAAACATGTTATTTCCAAGTTTGGTTAGGACAATCCAAGCTGATCACCTTTGACAAGATTGTCTGACAAGTAAGATGATCCATGCGTCGGATGGGCATGTAAAAAGTCGGTCCTGCGCCTGATCTCTCGCCGGTTGTGTCGGTCTTCCGTCCCACTGCACTGGGTTATGAGAGTAAAGGAATAGAGAGTGCTCATGTGTACTGCGCACACACTTGGGCACTAAAAAAAATTACTCCTGCGTAGCTGGCCTGGTTTCAATGAAACCGGCCACCGTCACCGAAACCGGTGTGGGAGCTATTATTATTTATTATTTTGATGTTTAGGAATCTAAATGGTTTGCTTCTATCAAACTTTTCCTAAACAAAGTACTTTTTAGAGCAAAGTTGATTTTGCTTCCAGTCGTTGCGTTGCATCGCCGCAACGCAGCGGCAGTACGTTGTTCCGTATTGACGACGCAAGGTAGCGGTGAGGCTCTTATGTTTTGTTCAAACCTACGCGACCAGGCGTCTGCGAAGCGGGAGCGTCAAGTTGTCATATGTGTGTTTTGATTCAAAACACACATTTGACAGCTTGACGCAACTTGACGCTCCCGCTTCGCAGACGCCTGGTCGCGTAGGTTGGAACAAAGCAATACCCCGACGCTTTGGAGTCTCAAGACACTTCTCAGTGCTCATATTTTGGAGTCATGCTGAGCTGCGGTTAATCGGTGAATGGTGTTAGCGACCACGTCTTGACATCGTGAGTTGTCACGCTTGGTCGTCCCTGTAAGGTCTTTGTGGTGACAATGCCGTGGACCACTGTCCTAAACGTGACCAATTAGTTCCTTAGAAATTCTTTGAAGAGTCTATTATTATGTAAATGTTCAACTGCCCTGAAATTAACCTTTTCTTCAAGACAATTAGGGCAGCATCCCTTTTGGCAAATTTTTGTGAATCGTGTATACCGATCGGATTTTTTCAACTGTTTTTTTGTAGCTGTATGATAAATGGTTATTGTAAAGCGTCAATCATTATAGGTCTCTCAAAAAACCATGTGCAGCAGTGGCGCAGGTTTTTTATACCATTCCTACCGGCTTTCTTATTTCTAACATTTAAAAGGCCGACTTCTAAATTTTAGCTAAGCCCTTCTCTGAAGAAGTCACTAATATACAAAGAATATAAAGAGACGAACATATAACCTCCTCCTTTTCGGAAGTCGGTTAAAAATAGAATCGGCAGCATGATCATTTATATACGAAAGAAACAGGCGATTGACAACTGTTTCATTGCTGTTGCAAGATACGAACGTCCTGCGATTTTGCCGTACTCAATATATCGCGGAATACCTACAGAAGTCACAGACAGCGTATCGCCGTGCCCTTCCTACTGATAACCGGTGATAAGATATCGGCTTAGGCTCGACTCACACTGTGGCAGAAGCGACGCGTCACGTTTTTTGCCAAAGCATAATATTCGTCTCTATGGTTCTATGATTTAAGTACAAACTGATACAATTTGGATGCGATCTCTATTGTTCTTAAGTAATAGAACAATAGAGATGAATATGCTTTGGCAAAAAACGTGTCGCGTCGCTTCGACTCTGCCTCAGTGTAAGTTGAACCTCAGGGTGGATGACTGCAGATTGACATTATCGGTCGGCAGTTCCTTGTGCTTGGGCTGCAACGCAGCTGCAGCGTACGTTGAATAACAAACAAATAACAAACAAATCTTTATTTCGCTTAAAGAAACTTACACGCTAATCTTACACAAACTCTGATCTCCACACTAGGATTCACTGTGTCGTGGAGACCAGTCTCTTCCATGTAATAAAATAAATATATATTTTTGATAGGTACGTCTGGACGTGATAATGGACACAACTCATAATAGAGTCCATGTTGGAAGTTGCGATGGTAAAAAGTTGGTTGTCTCTCGGCTCTCGCTGGTTGGTCATAAGGCCTACGGTACGTTAGCCCAATATGGACGCCAAGCTGTCTATCTAGCATGCGCAACAGACGACGATCATAGGAAAAAGACGAATTAAAATATTATGCCTTTCTATGCGTTCACGATCGCCTGTATTTACTATTTGACCATCTTGGACCAATGCGGAAAGGCAGCTTAGTATTTATATCGCGTCATGAATTATTTTATTCGGTTTTAATTATCTGTATTGCAATGTTACGTTATTTTTAACCGACTTCCAGAAAGGAAGAGGTTTCTGAATTCGACCGTTTATATTAATGCTAATTCGATAGTTTAGATTACTACTAAGTAGTACTTTTAAGATTTTTTTAGACAAATCGTCCTTCGTACCATGAACCATCATGGATCTTCTCGCACACGAAACCCCATAACTCACAATCATCCCAAAAACTCTGTAAATTCTTTCCTAATTTTATCTAAAAGGCGAAATCGTGCGTACAAAATTCGAGGAACAAAGGAACGAGGAGCTATGATGATGCAACATTTAATTGGCTTGTATAAATTGTGTTATAGCATAGAGCGCGGGATTCGTGGATTAGCTGCGACCAGCTTAGCTTGACCCTCTTACAAACGACGGATCTTCCACAACAGAGCTCTAGATTTCTCGACAGTTATGACCAGATGGCCATCCTAAGGTGATCTCGCAGCGATGATAAGGAAGGAACAAGCGGAGGTCAAGTTGCCTTGGACAGATGTCGTGATTTCTAAGTAATTGTAAACGCTCTACCTTGCACTCGGTTTTGCCAGCTCTGCCACAGTATAATAAACAGTAGACTACCTTCATAATATTAAACTTAAATGAGGCGCACGCACACATAAGCGTGATTTCAGATATATCCGAGTGCAGAACAATCATTAAACGTCGCGCACACGTAATACTTGTGTCTGTGTTGCTCACATTTGATTTCAAGAGCACATCTGAGGTATGCTACTGTTTATATTAATTGTATTGTTGCTCTACTCTCGGTCGTACAATGAGATGAGTAATTGTAAAGACGCGTTCACTTTGATTTTTTATTGTTTCAAAAACAATTGCTACTGAGTTTTAGGACCTTTTCTGCAAAAATTTTTTCGATGTATTGCGAAAAAGAATACAATTGCCAAAGATTTATTGTTTTGTCTCCGTTCGATCTACCGTTTTTGCACAATGCAACGGTAAAATTTGATGATACAATATAATACCCAACTGTGCAAAAATGTTTTTTGGTCACAACGTAACTGCTTTCAATTGTATTTTTTTTGTTGTTAACGTCGAAAAAGAGTGCTACTGAATTTTTTAAACAGTTATAGTGTCCATTGTGAACATGCGAGTATTCTGCGAATTTTGTATGCTATTCTCGGTAAAGTACAATCGATAAAATTTTATCTTTGACAACAATAAACATCTCTATCTACTGGACAAACGTAAAAAGAAGATAAGTAAATTAAAAAAATACACTTTATTGTACTTTGTAACAAGTTATAAATCGTTACATATACTTATGAAAATATTTTATTTTTTAAATAATAATTTTTCAACTTTTTGGTAAAAGCTAGCTTCCCAGGAGTTTCAGCTGTTCGTTTAAAGCTTCCAGAGGCAATAAAGCACAGACATGTAACACATCTGACATTCGCTTAATATAATATTTCTATGATGCCTTTCAGTCGTGAAGAAAAAAAAATGGGGAAAAAAATATTGAGTTATTATGAACGCGGACTTACATTCCGCGAATTTAATACGGTTTTCTCGGTATCGCCGCTGCGCCGGGGTTCGGTAATTTTTATCTCCGAGTAATCTTTTACTTTGCGGTTATAGTCCGAACATAATTGCCGATGGTTTAAGAATCGTTCTAGTTAGCATTGTTGGGGCCATTGTACCATTTGAGGGTCCTCCCTCTATTATAAGTACCTGGATGACCGAGCTTTGCTCGGTATAACAAACACTCATTGACTTCTTGTTACTTAATAACGCCATCTGCTGGTCGTTAAAACAATTAGTTGCTAACAAAATCCCCCCGATACACCGTGACATCAATTATGGACTAAAATATCACTTTACACTTAGGAATTATTTAAACTTAAAGTCAGTAAATATATTATTTCATTACTTTTTAAAGTTTTTTGGCGGGGTTTTTTTTTAATTTCTTAATTTAATTTTATTAGTTCATATTATTATTGTTTTTACCTTGGAAGTCGGTTTTAATTTTTTGATAAATCTACAAGATAAGGCTTTATGCGTAAATAACCACTATTCACATTATGTTACTGTAAGCGAAATTGTGGTAAATGCTTGCAGTTATCTAAGCGATGCTGCAATTTTAAAACTTTTATCTTTAAAGGTTCAGGAATTCTGTTCAGTGCCTTTGGCCCAAGAGACACCTTCGTATGAACTTTCTATTATTGGTAACATATGTTTAAGTTACTAGAAACAACATTTTAACCACTATGAGTCTTTTGATAAATTTCAAAGATTTCCCTCGATTGCTCATAGATCCCATCATCAGCTCACCACTTTCGTAATTATTATACAAAATCAAGATTATATCCTATACAACAACACAAGAATTTTGAAAATCGGTCTACAAACAGCGAAATAATCACCAAAAACATCTGCTTCGATGCAAAATATCACGAAAAGCATCAATAATTGGGTCATAATGTGATGACCCATGACATAATTATGATTTTGATGATGATGATCAAATAAATTAATGTGTTGGCTTATGCTTTCAGTTCTTTAAACAACGCCGAAATCCTCGAACCCGTATGTATAAGGATTCAAAAGTTCTGTTGGGTACCTTCGGATCCAGGGTATAACCTGATGCGAAATCTTACTTTTTGGTAGCATTTACCTCGAATGCTTCAGAAAAAATTGAAATCACTATATGTTTCCAAACAAATTTCAAGGAGTCCCCTCGATTCCTCCAGGATCCCATCATCAGATCACCACTTTTGTGAATATGGTACCAAATTTGAGTTAAACCCTATACAACACAAAAATAATTTTGAAAATCGGATCACAAACGTTATCGTTGAACATACAAAAAAAAAATATACATACAGCCGAACGTATAACCTCCTCCTTTTTGGAAGTCGGTAAAAATAATATTATATTGTTGTTTCCAAGTTTGGTTAGGAATTAGGATAACAGTGACTGCCTGGGTATCTGACAAGAAATATGGCACATGCATCGGATCGGCATCTTGAATGATCTTTCGCCGATCGTGTCGTCACTCCCAATGGATTACGAGAGTAAAGAAATATTCTCGTAACTTCGCACACACTTAGGCATTATAAAAGTAGTTTCCTTGTGAGATGACCGTCACCGAAACCGGTGTGGGCGGCGTTGGGAGGCCAGCCGTTTGACACCTCGATGGGGCTTCGCACTTTGATTTGACGAAGGCCGAAGCTTTACAAGAGCCGCCAGGCGGGAGCTACAATGTTGCTAGCCGACTGAAATACAATACCGTCATCATCATTAACACTATCTGTTTAGCCGGTTACCAACCAGACGTTTCCACCGCTGCAATGGTGTATGCCAGGATCTTCAGCAGTATGCAACAACGAGGGACGTCACAAGCTAAAACTGTCTTAGGTCTGGTTTCTTAGGTTAGGTTAGGCATGACAATTTCATCCAACTGATCTGAAGATCACTTGGATGAAATTGTCATGCCTGGGCCGGGCGTACCGCGTGAGTTTCTCAAACTTTGTACATAATTGCTGTCTACAAAGTTATACTTTACAAGGCGGTGGCATTAGTGCAAGCTCACGCAAGCCAAGCCAGATACTCTCTTTCCACGCTCGTGCTTGTGGACGCATAGAATTGCAGAATTATGTAGCGTAATAATTTGGACAAACCTTGTAACTTACCTACTTTTTTTCTTAAAGCGTTTGTTCAAACTGTGGTTCAAACTATCATGTTAATATTTAAATCAATTTATGCATGTGTACACAGCGTGAAATATGTCTATTGTAATATTTTAAAACTCGTACATAATAAAATGTTATATTTAATAATTTACATAATAATATGTAGAGTCATGAAGTATCATGAATAGACCGAACGACTTCACAGTAGAGTGTGAGTTTTTACACACCTAGGTATGTGCCTATACACTAATGTTAGCGATAGGTTGAGATGAGAGGGCCATAGGTTCAGTTCTCGAGAATAGCATTTAAAGGCTTAAAAGGATTTTCCTTATCTTCAATCAATCTTATCAATATTTGACACGTCTTCGTAAGTAGATTTCTCACTAAATGAAGATTTTTATGGATACGCGGCTTGTGAGAAAGAGGTTGTAGGCCGGCCCTTACTCTGTAAGCCGACTAAGGGCCGCGCTACATCGGAATGGCAGCGGCGAGGCGAGCACTTTTTTGCGTCATATGATTTTAAACTTTATCTTCCATATTGTAATACATACTATCGCTTGAGAAGTCTACGGCCGCTCGTGGCCGGTCGCGGCAGCTGGCGGCCGCCGGCGGCTGCGATTTCTCAAGCGATACTATGTATTTATAAGGCCGGGCGCGCACTAGCGGCCAAACCACAGCGGCCAGGTCGCGACGGCCATCGAGATAATCACCTTAGTATGAAACCGCCATAGACCACACGCACCTGGCCGCACGGTGGCCAGCGGCCACACCATACTTTCGATGGCCGCCGCGACCTGGCCGCTGTGGCCTGGCCGCTAGTGCGCGCCTGGCCTAATAGCGATACTATGCATTAATGAAGATAAAGTTTAAAATCATAATATTATGACACTGAAAGTGCTCGCCTCGTCGCTGCCATTCCGGTGTGGCGCGGCCCTAATGATACATTTTTGCGCGTAGCTTAGATTCCGCGAGGATCTGCCGGGAAATCAGTCGGTTGGAACTTGTAAGACAGTAACTAAACATTCTAAATGTATTGCAACCCTCGTCGTAATACACTTTAAGAAACACCTAACTTTACAAGCTAGGTTGAAACTTAGTTTATTAATAATAGCTCTGTTGAACTCAATAATCTCGCCATGGCCACATCGCATATAATTCACTTTATGCTAACCATTCGAACATACCTCACTTGATTTATACAGGGATTAGCATTTAAATAAGTTTATTTTATTGTTATAAGGTCGTTATGTTGACATGGTCAATTGCTAATTGCTATAAAATAGGGGAAACGCGTGGGATTGGCCCTTGGTGAATACCAGAGGCCAGAGCCCTTATACGTAGGTCAGGACCGGTCGCAACCTTAGGCACATTGCCTATCAAGTATGTCTCCTAAGTCCTACTCCTACCTTTCTTAGAACTGATTAATTTCGTTGCGGGACCCAAGACAGATTTAGCTTGTCCTTCGGGCACCCCTGATATCACAACAAAGGGTTTTCGTGGTTGGTCACCACTGTTGATTCTGGCGACACAGGAGTAGCAGGGGTGGGAATATGTGGTGGGCCTATCTCCTATAAAATAATGGAGTTTTTGATGTTGCCGTGGCTTCGGCAAGGTCTGTGCAGTTGGAGTACCACCGAGTTTTAGTGGATACGGCTGTGTCCACTACCTATTTCTTCGGGGGCAGCGATTACTACATATCCGTGGTGGCAGCCCTTAAAACCCCCCACGGAATTCGGAACGACATTACTGCGTGAGAAAAGGCACAATACTTCATGAAGCTATGACGAAAGAAGATACATCTTTTTTAAGAGTGGATGACATTGACTGGACTCGTGATTTTAAGATGGCGTCTGTTAGATTCGGCTGAGCCCTACATTCTAGAGCTGTATTTCTGTTGTAGTTTTACTGAGCAAAACTGACTTTTGTCAGCCTTTCTTTTTTGGTTCCCTTTACGTGCTCGTATGGTCGAGGAATCGTGAAGGGTGCGGATTGAATGGCATTTTATCTGTGGTAGGTCGTTAAAGTTGTAAAAACCGCACATCCCGTCGCCATATTAATATGTGTGGGAACGGTGAGCGCGCTTCTGCATGCCGTGGATGTGGTTTGTGGTAGACTTAGTCCTTATTGTTCTAGTGATTAATCGAAGGATAATTAACAAGTTGGAGTAGCCGGGGCTATGAAGATACATGGCTTTCTAAATTGTAACAGGTACAAACGTTTGAGAAGCTTAAGTGTTGTTAGTTTGGAGGGTGAGGGGAAGAAAGAAGGAGCGTGGTCACTTGTCATATCGCATGCGAAAAATCAAGCACCGCCAGTTTGTGTTAGATTTTTTTTTATATCACTTGTTAAGTTTCGCTTAATGCTTTCAATAGTTAAAACTTGTTAAACCAACCAACCATTGTAATCGACACTCCCAAGTTTATCATGTCATGCCTTCTCTTTCATAAACACTAAGAAATTTAGAGATATTTTTGGAAGAATGACTTGTTGACTTGCTTAATTTACGCCAGTCTTGGGGATAACTTATCTACATAATGGGTCGTACGTCTCGTTATATACACAGGGCGGGACGGTGGGCGTGGCTTGACGGCCACGGTCACGTCGTGGGCGGCTCGCTCGTCACGTGATCAGTGACCACGATTGACACGAAACGCTCGACGATCACGTGGTCAGTAACCACGATTGGCACGAAAGTGAGCGCGAAAGAAGTGGGAAGTGCTTTGTAGTATGGATACTAGTTATAGTTGGGGAAGGAAGAGGGGATTTCGGGACTAGCTCGAGCGTGTCAGATTAAGCTTGTATAGGCTTCCGGCATGTGTCTATTCATCATGGTATAGAAATCAGATTTCTCACGTGGTGGGTTAAAATTTTTATTTTTGAATATTGAAATGTCATCGGATTTGTCAGATTAAGATAGCGGATGTTAAGTATACCCCGAAGAAGCTTCCATATAAAACACTGAAGATTCAAAGGTTAGGTAAGCCTGTAAGGCTATTTTAAAATATAAAAATATAAAGCTTCATATTTTCCTAACTAAGCTTCGCAGATATTTTATTTCGCATTAAACTCAATGATTTAGTCCTTGTTGTCTAAAATATAATAATAACTGATCGAAATAAGCAATTTTCTGAATATATTTTCTTTTTCAAAACTTTAAAATGGCCACAGATTCTGAACCCACCGCTAAAATAAAAAAACGCTCTTATTATTTTTTTATCAGTTTTACCTAATGTAAAAAACTTACTAGGTCTCTATGACGCTCGAGTGACTACAAAATTAGCACCTTCCCCTCCCCTACTATTACTAACATAACATAATTGAAGTATACCGTATAATACAGTATAGAATGGATTTTCGTTCATTAGACAGCTTAAATATTAAAAAAAAAAGATACATACAGCCGAACGTAACTCCTCCTTTTTGGAAGTCGGTCAAAAATAGCTCCAGTTTCTGGTATAAACACGTAGAAAAGTAATAATAGAGGAATACGGTAGATCATCTTTTAATTAAACTTGTTATAAAGCCATCGAAAACTTTTACAGCCTTCTGATTTATGTACAATTTGTTTTCTGCCAAAAGATATAATTTATGTTGTATGTTTTTAATTCCGACTGCTAATCAGAAATTTAATCTTTATCTCTCGAAGGAAACTGTGACCTAGCTTCGATATACATTCTTTCTAAAACATTTTGGCGCCTCGAGCTAAAACGAAATTTACATTTATTTTACACACTCATAAATTACTATAAGTTGGTATAAAATATATTTTATTTTGAGTTAAACATGCTCGCTAGTATGGGTGAATACAATTTTCCTTGTAAACTAGCACAGAACTCTGATTACGTGAGATATAAATTATTATTTTAAAATAGTTTTATGAGCATTCAAATAATTGAGTTCGGAGAACTTATTAAAAGAAAATCAGATTTGTTTCTACAATATTTATGTAGTAGGTACTTACTTATGACGCCTCCGTGGTCTAGTGGTATAGAGCGCGGCTCTTGACTCGGAGGTCGTGGGTTCGATTCCCGCGTTGGAAACATGTTATTTCCAAGTTTGGTGAGGACAATGCAGGCTGATCACCTGATTGTCTGACAAGTAAGATGATCCATGCGTCGGATGGGCATGTAAAAAGTTGGTCCTGCGCCTGATCTCTCGCCGGTCGTGTCGGTCGTCCGTCCCACTGGGTTATGAGAGTAAAGGAATAGAGAGTGCTCTTGTGTACTGCGCACATACTTGGGCACTATAAAATTACTCCTGCGTAGCTGGCCTGGTTTCAATGAAACCGGTGTGGGAGCTATTATTATTATTATTATTACTTACTTATGAAACTAGGTTTTCATGGAAAAGAGCAATAGTTAACTCGGTACATAGATCCTTAAGAGGATTCCACACCGCCGTTTTTCCATACAAACGCTGTCCCCTGTTTCCTCCCTGGATAATGCCGGTAGAGTTGTTTTTTTTCCTGAATATCTATGACCGCTATTAGCATGTCCCTATGTTTTCTTTTTTTTTTCATAATTTAATTATTAAAAAAGATAAGAACGTCCAAAAACCCAAAAAAATGGCCAGATTTTCCTCTGTGTTCAAACACCCAGAAAACAAAACTGGCTAGAATATACAAAAAAAATAAAACATAGGAACACAGCCCAAGCCTTGCTTTAATTCTTAATGAAAAAATTACTTAAATCGGTTAAGTTTTGGAGAAGGAATCAGCGGACAACGAATCGAAGATTTTCTGTTCTTTTATTAGAACTTTTGTCGTGTTGTCTCTATCTCGCTCTGCGGTGGGAGACTTGAGATTGGTGAGACGGTATTTTCAATTTCTCTCGCCCCTGGTGTATCCTCTTAATCCTGTATTCAGTCTAGCCATTTTTGGTATTTCACAACGCATAAATTGGCAATACAGTATTATTCTCCCTAATCGAAATTTCAGCTGCGAGAATTGGTCCATTGGCTGTGCTTGTACCCTATAGCTTAGCTTTATCTTAGGCGCCCTTTCCTATTTAGGCTGGTCTCCATGGCCCTGATGCGTAACAACGATGGCCACTATAAAAGGAGTGACAGACGTGCGAGTAAGTACGCGAACTTTTGGCTCGACGATCTTAATCGCCTGTGTGTCAGCAAAGAGCCGCCAGCAGCGAGCCGCAAGCCCGCGTACTTTAAGTTCGTACGTCTATCAGGCACTTTAATAGCAAAGCTATAGCATAATAAACGTCGACCATGGGCATTGGGCAATATTAGAAGAATATGCTCCTCTACACGTCCGTATTGCTCTATCACGGGCAAATTTTGTCAGGCTGCTGCCTGTTGCCTACCAAAATTTACGTCTATGCTTAGCAGCCATTTACTTTTAACGTGGCTTCAAAGCCTCGAACACGTGGTTCCAGCATCCGGAAAATAAATCTCATAATTAAAGGCCCTGGCTGCTGGCTGACCTACTTCCAGCCACTTGTGTACGCCATGTTTTTTACAACGATAAATTCATTAGCCGCGTTGCTGGTAATTGCTGAGTGACCGATATAGTGGTGGAACCTAGGTGGGAAGAGATCGTCCCTTGTGCGGGCTTATTTGCGGAGCTTTGGGCCTGAAATATAAAAATGGGAAGGACATAGGTTATGCGATACTGGACATATATTTTACATATTCAGGCAATAGCATTTCTACGACATTAAAACTTTTGTCAATAATCTTGATGTCTTTGTAATGTGTATGAAATAAACTTTTTTTGCTATTTATGATTAGCTATTTCTGTCTTAATCTTCGATTAATGAATACACATAATGTTCCGATGCCGTCCTTCCATACTCAAAGGAAAAACCTACGATTACTTAATAGAACTAGATAGGACCGTCCTGAGATTGTAGAGTTTTCTGCGACGAGTCATTCGGTGGTCTTTTTCTCTCCATCTTCTTGATCTCCTAATGCATTTATCTCTTTCTAAATCCCCTGCTCTCCTGTTCCAGGTGGAGAGGTTCGCGTTCGAGGACCACGCGCCGCCTAAGATGGAGCAGATCCAGCCGTTCTGCGAGAGCGTCCACAACTGGCTGAGCCAGGACGCCCGGAACATCGCCGTCGTGCACTGCAAAGCGGGCAAGGGCCGAACTGGTGAGTCTCTATGTACCATCGAGGAAATTGATTAATAATAACTCCCACACCGGTTTCGGTGACGGTGGCCGTTTTCATTGAAACCGGGCCAGTTACGTAGGAATAATTTTATAGTGCCCAAGTGTGTGCGCAATACACAAGAGCACTCTCTATTTCTTTACTCTCATAACCCAGTAGGACGGAAGATCGACACGACTGGCGGGAGATCAGGCGCAGGACCGACTTTTTACATGCCCATCCGCATGGATCATCTTACTTGTCAGACAATCAGGTGGTCGGCCTGCATTGTCGTATTGCAATCGTACCCATGACCTCCGCGTCAAGAGCCGCCCTCTAAACCACTGGACCACGGATACAGAGGAGGCAACATTGCACCTTTTTCGCCAAGTGATCTTAAAATTGTAGTACGCGTCTATATCGGTTGTGAACATCTTTCGTGAACTAAGAACATCCTGGAAAAACTTCTAGCCACAAGACAAGTAAATAAAAAAGTGATCGCCTAAAGGCCACGGCATCTATGAAGCTGTACTGTAATTGCTGCATGAGTTGATACATGATGGGAACATACAGCAAACTATTGCTTATATGGCGTATTTAATAATGTACATGAATATTGTACCGTGAACCGAACAAAGTGTATTTCGATATTCGCCGATAACGCCCAGTGTCGCCTGTCAATTATTGCGGAGCGCGTCACTCGAAATTACATTATGACAATAAAAATAGAAGGTCGAACACGTGCAGACCTCCAGGGGACCTATTCTTGTGTTACGAATATCGCTCCATCTATATCATATCTCATCGTGAGACGGCATGAAGCGAGGGGGAAAGAGAGTTGTTATACGACATTTTTGCTGCTTAGGCTCAACACACAACGTGGGTAGAGCTGCGGCCACTTACCATCTCATCGGCCGCAGCGAGTCCCACACACCCCGGTTGTCTTCCCCAGAACTGCCGGGGATGCATAATGGCATTTCCCAACTTAAAAAAAAAAAGACTGAACACAACATGAATATGCTGTACGCGAAAACGGAGAAACATTACGTGACGCGTCTTCGACTTCGCCCCAGTATGAATTGACCTAAGTTTTGTACAATTTTCGCCTGTTGCATTACTGTTGCAAGATAGAAAATCACCGTGCTGGTTGATTTTTAGGTATACATACATATTTTTACAATGTAAAATCTCTTCAGATTTAAATGTTTCGACTGGCCCCACAGGACAGGCTATGCCTAGAGTGGGGATTTGTGTTAAACTGATGTGTACATTGCAATTTTTCCGGTAAATAAATTATTTGTTTTTGCGAAATTCTTTTGCGGGGTACAATAATAATTGGTCGTTTTACCAGAACACTTACGGTGCGGTCGCAACTATCGCAACTCGTAAATCCACGGAACGGAACCCCTCGGTGACCGGCTTTTTTGTGGTCGACCCCATCGGTAAAAAACGGGGGACCGACGGACGAGATTTGTGGTGTAATAACATAATTTTAAAGCTGTATAATTTGAACTCCTTTGTCGATGGAATAACAAAAGGAGAAAGGAGCATTTAGGCGTTTGGGCGATTGTAAATTGTATGGCCCGAAATTGCAGGCGTTTGGGCAAAAGGCATTTTTTACCCCGCTGACTTACACTATTGAGCTATTGCAAAAGTAAGTAAATGCATTTTCTTTAAATTCTAAAATGTTCTGTGACATTTTAGATTTTTTTGGCCCTTTTTAGCACACAGGACAGTTTGAATCTTGTCAAGAGACAGGTGTTATGTTTTACATGTCGGTCTGTGCATCCATGGCATCCATCCATAGCCTCCTAAATGGATGTACCGATCGAGTATTCTTAGCCTTAATTATCATCAACTCACTTTTACAATTCAAACTTTTTAGAAGTCCGTTACCAGTAGAGTAAAGACGGAATACTGTTACTAGCCTGTCTGTATGTTCGTCTGTCACTCACCAGTTACGAAAAAGAAAATGCTAGGCTCTACTGAAACTTTTCAGTTTTTAATGATGGTGTTCAGTTATTCAACCGACTTCAAAAACAAGAAGGTTCTATATTCGGCTGTAATATATTTTTACCACGCTTTTATAAGCTTGATCTGTATGTATAATGTGTGTAACGGAATCTTTGACAAAACTAAGTGATAATACTTATATTATAGAAGTCACTGTGAAAGTAGCAGCGCTAAAAGAGCAAAATGGTTTTTGCGAATTGTATGAGCAAGCGCTCCAGCATCACGAGTCACGACTCGAGTTTCGCCATACAAAAGTGAAAAAAAATATATTTATTCAGCGCTGCTACTTTCACAGTGAACTCTATACACTGGACCTATAATATACACCCTAAAATATCATCACTTAGGCCGGTATAAATAGTCAGTAGGTACTCAAGATGCATCTCGGTCTCAAGACACGGTTCAGGCTCTGTGATTGGTTGGCTGTCAAAATTTGGACCAATCACAGAGCCGAACCGCGTCTTGAGACCGGGTCGCATATTGAGTACTGACTATTTATACCGGCCTTAGTTTTGTTACACCCTGTATACATATAAACTATTATTTATTTTTATTGTCCACGTTCCAGGCACGATGGTGTGCTGCTATCTGCTGTACAGCGGACAGAAGGCGACGGCGGACGAGGCCCTCCAGTTCTACGGGACGAAACGGACGTACGATCAGAAAGGTATAGTTGCCAATTTTTTTTTAACACAAGCATTGAATTTTCGTTTTCAGCCGCAATAAAACTTTCGATGATTACCTCCGAAATGAGCTAAATATCACGCGGATGTTTTACTCTTACTATTGATATTGTACCTGTATTTATAATTTTAACGCCCATTCGGAACTGAAGTAAAAAGAACATTTTCTATTTACCGGCTTCTTTGTAGACTATTCCTCGTAAAATACTCATGTATTGCTTTACCAAATAGATGGAAAATCATTATTTTTTATATATTATTCTAAAATTATAGAAATCTCAAAAAGTACTTATATTCTGATTTCTGTGCCAGGTGTTCCTTTGTTCTACACAATAATTGATAATGTCCCGTCCTGTTCTTAACCTATTGAGGTAAAACGATAATAAAGTAGGCTGGAAAACCTCAGTTTCCTGTTTGCGACTAACAAAATACAAATAAGTACAGTAGAATATCTCGGCCCCTTAAACTTAATGGAGGTTTCCGAACCGCGCTGACAGACGCGTTATTATAAAACCACATTAAAAACGTCATTTCACGTTTGTTACAGTAGGACACGGCATTCTAGTACGATTGTTTGAGTCTCAAAACGGTTTCGTGGTACGGCCCCTGTAGGCATACTACGAAACATTTTGAGACTCAAACAATCGGACGAGAATGCCGCGTCCTGCTCTAACAACGTCATTTCACGTTTGTTAGAGTAGGATGCGGCATTCTAGTACGATTGTTTGAGTCTCAAAACGGTTTCGTGGTACGGCCCCTGATTCGGGCATCCGGTATGAATAGAGTCTACTGTATATTAGTTTTGACATTAGAACATACACGCGTATGTCACCCCAACCGGACTCGGAAGGGGAGAGGGACGGCCCTCTTTTAAGCAATAACATTAATAACTTGAGCTCATCTACCGCGATAACTCGTACGCAGCTAGTTTGTGCTACCGCGCGCGAGCAGCCTCACTCGTCTGAGAGTGAGTAAGGGGTCGGACCCCTTAAGAGCAGGGGGGACCCGTGTCCCCACGTCAGATAAAAATAGCTTATTTTCGTAGCTTTCCCCAATATTGCCCGTCTAGAATGTCACACGTGTGACTTTAGGGGAGGGGGCCAGGCCCCCCTCATTGTTTATTTCCAAACCAACTAGCAACAGACTAGTTATAGCCACGATTAAACTACTATGGTCTTAACCAGACCAGTAGCTTAGACCCTTTCGAAAGAAAAAAAAGAAAAAAAAAAAAAAAAAAATGTATATTAGTTTATACTGTGCCCCTAAACTATATTTACCTTATACACAGATAAGTTGAAGCCTTGTTGTCTATTAATAGTCGATATTCTAATTACCTATTGTTTTGTAAGCATTAATCGATTTTATTGCAGTTTTGCATGATCGAAGCTAAATATAATAGGGAGGATGCTAATTGATGTGTTTGAAATAATTGAATAATAAATCAAAACTAGAGATCTGCCTGTCGAAATTCGTCCATAGTTTTTATCTTCGTTACGGGTTCTTTTGCTCCTTAGTAGAAAAAAAACTGATGTTATAAGTCGTCGCGCCCCACGTCGCAGACAATACGTGTTTAGTGTTAGTTTTAGTTTATATAGGCATGATGACTATTTTTTTTTTCTTATCGGTAATTGAAAGATACTTAAAAAATATAAACATTGCTGAAAGAATGACTCTGATAGCTTAAAAATTCACCAAGATATGACAATTCAAATATTTCATAAAAAAGACCTGCCCGAAACGCTCCATACAAAGTGCTACGAAAGTATGACGTCAGTCTTTCGTAGTTTGTACACATCGGGAGACAACTTTGTTCGACAGGTATATTAAATATTGCGTTTATGAAAGTGGTTTCATGACAAAAGTTGCTTTTAATTGCATAAGTTATCGAATTGTATACAAATATTAAGAAATTTAATTGAAAAAAAAATCGACTTGAATATCCAACTTTCAAGGCGCATAACAAAAAAAATGCAAATCCTATCAAGCTGAAATTTTGGGAACACTTATTTTTTACCGTGATTTCTTTATTTTATTAACAAAATTCGCTAATCTTTGACCTTGTCATCATCCCTATTGTATCTATGTTAGTCTATAAAGTATAAGGTATTTATAATATGGGCCAAGATGCCTGACTTAAATAAATAAATAATAAAAATATAGTAAGTATATGTGAATCTGTGATAGTTTACATTGCATTGTTGCTGTTATTTTTAGTAATTTCATTGTATAATAATTATATGTATAGGAATTATTTCCAAAAACTATATTTTTTCTGTGTCCAATATCTTGTTCCTGCGTATAAATTATAAGTATAATTTTCTTAAATTGCTTCCTCAATAATTATGTTATTTGCTTAGATTATTTTTTTACTTCAGATTATTTGCTTTGCGAGTTTCTTACGCCGGTTCTTCTCGCCGGGTTAGTTCCCGAACCAGACTAGTTGCAAAACATGTTCTCAGAAAGTCATGTAGACTTTCAGAGAACATATTTTGCAAAAAATTATTCTAAATAAAAAAAAAAATGAGTTTGAGTTTAGACTGTAGAGTGTAGAGTATGCATAAATCATTATGCTTTTAGATTTATCTACTACACAGTGTATCTATCCCAGACCCAGACAAATGTCGGTCTTAGTAAAAATATGGTCACTTGATTTCTACTACAAAATTAGGCAATTTAAAATTTTCTTGCTTTTTTATTTTATATTCATGATAGTAAACTTATGTTATAAATGACAATATTCTTATTATAATATATTCTTATGATACAAAAGAATAGACAAAATTTTCATTGCTTTAATAGCTCTTTAAAATTCCTTTTCAGTAACTATTCACTGCCCTTAGTAACTGTTTTATCTATATATTTTAGTAATTATTTTATCGCAAATTATAATATAATTAATTATATAATATTAACATTTTATAGTCACACTTAAAAACTTGATGTGTGGTGATGTATTTTGCATATTTTATTTGCATTTAACATCATTAAAGCGAAGCCATCAAATTAACAACGTTTTAATTAAGATTTGAGAAAGTGTAATTGGCAGAGGTCAAGGAATGAGAATAATTATAAACTGGTAATTAATTTTATATTAATTGGTAGTAAATTTTTGTTTACCTATAACATGATTTTCAATAACTAGTGTACCAAATAAATAAATTGCACTTAGGACTAATGCTTTTATAAAGTTTATAAACTGAACAGTAAATTGAATAACACGTTTTTACTGTTCTATTTACGTTTATACTCTGTCCTTTAAATCAGGCATATTACAATATACCACTATATAGATAACTGATTGCCAGCGATAGAGCGAGTTGCAGTTGTGCAAAAACCTACTCTTAAAGTTTTTGTAGGTCTTCTTCGCTTAATCTACATTGTCAGTTTATCTAAACGGGACTCATATTTGCTCCAAAATTTTATATTTTTTCCCCCCTATAATGGCTTACCTTATATATCTATCCCGTTGTAGGCGTGACGATACCGTCCCAGCGGCGGTACGTGGAGTACTACGCGGCGCTGGTGCGCACGAGCCTGCGGTACACGCCCACGCGGGTCCACATCCGCGAGCTGCTCATGACGCCGCCGCCCATGCTCAACGGCGGGCAGTGCGCGCTAGAGGTCACCGTCACCCAGGCGCTGCCCCAGCACAAGGTACGCATACCCTCGCTCCAGGCGTCGCGATACGTACGCGAGTCCACATACGATGTTTTTACTGTCCATCATGTGCCTTGGAAAAAAGCTTTATAACATTCAACTCTCTCAGAAAGCCAAACACAATGTCATTATCACTTCGTATCAAGAAGCCTGCGTACATCATTACTCATAAGTCATAACCAGAGATCGGAATTGGGTGTGTGAAAATACCTAAAGTTTGCAGTGGAACATAATATGGAGCTGTTACAACCACTTAAGTTAAACCGGTTTTGGATTTTACCGGTTCAGTTTTGTATTTTTTTTTAACATGTTCCTTACCTTTGAAACACCGAACTATAAACATTTACAAGCTGCTTATACAGTTCTAAATTATTTTTTTAGTCTCAATTTTTCTTTGTCGGCCAAACACAGAATTTTACATGTCTGCAAAATGCTAATGTGGTTTTAATCTTTTTTTCGGTGTGTGTAATCGGTGTTTCAAAGGTAAGGAATATGTTAAAAAAAAAAATACAAAACTGAACCGGTAAAATCCAAAACCGGTTTAACTTAAGTGGTTGTAACAGCTCCATATTATGTCCCGCTGCAAACTTTAGGTATTTTCACACACCCAATTCCGATCTCTGGTCATAACTTATGCAACCATAATACAAAATAATATTAATAAATACGGTAAACGTTGGATAGTTTTGTACCAATTGTCAAAATTATTTGTAACCTTGTATGTTCTATTTCATTTGTTTTTTTAGTTTTATTATTCTTGTTATTTCTTTCCTTATATTGTCTTGTAGTGTTATGGTCAAAAAAGGTGAATAAAAGCAATTTATTGGAACGAAGTTCCTTATCGCGCGTTGCGAATGGGGGCTACACGAAAAAAATTGTAACGACATGACACAAAAATTCAACTAGAGCAATAATGCTAGTTGCAAGCCGTGCGGTAGCGCGTGTTTCTCTCTCTGTCTCTTTTTTTATAACTTCGTTCCATCCGGGTTTCCCTTGACACCTCTCAAGTTTATTTTTATTTTTACAGTGGTCGTTGGGGTGCGTGGAGGCGCGGCGCGAGGAGGGCGGGGCGGCGCGCGTGTGTGCGGCCGCGTGCACGCCGCTGGCGGGCGACGTGCGGGTCGACGTGTTCTGTAAACCCAAGATGATGAAGCGCAAGGAGCGCCTGTTCCACTTCTGGTTCAACACGTTCTTCGTCAGCGCGGCGGTCGGCGCGCAGCCCGTGCCCGCGCCAGTAGACAGTAAGTGTCACAACTCACAATGCACAATACGAGTTTCTTACGCCGGTTCTTCTCGCCGGGTTAGTTCCCGAACCGGCGGTAGGCACCATGAAGCACGACGTTCTAAAAATATTTGATTCAGATTTATTCAGAAATAAAACAATTTTATTTTGTATTTTTTACTGCGTAAAGATTGTGTATACGTACACGCAAGAACTTCTTGTTCAACATGTTCTTCGTTAGCGCGCTTGCCCGCGCTCATGTCCGCAGTGCTTGTGTGCGTAAACGTGCTCGTACCTACAGGTTTTGTACGCAACATGAGTATATGTGCACGTAGGATTCGTACGTGTACATATTATGCTTCTACTGAACAACGTTCAGAAAGTATTTGAAAAAAAATCTGAATAATTTTTTTACAGTTTCGGTTTATGTGTGGAATTGTAGCTCCCAAACGAATAAACCCATTGTAACCGCCATAAAATATGTTCTCAGTTATGCTTTCTACTTAAAAACTCCTATAATTTTTTCAGGTCCTAATCTAGAGACGTTCAAGCTGACGCTCAGCAAATGGCAGCTGGACGACGCACACAAAGACAAGCAACACAAAATATTCACGCCAGACTTTAAAGTGAGTGATTCCTTTCAAACACTGCCTATGCCTATTGCCTACAGTCGCATGCAAGAACCTGTAAACACCACCACCATACAATGGCAATGTTAGCAATTTCATGCAGGCCTCTCACCACCTATACAAGGGAGAGCCATGCTTCGGCACGAATGGGCCGGCTCGACCGGAGAAATACCACGTTCTCACAGAAAACCGGCGTGAAACAACGCTTGCGCTGTGTTTCGCCGAGTGAGTGAGTTTACCGGAGGCCCAATTCCCTTCCCTATCCTCCCCTATTCCCTTCCCATCCCTACCCTCCCCTATTACCCAATTCCCTCTTAAAAGGCCGGCAACGCACCTGCAGCTCTTCTGATGCTGCGAGTGTCCATGGGCGACGGAAGTTGCTTTCCATCAGGTGACCCGTTTGCTATATAATAAAAAAAAAAAAAATGCAAGTTGAAAATCTCGACGCGCGTTCGCCCCAACACCGGAGGATCCTCATGATCGCGAAATAAGCTTCAGGTGTATTTCGCGGAATATTGCTAATTTATAATTTCGCAAAATATTAATCTAATAAATTTTAAGTGAGTGATTTTCCGCAAAACATGTATATTATGTTATAGAAAAGAGAAGAAGATATTTGATGTAACTAGAGAATTTTGTACTTAAATATTCAATGTAATAGCCATTTTTAGATGACACTTAATCACTACTCTGCATGCTAATGCTAATGCATGCAGAGTAGTGATTAAGTGTATTTGATTCCGATAGTAGACTAAAGAAGAGATTTTCGAAAGACGAGCATTGCTCCTCATTTGGGAACGCGATATGGCACGCGAAGTACATACACATGCGGTATCTATCTTGATCTATGTCTGTGACTTTCTGCATGAATTTGACGTTTCATTAAGTGTACATTTTTTAATGTATTAAGCAACAATTTCCATTGTTTGCCATGGATTATCAGCATCAGTGTCGGTGTACTTCCGTAAAGTAAGGACCATAATTAAACGGTTTTTGTATACTTTCAGGTGGAACTAATAGTTCAGAAGCAGCCGGCGTCGTCGACATTCGGCGGTCGCGCGGCGGGCTCGCCCGACCCGCCGTCCTCGACCGACAGCTGTTCCGAGCCCGACACCGAGCCCGACGCCACGTGGGACTCCGGTACGTGCGAGCGAGACAGCTGTCCGTGCGACAGGGACAGGAGATCCCTCGTGCGCGCCTCCTGGCGGGAGTTCACGCGATATAGGAAGAAAAAGTGATCGTATCACGGCCGTCGCGTTTGACCGTATATCTACATAGACGAACTTTTTGGTTTACTACGTCGTTTGGGTACAACAGAGACGGGTTTTTCCGAAGATGTGCGTTATATATGAGTGTTTTGGCCTGCCAGTAGCGGCCAGGATTTTCACGGATGACCCATGCTAATTTAGCCATTATCAAATAGGCATGCAAGGATCATAATGTTCCTTTCGGTTCAGACTCGATAAATAGAAGCGTTCCTTGTGAATACCTCCGCTGTAGGTTGCAAGCCTAGCAAAGATCGACCCGTGTAAATCTCCCAAGTCAGCGGAATTTTTAAATCTTGCGGCATAGATGTAATGTTATATGGGACCGGTAACATGTAGTCTTTTGTTTATACTTGCTAGTAGCACCGGAACGCAACATTATGCGGCGCGCATATAGAAATATTTTGACAAAATCGCAATTTGAAAATTGATAAAATCTACTTGCGAACACTGTGTATGAAATCGAGATTCGAGCTATAAGAATTAGGCCCTATAGCTGTGTTTTTGTATCCGCAGCATTCTTATCTCTAGAACGCAGGCGTCCGTTGCTACGTCTCGACGGCCGTCACTATGATCTCTATACGATACGCCTATTATAAATATTATTTAAGTTACATAATATCTGAAACTTTCAATGTGACTCGCTGCGATGGAGTACAGGCTACTAGTAAAAATATTTAGACAGCAAAAATTCTGCTGTCTTTTTCTGATATAACTTTTATAGTTTATCGAATAAAGACGGGAGATATTTCGCTTTGTAAATATTTTATTAGTAATGAAGTTGTGTGTAACTGAATAGGGACTGTGACAAGATATGGTGACTAAAGCTGATAGCACATTTGTCAGCACCGTACGCGTCGAACGCACCGCGCCGTACCTTACCGCACCGTACATCTTTTCATACAACGAATTCTAAAATGCAGTGCGTTCGGAGCGTGCGTGCTGATAAATGTGCAATAACCTTAAATTGCTTTCGCGAAGCATGCAGAAATGCGCGAGCTAGAGGCAAATAGGGTCAATGCACGAACTTCAATGTGCTTCACGACCGGACATGTAATGGTCAGTTAGCGTATTGAATGTTGTCATTATTTGTCCACTTTTTATATGAGTAATTTAAAGTGTACGATGTTTCGTTGGCATTCGCCGCTCGAATACAAAGCGATGGTTAGAGATTGTAAGTAGGGCATATAATGCGAAACAGTCTCAGTCGGCTGTTACTTGGACTTTGAATATTTTTATTTCGTGGAATATAAGCCTAACCTAACAAACAAAACCTATATCCAAGATTAAGTTGGTAAAATATAGGTTTTGTTTGTTTTATACCTAAGAGTCAATTCAGTATAATAATTCGTGACGCGTATCGCATTTCTAAAGTACTGAATCTGTCTCGCAAATCTGTCAAATCCATATAAATTTAGAAATGCATCTACGCGTCGCGTTGCGGTCTAAATTGACCCTTAATATCAATTCTGACGGCTCACATTTCAAATCAATTTCATAAAAATTCGTATTTAGGCACGTATTTATACAGTGCGACTAAAACCACATAGCTACTTTATTACTCTCGTAATAAGGGTTTTAAAACTGGTAGGACCACAGAAATAAATCAAGATAGAACGGCGACGTACGTGCGTTGCTACGGAATCGCTGGTGTCAATTTTTGCTTTGCTTTTAGTTAAAACAAATAATAATTTATCCGTGGCAGGAAATACCTCCTTTTGACCGATTCACTTTCGTATTTCTGTTTTTAGAATTAGACACTGCACAATGAGGCATTTTTGCACAACCGCTCCGGTGTAATCAAGTTGAGACGTGCGCGCTGACTGAATGAACGTTCAACGAATCTTGCACGACAGAGCAAAATTGTAACACGCGTACTATCTTGATTTATTTCTGTGGGTAGGACAATAATTCCAGTAACAGTATGTTACATTTTAAATTCAAAATTAATCCAGACGGCGTTATTTAGTTATGTTATTGGGAATCGAAATTGTTTACCGGTATCGAAATCTTCGTATGTTGTTAGCTAATGGGGTAAGGCTGGTGCTATGTGTATTCTGGAAGACTGGAAAATTCAGATAACTGAAAATAGAACTCTGGGCTTATACGATAGAGTTGAAAATCGACCACACGTGACCCAAGTAAATAATATTAGCCCCCTTACTAGGAAATATTTCAGTTCAGCTTTTCGAGGTCCGCCATCTTGACTGTCGCGTAGCGTTTACAATATGCCAGACAAAGCGAAACACCAGGCTTAGCATGACAAGATTAGAAACGGGAGAGAATGGACTGACAGTTTTAAGTTACAAAATGGCGGATCACCTTTGTCAACCTGTCTTTGTCTATTCTTTCGAAGAAAGATCTGTTTCAATGGTAATTGGTAACCATGCTAAGCCTGCAGATCTTGTATGCTGCGATAAAATCTTGATAAGTAAGGGGGTTAATGTCTGTGTACTCGCTTAAATTATTGTATTAACCCACAGATCTTTTTTCAGTATTTCGAATGAGGGTGTTTGATATTCTGTTTGCCACCAGGTGCCGCTATGTAGCCTTAGGCTCTATCGTGTCAAACTGCAGTCATATGTCACGATATAGCTGTAATTTGCCACGATAGACCCCAAGGCTACATAGCGACACTTGCAGGGCTAGCGTAACAACAGTAGACATGGGAAAGAATCGACATACTGACAGATTTTATCGACAAAATGGCGGATTTCCATTGTCTAACTGTCACTTTATCTATTCTTCCGTAGAAAGAAACCGTTTCTATAGTGACCATGCTACACCTGCTGGTGGCAAATAGAATATCAAACACCCTTTTTTTCTCCAGGCCAAGTATTCCTAATCATATAACCCCAGCCAGCTTATGCATGAGACCGATTTAGCAACGTTGCAGCTTCATATGGTGGGGCGTATAGAAATTGCTTTCTATAGCATGAACGGTAAAACCTCATTACTAATAATGATATTTAAACAAACACTGCTCTATTCAAGATTCAGTCGTTGTCATTGTGTGACTTTTCTAAGGGACCCATCAGACAGAGAGCGGTCACGCGTTCAAGCGTTTGTGTTCTACGTTGAAGTGGTCAGTCACACAGGAGCAATTCTGACACGGTCAGAACGTATGAGTATTTCTATGTAACGCAATACAACACATGTTTGATAAGTCCCTCATATGCATGACAAAGACGAGCAGATATATATAAATATTTTTATTAGTATGGTGGTTCTAAGTCGACATGAAACTAATTACATTCTATCCTTTTCATAGTGTCGCTTGGAAAAAACTATGGCACATAGGTTTTTTAGCTATCTTATTCGTCATAAAAAGTTATAAGTATGTTCAAATGTGTAATATCACTTTAAAACCAGTTACAATTTTACAAAATGGCAAAATACTGTAACAAGTATACTCATTAGGGATATTTTATGAGATACTAGACGTATGCGAATTATAATTGCAATAGTGGTCCGCCCTGGCTCCGCCCGTGGTACATACATAGCCCATAGCACTCAGGGACATCTTAGCTATACATTGGTAAAATAATTTTTGAAATCGGTCTAGTAGTTCCTGAGATTATCGCGTTCAAACAAACAAACTCTTCAGCTTTATAATATAAGTAAAGATAAGAAAGCACGTACTAGTATGGTTTGTTGACGTCGCTGGTGTCCGCAGGCGCTGGCTGCGAGCGCGTGGGCCGCTACCGTCCGTTGTCGCCAGACACGAACAACACGTAAATATAGCGCCACGACTCTAGCTTGTCTATGCATGCTTTATCTATGCACGATTAACTATACCGCCGTCGACGCTGGCTAAAAATTTTAACTATAAACGTAGAAATAAATTGTGTACATTTTGTGTACCTATCCTACATGAAAAATACATTAAGGTCGGTCCAGTTATGTGTCATTTCCGATCCGATCGTCGTGACCGTATCGAACAAATTATACATATCTGCAGGGCGATTCGCGATTCCCGTTCGACATGGATTCGGAAACTTTACCGTGCGATCATTGGTCAATGCCTAGCGCGGCAAGCGTCGATGTCGCGCGGTGAAGTTTCCGAATCCGAGTCGAATTACGCATTGTGAATCAGGGCCCTGGACCCGGCTTTAGAGAAAAATCATAGTAGATGAAAGACATCATTTCTATCACCTCGTCGGCGATGGTAGAGGCACCATCACACTTATCTATGCACTTCATCTATTAATGCATGCATGCTTTTCACTCCCTCGCATGCGTCACTTCTAGGCATGCATTAAGTCTACATAAATATAGCCAAACTATATTACTGTATAATATTATTTTCGCTTTGTATACAATTTCTTTTGCTATACACAATACACTCCATACTGCCAAGGCAAAGATACACAAATATCTAATACGTCTAATACAAAAGTAAATCTAGCATTTGCATGTAATTAATTACTTTATTTTTTTCATATTATATTGTTTTTGACATTTAAACAAATCTCCTAATCATGTATAGCGCTACACTTACGTTTAAAATAATTTCCTGGCATGTAATTGGTAATATTTTCAAAACGTCGTCCTGATTTTCATATTGTTTAGTTAATTTGATCGTTACTTTATGTCTTGGGCATTTTTTTTAGTACTCAATAGCATGCTAGGAATTATTTCAAGGCCCTCGCTCGCTGGCGGCTTTAAAAATGGCGTTTTCTTTATTTTATTTAGGTTCAGATAAGGTACATTGGCACATTTTCTTTGTGTATATTAACATTTTTACGCTTATGTAAAAGTCCATTAATAAAGAATTGAACAGAAAACCTCTAGAGGTTCTTTGTTGATGTGTAAATATTATCGTTTTGTACATATTTGTTCTCACATACCTCTGTCCTTGTGGAATGTGTTATGTGTTTGGCAACATTGTTAGTGCAATTTTTAGTGCTGACAACACTCGTTTAATATCTCAGTTCCGCTTATACATAAATTTAAAAAATGTTGTCTACGGCTTGCTACTTGTTTTTTTCCCTTTTAGTGGAATTATTATAAAAATTGCACTATACACAATGGTATTCTGTTTTTAACCTTTTCATCCTCATTCACTTTACTTACTGCACTGATGGACACATCACACATGCCACATGAATTTTTAAACGCTCACCACATTGCTTATTACGCGTTTAGAAATTTTAAATTTCAAATATGAATTATTGGATGTGTATTACTTTAACTTTAAAAAATCCGATACTTCATATGGGGCGCATTCGATCAAAAACCATAAACAATATTTTGAAAGGTGTCAAAATTTAAATTTTGACAATTGTTTTTTTATTGGTCGAATGCGGCCAGTGGCATACGATGTCGAGGCTTATACTGGGTTTTTCCATTTTCAGGTGAATCCACATACTTGTGAGGGTGGCACGTGGGATCAGCACACTTCCATACATAAACCCCCGCTTAACTCCCGAACATTCTTCCCCGGAGTCTTAGTGGCTAAGACTAAGACTTAGTGACGTTGCTAAACGATTAGTGTTGTGTGTGTAATGTAGATGGGTTGTGCCATTGCCCGGACTTATTGTGATAGTGAGTGGACTGAGTCAACACTGCAGTATGCTGGAGCCTGGAGCCTCCAAGTGGAACACTTGCTAAACTGGTTATATAACATACCATAGACATGACATGCATTGAACCAAGTTGTGATCGCTTATTGGAGGAAGTTTGTTAACAAAAATGCCTCATGCGTTCTTGATAACAAAAAGCTTTGCTAAGTGACATGCCTGATGTCATTTGCGACGACTACTGTTAAATCAAGAAGAAATTATTTCGACGGCGAATTCGCATACAATATGTATGGGATTTGACATCCGGCATTTCAGTTGGTGATGAAATCGAATTTCAAATCTCATACATTGTTAGATTTCGATTTCGATAGTCGAAATTTTCAAAATACATATTTTCCTTCACATCTAATGATGATAATGCAGATGCTATTGTATGTTTGTCGCAAATCGTTCAGGAATCGTTCCACATTGGAAAATTAACGAACTTTGAAACATACTGTATGTGTTTGTGGTCACAAGATATTGTCTATTACGTAATTTAAAGTAAATCTTACGACTGAACGAGCAAAATGATTTTCTTTTCAGTTAATTTTTTATCTGTGCTAAGTGTCGCTTCGAGAGGTTTGTCTTGTTTATCGGAGAATCGTTTTTAAACTTGACTTTTCTTTACTGAACTCGCTCACGATTTCTCGCATTTTATGGTCACCCGTCAAGTCGAGTTTAAAATGATGTTCCAATTTTAAATATATATATTTTGTTAGTGAAAACGGCCAGTGTCATCGACTCAAAAGTCGTTTATTTTAATAGGTGTGTCTGGACTCCGGATAACATTGACAATATTCCATGTAGGAAATTGTAAATCACACAAAAATCCCACCCTTTGATATTTAAAAATAGAATCATAAATAGAAGGTAAAGTAGCGTTTTGGAAATTGTTGGTACGGTACGAGCAATCTAGCGCTGGAGTTGGTGTAAAATCTGTCAATCTGTCTGTCCCTCTCTAGAATCACCCGCCTCTTTCTGTAATGCTTTAAAATATTTTGTTATCGCCTGTATATTGTATACTAATATATTTTTAATGATTGTACTAAATATTCTTCTAATGCAAGATTTTTACATCGTTTTAGTTAGATTCTTGGAATTTGAGAGTACAAAACGCGTACATTTAGCAACTCGGCTGATTTGGTTTAGTTTACTTGTTTATCGCCATTGGAGTATAGTAAAGCTACGATTAGTTGAGCTGTTAATGATTTTTCTAAATAAATTCTCTGTTTTCTTATTCGTCTGTGAAAAAAGGTCCATAGACTACTAATTACTTTTTAAGCGTTTCATTTAATACCATCAATCTTAACTAAGAGGTAATAACAAATGCTACAAAAATATCCTTTTTAACTTTTTCTAATGCAGATAGATCTAAAAGAAGTACATTTATTAACTGTCTTCTGTTTAAAAATAATGCAATTAACATTTAAATATTACTACAGGCTTAATTATTTTAACTATTACCAATTGAGGCTTTACTATACTCTGGGAAATGAATAATTTTAAAGAAATACATGCCGTCAGGAGAGGCATATATCCCACCTAGTAACTTATGTGCGTTGCATTATTTTACTATAGATTTAAATCAAAATAATTATAGAATTCAGAATTATAGAAAAACTCGACTGTTTTATCTACTACATCCTACGAATAATAAAAACTAAGGAAAAGTAACTCCATCAAAAAACATGCTCCACAATACTTGTCAAAAAAGTGTACCTTAGGTACACATTTCAATACATTTGCAATATTTAAGTGAGCGGTACTAGGCTGACGTTACATGACAGATCAAAAGGAACCAAATTTAAAACGGTAATAGTATGGGAGTTACGATTCCTTAGTTTTTATTATTCGTAGACTACATCTAAACATATATAAGTAGCGAATGAAAGCATACATTTTTTCGGATTATCCATTACTAATAAACATTTTGTAATGCAAAGCACAAAAGTTTATTCGACGTAGTCCAAAATGGACGGTATTTTTTATTCAAAAGATCTCCAAACATTCTCGTCTTGCTTAGAAAAACGTTCTCTGAGGGCCAAAGCATAGACAAGTTTTAGGTTCTCTCTTTCAGTCATATTGAATTGAAAAGAGAAGCGTATACCTAATGAAACACCATTAGCAAAGCTACTTGTTTGCAGTACATTTTAATTTTTTTAGTCTTCAGTTGACGTTATGTTAGTAATTATTAATATTTTTTTAAGAAAATTTAATTCTTTTTAATCAATTGCCGCTAAACGAATTTTGACATGTAAAGTTTATTTGCATTTTACAATAATAAAAAAAAAATGATAAATGACAGTTTAATTATTTTCTGTGTTCAATTCCTAGACTTAAAAGAGGAGTTGACATCCTTTTGGGCTATGGTTGAACATGAAAGAACCGACCTGAAAAACTCTTTTTTTAAATTATTTATTGACAACTCTTTAGGGAGTCCTTTGCTCCAAAAAATCAAATAAAACAGTGTTGCAATTGCAAAAATATACAATGCTGATAACAGCCTTTTATTCGGAAATCGCTAAAAATATTGTAAAATGCAAATATAAATACTCTTACATATGATATTCAATTTTATTACATTCAAATTGATGCAGATTAAAATAACTAGTTTCTAAAGCTCTTCGCTGGTCGATACTTATGTTGATTACATGCACGAAATAAGTTTCAATTCGAATGTATTTAAATTGAAACACTATAAATTATAAATATTTTTATAAAAATCAAATGCAACAAAAGTTGCGTGTAAAATGGCGGCCCGAGTACGCATTGTGACGTCACTTCCGGCTAGTTCTGTGACGTTTTAGGTTTGTAAGGTTAATGAGTAATGAGTATGTTGTATGAACATCACCCGTAATTTAAGTTAATATGTATTAACTGTTATTTACTATTTAGTCTATATTTTTTGTACACAGCATTATTTGAATTCAATATCTGAAATATTAATTGTTTTTATGGTCTATAATAATTGGACAACGATGCTTCTATCGAAAGTGTATTGATGCAACCAAAATTCGTAAAAAAATATAAAAATCCAAAAAAAATTAGATAGGTGGAAAATTGGCGGGAATTGTATATATAATATTATAAACTAACCATTAAATATTGTCTCTAATACTTGTTAGGTTTCTTTTCAATTGATGTTCATAGGGTTAGGAAGGGTGAGCCTAAATGATGGTCTACGAGGATGGTAAGTTACACTAAGCTAGGCTAGGCGTTAGATTAGGAACGTCACAGAATCGCGCTCGAAATGTCACCTTGTACGGCCGCCATCTTGAAACGACAGAGTACGACAAAACCAGAGACAATCTGTATGTACATACTCTGTGAAGTCCCCACGGGTTCGATGAGGTTGCACTAGGATTTTGGGCAAATGGCCCCTAGCTCCAGTGACGCGTATACTTCCAATTTATAATTGTTTTCTAATTGTCACGAATTTCGAAATGTCTCATTTTATTAGTCTGTAATTAAATTGTCATGTAATTGTGTTTTTTTTCATTGGAATGTAAATATAGTGAATTACGTGTTTTATTTTTATTTTTTAATTTGGTCGATCGATATGTTACTATTATTTATGTAAGCGAAATTAGAATCTATTTGACGTCCGAGGTCTCGTGTTTATAATAGCGATTTGTCAGTACTGCACAAGTCGATACCAGGATTAATTTGCGATCGCCGTGTCCTCATTCCAGAGATTCGTTTCGTTATCGGTTCTCGAACTCGATCCCCATTTCCACTTCCATCAAAGGTTTAGCTTTAAAGATTGTTGTTTGCCTTATAAAAATGTGATCTTATGACGATATACTTGAAGGGTGTCGCGCGCGGCGCGGTCGGGACGCCTCGGGGCCTAGGGTCAATTCAGGCCGCAACGCGACGCGTAGATGCATTTCGGTACTGAATTGACAGACTTCAATTGCGTGAGAGTTCTTGCAAATCTGTCAAATCCATAAAAATTTAGAAATGAATCTACGCGTCGCGTTGCGACCTGAAGTGATAACGCACCGTAGGGCGAACTCTATTTAACGATATTTGGAGACATTTTACAATAAAGCTTTTTACGCCACCGACGAGACGTAGCGGCCGCGACGTCACATGAGAGATGCCTTGTAAAGATTACAAAATGAATTATGTAATTTAAGATTTGACAAAGTGTTTCGATAGGCTCAGCGGAGATATGTCAATTGGAAGCAGATACGAGTTTGGTGGGACTTTATTTGTCGACTTTTGTAGCTACACAATGTACATAAAATCAATTCAATCCACTTGCATGCTTTATGCGCGGTTTACCCTGTGAATGTTAGCAAAGGTTCTCTGTTTAAACTTAAATGTAGCAAATTCGGTCCCGGCCTCGCCTCTATGTTGTCTATGCCTCGTTGTGATTAGTTTTACGTTTTAAATTCCGAATCCGCATGCGAGTTCTAAGATTATTTGACGATGTGCAAATGAAGTCCTAATCAAATACTATAATAAACATTTTTTTATGAATCGTAAGGAATTTCTTAGTTCCACAATAATTAAAATATGTAAATTTTTCTTATCTTAGTAAGTAAAAGATCTCATATAACATATTTTTGTTTTGTCTTTTTTATATTTTGATGAAGTTCAGAATAGTCGAGTCGGTTTAAAGACAACCTATGTAAAATAAAATATATTGATGTATATAAGTTTCATTTTTTCCATGAACCCCATCCTCAACAATGTTGCTGCTAAGCTGGCATAATTTTTAAATGGATATTCACCAAAAGTCACATATCTAAAAGTCAAAAGTTTATTACAATACTATAGAGGGGCGCGTCCGCGGGAGCGCCGGTTGAATCCGCCCCTGCCGCGGGGGCGGGTCTTGTTGGTGGCCGGGGGGCTCTTGGGGCGAAGCGCCTCGATGCGCTCCGTGCACCCGGTGGTGTCCCGGCCTTCAGTGAAGTATGAAGCGTAGAGCTCCGCGTTGAAGTTGGAGTTGGTGAGCTCGTGGCCGATGGTGACCCAGCCGGGACGAATTGTCGAGTCCTTGCCGAACAGATGGACTCTGAAATTTGTTATTTTAAGTTATTTGAGTTTATATAACACTAGATATTCCGCGCGGCTTCGCCCGCGTAATTTAGGAATGTCACGGAAACCGTACATTTTTCCGCAAAAAAAAAATAGCCTATGTCCTTTCACGTGGTCTATTCTTCATGTGTGCCAAATAACATAAAAATTGCTCCAGTAGTTTCATAAGATAATAAGCAATTTTAAATAATTTCCCCCGTTTTATCCATACTTTCATTTATTTCTTCGCTCCTATTAGTCTTAGCGTGATAAAATATAGCCTATAGCCTTCCTCGATAAATGGGCTATCTAACACTGAAATAATTTTTCAAATCGGACCAGTAGTTCCTGGATTAGCGCGTTCAAATAAGCCTTTTCAAATAATTTCCCCCGTTTTTTCCACACTTTCCTCTATTTCTTCGCACCTATTAGTGTCCTATGTAACACTGAAAGATTTTTTACCAGTAGTCTAGTACCGTAATGGCTTTATTTACATGAATAATATTTGAATGCCTTTGAATGTTAATAAAAAAGTGAAAACTCAAAATTCTTGAATTTTTTCGACGGGCATCTCTTCTAAGCCCTTTTAAGATTAGCTCAAAAGAATTTAAAAAATTCTGGATTTCTTGTTTTGAAATAATCAGCATTTTTATGTTAACATTAAAATGGTGACTATTAACAAATTAAGAAAAACATAACAATTAAACAAATTGTAATAATTTATTTTAGTTGACGGATGTTTATTGATATGACTATAGTCTGTCAAGAAAGTGAAGAAATTAAAAAGTGGCAACATCGTAGTGTCATCCCTTTTTTCTTAGATTTGAAAGGGATGACACTACGATGTTGCCACTTTTTAATTTCTTCACTTTCTTGACAGGCTATACTTAGTACCCAAATTTTTTTATTCCTTCATTTAATATTAATCAGTTAAAATATTTTTTAGTTCACGTGGCATATTGCGGCAAATCACGAGAAAAACGAACTACGCGTTTTTACCGTTACGTTTTAAAGTTATAAGGATTGTTGATACAGTTCCAGAAGTTAGGAAATTTTTTAGGAAATTTCCTGCTCTTTATGGACCTATTTTCAAATTTTGACTATGTCAAATAGTTTTTGAAATATTAAAAAAAACCAAACCCTTTTTTGTCTATTGTTTATAACTTTTGAATTTTTTTTCAGCCCCTCTTGGAATTTTGATAGAATGTTCTAGAATCTAGATGGTATTCCGAATCGAATGAGCCTAAAATCATAATTTTCGGTGCGTGAGATCAGGTTTTGAGGAAAATGGCACTTGTGAACCAGAGTACAGCAGTTCCTGAGATTAGCGCGTTCAAACAAACAAACTTTTCCGCTTTTATAAAGCGGAAAAGTTTGTTTGTTTGATATAATATAGATATATAATAGATAATATTATATATTAGTATAGATTTTAATACACAGTTCAATTAATAATGGAAGCATGATGTAACAGCTGTCACCCAAAGGAATATAACCCAACCATGTACTATGTAGCCAACCATACTCATATTATCAATGCGGAACTGAGAAGTGTGTCTGTCTGTTTCTTTTTCATGCTTAAATTGCTGAACTAATTTTGATAAAATTCATCATATTATCAATGCGGAACTGAGAAGTGTGTCTGTCTGTTTCTTTTTCATGCTTAAATTGCTGAACTAATTTTGGTATGCAGGGCAGAAAGGACTTATGAATTTTTTTTGACTCGAAAATAAAAATGTGCGGTTCATGATTAACGAATTTTGACGTAACGGCGTTGCGGGCATCGACTAGTTATTGCATAAAGGTTTAAAAGGCGAGTCACGAATTTCACGACGCGAATCTAATTTACTGAAATGTTTTATTTTTGTGATATCTAAAGATTATTTTTATAAAATTAGGCGGCAAACGGATCGCCTGATGGAAAGAAACTACCGTCGCCTATGAACACACGCAACATCAGAAGAGTTGCAGGTGCGTTGCCGGCCTTTTAAGAGGGAATACATTCTTTTTATTGAAATTCCAATCTGAAATGCTGCGACGCAAGGCACATTGCAAGTGTTAAAGATAGTAACAGCAAATGAAAGATATAAAATACCTTCTCCGTCCTAAACAGAAGTGCTCCATGATGTGGAATATCTCTATGGGTTTCTCGGTGCTGCCAAACTCCGGGTCCTCAGATATGATGAGATCTATGTCCACGTTGGCGTGTATGAAGTCTCCATCCACTGATCTCCGGACTGTCCCCTTAATGCCCATGAGACAGTGTTCCTTCGTCCGCTGGAAGACGGCATTGTGTTCGAGGTTCTTGGAGTGGCCGGGGTTCTTGATGTTGGTCTTGATCCAACAGATATCCTCGCATCTTCTAAAGCCCCACTTCTTCAGGCATTCCCTGCCCATGTCTAAGCCTGAAAAATGAATTTAAACGCATGTTAGATGGTAAACTATTGATAGTACTATCATGTAAGAGATTTTCAGTATTGATTTTTTTTCGGCAATGTGTTATTGCAGTCGTAGAAGTTCCGGCATAACGCCTCCGTGGTCTAGTGGTACAGAGCGCGGCTCTTGACTGAGGTCGTGGGTTCGATTCCCGCGTTGGAAACATGTTATAACTTATAACCAAGTTTGGTTAGGACAATGCAGGCTGATCACCTGATTGTCTGACAAGTAAGATGATCCATGCGTCGGATGGGCATGTAAAAAGTCGGTCCTGCGCCTGATCTCTCGCCAGTCGTGTCGGTCTTCCGTCCCACTGGGTTATGAGAGTAAAGGAATAGAGAGTGCTCTTGTGTACTGTGCACACACTTGGGCACTATAAAATTACTCTTGCATAGCTGGCCTGGTTTCAATGAAACCGGCCACCGTCACCGAAACAGGTGTGGGAGCTATTATTATTATAATGGCGGCCATGCCGACAGTATGGGCGCCGCAGACTCGATCACACAAAAAGTGTGTCGTCTGCGATCTCCCTTAAGCGAGGAATTGACTACCGGGCCGCCCGTCACGGGCAGGTCTGTCGCATGTCTGCTCGTCAATTCCTAGGTACGGGCACAGACATGCCCGCCGGCCCGTGCCCGCAGCCTGCCCGCGAGATCGCATTTTTCCCGCGAGGGCACGGGCAAGTCTGTACATGAATGGTCGCGACGGGCGGCCCGTCGTCATTCGCGCCTTGGAGAGCGACTGGAGTGCAGTTAAAATATTATTTTAAAATATATTATTGTTAACAATACAAACATTAAACTTAAGAAAAGCAACAAAAATAGTTTTAACATTCGTTTATTTCCATTTACCGGTCGCATCCTTGTTTGTGGAAAGTTAAAAGCAAGGATTACAGAACACCGATCTACGTAATGCCGCTAATACAGCGAACTTATTGAAAAATCCAAAGAAATCAATGACGATGCTAATCTATCATTTGTTACAAAGAAGATTGAGTCCATGAGTCCACGACCGAGCTGTAGCCCTCTATCTATTCGACTGACTTGCCTGTTCTGTGTGTGTTCAATAGGGGCAAGCGGCAGACTTGTGCCAGACCGGGCGGCCCGCGGGCAGCCCGGTAGTGAATTCCCTGCTTTAGAGTCAGTGACAGCCAGACTCGTCATTTTATACAAGCTGAAAGTTTACCTGTATATACCCCTTTATAGGTAGGAATGAAAAGCGACTATGGAGTTTCGGTCGCGGTTACGTAATAGGAGGCATCCATTTCTGAAGGTCGATAACGTATACATATAAGCTAAATTTTTTATCTCACATTATTCGGGTTAACTGGAGGAATCTCGTTCCACTGAAACGATTTTGATAGGAATGCATTTACTTTGAGCCCCAAGAAAGGACATAGGATAGTTTCGGTCTCGAAAAATGTCCAACAGACATGATGACTATTTTTTTCTTATTGGTAATTGAAAGGCCCTTAAGAAATAGAAATATCGCTGAAAGAATGACTCTGATAGCTTAAAAATTCACCAAGATATGACAATTCAAACATCTCATAAAATAGACCTGCCCGAAACGCTCCATATAAAGTGCTACGAAATTATAACGTCAATCTTTTGTAGTTTGTATCGGGAGAGAACTTTGTTCGATAGGTTTAATAAATATTGCGTTTATGAAACAGGTTTCATAACAAAAGTTGCTTTTAATTGCATAAGTTATCGAATGGTATACAAATATTAAGAAATTTAATTGAAAAAAAAAATCGACTTGAATATCCTATTCTAAAATCTGTGATCCTACCTTTGAAGGCATAACAAAAAAAAAATACAAATGCTACCAAGCTGAAATTTTGGGATCACTTGTTTTTTGCCGTGATTTATTTTATTAACAAAATTCACTAATCTTTGACCTTCTCATCATCCCTATTCCCGCTTTGGACGACTTCTGACGTAGTTGCGGGTCTTCTCGACGGGTGAGTTCCCGAACCGGTGGACGGTGGTAACTGGTAGGCATCTTAGTCTCTACGTTCTTTCTTCGACGTTCAAAAAGTGTATTCATGATAAAAAATATATATAACTCTAAAGTGACTCACTGACATAGTGATCTATCAACGCACAGCCCAAACCACTGGAAGGACCGGGCCGAAATTTGACATGCAGGTAGATGTTATGACGTAGGCATCCGCTAAGAAAAGATTTTGATCAATTCTACCCCCAAGAGGTTAAAATAAGGGATGAAAGATTGAATATAATAATACTTCTAAACGCGAGCGAAGCCACGGGCAAAAGCTAGTTTTCAATAAAAATCTATTTTATTTATTTCCTCGAGTATTTTATACCGTACCCTCAGAGCTTCCGCACCACAGGAACACGAAGGACCTGGGCTGCGCCAGGTGGTGCAGGTCCAGCGCCTGCACGTCCGTCCACCGCCAGCCCGCGCCCAGCGGCGGCTCCACCAGCACCACGTCGAACTTGCTGCCCATCGACTTCAGGTCGAACGTCTGAAAGTTGTAGCAAAATACTAAGGGCCTGTTTAACCACTTCCTATCTAACACTACTACAAAAACGTGAAAAACGAAATGCAACGCGCGCGATCGCAAAATCACGACTTTGCACCACAGGCAATAAAATGTAAAAAAAAATTTTTGTAGCGTTACGTCAATAAGTGACAGCACGATTTTACGCCACAAGGCATGGCATACCCAAGTAGCCCCCCCCCCCCCCCCTAGATATAATAAACGTCAATTTTCCAGGCAGCAGGCCTATTATGAGCTCTTAAATCCATTCACTTTACGTCCCTATACAGTATACAGTCAGTATAAGGAATATAAAAGTCAATTTTCATGATTTTTCCATGCTTCGGCACGAATGGGCCGGCTCGACCGGAGAAATACCACGTTCTCACAGAAAACCAGCGTGAAACAGCGCTTGCGCTGTTTCGCCGAGTGAGTGAGTTTACCGGAAGCCCAATCCCCTACCCTCCCCTATTCCCTTCCCATCCCTACCCTCCCCTATTACCCTATTCCCTCTTAGAAGGCCGGCAACGCACCTGCAGCAGCTCTTCTGATGCTGCGAGTGTCCATGGGCGACGGAAGTTGCTTTCCATCAGGTGACCCGTTTGCTCGTTTGCCCCCTTATTTCATTAAAAAAAACATTGTATACCTATAATGTCTGTATGTGGTAGATTTTTTTTATTACTGAGGGGGTAACATTTTATACAATAACTAGCTGTCCCGGTGAACTTCGTGTCACTTTAAAACCTTCCCTGGACTTCTACGAATATTTTAAGACTAAAATCAGCCCAATCCGTTCAGCCGTTTTCGAGTTTTAGCGCGACTAACACATTTGAAAATTCATTTTTATATATAAGATTGCAAATATTTTCAAAACCATACCTTCAAATCACATTTTAAGTACATAGGAGGTGTGGCAGTGCGAGATATCAACTCGTCCTTGAGTTTGATGAGCTCTCTCAGCTTGGGGTATTCCTCGAAGCGGTCAGCCAGCCCCACATCACGAATAAAGTTCTGCGGCCTTTGGCCAGTGTCTACGAAATGCTGGCAGTAATCATTGTGCGGATTTGATGACTGTGTGCCCTGAAAATATAATATACTCCAATGAAAATGTGTATTTTCATTAACATTTTATAAAATTATCATAATTTTTTTTCAATTTGTTTTGACATTCAGTCTGCACATAACAGCACATTGACAATTATGGCTGATTTACACGTATTAAGTTGATAAGTATTTAACTAAATTTTAACTTAATTTTAAGTTATTAATTGCATGTAAACACACAATTTAGGAGCAAGTAGTAAGTTAAAATTTAGTTAAGTACTAAACAAGGAAATTAAAATTTTGACTATTTTGTGTTAAGTTGGCAGGCGGGGCTTGTCACTTGATACATTTCGGGCAGGCACTTCAAATTACTACTTATCTACTTAATACGTGTAAACCAGCCCTTAGAGCTCTAAGAAAAATGTATACAGTAGGAAAATCATTTTCACGCACACGTAAACAGATTTGTACTAGGGCATATAACCGGACCCTATTTTCAAAAGCCGGGTTTTCGGGTTTTTGTAAAATAAAAACCGGGAACCCGGGTTTATCGGATTTTTTCGTTTTTTTTTTTACAATTCAAAATTAACAATGCGATAATACTTTACATATGATTTTCTGCGATAGCCAGCACCTACCCAGAATACTATTTAAATACCATTGTCTGGGGTCACGGGCCACATCAGTGCCCAACCAAGTCTCGAGTAAACGGACATGAATGTATCATACTTTCTACGACTATTTTACCTCCCCTATATTTTGAATCTTATCAAAGTTTTAAAACAAGCTGACGTGGGAGAGCCATGCTTCGGCACGAATGGACCGGCTCGACCGGAGAAATACCACGGGCTCACAGAAAACCGGCGTGAAACAGCGCTTGCACTGTGTTTCGCCGAGTGAGTGAGTTTACCGGAGGCCCAATCCCCTACCCTTTTCCCTTCCCTACCCTCCCCATTACCCTATTCCCTCTTAAAAGGCCGGCAACGCACCTGCAGCTTTTCTGACGCTGCGAGTGTCCATGGGCGACGGAAGTTGGAAGGAAAAATACAAATATTATGCGTGCATTTTATCAGCAACGGTTGATACAAGTTACACCGATATGTCACTAACCAGTGGCTGCCTTGCCCACCATCAAAAGTCTAAGGTACTTTCATTTCAGCAGACTTAGAACCCTTTGAAGCTGTCCACACTTTTCTTTATTTTTAAGCCTTTGGTGACAAAGTAAAAAAAACTATGGTCAGTCACTGAATGTTGTTTGAAAACTATAAAATAAAAACTCATTTGTTAACACTTGTTAAACAACAAGACTTAGCTTCTATGAGATTTAAAAACTTTTTGCGATAGATACATATAGATTGCTTGAAGAGACTTGGCGTTTTTACATTTTGGTAGGATTTTCAAAATATTAATGCTCTAAAAACGAAACTTGTACTTGTGAAAAATTTAAATAATTAAATCTATAAGTACTTATGTTATAAAGATAAAGAATGTGTTTGTTAGTTTGTTATAAATACCTTAAATAAGGTCTTGCATTTAATAATAATCAAGTAATCGGCCAAGTGCGAGTTGAACTTGAACGAAGGGTTCCGTACCATTTTAGAGAAAAATAGGAAAAAAAATGTTATTTTGTGTATGGGAGCCAACCTTAATTGTTTATTATATTTAAATTTTATTATTAAATTATTAAAGTATAAATACAACTGAGTATATTGTGAACATTTCAGGTTCAGGACAACCTACCTGTTGTCATCATTGATACGGAGCTAAAAATGTTTAAAAAATCACTTTTGTTGTATGGGAGCCCCCTTAAATATTTAATTTAGTAAGTTTTTAGTATTTGTTATTATAGCGGCAAAAGAAATACATAATCTGTGAAGATTTCAACTCTCTAGCTATTATCGTTCTTATGTTACAGCCTGGAGACAGACAGACAGACAGACAGACATCGAAGTCTCAGTAATAGGGTCCCGTTTTTTCCCTTTGGTTACGGCAACAACCCTAAAAAAAGAAAAACCTGGGTTCCACTCTTGAAACCCGCGTTTTTCGTGATCCGCAAAACCCGGGTTTTCGTGAAAACCCGGTCTCAATGCCCTAATTTGTACGCACAGATGTAATTCAATTATGGTTTCGTTTGACAGCTCGGGACCGTTTCTCTATTCTGCTAGGTATATTAACTTTATGGTTCTACTGTACCTTTAAGAATGTAGACGAGTCAGTATAGACCAGGCTGTCTGGCTCTTTAGAAGCTGGCTTTTCATTGTCCTCAGTGTACTCGGACACTACTTGTTTCTTCGGCTGGACATCAACGGTAGCTCCCAACGCCTGTCTCAGTTCACTTACACTGGAGACTCCTAGCTGTAAATTGCCAATGCCATAATTTGCTCACATATGGATCTACAGACGCGGTCATTTCAAGTGGTCAGTTTTGCGTTATTTGTTGTATTACGTTACCAGATGACGCCCGCAACTCCGTTGCGCCAAAACTCGTTTATCGCGCAGAAACCGTACATGTTTCCAGGACAAAAAGTATCCTATGTCCTTTCCTGGGGCTCAAAGTATCTCCATGCCAAATTTCAGCAAAATCGGTTCAGCGGTTTGGGCGTGAAGAGGTAACAGACAGACAGACAGACACTTTCGCATTTATAATATTAGTATGGATATATGTATCTGACCGCGTCAGAAATCCTCCTGTGTGACTGACCTCTCGAACGCAGAAAGCCTGAACGCGTGACCGCTCTCTGTCAGATAGGTCCCATAGATGATTATGAATACAACTATGACATAACTTATTTAAACCATCAATCCCAAGCGGCACCCGGCTGTTGCATAACAATTGAAAATCTATTGTGTCTGCGAACCCCACGATCGAGGTAAAAACAGTCATATATTTTAATGTTACATGCTTTATTGCAGATTTTAGAAAGCTGTTGATTCTCCCTTGAAAACAGAGTTAGAAAAATAAAGCTTAAAAAACTAAAACCCGACTACTAAAACACGCTCTAAAAAGTGCGAAACTTTATAGGGATATGGAAATGTTTAAAGGATAGCCGTGATCGTATGTATACCCTTTATTATAATATTATTCTATAATGAATCTGTTTTGCTATAGTAGGTGGCATACGACTTCGGCTATAATTTAAACATTTCCATATCCCTATAAACTGTTTTCTTGTTTCGCACTTTTTAGAGCGTTTTTAGTAGTTGGGTTTTAGATTTATAAGCTTTATTTTTATTTCAATTATTTTGGGGCCAAGATTCACTTGATCTTAACCTAGCCAACTCCTCAAATGATCGAGGATCATGAGGATGCTTTACAATTTATTTTGGTCCCCCCAAGTTCCGACTGAGGGCCAAGCCCTCCACATAGGTAATTAAATGATACTCAAAAAGTGTACGTTTAGTTTAGGGTACAATAATTTAACTTTTAATTTATATAACTTTGTTCCTATATGGCTCAGTTGGTGGGCTGTTGGTAGCTCAAGCTGGGGGTCGCGGGTTCGAATCCCGCCGACGGAACAAGAAGTTTTCAAAGTTCCTGGGTCATGGATGTGTATTAAATATGTGTATCATATAATAAAAATCCTAAATATTATATGTATAGTATAAAAGTATTAAATATATTTCCGTTGTCTGGTACCCGTAACACAAGATGTTCAGTTACTTACCATGGGGCCAGACTAACATGGTGTGAAGCGTCCATAGATATTATAGAGCTTCCATAGATATTATAACTACGCAAAGTTCTGGCCGAGGGTCGAGGGTTCAGCCCTCCATATAGGTAATTAAATGATACTCAAAAAGTGTATGTTTAGTTTTTATTTATTTTATTTTATTTATAGCCTTTATTTCAGACTTGTTGGATTTTTCTTTTAGCTTAACCCCCTGACTCTAGAGGGTCAGTAGTCTGTTTGCCCTTTGGCAAAGGCCTCCCCATTTCTTTCCATTCTGTTTTGTTTAGCGCTGTCCATGTCCAAGTTTTTCCTGCCTGCTTTCATGTTTAGTTTAGTGTACAATAATTTCACTTTAATTTATAACTTTGTTCCTAAAAAGGAGAATCAAATCGCAACAGTGACAACGCGACAACATTTTCAGGTGGGGGAGAATTGGTACAGGCCAGAGGCGAAGCCCCCCCAAGGTAATAGGCTACTTGACCTCATTTTTTTCTTCATGCTTATCGCTTCATAATCATTACTTATTACAAAAAAACCTAATATTTTAATATTTTACACAGTAGAAACCCATAAAAATGTTTATTGAAAAATATGCCTTATAAATGGCGCCGAAAACACTGTCCGCCATAGTGTGACGTCATATGTTTTGTATTTTAAGCTCTCTTTATTGAACATTTTTTTATATGCTAAATGTACGCGTCTAAAAGTGCCCAAAAATTATAAAAGAATTAAATAAGAAATTAGAAATCATTTGTAATGTTGAAAACTTTTCAGAAAAGTTTTGGCCATTTCATTTCCCGTCTACAATAAATGGAGATAATTTATAAAACTGATGTTTTATTTGAATTATTCAAGAAAATATATTTTACAAATCTTTCTAGGCTTATTTTTATTATTTATGTACAAATTAACTTACAAATAACGAGCGCGATAAATAAAAGATATTTTTTTTTTTTTTTTTCAAATTTTTAGCGAGGCTTAAAATGCGCTTGGCATCTATGCCAGCCTCATAGTATTATTCGAAATTATTAAAAATTAAACCATGCGACCCTTCATTGACAATAAATAAAACATTATTAAGGTGTGGGCCTCTTGCGAAAGAGGCGACGCCAAAATAATATTAATTTGCCCCCCAAACAAACCTCCTGAAAACAACCGGCCCCTGAGACCACGATTCCGTCCACAATCCACCAACAAGTGCATTAAGTCCTCTGCAACCCCACAGTGAACACAAAGAGGGGACTCCCTCTTTCCTATCATATGATTGAACTTGTTGAGTGGAACGTGTCCAGATCGCATCCTCATAGCGGTAACCAAGCTAGACCTGGAAATATTGGTGCCCTCAAACCATGGCCTCAGACAAGGTACACAATTCAATGTCCGGTACCAAATACCCTTGGAGGAAGAACAATCAATAAACAATTTCCTCCACCTATCAATACAAATTTGCTTAGCTACATGAAAAAATTCTGTGTAGTATGGCTGTATATGAGAAGACACATCCCGACCATCACAGACAGCCTCTTTTGCCAGTTGGTCAGCCATCTCGTTGCCTAATAAACCTATATGGGAGGGTATCCATTGCAGTCTAATGCGAAATGTTTCATTGAGGTCATTTAATATTTTAAGAATATCGTATGCAATAGGTACTCCTCTAGCTCCCGAGACGCAACGAATAAGGTGCTGAAGTGCAGACATTGAATCTGATAAAATAACAACCCGACATAAACCATTATTCTGAGCATATCGAAGTGCTTCCAGAATTGCAATAAGTTCAGCTCTCATGATAGAAATGTTTCCTCCAAGTTTTAATTTTGATGAAACATTCCTTTGTACATCAATGAATGCGGCACCAACACCCTCATCATTTCTAGACCCATCAGTAAACAACCTGTGATAACCGGGATATGTGACATGTAGATCATTTACAGTGAGAGATCTTAATAATGAAATATTAAAATTACGTTTAGATTGGGTTACTCCTTCGACCCGAAGTCTCACAATGCTTTTAATGTCAATGTAGGACAACCACACATTCATTTGGAACATCTCCAGGCTAGAAGCTGTATACAAAGGTCTATCCTTAAAAAGGTTATAAATTTCAATTAAATTAGGAGTGTTCCTCCCTCTCCAAAGGTTACTAAAGAGTGTTAGATGTTCTATTTTCTTAATATTTTCATTACAAAGTGACACCGACTTTAACCAATATTTACATCCGAGCCAAAGTCGACGAATGTGTAATGGTGCAATACTTAGCTCGCTTTCCATCACATGAATTGGAGTGCTTCTTATAAAACCGCCACAAATTCTCAATGCTCTATTTTGTACCAAATTAAGTTTATTCAAATGTGTCTTTGCTGCAGTTCCATATAAGAAGCTACCATACTCAATTCGACTTCTGATAAGGGAAAAATATAACCGTCTCAAATGTATCGGGTGAACACCCCAGGAGCACCCTGACAAGACTTTTAAAACATTGAGAAGTTTGTAACATTTTTCAGTTATTTTATTAATATGAGCACTCCACTTCAATGAAGAATCAAGCCACATTCCTAGATATTTAACTTTATTAACATTTTGGAGAGCATGACCATTCATATTAACGGTAACATTAAGATTTTTCCTAGTTTTTTTAAAAATACAAATATTGCTTTTTTCTTCAGACAACATTAAGCCAATATTACATAAAATATCTGTTAAAACTATGATTGCCTCATTAAATATTCTCTCTGCTAAGTTAAAAATCTTATAATCTAAAGTCATATATATAACAAAATCATCAGCATACTGTGATATCCTAAGGTTGACAATGATATTACTGATATTCCTTGTTAAAATGTTAAATAGTAATGGAGACAAAGGGTCACCCTGAGCCAAACCTTTACAAGCAAGTCTACAAATACATTTATGCCCAATTAACATCCTGCAGTTTCTATTAGAAAGAAAATTCCATAAGTAAATACAAATTTTACGACCAATACCTAGCCTGTCTAAGTCTCTTACAAGAGCAGCTATATTCACATTATTATATGCGTTAGTAATATCTATAAAGCACGCTATTGTTGCTTTATTGTTAGCAAAACCTGTCTGAATATCAGTAATTAAGCCAGTAAGGTTGTCAAGACTTGATCGAGTACGTCTAAATCCAATCGTGGACACTGGTAATAAATTTCTATGCTCAACGAACCATTCCAACCTCCTTAATATAATAAGATGAAACAATTTACACGGGCATGACATTAGTGAAATCGGTCTTAAAGCAGAAGGGGTATTGGAATCGCGTCCAGGTTTGGGAATAGGGATCACAAGAATATCTCTCCACTGTTGAGGCACTTCGCCACTAGTCAGAATAAGATTATACAATTCCACTAAAGCATTTTTAGCATTATCTGGTAAGTTAAATATCATGGAATATGATATATTGTCTGAACCTGGAGATGTGTCCTTCCTTTTAAGACAATTGTTAAGCTCTGCGAAGGTAATCTTAGTTTCTAAAATAGAGGGTTGATCATTAATTAAATAAGGTTGCTGTTCTCCTACTGTATCTGGCGTAAGAGAGTATAACAAATCTTTAGCTTTAATAGGATCTATAGGAGCATATTTACTGCCACCACCTTTAAACCATCTCATCTTACGCCACATATCAGGAGGGGAAGTTTCATAATCAATGCTAGAACAAAATTCAGACCAACCATCATAACGAGCTTTTTTGATTAAAGACTCTGCTTCTGAGAATTTCTCCTTATAATAAGAATAATTATCCGGGGTAGGATTGCGTCTGACCTTCGCTAAAGCAAGTCGTCTTTTAGCCACTGCTTCCGATAGCTTAGAGTTCCAGTAAGGTTTAGGCTTAAATTTAGAGTCCAAATCCTGACTAATCTTAATCCAGGGAATAAATGTATCAGCAGCATTTTGTATAATATTAAAAACAGAATCATAGCACAACTGAACACTAGGCACATACACCCAATCAGTAAAGTCTTCTTCAATTTTTTCTTTAAATTTATCCCATTCTGCTTTTTTATAATTTCTCCTTTTAGTATTAAGTCTAGTCTTTTCAAACCCAAAATTCATTTTAATCATAATATGGTCACTACCTAGTGATTCATTAATTGTCTTCCACGTAAAATTAATAGCCACATCAACTGAGGCAAATGAGACATCAGGTGAAGTACATTGGATCACATCATTCACCATTTTAATTCTAGTATGACTACCATCATTGAGGCACACATAATCGTTTTCAAACATTGCCTGATAGATTTGTTCGCCTCTTCGATCACTTTTCACAGACCATAGTGTATGATGTGCGTTCATGTCACCAACTATGATGGTCTCGGACTCAAATAAATTGAAAATTTCATTCCAGTCATCTTGACTAGTGTTACCAGAGGGGGGGCCCGGACAGTATATGGATATAACATGCTTCAAACCAGGAACATTGTAAATATGTAAAATTAAAACTTGAAAATCTGTATTTGACATTCTAAAAGTTTGTTGACTTGACTTAACAGATTTATGTACAAGCGCACAAACCCCACCATATGAGTCACTTCGGTCAGTTCTGAATATGTGATAGTTGTTGATATTGATATAGTCATCATGCGAAAGCCAGGTTTCACTAATTAATGCCAAATGAATTTTTTCCCGAATCAAAACTAGTTCTAAATTACGTAATTTTGGAGAAATACTGTTTGCATTCCACTGAAGAATGTTCATGACACCATCTAGTTTCTTATTAAATCTTGTTTGTGACATTATATGCATCAGTTATTAACTTCAATATATATTCAGCACTAAAATAACTTTTGCAGAGCTCTATAACTAAATCTTTAACAATAGAGAACACCATATTGATTTTAGTTGAAGTATCATTATCTGAAATAATTATCTCACAGACACGATCCAAAAACTGTGAAAATAAGGATTTCTTGTGCTTTCTCTTTTTCAAGTTTCTACTCTCTTCCTCTTTCCCTGACTCCATACTTTTGTCTTCATCTGAACTTAATGTTAATTGTAACTCACAAGATTCAATCTTGTCTTTCTGTTTTTTACTTTTCGTCCTTTTGTTATTTTTAGAAGTATTGCCTTTCGATTTAGACGAAGTAGGCTCAACTGTTTCTTGAATCTCCATGTCCTCCTCATTATAATTTTTTAAAACATCTGCGTAGCTACGACTCATGTTGCTTTTTTCTGTCAATATTCTCTTATTTTGCTCTGGATCTATAAAACGCTCTCTATTATTTAAATCTCTTTTTTCTCTCTCTCGGTTGACCGAACGCAAAGCCACTTTATAAGTGGTGTTGTTTTGAGACATATATATGCGAATATTCCTCTCCCGAAGGAAAGCTGGGCACTCACTCTTAAAAAAGGACATATGGTTGCCTTTACAGTTCACACATTTAAATATCTCAGTTGTGCAGTTAATGTGTTCACCACCACATTTCGGACATACCTGGGATTTAGCCGGACAGAAATGTTTCACATGGCCATACTTCCAACATTTAGAACACTGAGTGACAGGGAAAATGAATGGCTCCACTCTCATACGGCAACCATATGCTTTAACATATGTTGGTAGAGTGGCACCTTGAAATGCAATTCTAACAGTTTCGGATTTCACCCATTCACCTCCTTCATTCTTCTTCAATAATCTTTTTATGGCCAATATTTCAACTTCACATTCTAAAATTTCCTTTATTTCTTTTTCTTCCATATCCATATCAATACTCGAATTATTCCATATGAATAAATAACTTCACTTGTTTTCCTGCATATCCAACCTCTCTTTTTGTTATTTTCACAATTCATAAATTTCTCTGCAGCACAACTGGATTTAAAACGAATTAAAACTTTATACGGATTTTTGTAGGAAACTTTCTCAATATCTTGCACATTTTCTGCATTTAAAATCTTAGCAAATGCCAGCTGTTTTGGTAACAGATCCTGAGAAGACACTGCAACTTCATAAAAGCTAGGTACATCCTCCATTACTTGAGATAAATTTCCATTATCGTGTGAGGGTGAACGTCTCAAATTAAGTTTTTTCTTTCTTGTTACCATGACAAAACCTTCATTATCTTCCACAGCACTAAATTCATCCCTTGTTCTCTTTAAATTACTCGACACACTACAATTTTCTTCACTCCTAACCTCAAAACTTCCACCTACATCTGAAGGGTTATAAGCTGGCGATGAGCCTAATATTGTTCTACGAACATCACTAGCACTCATATAAGTCACATCCGGATTAGGAGGAGGTTCCTCCTCACTCATATCACTCATTTTTATGGAAAACTTTCACCACCAAAAACTGAGGGTAGAAAAAAAAAACAAACAAGGATCTTCACGCAATGACAACTGACGCGAGACTGATAAAAGATATTAAATTACGAATAGAATGACGTCACATCCAATTCGGAAGTACCGCAAAAGCGTTTTCGTCAGTACAAATCCTATTTTCATAAAATCATATTTTTAAATCGACTTTATTTATCAATCATAAGCTTTTATTTGATGATACGGGTGAAATACGGTTTCCTAGGGCAAGTTCTTCTAGAAATATGTATTTATTCAATGAAATTGAATATAGGTCAAGGAGCCTATTAAATGACACCCAAAAAGTATATGTTTAGTTTAGGTTATTGAATCAATTGAAGTGTAATATTAGCTCTTAAGATTAGGACATATTGTAAGAAGGGTTTATTATTTTGAAGGTTGTACCTATAGAGTTGTTTATTATATCGAATTATTTATTATAGAAAATAAGTACTTACCTAAGAATTTGCATGCTATATTATTAGTGAAAAGTGTGATCTAAGAAAGACTATTAACTGTAACACCAAAACGTACCACTTTTGAAGCAAATAAAGAAATATGATTAAGAATATGAATAATGTTATAATGTTTACATATTTGAAATGTGCTAATAAAGCTCTTTTGATACCCCACACGACACTGTCAGGAAAAATATTTTTTTTTGTTCTTTACTTTCAGTCCCTTAAATGGTGCTACAGTCAAATTAGAGTTATGTCATGTAGCCTATAAGTTATAATCAGTGCGGCGGACAATCAAGAGGCTTCTAACAACACCTCATTTGTCCAAATGAGATAAGTAGTTTTAAAGTTCCGAGGGAACAGATGAACATCCATACCCACATACATACATACATACATACAGGCCAAAATCATAACCCTCTTTTTTGCTTCGCCGTAGTCGGGTAAAAAGAATGGTGGAATGTGGATAGTCATTGATATAAACGAGTGTAATGCAGAAGTTTTCTAGTTTACAATTTAGTTTCTTATTTGTTTGTATTTTAATCCTTAATTTCATAAATAAGTAATAAAATATTATGTCGAGGTTAAGTTTTTACAAATAAACTTATTACTTACCGTTTGTGCCAGGAGCTTTTTACGTTTTTGGGAACGCTCCCTTAGTTCTTTTAACTTTATACTCATATTTTATAAGTTATGACCATTTATAACTGATAGCATCTTTATTATTTATTTGCACTGCATTTGCATTTTGCATTTTTGCAAGCACAGATTACAAGCACAGAACATTGACGTTTGACAGAACAAGCCACAAGCAGCACAGATTACTAGTATATATTCGTACAAGCAGTGTTGCCAACTTTTTTTTTACTAACCCACCAAATTCAGCAGCGTAAACCACCAGAAACCGCTAAAACCTAAATGGCCTCTCAAACCACCAGAATTCCACTAAATAACGTAAAGACAACAACAACCTATCTGAATATAATTTGAAAATAATACAACAACAACATCATTATTATTATAAAATAATTTTTGTTAAGTACTACATTAAGGAAAACTTTAGTTACCTATAATGTACCTATGTATAAGTAGGTACTTAATTAAAGAGTAAAGATGAACGTCTTTAGAGGAATCATTGTCATTTACTTGTTCAGTTTGTGAAGAATAAATTTCTTTAGTTCTAATTTTTGTAATACGGTATTTGGTATTATGTTGTTATTACAGCATTTGCCTTCGCGTGCTAACCTTGCACGAAAGAAAGGCGATCAAACTTCATCCGGTTTCTCTGTTAAGTCTTGAAAACATTCTTCATGCTAAATAATCGCTCTATATCAGCGTTAGAATGCGGCAAAACGAATAAAGATAATAATAATATAATTAAGTTTCTAGTGTGCATCTTCAAGGGTTAGAAACATAATTAAAAAAAACTAGTGGTTTAACGTTGAAGCTACCACTAGCTAACTTAAATAATCTAATCCACTAAGAAATCCACTAGCCACTAAAACCAAATTTTTCCCGCTGAAAGGTACGTCTAAACCAACGTACGTACGGCAATACTGGCCACAAGTTTCATTTTTTCGCAGTTTGGCAGTTTCATTGAGGAAGTATGGACTGGAGAGCATTGACTTTTATAAGTGGACTCGGCTGGTCTCTACCAAATCAAAATACTGTGGCCGGTCCGCCATTTTATGTTCCGGTTCTCCGAGGTACATGAACTGTCAAAGTGTCGTATTATAGGGATGTCGAAATTGAAAGAAAATATCGATATATCGATACATCGATATTTGAAAAAATATCAATATCGGTCTCAACTCTCGATTTATCGCGAAAAAAATATAGATATATCGATATATCGGTCAAATTTTTCGACCAATTTGCTTTTTCAAAATTAATTTATAGTCCGTCAAAAAAGTGAAGAAATTTTAAAAAAATTGTCCTTGGATCGGTATGTTTATATTTTTACTAAAATTTGTGTTATTTTACCGATGGTTTGACTTCGTATGTGCTAATTTAGTTAATAATTAGACAATAAATAAGATTTGTGATAGAATAGAATATAACATGGCTTGATTTAAATACTTAAAACAAAATAAATTAAATATTTAAGGGAGCCCCAAATAAACGTGATTTTTTTTGCTATTTTTTGCTTGATATCAATAATGGCAAAAGGTAGGCACTTGAAATGTTCACAAAATACTCAGTTGTATACATACTTTAATAACAATAATAATTGATGGTAAAATTAAAATAAACTGTGAACCCTTCGTGCGCGAGTACAACTCGTATTTGTCCGATTTTTTGGTAATTTTTGCCCGATATCAATAATGGCAACTTAAATAATAATTAATAAACTTAAAATAAATTAAATAGTTTTATTAAAATTAAGGAGGCTCGTATATAAAAAAAACCATATTTGCCTATTTTGTCTCTATGTACATAGAGACAAAATAGTCAAAAATGATTTTTTTATATAATATAAAAAAAACATTTTTGATATCAATATAATATATAATATAACAGGACGCTCACTTATAACATCTTAGTTTATCGATATCCTCGACAATTATCAATCAGTGTCCCATCACTATAGACCGCCATGTTTAGTTCTTGGCAATATGGCGCCGGCCACACTTTTTTGTAGTTATGTCACTTCCATCTGTTTCCTTATTCATTGCTGGAGAGAGAGAGCCTTATATCGGTGTATAAGCGTCAAAAGCGTGTAATGTTATGTCCTACTTACTAGGACATAACAAAGGAGTCGGTCTGCATATTTCATGTAATAAAAGTGTTAATAAAGGTTTTTAGTGAACATTTAATGCTAGATATTGTTGAGTTTTGTGGTTCCGCTAAATAATAAACCATAAGAATGGTCAAAGAATGTCTCAAACACGTGGATTTAACATTAAATACGTAAGTTTTGAACAACGTTTTTTGGGCTTTTCAATCGGCAGTATATATTAAGTCTATGTTGAGAACCAACATAGAAGAAAGACATCCCTTTTTTTTAATTTTAATCTGTTGTATTTTGTATTATTATTGTATTTTTTTTGGAGCAAAGGACTCGTTTCCAGCTCTCATTAAATAAATAAAAAAAAAAGTACCTACTACCAAAGAGAATGAAAAAAACAAGAGGTCGGACTTAGAAGAAAAAAATTTAACATTTATTATTTTTTTAAATTGAAACTAAAGTTAAAATTTTTAAGTGCAAAACCTTCCACTCTAAACATGCCAAAAATTAAAAAAAAAAAAAAGAAATGAGCTCAAATAAATGTTTTATTTCAATAAAAATTATTGTACATAGGTAAATAAACACAAAACAATAAAACAGATTTAATCCACAAGGTTTAGGCAACAAATCCGTCCGCTGCTTACGCTCCGATTCCGATCCAGTGGACGCGCATCTTTATACATACACACATACGTATTATTACTTTGTTTTGTTACACCCTGTACATACGACAGCTGAAATATATCGCGTGGGCTCAGGCCAGCTGTATACCACCTCACTTGATCAGAGAATTTTCCCTTAGTGGCCGCACCTCTCATAATCCCATACCTTCCTTCTCTTCCTCCTTAAATCTTCTTAACAACCATTGCCTGCAGACTAAAATGTTGCAAACTAGTACAGGGACCTAAAAATCTGAAATTAATGAAAAGTTTTTCATTTACTACATTTCCATACATAAATTATTATAGTTCATAACCATAACGTGCAATTAATTACTACAATAAATCAATAGACACATTTCAACATTTTCGAAATTAACTGCATACATACTGATACATTATAATATTTTCCATGAAATAATAACCTATCTTTTTCATATTATTATAGTTTAAGTTGTAAATTATTATACAAATATGCAAATAATCACTATGACATACTTTGTATTAGAACACAATATGACATAGTTATGTTTTGCTTCAATTTATCAATTTACGGTTATATTTACATTTAACAATGGCTTACCTTTTGTTTTTCAATAATTAATCCACTAATTTACAATTTTTGAAAGAGTTGCTACAAAATAATTTTCACTAACTGAAAATTGAACTTTGAGTTTTAAACTTCTTCTTCGTCTTTTTTATGAACCAATCACAGTCGATCTTGCTTAAAAATTGCACAGATTTCCAACTTAAATTAGTTGCTACGTTTAAATTTGGAACCAAATTTTTTTTGTTCGAAAGTTTCACCCACCTGCTACTTGGTAACTTTGGTGTTGTTTGGTGTTTGTTAGTTCGGACCCTCCTTGTGAGTTGTGAGTATAGTATTCGTTGGTTCGGACTTCGAAGTTTAAGCTGTTTTTCTGGAATGTAAGTACTTACTTTTGTATTATTTAGTGCATAGTTTATTTTACTCATTATAAGTATTTTTAGATGATCATTTGAAAGAAATACATCGTAATAACATATTTCACTCGAAAAAATTGGTTTCTATGGGACTGATTCAGACGTGATTTTCCTACTATGCTTGTAAATACTTAAATGAAGTAAAAAGCCTTAATAAGTAAATATAACTCGTCTACAAAACTATTTATCGTCATATTATGGCAAGTTTTAGTAAAATAACCAAAATCAATTTGACGTACAATGCATTCAAATCGGCGTCCCGCGGCCCGCCGCGCCCATCGCCGCACCGGCCGAAGCCATTTTGAAGTTTGAACTTGGGTCTTGGCTGCTGTTATCTGTTTCCACTAATGATTTCGATTCCCCACGCCTCAATTCAGATTCCCCCTTTTTAGGACTATTTTCCCCTCAGAAATTATTTTAAGTTTTGGCACTAGTATAAGTACTTACTAACTAAATCCCTCACACATTTCCACCACTGTATCTCCTGTGTCGGTAGGATCTACAACAGTATCCAACCACGAAAACCCATTAATATGATCTCAGGGAGCCCGTGGGGTGCCGAGGGACATGCTAAAGCTTTCTTGGAACCGGCAACGAAATTAATCAGAAAAATTAGGAGAAGTAGGAAGAATTCCAGTATCCTTTCACGCAATTTCCCCTTTTATAGTCTTTCCCCTTTTTCTTCCCCTCTGGACCCCTAATTTCCTCTCAAAAAGGGGATTTCCCCTCATTGTGGAAACACTGCTGTTAATAGCTATTAGCTAGTGATGGTCGACTCGAGTAATTATAACTCGAGTTGGGTGTAACTTGATCCCACTCGAGATGAATTCTCTCTGACTCGAGTTTGTAAACTGTCAAAAAAACATAAATAAATGATTCTATTTCAAACAGTAATTTTCTTTTTTACTTACATTACTATAAATATGTAATACAAAAAAATTAAAGAATTCAAACAGATAAAAATATCATTTGTCGGTTCCAATTTTTTAACTATTTATCTCTCAGCTTCGCATCAAATAAACTGGTAAAAATTTAATAAAGCATTCAATTGAAAATTGGAAATCATCTAGTTAACTGGAGTTCAACCCGAGTTACATGAAATTTAACTGGGGATATGTTGCTCCTTAAGTACTTGGATGACCGAGCTTTGCTCGGTATAGCAAACACTCATTGACTTTGTGTTACTTAACAATGCCATCTGCTGGAATAGTTTTAGCTGTTGTTGTGTCGTTAAAGCAATTATTTGCTCACAAAATAGTATTATTACTCTATTAGATGTAATATTTATTAGTAATATTTTTCAGTTTATCGATTATCGACAAAACACGAATAAAAAGACATTTTCTAAAAATGATTCCTAGCTAGATCGATTTATTGCCCCCGAAACCCCCTATATAGTAAATTTCATGAAAATCGTTGGAGTCGATTCCGAGATTCCAATTATAAATATATATATACAAGTATTGCTTGTTTAAATATATATACATATATTTAAATTAAGGAGCAACGTATCTCCATACCAAATTTCAGAAAAATTGATTAAAAGCTGTGTGGGTGTGAAGAGGTACCTAACTATACTACATTTTGTTAAAATAAGCACATATTTGTGTTCAGATCAGAATTTTGCAATGTAGGACATTAAATACTAATTAAATGGTTAATGCTTCGAAGTTAATGCTAAATGCTTATAGCTATTTAGCCTTTATTTATTATTTATTTTAAGCTTTTTACTATCCCTTGATAAAAGTTTTTCTCATTTATTTACTTTGTTTCTCCTAATAATATGTTACATATATTTTTAATCTATATAAGCCTATGGCGGTAAAAGCCTCCTCCAAATTTAGCCATTTTTTCCTGTCTCAAGCCAGTCTCGTCCATAGGACTCCAGCTACTTCTGTGATGTCGTCTTTCTACCTTTTGGCTGGCCTACCACGCCTTCATGTTTTGTATGTAGGGCTCCAGCTAGTCACAGGCTGTGTCCATCTCTCATCGGTCGTTCTTTGAATATGGCCTGCCCATTTCCATTTCGTGGATAGTATTTGTTTAACAGCGTCTCTGGCCTTTGTTTTTTTTCCTAACGATTGTGGTCTTAATCCTATCTCTAAGTTTTATACCCATAAAGCTTCTTTCAATACCTCTTTGATAGGACTTTATTCTGTTTATATGTGACAATCGTGTTTTTTGGCCTTTTTTGCTCTATATCAATAATGGCAAATAAGAAAGCTCTTAAACAACTAAAAGAAAATACAACATGGATACCAAATATGAGAAATAAAGAAAAGAAAAAGACAACTATTAGAAATCATATCACAGAAATAGCAACAGAGTTTTATAGAGATCTATATAAAGATACAAGTAAAATGGACGATTGTCAAGAAATTGTAACGGAAGAAGAAAAAACTCCAGCCATATTAGAAAGTGAGGTTCAAAAAGCAATTATGTCACAAAAGAACTTTAAAGCACCAGGAGACGACCAAATATCGAACGAAATAATAAAAGGATGTTTGGAATCAATAATCAAATTCACTACAAACTTGTTTAACGAAATCTTAGAAAAGGAGGAGATACCAGAACAATGGTCAAAATCCACTATTGTACTGCTGCACAAGAAAGGAGACAAGGATCAAATAAACAATTATAGACCAGTGAGCTTAATACCTAACTTGTACAAAATATTTTCCAAAGTAATTCTAAACAGAATAAGCAACACGTTAGAAGAGAACCAAACGAAAGAACAGGCCGGTTTCAGAAGAGACATCTCTACACTAGATCATATACACACAATAAGACAAGTGGTACAAAAGTATAATGAGTATAACAAAATATATAACTTGGCTTTTATTGACTATAACAAGGCATTTGACTCCATAAAACATAAATATATATGGGAAGCTTTGAAAAATCAGGGTGTCCCGAGAAAATATATAGAGGTCATAAGAAAAATTTATAAAAATGCCATAGCTAAGATACAAACAGAAAGAGTAGGAAACGAATTCAGAATTGAAAAAGGAGTAAGACAGGGAGACCCACTATCGCCTGAGCTCTTCTCGGCCGTGCTGGAACAGGTATTTAGGAAGTAAGACTGGGATAAGTATGGAATAAATATAAATGGAGAAAAACTTAACCATTTAAGATTTGCAGATGATTTAATTATTATTGAAGAAACACCTGAAAATCTACAAATTATGATTCAGCAGCTAGCAAACGAGAGCGAAATAGTGGGTCTTTCAATGAATACAGAAAAAACTAAATTGATGATAAATGGAGAACAGAAGGAGATAAAGGTAAATAACAACACAATAGCATATGTAAACGAATATACATATTTAGGTCAAATAATTTCACCAGAAGATCACATACAGAAAGAAATAGATTTAAGAATAAACAATGCCTGGAAGAGGTACTGGTCGTTTAAAGAGATAATGAAAAATCCCCAGTTTTCAATGACAGACAAGAAGAAAATCTTTAACACCTGCATATTGCCATGCATGACATATGGCTGCCAGACAGTATGTCAGAATAGCATAGAAAGGAGTATGTTAAGCGTCAAACTAAAAGAAAAAATTTAACTGACAGAAATAAGGACAAAAACTGGGGTAACAGATGTGACATATACGGTTAACGGCCGTTCCCAATATTTCATCTATCTCTGGTTTTGCCCTACTAGAGATAGGAATAGCTCACATTAGACATTAGATACTTATATTTTATGTCAATTGTGAGCTATTCCTATCTCTAGTAGGGCAAAACCAGAGATAGATCAAATATTGGGAATGGCCGTAAGAGACTAAAGTGGTAGTGGACAGGACATATTATAAGAAATAGAAAAAACAAATGGGCTAAAGATGTCACTCTATGGTACCCACGAGAAGGAAAAAGAAGACGAGGAAGGCAAAAGAAAAGATGGGAGGATGAGATAAAATCAATAGCAAAAAAAAAAAAAAAGTACCACATGGAGCAGGAAGGCTATGGATAGACAATTGTTGGAGAGTTTAGGGGAGGCCTTTGCCATAAGGCAATCAGATTTAGTTAAGAAAAATTAATGTATAAAGTATAGAAATGTAAAAGAAACAAATGTAAGTGTCTGAATAAAGGCTTATTTTATTTTTATTTATTTTTTATAATAATGGCAAATGGCAATTCATGTAATATGTGCAATGTATTGGTATTTGTGAACAATAAAGTGTTTTATTATTATTATTATTATTTATTTTTTGTTTTATGTTGTATTATAAAGCATGTCAAACTGGCGCGCCGATCAGGATCCACCTGTGGCACCTGCAGATTTCCTCGAGCTCTTATATGAAGATGAGGTCGAACTATCTTATGAAGAGGGTGAATCCGATGGATCAGAGATGATTGAAACGGACCTGGAAGACGAGGTTGGTAACCCATTTAACTTTAACTACAGAATTTGACAGAGGACGTTGCTGGTCCGACAAGGCTTTAAATGCACGTGGGCGGGGACGCTGTTGGTAAAGGGGAACTGTCAAAAATGGCCTTTTTTGTTTTTTCGCCACGTGCATTTAAAGCCTTGTCGAGCTCTATGGTTATGGTTAAATGTCGCGTCCATTTTTTACTTTAACCAAAGATTTAACATTTTGCATTGTACTTAGACTGGGTTGCACTAACTAACTTTAACTTTGACTACAGTGCAAAATGTCAAATCTTTGGGTAAAGTTAAAAATGGACGCCATCAAGACGCCATATTTAACCATAACCATAGAGCTCGACAAGGTTTTAAATCCACGTGGCGAAAAAAGGAACTAACGCTGTCATCATACAAAAACGCCATTTTTGACAGTTGTCCTTTACCAGCAGCGCCCACGCGCATTTATAACCTTGTGGGATCAGCTGTCATCTGTCAATTTCTCCGGGCAAAGTTAAGGATAAACTTAAAGATAAATTTACCTTAACTATAACCATACATTTAACTTAAAATTTAACTTTACCCACGGTTCTGGTGCAACCCAGTCTTAAAGTTAAAGTAAGTTGGTGCAACCCACCCTTAGTATGAAACTTGCAACACGAGGGCTGGCCATCAAGTGATAATGGTTTTTGTTAGGGTTCCGTACCCAAAGGGTAAAAACGGGACCCTATTACTGAGACTTTGATGTCTGTCTCCAGGCTGTAACTCAAGAACGGTAAGAGCTAGAGAGTTGAAGTTTTCACAGATTATGTATATCTGTTGCCGCTATAACAACAAATACTAAAAACAATATAAAATTAATATTTAAGGGGGGCTTTCATACAACAAACGTGATTTTTTTGGCCAATTATATAGTATGTGGTTATAAATATTCACTACCTATTTGACCGAGCTTTGCTCGGTATTCGATAAAAAATCGGTCAAGTGCGAGTCGGACTAGCGCACGAAGGGTTCCGTACCATTATAGAGCAAAATTAGGCCAAAAATTGTGTTTTTTGTATGGGAGCCCCCTTAATGTTTTTCTTATTTTATTTTAATATTATTATTAAATATTACAGAATACATATAAGTAAAGAATTCGAGAAAAAATTAAGTACCTACCTGTTACCATTATTGATATAGACCAAAAAGGCAAAAATAATCACGTTTGTTGTATGGGAGCCCCCCTTAAATATTAATTTTATTTTGTTTTTAGTATTTGTTGTTATAGCGGCAGCAGATATACACAATCTGTAAAAATTTCAGATGTCTAGCTATAGCGGTTCTTGAGTTACAGCCTGGAGACAGACGGACAGACATTGAAGTCTCAGTAATAGGGTTCCGTTTTTACCTTTTGGGTACGGAACCCTAAAAAATAAAATGACATTTTCTAAAAATGATTCCTAGCTAGATCGATCATGAAATTCAGTATATAGGGGGTTTCGGGGGCGATAAATCGATCTAGCTTAGGAATAATTTTTAGAAAATGTTATTTTCTTCGTGATTTATCGAATACCGAGCAAAGCTCGGTCAAATAGCTAGTATATATTATATATATGTTACGCTCAGTGAGCGAAAAAATGGCTCACAACGCGTTGTGGTAATAGTGAAACGGCCACGACGCGTTCTGGTAATCACAGAAATACCACAAAGCGAAATTCGTGTCGTGGCTGACGTGCTATTCGACCACAACGCGTTGTGGTAATCGAGAAAAGCCATGACGCGTTCTGAGCATTTAAAAAAGGCCACGACGCGAATTCGTGTTGTGGCCCTAATGCAAACGACCACGACGCGTTCTGAAACCAGGCCAGTTACGCAGGAGTAATTTTATAGTGCCCAAGTGTGTGCGCAATACACAAGAGCACGTTACGCAGGATTAATTTTATAGCGCCCAAGTGTGTGCGCAATACACAAGAGCATTCTGGTTTCAATGAAACTAGGCCAGTTACACAGGGGTAATTTTATAGTGCCCAAGTGTGTGCGCAATACACAAGAGCATTCTGGTTTCAATGAAACTAGGCCAGTTACACTGGGGTAATTTTATAGTGCCCAAGTGTGTGCGCAATACACAAGAGCATTCTGGTTTCAATGAAACTAGGCCAGTTACACAGGGGTAATTTTATAGTGCCCAAGTGTGTGCGCAACGTGCTCTTGTGTATTGCGCACACACTTGGGCACTATAAAATTACTCCTGCGTAACTGGCCTGGTTTCAGAACGCGTCGTGGCCGTTTTCATTAGGGTCACAACACGTCATGGCTTTTCTCGATTACCAGAACGCGTTGTGGTCGAATAGCACGTCAGCCACGACACGAATTTCGCTTTGTGGTATTTCTGTGATTACCAGAACGCGTCGTGGCCGTTTCACTATTACCACAGCGCGTTGTGAGCCATTTTTTCGATCACTGAGCGTTTTCGGTCTTTGAGCGTAACATATACAATAATTGCTCGTTTAAATATATAAAATAAAACTTATGGGTTATAATGTATTCATGCTTTTTATGTTGGCCCAGGGTGAAGATAGCGATAGAGACATCTCACTGGTCGAGGCTCCACTACACTCTGTCACGTCCCCGGAGCGCCGCGAGAGGCTGTCGCGAATGGTATGCATTGGTTATTGTGTTAGGTTTACGATAGTGATTATATAGGATTTCTTCAATGCATTAATTTTTTAAATTTTTTTTGTCAGAACGACCCAACGACGCCTCCACGACGAGCGGTGTCCCGCGAGAGGTCACGATCGCCATTGCCGTTTTCGTCAGAATCGTAAGTGTGCCATTGTGTGTTGTTTGCGAATAATTTATACCTGCGTATAAATCAATAATTCTATTTTTTTTGCTGTCATAGTGCTACTATCACGGTGCCAGCAGAGGGCCTGGTTCTGATGTTCGACGAGTTTGGTACACCGCTCGACGAACAGACGCCGGGCGACGAGTTTTTTGCCCCGGATACCCACCCGTTGTATGTAATAGGTGAGCGTGGAAGAGATGAACGCAATAGAAGAGGAACGACTGGGAGAAGGGGTGGTCGAAGGGGAGTCAGGGGTGTGCGAGGACAGAGTGTACGCGGGGGTGGGTATCCGAACCGGGGCCATAGTAGAGGACGTCAGTGGCAGACGGGACAGCCACTCCGTGAAATATGGCTCCACGATGACGACGTTCCTCCTGAATTGTTAAGTTTGGCGATGGATGTATTGAGGAGACGACAGAGGAGATTGCAAGGTGATGCCGTGGTCGATAGTACTGAACGAGGAAGGGTCGCTAGTGAGAGCGAAGATGAGGATGAATTTGTCGACGCCAGTGATGGAGCCGATGCTCTCTATAGACTGGAACGCCAGAACCTTGACTTTGAATGGTATCCTATGGATACCTTTGAAGGTCAAGAACACAATTTTCGGCCAAAGCGTACTGGTTCGGTTCGGTATTTCGATTCTGCCTATGACGCTTTTCGTTCCTATTGGAGCGATGAGGTCTTAGATTTAATAGTGGCCGAAACGAACCTTTATGCTGCGAAAATTTCTTCTGCTTCATTCCAGGCTGAATGGGTTCCCACAAATTTGCACGAAATTTTATGCCTCTTTTCGTTCTGGATGATGTTGGGGATCATCAGAATGCCAACTGCTACTAGTTGTTTTTCTGTCGATCCTCTCTTGAAAACGGAAGTTTTCAGACGCATCTTTACACGAAAAAGGTATGAAATGTTAAGTAGAGCGTTACATTTTGTTGATTCCTACCCCGTTATGGATAACCAAAATCCCTCCAACACTGGCGCCAGAAGCTTGGACCGATTACGCCGTTTGAGACCAATATTAACACATTTAAATTCAGCTTTTAAATCAAATTATATTTTAAGTAAAGACATTTGTATAGATGAAAGCCTTACACTCTGGAAAGGCAGATTGAATTTCAAACAGTATATTCGGAACAAAGCTTCTAAGTTTGGGATCAAAACGTTCGAGCTTTGTGAGAGCACCACCGGTTACCTGTGGTCGTTCATCGTTTACACCGGTAAACAATCTGCAACAGATCTGGAGCAGTCGCCCGGAGTGCCTAAAAGCGCGGCTGTTGTAAAAAAGCTCATCGGTCCCCTACTAAACAAAGGGTATAGATTGTTTATGGACAATTGGTACAATTCACTCCTATTAGCTAGATTTCTGAAGCTCAATGGTACCGACTGCGTTGGTACTTTGAGATCTTCCGATCGCGATGTTCCCATTGTAATAAATAAGGCTCCTCTTAATAGGGGAGAGTACATCGCCAGACATTCAGGCGATGTCACTGTTTTATCATGGCAAGACAAGAAACGAGTGACCATGATTTCCACTTGTCATGGTTCATTTACAGCCTTGCCTACAGTCACTTCTAGACCAACATCTCGGAAAATACCCTTTAAACCACAAGTGGTGCTGGACTACAATAAATACATGGGGGGTGTAGACTTAAAAGATCAGATGTTGGAGCCTTATTTATTAGAAAGGAAACGTTGCAAAAAATGGTACATGAAACTTTTCAAACGCCTTCTCAATGTATCCATTCTCAACTCTCGCATTCTTGTACAGTCATCTACTCATAAAACCGTTGATCATTTAGCTTTCCGCCTTCAGCTTGTAGATACCATCCTTTCAAAACATCTATCACATTGTCCGCAAGGCCGTAGACATACTGCGTCTAGCATTAGATCTACGCACCTTCAACCCAATAGATTTGTCCTCTCTACACATTGGCCTGTGTTATTGGAATCAACAGAGAGCGCCTCAGCAGGCCGGAAAAGCAGGAAGCGTTGCTTTGTTTGCCTGAAAAATGGCAAAAAAAACATAAGAACCGCCTATTGTTGCGAATCCTGTCACGTGCCATTGTGTGTAGAGGATTGCTTTAAAGCTTATCATACACCACCTGCACCATAATACCAATTTTTCATAAACAACTACGGCGGGAAAAACCGGGGTAAGAAACTTGCACAATGTAGGTAACCATTAACCAACCCGGCGAGAACCGGCGTAAGAAACTCACATTCGCATATTGTGATTGCTAAGTCACATTCGTATGATTGGTATTGTATGAAAACAGAGTGGAAGGTTAGAATGATCGTGTATTTTTATTTTTTGTATATAGTTTAGGATATGCCTTTACACTTTTTTACATTTTTTTACTTTACATTGTAATTTTTATGTTTGTAGTCACTGTTTGTGATTTGCATGTACTTACAATTTTATTATAATATATATGTGTGTCACTTTTTTTTTTACAAAATTTCCATTCTAAAGGCATCAGGCATTATCTCTAGACAATGTGTGCGTGTGTCATTGTCTTTGCAACATTTGAAAAAGATGCCACGGTTTTGCTGTTAGGGCATATCCAAGAAGCTTATACATATTTAAACGTACGCATATTTAATATCGTTTTCGGCATCGAACTGCCCCGGGCAGGGTGGGCTGACACTTGACAGGATACGGAAATATCCGAAGTTTAAATTAAGAACATAATATAAACTACGTACCTATTGCACTACTACTATGCAATACGCAGTTTATGTTCATAATTTAAACTTCGGATGTTTCCGTGCCCTGTCGACCCACCCTTTTTTTTCTTTTCGAAAGGGTCTGAGCTACTGGTCTGGTTAAGACCATGGTAGTTTAATCGTGGCTATAACTAGTCTGTCGCTAGTTGGTTTGAAGATAAGCAATGAGGGGGCCTGGCCTGGTCACCTCTCATGGCTCTAAAACACACTTACGAGGTTTGAAATTTGACCCTTTTGTAATATTATTGCAAAAATAATAATTATTATTTTTGCAATAATATGGCCGCCACAGTTGAAGTGTTAAGTTGATAATGAAAATGTTTTTTTGTATTATAAATAGGTATGTATATAATATGTCAATAGTGTAACTTTTTAAATTTTTTTTATTTAAATAAATATTTTGTTTTATAAGATTATTGTATTTTTATTCAATAGAGTAAATTATGCACCATAAGACGTAAGGGCCGCGCTACACCGGAATGGCAGCGGCGAGGCGAGCACTTTCAGCGTCATATGATTTTAAACTTTATCTTCATTATTGTAGTACATAGTATCGCTTGTAGAGTTCGAGAACTCTACGCCAGCCGCATAGTAATAACTATAGGTGGCTATTATATAGTTTGTTGTCCAATTAAATTGTGAAACTACGCAATTTAGTTGTACGATAGTTGGCGAACTTGAAATTGTATATCTGCGGTGACCCTCATCCGATTGTTTACATTGAAAATAAACCAAAAACACAATTAAAAAAAAAAAAAGAAAGTTTGCTTTGCAGCTAAGCTAAATAAAACTATTTAAGATTTTTGCAAAGTTTTTAGAGATTAACGCTCGTCGTAACCAAGATAAAAGGGTTTGGGCGGATTTCAGGGTTGTAACGAAAGAAGTGTTACACGCACTAATTATTTAGAGAAATGATAAGTTAAGTAGGTACTCTCAAACGTATATCTCCAAAAAAGGTGTAAAATAGACCAAAAATTTTTTGCTACATTTGTTAAGAATTTATTGAAGTAAGAGCTAAAAATTTTAATACATCGACAAATGAAAGGCTTTTTCTAGCGTTTGGAATACCATCTTTAAACTTCCTATACGCCTGAAAAAAAATTGAGTGCTACATATCTCACTTGGACTCGTCTTACGATCTTACATTACTAAAGACGCATGCTGCAACCTATGTTTGGAAAATGCTTACCTGAATACAAAAAATATCAGTTCTTACTTTTGTATTTTTTTCCCGAACTTTAACAAAACATAAATGTGGGCTAGGGCGGCATAAAGTACAAACTTAATTAAAGATTTTATGAATATTTCAAGTGCCTACCGACTGCCATTATTGATTTTAAACAAAAAGGCCACAAAAAATTACGTTTATTGTATGGGTAATGGGAGCTCCCCGTAAATATTTATTTGTGTAGTGAAGAAACTTTGAGTTCGAGTTGAAAGAGCAGTTGAGTTGCAGTTGGCGTGCAGTCGTGTGAACTGCATACCGACTGCATCTAAACTGCACCATCCCGACTGCACGCCAACTGCAATGAACTGCAATCCGACTGCGCGTTTGGTTTGCAGTTCTATTGCAGTCGTGTCAACTGCATTCAAACTGCACTTGAACTGCAATTTGCGGTTGGATTGCAGTTGAAATGCGGTCCGTCTGTATAGACCCAGACACTACTGTTCTATTGATAGTAGTGACTATAAAAGATATCAGCAAATACATTCGTCTTAAAAATTTCGCCAACAATAAAAAGATAATCGCACTTTTACAAGATGGACGTCAGATTCGTTCTTTTTGGGCTCCTCATGTGCTTTATGATGGGATATGGTAAGCGTTACCGTTTTTTCCCTTAATTTATTTAACGAAACTCGTATTTAAAAATTATGTCTTCCACTTGTTCCTTCTGTTCCGGTGAAGGTGTTAAATGAAACCAGGCCACCTGGCCTGGTTTATACGCAGGAGTATTGTTTAAAGTGCCCAAGTGGCAAGTGCTCTCTCTCTTCCAATAGTTACTTTTATTTTACCAGCTACAGTACGGCCTCGATAGTTCGAACACCCAAAATACAGTGTGTAACAAAAATAAGTGATAATACTTTAGGGCGTGTACGTGTTCCTTGTAGAAAGTTCACTGTGAAAGTAGCAGCGCTGAAAGACGAATTTTTTTTTCACTTTTGTATCCAGGGCCCGAGCGCCACGAGTTTCCCAATTCAAAAATGAAAAAAAAAATTCGTCTTTCAGCGCTGCTACTTTCACAGTGAACTTTCTACAAGGAACACGTACACACCCTAAAGTATTATCACTTATTTGTTACACCCTGTATACACCCTGTTCGGATGTACGCAGCGTTCGGATTATAATAAGTATGTAGAATTTTTTAAAGGCATTTTTGGCAATAAAGCAAAGCTAATGACAATAAAAACTATATTTTAATCATGCAAAACTTAAACTACTCATACAAAACTAAAAGTATTTCTTATTTAAACTTTCTAACTGGCCGCCTTCGGTAATATTGCTTAGATCAGAATATGATTACAAATGATATTTGAAAGTCTACCACAGTTCCCCTATCCCCTCCGCTATGAATTTTTTTATCCAAGGTTAAAGGTCTAAAAAATTTGTTTTTCACGATTTTTAGCAAAACGTTCGGGCAAAGGTCCGAGCGTCACGAGTTTCCCCATACAAAAGTGAAAAAATTTTTGGTACTTTCACAGTGAACTCTCTACAAGGAACACGTACACACCCTAAAGTATTATCACTTATTTTTGTTACACCCTGTAGAGGTATTCGGATTAGCTAGGGTTCGGACTATCGAGGCTCTACTGTTCTCTATAGCCCAGTGGACCCTAGAGTGGTCCCAGAACTCCCAGAGTGCTGGATTAGTATAAAGGCGCAGGACCGACTATTTACATTGCTATCCGATGCATGGTGCATATGTATCTCTTTTTGTTCTTAAATTAGGACTCCTGACCAAACATGGAAATAACATTCTTCCAACGCGGGAAATGGGAAACGAAGTTCGAACCTACGAGTTACGACCTCCGAGTCGAGAGCCAAGCTCTAATCCCCTGGACGGTGGACCACAGAGGCGCTTTTTTCATAATGTAACAGAATCACGTTGTGCCCCATCCCGTTTTTTGTCTGTTGACTGTGTCCACTGTTTTTTAGGGTTCCATACCCAAAGGGTAAAAAAGGGTATCACTAAGATTTCTTTGTCTGTCTGTCTGTGTGTCGCAGGCTGCATCTCAAGAACCGCTATAAGACTTCTGAAATTTTCACAGATTGTGTATAATATCTGTTGCCGCTATAACTTGTATTTGTTACTAGAAATATAATTAAATTAATATTTAAGGGGTATCCCTATCCCATACAACTAGGGTTGCCACCTTTTTTTTTACAAATAAAGTACTTACATCGGCTATAACTCTAGGTGAGAAAAAAACGTACACAGTATAAAAATAAAGTACAATTTATAAAATTATCTGTAAGTATAAATAAAAATGAATTCTGTACTTTGTTAGTTTCTTTAAAACTCGAGAACGGCTGAACCGCTTTGGCTTATTTTGGTCTTGAAACATTCGTGGAAGCCCAGGGAGGGTTTATGTTGGGAGATAGGTGATGAGAGGTTCATCGAGACATCTATTTTGAAATAAATTATTTTTGCGTACTTCATTATTTTCGTACGATTGCCTGAAATAACGTACAATACTTTATAATAAAGTACGGGGGTACTACTAATATATTGTTACGGTACACGGTATGCGGTCATGTAGTGCCATCTAGCGTCAAACCAGCTAAACTTATCGAGGGAACACCGACAACATAAATCCCCTACTCAATACTAGATGGCATGAGGTGCGAACCTTCTAGAAAAGTCCAACATTTATTACGTGTTTACCTTTTTATTTTGTTTACGTGTTTAGTTGTTTATGTTTATTGTGGTACATGCTCGAGCCTCCTAGAAAGTTCCACTTGTTTACTTGTTTACGTGAATCGGGAACTTTCTGTATTCGTCTCGCCATATAAAAAGCCGCATGTAGACGGCCCGGCAATTCAGTTTGGTTCGAGCGATCATCAAGGCGATTTCGGAGTGAACACAAGTGATCAATAGTGAGTGAACCAGTGAAACCTACGACTTGGCTACGACCTAGGACAGTGATAGTGCTTAGTGATTGGACCTAGTGATTAGTTTTTTTTTTTTTTTTTTTTTCGAAAGGGTCTAAGCTACTGGTCTGGTTAAGACCATGGTAGTTTAATCGTGGCTATAACTAGTCTGTTGCTAGTTGGTTTGGAAATAAACAATGAGGGGGGCCTGGCCCCCTCCCCTAAAGTCACACGTGTGACATTCTAGACGGGCAATATTAGGGAGAGCTACGAAAATAATAGTGATTAGTGTTTGGACTTAGTGATAAGTGTTGTGACCTAGTGTGTGCTTGTGTGACTTGGACTTAGTGAATAAAGTCTTTAAGAGAGTCAGCAGGTCTTTCTCTCCAAATCCTTCGAACCCTAGCACGTAACAATATATTCTGTGGTACGGGTGGCAATCCTACATGTAACAACAACCAGATTTTTTTGGCCTTTTTTGCTCGATATTAATACCTATTGGCAACAGATAGGCACTTGAAATTTTCGCAAAGGCATTATTTATATATTGTGTACTTTAATAATTAATAATAATATTTAAATAAAATAAAAATTTAAGGGGGCTCCTGTACAAAAACCCCAATTTTTGGCGAAATTTGCACAAAAAACATAATATTTTGCCTATTTTTTTTGCTTTATAACGGTACGGAACCCTTCGTGCGCGATGAATTGTTTAGAATATAAAATATTAATTTAATTATTTTATATGTGTTTTATAATATTTTAGTGGTTATTTAATACCGTACGTATTATCACGATGCACGAGTCACGAGTCACGACTAATGTAATGACTAATTAAATCAGGCTGACAACGACTCTACTGCTCGACTCTTTAGGATTTTTAACCGACTTCCAAAAAACGAGGAGGTTATATATTCGGCTGTGGATATATATATTTTTTTCTAATAGCGTACTTACAGTAAACCTACACTTTCTTCGCTTTTTTATGGAAGTAAGCAGAGAGGGACAGAAAGCCAGGTTTACAATTCGACTTTATTTGAACGTGGGTGACATTGACGGGAGCGCTGCTGGTAAAGGAGAACTGTCAAACACATGTCAAAAATGTCGTTTTTCTATGATAGAAGCGTTTAGTTCCTTTTCTCGCCACGTTCAAATAAAGCCTTGTCGAACTGTAATTTCATCGGGTTAATATTTTGCATGCTGATTCCTGGCAACTTATTAGAGTTTCAAATCGGTTCTTATCACACTAACGGATTTGCAGCGCGCGGTTCTCGCTAGATGTGAGCCGGGTACGCCGCAAATCCGTCGCGAATCCGCCGCGTGTTCGCTGCGATCGAAACGCCTGTGATCTAGTGACCGCCGCGCGCGCAGGCCGTAACCGATTACCGATCCACTCGCAAACCGTGCGATAACTTATATGGTCCTTTGTTTTTATTGATTTTGTTTTCTCAATTTTTCTAGTTTCAGGGGCGGATTGTGGGCCGAACGAAAGGTACAACACCTGTGGGTCCGCGTGCGAGCCCACCTGTAAAACACCAAATAACTTCTGCACGCTTCAGTGTGTGGGCGCCAAGTGCGAGTGTATTAACGGCTATGTCCGCTACTTGGGCATCTGTACAGCTAAAGACGCATGTCCTAAAAAATATTAATAATATTAGCTTGCAACCACTAACCTCCATTAATTACAAGAACGATGGACTTATGATACCCAACTGTTTTTGTGCGGGGGAAAAGAACTAAATCTGACGTAAAAATGACGTTTGAAAGTCGCCATATTGGCACTGATAGCATCATTCTGACGATTCTGACCAACTGATGGACTGAACTAATGCCAGAGTCCAGACTGACCGTGTAAACTGTACCTAACCGTAGTCTTAAAGTTATAGGTACCTACTACCTTCATACCAAATTGCAACTACAAAATTCGTTTCAGCGTGTAGAGGTAACATAAGTAACTGACAAACACACAGACGGACTGATCCTTCGCTTTTATAATATTAGTAAGGATGCGTCACAACTTGCTTTTATGTGTGCCTAGGTACTTATAGTCTATACCTTATTTTTCCACAACATGATAACAATATATTCCTCAGTTTCCGGCAGAGAATGCGGCAAGAATGAGGTGCTCCACTCTTGCGGCTCGGCCTGCGACCTCTCGTGCGAGGAACCCCGACAGCTCAGCGGGGCTAAAATGGTCGCTTTGGAGAATCATATAATTAATCATAATATGATTAATTTTTAAACTCCACTTTGCGTGCAATTCATATAGTGATTCACTTAGATTAGTGATTGGTCCCGCGAGCGGCGCTCGCGCGCGGAGACCAATCATTAATCGAAGCGAATCACTTTTTCCCGTTAGTTTTCAACATTATGTACGTATCGAAACTAGCGAATGAGAAATAACTAAGGCTATTTTAAAACTCCACTTTGCGTGCAATTCATATAGTGATTCGTTTACATCAATGATTGGTCCCTCGCGCGGCGCTCGCGCACGGCGACCCATCATTATCACTATATGAATTGCACGCAAAGTGGAGTTTTAAAATAGCCTTAGTTATTTCTCATTCGCTAGTTTCGATACGTACATAATGTTGAAAACTAACGGGATTCGTCATTCGACATAATGCATCGCTAAGTGTCATGGCGCTTGCAATGCGTTATGTCAAATCCCATACATTTTTGACATCTAACTTGCCTATCGAAACTACTTACTAGCGAATGCATTTTGACTGGGCTATAATATATTTTTTACTTTGGAACAGCAGCACATTTAGTTAATAATATTTCAAACCGTTTAGTTTAATATAATAAAGGTATTATGTAGATAATCTCTCATTTATTTATTTTCCTTTTTTTAGTTTAACTTTACTAGCTGCGGGGACCCCGTAAGGGCTACTGGCGCCTGTGTGCAAAAAAAGGATTTTAGCGCCCCTTTAGGCAAATTTTTTGGGACATTAATTTTGGCGCTCCTAAATATGACAATTTGGCGCCCCTAGAGGATGGCACCCGTGTTCATTGCACACATTGCACATATGGTAGCGGGGGCCCTGACTAGCTGCCGTGTTAGCATGGCCATCTGAAGAAACCTTTCTTTCGATTCTTATTGTACATATTGCGAATTTCGAGCTTAAGGGGGCCAAGTATCCTATTCCCGGGACATCCATGCTAATACTGTAAATGCGTCTATCGGTCTGACTGTCTGTTACCCCTTCAGGCCTTCACGCCCAAACCGCTCAACCGATTTTGCTGGGTAAGTATACCTTTACTTTTGCTGACCTTTACCTAAACATGAATTTTTGCGCAACGGAGTTACGGGCGTCATCTATTAGTTACTGTATACAAACTACGCCAATATGAACAAATCTAAATCCCTTTGTCTAGGACCTCCATGATGTGGAGAAATCGGAATTTTAAAGAAGAAATGTTCTATGTAAAAGCGACTATATTTTGTCATCCTGCTCAGGAAGTAAAGAAAATATATTGACTGTCATAAAGAAGGTGTTTCAAGCCTTACAGTAAGAACTATTTTGCTAAGAATTGTATTAGCATGTAAATTTTTAACCGACTTCAAAAAAGGAGGTTATCAATTCGACACGCCTTATTACCTACAGTATGTAATATTTTCAGAATTGCCAGATAAGGTAGTCTATATCAGCGTCTAAACAAAATATGTACCAAATTTCAAAAGTGATGTACTTATGTAATTGTTGTAGGTACTAACTACTTAGGTATTATTCAACTTAGTTAGGGAATAATGCAAGTTGCAATGCAAAATCGGTTCAGTAGTTTTAGAGATAGGGAATTTTAATTCTTAATAACGTACAATTTAAAGTCGGTTTTATCTTTTAAAATTAAGTACTACATATTTTTATTCTATGTCTGTTTCTTTGTAGAATAGACTTGAGATCGGCATGCTAAGCGCCAAGCGGGCTGATGTCAGTCGTATACCGGTATTGCTACTTGCTAGTTCTACAAAACTAGGGAGAAAGCATTAAGTTGTAAAATAATAATTATGTATGAATTTGAAATATTATCAATGATACTCTTCTTCAAATAATAAATCAAAATTTGATTTTATTGTTAATTAGTTAAATACACACTAGTATAAGTAAGGTCAATGTGTCGAAGTCCGTCTGGGAGGTAAGTCCGTCTAGCGGCAATAACTTCCATATTTGAACGACTAGTTTCATATGGCTCAGTGGGTAAAACAATATTGCAAAGTTAGTTTGACCTAAGAAACAGACATGCCGCTACTAACTACCTGTTACGAAAAAAACGATCTCAAATTTTTTTTCCGTTTTGTACTCGCAGTCGGAGTGTAAGTCTCTGCCAAAAAAATTAAAAAAAGTGGAAATACGAAGGAGTTTTTGGAGTTTCATGGATTACATAAGTAATTTAGTGATCCTTTTACTTATTGCTGGTGTTCGATTCGTTAATATCGCTTTAATATCGTTATTATCACCTGCAACATGTGTCTAACCTAAAATTGCAATAATTGGGAAGTCTGTCTAGTTTTCATAAGGAAAGGCCGTCATATAGTCTTGTCTCGAATCAGATATTGTCAACATTTTCAAATATACATGTCTTTATTGTTAATTTGCATTTAAACTTAGGACTACTAAATCATAGCATTACCCAAATTTTACTGCACGAAAAGAGCATACAAGAGGGGCTGATAAAAATGGCAAAAGTTATAAACAACAAATTAAAAAGGAGGGTTTGGTTTTTTCAATATTCCCAAAACCAACAATTATTTGAGATAATCAAAATTTGAAAAAAGATGCTTAAAGAGCAGAAAATTTCTTTTAAAAAATCCTACCTCCCGGACCAACAAACCTTATAATTTTAATTGAGCGGCGAGAATAATGGTAAAAACGCGTAACTTTCGCGTGCATGGCCTTAATCTGCCACGTAAACTAAAAAGTTATTTTAACTAACTAAATATTAATATAATTACGGAATAAAAAAATAGGTACTAAGTAGACATATCAATAATAATCAAATCAAAATTAAGTAGGGGAGTATGTTGAAAAATGTCTCATCCCATAAATGATGATGAAGCAAAGTTGTAGATTTCACCGGCACTAATTAATATAATTTTGTTGTAATAAACATTAATGTTTATACTTAGTGTTTAATTTTTCAAAAAATTTACTATAATTTTAATGAAAATGTTTGCAACCACTTAGACTTACGATATGCCGGACTTGCCTTAAAATGATATAAAATTAATTTTCTCTGGAATGCGAACCGTATTACCGAAAACTTAACCACATATTTGAATGCCTGTTTTGCGGCTTTGCTAGACACCGTTGCCATGCATTTGACTTCACAAGTTATGGCTAAACTGCTGCTAGACGGACTTACCTCAAACTGTAAGGGAAGTCTGTCTACACGCCGAGTTTTAAAAAAAATACCACGTAAGTAAAAAAATACGGCAACTAAGATTATTTTTAGATCATTATAGGTCTAATTAATATATAGCCTATAATTTCCGATAACACAAGTAACTTTAAAAAGCGAATCTCAAGTGAAAAAATTATGTTAAACTTTAATTTTAGAAAAGTATGCCGGACTTCGACACATTGACATTACCTAAAATTTGATAAAACTTTTCGATTTTCAAAAAATCAATTGCAATTTTTAACGCGCTTGCAATAAATACATTTTTCAATTTATCGTCAATTACGCACTAGTATAAAATTTGATAAAAGTTTTTTTCATTTTCAATAAAATAATCGCAATTTTCATAGCACTTCACCGACAAAATGGTCGCTAGATTGGTTAGTTTTGGTCTTCTGCTGTGTTTCGTGATCGGAAATGGTAAGCAATAATAATGTATTCTAAATTAATATACTTACTTATGCTGTTTTTGCATCAGACCATCTGACGTAGGACAATTATTTATCATTTCTAAACTTCATTGTCAAAGAGCAATGGAGAACAGCATGTTAGGTTATAGGCGCTCCAAAATAGGTAGACATCGGCATGAAAGCTGCAAAATTAAAGTGGGACTGGGCGGGTCATACCAGCCGCATGCATCCTGACCGTTGGGCAAAGGTCACCACTCACCACAGAGTGGGTACTGGGTACCAGAGGACGGACGACGCCACCGTGGACGGCCTCCGGCCGGACGGCCGGACGGCGAGATGAACTGGATGCCTACAAGCCAGGCTGGCCTGCGGTGGCGTTGGAGCGAGACAGATGGAAGACCTTGGAGGAGGCCTTTGCCCAGCAGTGGGATAGTATAGGCTAGTAAAAAAAACTTCGTTGTCGCAATTCGCATCTAATAATATAGTAGTAGGGGAGGGCAGTGTGAGTGTGCTACTTGTGTGGTTAATGGAGCTAGAGGTTAATATCCCTTTTAATCTGAGAGATCCAATACATTTCAAACTATATTATAATTGAAAATGTTGTATACTTAGGTACGTAGTAACTAGTACCTACCCCGTGTTGTAAACGTATAAGTACTTACCAATTTTTTTCCTCAACATGATAACATTATATTTCTCAGTTTCCGGCAAAGAATGCGGCAAGAATGAGGAGCTACACTCTTGCGGCTCGGCCTGCGACCTCTCGTGCGAGGAACCCCGACAGCTCTGTACTCTCCAATGTATCATAGACAAGTGCGAGTGTATAGAAGGACATCTCAGACATAACGGTGAATGCATCCCCAAGAGCGAATGCCCTTAAAAAATGTAGATTCTTAACCAAAATAATAGCTTCGTAGTTCGAATAATTTTATCATTCCATGCTGTGTTTAAACTGGATTTTTATGGGTCGGCGCGAACGTGCGGTTAGGCAGAGCCTACATCGCGAGATGACAAAGCAATAATTGTATGTAAATGGCAGCGCGACCGCGGTGCTATTTAAATAAATCGTTACTGTATACTATTGCTTGTTTTCGCGCTGTGTTATTGTAGTTTCGATAGCCAAGTTAGATGTCAAATCCCATAAATTTTTGACATCTAACTTCACTATCGAAACTGGCTAATGCATTTTGACAAAAGGCCCCGATTATGCTGGCATTCACTTCCTAAACCAACATTTCAGCATATTAATTGAATAATATTTTAAACTGTTTTGTTTTTACATAATAAAGATTAAAGATGTATTATGTATATTTTAAATTTTTCATTTATTTCTTTTCCTTTTATCCTTTTAGTTTTACAGTTTACTTTACTAGCCGATGCCGGTAGACGTTATGTCTACAAAACTAAGAACTAAGGGGCAAGTCCATGTAAAAGTGTACCATAAACTAAAAAAATAAATACCTGATTTTGGTATTAAAAATACTTAATTATAGTCACAACATTATGGCACTATTAAGATTTTATAGAAGCAACAATTTCTAAGCATTAATTTTCTAGCAAAGCTGCCATTTATGAGATGATGTCGTGAGATCGGCTGAGTGTGGTTTTGTGTGATGAAGTTCTGACTTACTTTTCACGTTATGTATTTTAAATTCTTGTCATATTTTGTTATACACTGACTGTTCAAACAATTAAATACCGATATAGCTTTTGAGATTCGAGAAAATTCATTTTTATAAAGATATAATAGACTTGTAAGATCACAGTGTCGAGTTGTAGTGTCGGTCACATAAAAATCTTTACTTTTGTCTATAAATACAGTAAAATTACTTTTACATCAACAAAATTAGAAACTTTCCTACGTGACGGCGTTACTCAAATGATACCGGCGTTAAAAATTTGTCATCTTTTTTTATAACACCTAAACTCTAAAAAATATTTGTGTAGTGTCGGTCACATTATAGAGTCGATCACGCCCAAAAGTAGCGTTTTGTTTGTTATTTTTGCTGATAGATGGCGAAAACAGCTATAGAAAGCAGAGACAGAAGCAGAAAGCTAAATTATTATTTTAAGAACCTACCAGACCACCTCAAAGTCAAATAAAATCCAAAATTTTGCGATGTCTGGAAATGGGAAGCAATTGTCACAAAAATCTGGCAGTAGGATATAAGATTATTACAGATATCGCAAGAAAATAAGATAAAATTATTGATTTCTAAACTTTATTGAACGTAAGATAGACCTGTAGAACTGGAAACCTTCTAAAGTAATAGCGACCGAAACTCCATAGTGTCTGGTCGTTCTTACCTCTATAGGGCTCATATAATGAAAAATTTTTAGCGTAAAAAATGACGAAAGTCTGCCTATCGCTACCTTTTGGGTTTTTATGTTAATAGTTTTTGAGAAGATTTCGTGTTGAGTTATTTTTTGACTAATTATTAGTGATTTCGTTTTTGTGACGTTTAAGTTCAAAAAAAGCATTTTAATGAATTAACTAATTACTGATTAGCTTTTATATACTTTTAGAGATCGTACTGTACGTGCTGAGATACATAAATTTTAAGGTTTAATGTAAAACTACCGACTTTTACCTGCAAAAAGTGAGTGTAGTGTCGGTCACGTTTTGGGCTGTAGTGTCGGTCACAATTTCTTTTGCTAATAAATAGTTTTTTAAATAACTTACAGGATATAGGTAACCATTTTGTAATAGTTTGTTTCATGCACTTTCGATAAAAATATAAAGTAGAGTTATTTAGCACACAGAGAGGAAGATTATTGGTGTTTACAAACACTCTCGGAAACTACTTCCTTTTGCATGTAGTGTCGGTCACGTTTATGTTTGACTAAATAAATGCTATTTGAAAACAACAGTGTATTCCATTTTTTCTACATAAGTTAACTTGTTTTATCTGCTACAAAGCCATCTTAAAATTGATACTAACAACATGAATGATGATTTTTCCCCGTAAGCGGGATAGTCCACTTTTAATGAAAGGAGCTCCTCCTGGCTCAATACACGCATGTCACCCATCGGGTTGGATTCAAACTGATCTTTTCACTCAGTGGTTTAAGCATTTTCTACAGCACGTAAAACCTTCTGACACTTCTCCTGTACTTTTGATATTAGATGGACATGCAAGTCATACAAGAAATATTGAACTCATTGACTTGGCACGAGATAATCATGTTCAATTATTATCATTACCTCCACATTCTAGCCATAAGATTCAGCCACTCGATCGTACATTCATGGGGCCATTAAAGAAATACTTCACTGAAGAAATCCGGCAATTTGTGCGTAACAAAGGACAAAATGCTCAGCATTGGGACATTGCGGAGCTATTTGGGCGTGCCTATATAAAAGCTCAGCGTGCTGAACTAGCAATTAATGGTTTTCGTGCAACTGGGATTTGTCCAATTGATAGAAATGTTTTCCAAGACCATGACTTCATAGATTTTGAGAGTGAACAGTCAGGGAACAATCAACTTGAACAGGTAGATCCTATTCAGCAAACACAAGACATCGTCCAATCGCCGCCAGTCATTTCCGCTCATAACAGTGATGATGGTGATTCAGACAGGACCATGTGTGAATCGCCATCGTTACTTACACACAAACTCCACGCCAACGAAGTTCAACCTTTAGCCAAATTGGCATTAGAAGCTTCTTCAAAATATAGACAAATTAATTCATCCCAAGAAATAGATCTTTCTCCCAATCCTCATTCATCTCTAATTCCTGAATCATTTAGACAAGATACAGATTTAGATCTTGCATTGCAGTCCCAAAAAACAAGTGAGCCAGAAAAACCTTATGAAGATAGACCTTCCACATCCACAGCTTATTTGTCTCCAAAACAAATTTGTCCAATACCAAGTTTACACAAAAAAACTAGTAACAGAGGGAGAAAAGTTTCTAAGTCAACAATATTGACTTCATCGCCCTACAAACTTGATTTGACAACATCAGTAAAAAGGAAAAATGAAGCAGAAGCGCTAAAGAATAAAAAGAATGCTTTGAGGGAGTTGAAAGGAAAGGAAAGAATGAATGACAAGTGTGCCTCAAAAAGAAAGAAAACTATACCAAAGAAAACAAAAGAAAATGACAGAAAGAAAGCAAAAAAAAATGATAAAACAAAGGCATTGAAGAAAGTTAGAAGAGAGTCCACGTCATCCGACGAGAGTGCCTTTTCAATCAATGATATGACTGATGAGAGCCCTGATCGTAGCCAAAGAGATAATGGCAAATGTTTTTATTGCAACGGACTGTTTTCCGAAGATACACAAGGAGAGCAATGGATCCAGTGTCCTTCATGCGAGAAATGGGCCCATGAAGAATGTGCTGGTGTCGAAAGTGGTCGATTTATTTGTGAATTTTGCCGAGATGACTGATTCTTTTTTATCGTATTATTTTCATTTGTTTGTTACGGTAGTTGAGCCTGGTTTTTGTTATAGAAACCTTTGATAACGGTTAAATAGTCGCTGTTAAGCATTAGTGTCCTAACGCACAATTTTTTTTTTGTGAACATAACTGCATTCATAACTCAATACGTAATTTTTATGTGGGTTAGTACACTAATGCTTAACAGCGTCCATTAATGTAAACCGTTTATTTGTTTTTATTCTTACTTGATTTATTTTCTATGAGAGTTTTATTTTTGACAAAGTGTAAAGTCAACTTAGGTAGTAAATGTATACTTATGCCGCCTATAAGTTTGTAAGTTGTGATTTTTGACTGATAAAGATTTGCTTAAATAGTAAATTTTGTGATAAGATAATACTTAAACTTACTTATAATTCGAAATGTCCATATTATGTACCCATAGTCCATATTAAACATGCTGTGGTCCATATAATACGCTCATTTTGAGAACAGGCAATAGTGCCTGTTTTTGAAAATTCAGTATTTTTCTTACTTATGTTGTTATTTTTGTAAGATTGAATCTATTTTTTTAACTTGTGTTAATTTCTTCATAGATTTATGAGAATAAATCCTTACAATCTATTAAAATTTGGGTTTTATTTATCAAAAACGATACGGTAGTCATATTTAGAGAACTTACTCTAACCATAATATATGACAAAATAAAACGCAAGTCGTATCAAATGTAGAGTCAGTCACATATGGAATTGCCCTAAGGCAAAAATATAACTGTGGGTTGCAACTTGCACCAGAGAGGCGTGGTTAAAGTTAAAGTTATGGTCAAAGTTATGGTTATAGTTAAGGCTAATTTAACTTTAACCTTAACTTTGACCACAGAATTTGACAGAATACGTTGCTGGTCCGACAAGGCTTTAAATGAACGTGGGCGGGGGCGCTGCTGGTAAAGGAGAACTGTCAATTATTATTTTTAACAAAAAATTAAAACTGACCTCCAAGGTAAAAACAATAATAATATGAACTAAAAAGTATTAAATAACTCTCTTTAATATTGCCTTTTTCAGAATTCGTCTAAATCTCAACTATTTCTGTACATATTACAGTCTTCATTACTTTGAAGTCGGTACCAGTCCCAAAAGTTTCAGATATTCTGACATTAACTGAACTCACGATTTTAATTAGCTGGTACCGACTTTAAATAATGAAGACTTGTAGTATGTACAGAAATAGTTGAGATTTAGACGAATTCTGAAAAAGGCAATATTAAAGAGAGTTATTTAATACTTTTTAGTTCATATTATTATTGTTTTTACCTTGGAAGTCGGTTTTAATTTTTTATTAAAAATAATAATTTCACTCTTTTTAGTTATCTACAAGATAAGGCTTGATGCGTAAATGACCACTACGAATGTTAACTATTCACATTATGTTACTGTAAGCGAAATTGTGGTAAATGCTTGCAGTTATCTAAGCGATGCTGCAATTTTCAAACTTTTATCTTTAAAGGTTCAGGAATTCTGTTCAGTATCTCTGGGTCCAGGGATACCTTCATATGAAATTTTACTTATTTGTAACATATGTTTAAGTTACTAGAAACAATTTCTTAACCACTACGTGTGTTTTAATAAATTTCAAGGATTTACTTCGACTGTTCATAGATCCCATCATCAGATGACCACTTTCGTAATTGTTATACAAAATTTAGATTATATCCTATACAACAACACAAGAATTTTAAAAATCAGTCCACAAACAGCGTAACAATCATCAAAAACATCTGCTTCGATGCAAAATATCACGAAAACTGAAAAGTACCACTAATTGGGTCATGTGATGACTCATGGTATAATTACAATTGTGATGATGATGATTAATCAAATAGATATATTGGCTTATGCTTTCAGTGGTTTAAACAACGCAAAAATCCCCGAACATGTATCCATAGGGATTCAAAAGTTCTGTTGGGTGCCTTCGGATCTAGGGTATAACCTGGTGTGAAGTTTTACTTTTTGGTAGCATTTGCCTCGAATACTTCAGAAAAAATTGAAATCATTATATGTTTCCATACAAATTTCAAGGAGTCCCCTCGATTCCTCAAGGATCCCATCATCAGATCACCACTTTTGTGAACATGGTACCAAATTCGAGTTAAACCCTATACAACGCAAAAAGAATTTTGAAAATCGGACCACAAACGGCTGAGTAATCGTTGAACATACAAAAAAAAGATACATACAGCCGAACATATTACCTCCTCCGTTTTGGAAGTCGGTCAAAAATGGCGTTTTGTATGCTGACAGCGTTAGTTCCTTTTTTCTCCACGTTCATTTAAAACCTTGTCGAACCCTATGGTTATCATTAAATATGGCGTCCTTAACCAAAGATTTGACATTTTAGTAGGCACTGTAGTTTTAGTTATAGTTAAAGTTCTCCCACCCTCATGGCCCCCGCACTTGGCCGAATTTTTTATCAATATATTTGCTTAAAAAATTATAAAAAATCTCCATAAAGTATTTAAAACGACGGTCCACGACATTTGGTCCGGTCCTTGGAGTGTGCATCTTAGAAAGTTATGTAACTAAGTTTTACCAAACTACTTTAGTTACTCTGTGGTTTTAGCATTGATGCCTAAGTAACGCTTATCATCCGTCCACCAACCCACTAGCATTTTGATTAAATTTAGAACTTTAAGCCCCAATTTCACCAACGTCTGTTAGTGTTAACAGCTTGTTAAATTTGTCATGTCTTCTTTTTTATTCATATGAAAAACGAAAGAGGTAACGTGATACTAATTCGAGCGTTAACTTTAACGGTCCTTTGTGAAATCGGGGCTAAGTCCCGAAAAAGCAGATAGGATTGTTTTTACCCCGGAAAATGTACAGTTTCAACGTGATATGAGATATCAAATGTGAATGTATGACAAAATTTATTTTCATACAAAGTTGTCGAGCATATTTTAGTATTTATTAAACTTGCAAGTCTGTACTAGCTTGCTACCATAACATAATATCATTAAATCATAATAATATTTCGCTCGTATAGAACCAACTGCGAGTATCACCATTCGATTCGCACTTGGCGATAAAATACAATTTTTCATTTTTTTTTCGATTTTCAATTTCACACTTTTAAAATAAAATTAAACTGAACATTTTTGATTGACCAAAAAAGTTAATTTTTATCGTGGCATCCCGACAAAATGGTCGCTAGATTCGTTGTTTTTGGTCTTCTGATGTACTTTGTGATCGGAAATGGTAAGAAATAATTTAATGACGGTGTTTTACCTGTAAATAAAACACATATTAAATACTTACCTTACTTGAAGCTTACTGATATGAGATGGCGCTAGCGTGCTCGTCGCTTGACCTCGTCTTGTCTCTTTCCTTCTCGTACCCCCTCGCTCGCACAGCTATCTTGAGAACCCCACCATGGCGACGCCACATGAAGTGGCCTAATTTTAATTTCAAATCATTGAGTCGAATATCACCAGGCAGTATTAAAAATGTAAGCTTCAAGTAAGGTAAGTATTTACTACGTCCGAGGCATCCGTTGTTAAGAAATGTGTTGGAGGTGGAAAATGAATTGATTGACGACAGGTCGCAATTGGCCATCCACCACCGCAGTTCCATTTCTACTGTGTTCGGCAATTGATGCACGGCAGTAAGCGGGCTCTTTATGGCAACGTTCAAGAACAAGAGCAAAATTGAGGAGTCCGACAAGACTTTGTAACTCTTTTAGGTGTATTTTTTGAGTTTGTAAGATTACAGAAATCTTTTTCTTTAGATTTATCACCTTCTCTAAAGGAAGAGATTTTACATTGCGCCATGGGTCCCATAGAAAACCCAGAAAGGTCAGACATTTGGACGGAGTTAGCATTGACTTTTCGAAATTGATTTGAAGGCCCAGGTATTGAAGTCTGTTCACTACAATTCGGATATGTGACTTTAGAATGTGGTAATTTTGATTGACCACTAAGAAATCGTCTAGGTATACCAAGACGCGTATACCCTGTTCCCTTAGAATTTGAGCAATCCAGTTGCTTAAACAGGCAAAGACCCTTGGGGCCGTGCTGAGCCCGAAGGGAAGACACGTCATTTAAAGAATTTCCTTGTCGTAAATCAGACGAAGAAATCGTCTGTGAGAATGAGCGATTGGTAGATTGAAGTAGGCCTGGGACAAATCCACTTTGCACAACCAATCGTTCGGTTGTAGGAAGTCTGGGACCCTGTTCGCATTTATTAACCTGAATGGTTCGGTTAGTACATATTCGTTCAACTTGCGCAAGTTGAACACTGGACGGTGCGAGCCGTCTTGTTTCGGAACGAGAAACATGCTCGAAATGAAGCTGGGGGAAGATCGAACTACTTCGAGAACTTTCTCGTCCTTCATTTTTTGAATTGCCTTTGACATTGCTTCGCACTTTCTTGTCACTAGGCAGGTGCGCGTCATGTCGGGCAGGCGAAGAGGAGGTTTCTTGTAAAAGGGTATGCGATAACCTTTTATTATTTTTAAAAGAAAACGTGGTGCCTTCAACGCCCTCCAATGACTGTGATACGCGCAAAGTCGGCCCGCTTGGAATCTCGAGTCAGAATCTTCTCTTACCTGAGTTGGATTCTCTATTAATAGGCCGTTTTCTATTGTCCTTTGCATGCTCAAGCCGTACCGTTAACTGCCGGTCGACTTGTTGTCGAAAGGAACTACGGTTAGCTTTATTTCCACGCCATGCGTTAGAATTTTCGTGAGAACCCTGCTAGGGATAACTTGTGTATCTTCCCTGCGAGGGTCGGTAATTCTGTAACGGTCGTGTGTGTTGAGAGCCACAGCAACCTTGAGTTGTGCCCTGCGAGGGCGCATGACTAATTCCCTGCGGGGGATGATTAGAGCCACTATTAACTACCTGCGAGGTAGTTCCAAAACTTTTTAGTTTTATCAAAGGCAAAAAGGCTTTCTTAACGCCACCTGCCTTATCAAGAACTCCCGATAGCAATTCGGAATTAAAAAAGTTTTTGTTTGAAGAAGGAATTTTGCGTAAATATGATTTTGTTAGTGGATCACGAGCATATTTTATGATTCCATCTCGGCGCATCTGTATCACCTCAGCTCTGTGACCACAAACGAGCTGTAAGAGGTCTGCAGAAACAGACGCATAATCACCGCTTGTAAATAATTCCCTAACCTTCGTATGCAACGAGTCGACATTTAGGTTTACTTCATCTTTAGCCCAAGATAAAAGTAAGTTAAGAGTCTGTTGCAGAGCATCGCGCTGTTTTAACAAACAAAAAGTAATACCGGCGTAAGCTTTATCTGCGTAGGCTAAATGGCGTAGACTATCATAAGCTTTAATCTCATCGTTAGATTCTAAATCAGTGAAACCTGGCGTATGATTATACCGCTTTTGCACTTCCACATAGCGAACTTCGCTCCATTTATCTTTATCAAAATGTTGAATTTGTTGCAGCAAACTAAGAAATTTTTCAGGTGCCTTTGGTACCGAAGGCTCCTTTAATTTAACTTCAAGATCAAAATTAAAATCTAACTTGGCATTATTAGTATGTTCTTCATCGTAAAGACTACCACTGACTTGATCGTCAATAATATTATCGCTAAAATATTCCTTATTAGGACCTACGTTATCACTAATCAAAGGCGAATAGCTTTTATCCACGTGGTCGTGGTTGTATCTAAAATATCTTTTAAGTTTGCCTATTTCCTGTGTCAATTTTTTCAAAATTCTATCATTGTGCAAGAAGATGAGGAAGAGGAAGATGAAGAATCCGAGCTAGTTGGCGGTACTCGGGCCCGGTTTATCTACGACCGGGTCAACTTCATCATGACTTTTTTCCATGCTAAAAACGAAACCTAATATTAGGATTTCATGCAAAATGTTTGGAATGAACGACAAACAAAAAACCTTGGCGGTAGTTAAAAATATTTAAAAACCATAGAATGATTTGTGTTTTACTAAAATTACGTACTTAAAACTAAAAAGCACGATCGTAAAAAGCATTACCAATATGCATTATATTATAAATAGTTCTAATTTTATAGAAATCTAAAAAATAAGTACAAAAAAGTCTACTTGAGGGTAGATAAAAATTTCTAGAAAAGTGGTAAAATTTTCTTAATTTTCTTATAATGGCGGCTCTCGACATAGGCGAACGCGTCTGCAGACGCGTTGGCCCCAATGTGTAGAACGGGCGTTCGCGCGTTGGCCGTAGGTATTTAGACGTTGGCCAACGCGCGAACGCCCGTTCTACACATTGGGCCAACGCGTCTGCAGACGCGTTGGCCAACGCGTTCGCCTATGTCGAGAGCCGCCATTAAGTTACAGAATTCCTTTAGAGGGTAGCGTAAAGAACTAAATTATTACTTCGATCACAGTTTCCAGGAAATGCTATTGCATTCTATTGTTGTCGCGATCACCGGTGCTCTTATGGGGCTTGAAGAATTATTATCGATTCCATAAAAATAAGAATCTATTTATAGAAATATTTTCAATACGAACGGTAAAACCGTTAGTTAGTTGCAAACACTTTGTAAGGAAAATAAAAATGAGCACTTACATGAATCGGTGCAATAACAGGCTCACACTTATAAAATAGTATAAAAACTTAAGCACTTATCACGATAAGAACTGTTGGTAGGTGCAGACGGGTCGAAAATTCAGACGCCAATGATTTGAAATTAAAATTAGGCCACTTCATGTGGCGTCGCCATGGTGGGTTTCTCAAGATAGCTGTGCGAGCGAGGGGGTTCGAGAAGGAAAGAGACAAGACGAGGTCAAGCGACGAGCACGCTAGCGCCATCTGATATCAGTAAGCTTCAAGTATGCGTACAGTATTTAATGTATTTTAAATTAATTTAATGTTCTTACATCAGAGTTCAGACCATCTGTTAGGAGTTAGGACTCATAGACAATTTATTCATTACTAAACTTTAGAGGTAGATTGTCGCAACTAATGAATGCCCTCGCTCCTTCGCTCTGTCATTTTCAGCTCGTCTCAGAAAGGGGGTTTCGTTTCCAACCCAAGTTTTTTCCTTCACATGATTTAGATGCCTGTTTAAATCTGTACTTACCTAATACTTATTAAAAATTGAAAATTTATGAATAAGCTGGTTGTCATTTATTTGCCTCTTTTATTCATATTGTATACCTCATTCTTCCTCAAACATACCTAAAAAGTATACTCCTCAGTTTCAGGTAAAAAATGTGGCAAGAATGAGGAGCTACACTCTTGCGGCTCGGCCTGCGACCTCACGTGCGAGGATACTCAGCAATTCTGTACTCTCCAATGTATCATAGACAAGTGCGAGTGTATACAGGGACATGTCAGACATAACGGTGAATGCATCCCCAAGAGCGAATGCCCTTAAAAGATTTAGATTCATGACCAAAATAATAGCTCCGTAGTTCGAATAATTATAATATCATTCCATGCTGTGTTTAAACTGGATTTGTATGGGTCGGCGCGAACGCACGGTTTGACGGCTACACCGCGACACCACAAGCATTTGGATGTAATGACAGTGCGACCGCGCGTACTTAAATAAATCGTAACATACAATTGCTTAATACAGTGTTTTTCAATCTGTTGTTCGCGACCCCTAGGGTGGTCGCGAAGCCTTACTCGGGGGGTCGCCGACAGAAAGAAAAAATTAAGGTATAATAGTCAAATATACCAAACTAGGGAAAAAACATTACCTAGCGTAGGTAGCCTTTTAATAAAATTATTTCTTTGGCTTTCTATGACACGAGGGGGTCGCCAGTATATTTCAATCTGTAAAGGGGTCGCGAAATCAAAAAGATTGAAAAACACTGGCTTAATAATATTATGATCTCGCGGTGTAGCGGCCAAAGTCCAAACCGCTCGATCGCGCTGACACATATAAATCCAGCCGTGTCATGGCGCTTGCAATGCGTTTTGTCAAATCCCATACATTTTTGACATCTAACTTAGCCATAGATACATATAGGAACTTAGCTATCGTAACTGCCGAATGGATGTTGAGGGGGCCAGTTTACTCGGCTTTTTTTAATATTACTTTCGAACCAAAATTTATTTTATTTTATGTAGATTATTTGTGTGTGTTTGTAACTCTGACGTGCACAATAAAGTATATTCATGTAATTTCATGACATACTGAAAAAAGTCTTCGATTATTATTTACTTACTGACACCTATTCCAATTTCCATCAATATAATTTAAATACATGTGATTGACAATGATCTCTATTCTCTCATGTATAAGCCCATAATATTATAATGTTTGTTCCTGAGTTCCTGACCTTAGAGTGTAAGTTTAATTTCATATTCATATTCATAAAATAATATGGGCGAAATCAAAGATGTTTTATATCTATATATATAAAACTCAAAGGTGACTGACTGATTGACATAGTGATCTATCAACGCACAGCCCAAACCACTGAATGGATCGGGCTGAAATTTGGCATGCAGGTAGATGTTATAACGTAGGCATCCGCTAAGAAAGGATTTTGATAAATTCCAACCCCAAGGGGTTCAAATAGGGGATGAAAGTTTGTATATTATAATACTTCGTAACGCGAGCGAAGCCGCGTGCAAAAGCTCGTACCTAATAAAATATCACTGAGCGAAATACTTTAGATGGCAAAACATTAAACAACGTTTGTCGGGACAGCTAGTGTATCTAAAGATTTTAATAAGAATAAGAATAATAAGGAGGAATGCTCAGTCTTTCATTATTTTATTAACCGCCAACTTGAACTAGAGTTGCACAAGTCTACTCGAACTTGAACTCGAGTAGACAGTAGACACAATTTAAACATGGTGCATTGGTCCCTAAGTCCCAACCTTTTTTCATATGGGCCACAAACATGTTTTGGTCTTGGTGCCACGGGCCGCAAAGCCGCAACAAACATTTTTGGTTTAAAATTTAGTTTGTTATTATTTTTAGCAATATTCCGTGAAATAAACTTCCACCTTTTTAAGTAAATAAATAATAAAATAAATAAATAAACTCGCATGCAAGAACCTGCAAACACCACCACCACACAAGCAATAATGTTGGCAAATCCATGCAAGGCCCCTCACCACCATGCAGGTTGAGAACCTCGACGCGCGTTTCGCCCCAACACCGGAGCATCCTCAGGATGTGGACTCTACGAACAATGTCCGTCAAGTCGACTTGCCTTGCTTGAAAGTGGTACTTAGCCTTTTTTACGAGCCACAACCAAAATTTTTTAGGGTTTAAAAATAACGTTCTTAAAAATTTGCGATTTAGAAGTGGATTTTATTCTTGTAACTATTCGACGTGATGTCATAAGCGTAGCTAGGGGGCAATGGCCATTTTTAATATCACATAAAATTAATACCCTTTAACATAATATTTTGTAGTTATTTGATCATTTATTAAAAAAAATGTTTCACATGACTCATAATATATTTTAATCACATTCACATTTCTTGGCTTTTAAGTTTTATTTAACTGTGGTTCACTACTGCTTTCCGCTTATCTGAAAAAAAAAAAAAAACAATTTTAATGTCGCAAATCGCAACTCACAGTGAGTTGCGATTTGCGACCATAAGAAAAATTCGAGTACACTGGTGTTTCGTCCCAACTCCCAAGGTTTTTAGGCCCAGTGGAACCAATGACCAGATATGAATTTTTAACATTTTTTCATCTGACGATTGGTCCAAGTAATAATTTTTTATGACTTTTGGGTTTATGTCCGTAGGGCCAGTAAAAAAGTTGTAGATTTGAAAAAATAACAAAATAATTAAGTACTTTGTATGAACACATATTTTATTACACACAGAATGAATATACCTATGACATTTAAAGAAAAATAGTTCAATGAACATGACGTATAATAATTTAGGATCTAAGCTAAAACGTACGCCCATATTGTGTCCGTACAAACTACAAAAGTACCCAAAATGTTACTCTTTTAACGCTGTTATTTTCACAGTTAACTCTATTAAATACAGGGTGTAACAAAACTAAGTGATCATACTTTAGTTAGGGTGCGAATCTTTTAAGTTTTAACCAAACTCACTTGAGGACAGTTCTCCTTCTTGATGCAGTTCCCTTCAGCGTCCTTCACGTGTCCCTCTGTGCATATGCAGCTGGGCACCGTACAGAACCCTGGGCAGATCGGCTCCGGCGTCTCACAGGTGGGTGTGCAATATTGCCCGCAGAAATCCCACACGGCGTTGGGAGGACATTCCTCTATAAAATGTTGGGTTACCATTAATAAGCACATTTATAAGCAATTGAAATACTGAGTACTCACATACGGTTTTGCTCGATAGTTATACTCCGAATCAAAGGAAATGACATATTTGACATATTTAATTCCATCGAGCCGGCTCAAAGCGAGCCTTCGAGCGGCTCGATGCTTCGAGCGAGTGGTTTTTGCTCGATTTGGAGTAAACTATCGAGCAAAACCGTATGAGTACTTAGCATTAGACAAGATAATATAGCCTCTAACCCCTATCCACCTAACTTATCCTGTATCGAGGAAGTGGATATGGTTACGACTTACGAGCTTTTCAATCATTTATCAATTAATTGCCGAACTAACTCGAGTCATCCATTTAGAAGAAACCTTCTAAATATATAAACAGGTACGTTTGGAATTATGCAACTTACAACAGCGGGGCTAAAATGGTCACAATTCTTCTTCTTCTTTTAAAAATGGCTGACTCAGTGAGTTGCCAATGTCAGAGTGGCTCGAAAGACTTTGCTCTATGTAGTGAAGGTCTGGTGAAGTAACAAGACGTGTACGGTTACAAAACAAAATTACATAATTACAGGAGTTGATAGACCTAAAACAAACACAAACACAAATGTTAGTAGAGACATCACAATCTAATATTGTTATCACGAATATATGTACACAAAATTTCAATAAAAGAGGTACTTATTTACATAAGATAAAACCGATTTAAAATTTATAGGGCGAGGAATGGAATTGGGAAGACAGTCATATAAGGACGATTGGTTTCTAGGGCAAGAATGGTCACAATTAGCAATTCCTCTCAATCAATTCAGCAAATGAATTGTCAAAACTGTCAAACTGACAATTAATGTCAAATCAGTAGAAAAATACAGAAATGAATTACAAGCAGAGTTGCATTTTGCGATTTTAGAAAAATGAATCATATTATGATTAATATCATGATTCTTCAAAGCGACCATTTTGGCCCCGCAGAACAAGCAGAATATTAATCGTAACACAGTAGTGTTGGGGTTGGGACATAATCCATAATCCACTTGTATTATCGGAGTTCCACCGCCCATAACATATTATAATTATGCATACCATTATAAATAATAAAAACAGGAAACCTTTAAAAGTTTATAGTTGGCTAAGCATGGCTACTTGATCTCTGAAGTTATCTGAAACCACGTACTTATATCAATACGTGGTTTCAGATAACTTCAGAGATCAAGTAACTAGTAAATTAATTGTACATGTTATTGAAAACTAATCTAATTTCACGAAGAGCAATGTTCATGAAATCAAAAGATTAGTCGTGCAGGCATGATACAGGTATGAGGCATGATACATGTGACATCACATAGGTTCGGTTGACTTACACCAGAGGCGTGGTTAAAGTTAAAGTTATGGTTATAATTAAGGCTAAATTTAACTTTAACCTTAACTTTGACCACAGAATTTGACAGCTGGTTCGACAAGGCTTGAAATGAACGTGGGCGGGGGCGCTGCTGGTAAAGGAGAACTGTCAAAAATGGCGGTTTTGTATGATGACAGCGTTAGTTCCTTTTTTTAACCCAGTTTATTCAAAGCCTTGTCGGTACAAGGTTATGGTTAAATATGGCGTCCATTTTTGACCTTAACCAAAGATTTGACATTTTGCATTGTAGTTAAAGTTACAGATATAGTTATGTCGAGCTAGCGACCGGTCGTGCTCCGCGTTACACACGCAAAGTAATAAAGTAAGCGAAAAACGCGGCACATTGCCGCTGCACGTGACCATGGCGCTCGTGGCCAACGAGTTGCTGGCGTTTATCCAGCACGCCATCGACACCATGGATGAGGTCAGCATCATGCAGATCTGCAAGTCCTGCTTCACCAGTGAGGAGATTTGCAAGGGGAAGCAGCTGCTGTATGAGACGCTCGGCCAGAGCGCGAACATGCCGTCGTGACGAAGAGACGGAACGGAAAGAAGTGTGCAGGATATCATCTTCCTGCTGAAGCAGACGGATCCGGATGAGGTGCCGGCTTTTGTGGCTAAAGAGCTGCACAAGCTGCCACCCGTCACGCTGGACCACGTCGACGTCGTCAGCCTACTGAAGGACATCAGGTTCCTGAAGGAGGAGCTGGCCGGAGTTCGGGGAAGATTGCATCAGAGTCTACGATCAGTGATTTACGCATTGAATTATCGCAGTTAAAAAGCGGTAATTCAATATTGTGGGTCACCTGATGCTGCATACGTCACCAGTGTCACCACTCGTTGAGGCGCACAGGCGAGCACGTTTAGCCCGTCAGCATTATCGGACGGGTCAACGAACACCGCCACTGCCGCCCCCGCCCGCATTCCCCTCCCGGTTGCACCGAAACCGAGTCCCCAGGTGACTCAGCAATACTACGCGACTGTTGCTGGTCGCCCCGCACCTCCCCCGCGGGCGAAAACATATGGGGAGAATGTGAGCCGCAAGGCTCTGGAGAGTCGCAAGACTGAGGAGAGCCCGTGCAAGGCTACGAAGAGCCGTAAGGTGGCGTCTTATCGACCTGGCAAGGACGAGAGCAGGTGGTGGGATGAGGAGGGCTTCACACTGGTGGAGAGAAGGAAGAAGAAGCCCGCCGCCCGCAACCATCGCGGCACCGCGCACTATGTACCTGAGCTGCGTCTGCGGAGCGAGGTCCCCGCGACGCCCCTGTACATATCCCGCCTGCACTGGTCCATGGCGGTCGAAGACGTTGTGGACTACATCTAGAAGAAGACGACACTGCGCTTGAGGGTCGAGCGTCTGCAGTCTCGCCACAAAATTAACTTTAGTTCCTTTGTGGTGAGAGTACCCACGAATCTTCTTTCGACCTTTGAGGCGCCGGAGTTCTGGCCGATGGATGTGGTCTACCGGAGGTTCCGGGTGAGACTCCGGAATGAAGCGCGTCACGTAGCCGTCAAAACGTGACAAAGTGTAGTTTTCAAGTGTATAATAATAATATGTATGTTACTCCTTAAGGTATATATTATTATAATATGAACATGTATGTTAGTCTGTAAGGTATTTGTATTATGGGCCTAGAAATAAATGGTAAAAAAGTAAGTTGGTGCAACGCACCCAAAGTTTTCTAAGCGGGCCCCTAGCCTCCTAGACAAGCAATTCTAATACGTAATATATTATTGACCATCTAGGGTTGATATTGAATATCGCGCGCCTTCAATCTAATTGTCAAATAATTATCTATAATTGATCGCCTAGGGGCCAACTAGGGAAGCTAACTAAACTATTTTGTGCATTTTATTATGACTAGTGTAATCACATTTTACCCACTTTTGGGACAGTCCTGCAGCGGAATGCATCGTCCGTTGTGTCGGACGTGTCCCTCGATGCACCTGCACGGATTTCCAGCGCAGACCTGGACGCAGTTGACGTGGGGAGCGTCGCAGGTCTCCTCGCATGGGGAGCCGCAGCCGTTCGTCCATTCGTTCTCGCCGCAGACACTCAATGGACTGGATCCGTCTAACAACGTAATGGAACCGTCTCCGAAAGGGCTGGATGCGGCTGAAATAGTTTAAAAAAAAATAATTTTGACATTGCATTGTAATTGGCACTTTTATGCAATGATATTCTATGTTACTAACGTAACTAGATTGGAAGTTTACGGTAGCAACGCGTTGCCACTTCGAAGATGCCTGCAGGCATATCTCACATACATAATGACATAACGAATATATGACTTGACATTGTCTTTTGAACAAAAAAGTGGTTACGCATTTCTGAGAATCTTTTGTAAGACACTGCTACTCTAGTATTTTAAACTCATTGCTTTTATGCATAAAGTCCACTTTAATTCATCAAGCCCCATACGCTCACCGGTGAAGGAGACAATAGAATATCTATTGTGTCTCGTTTTCCCACAATCGACGGGTTAAAATGCAAGAAAATCGGCCAAGTGCGAGTTGGACTCGCGCATAAAGGGTTCCGTACCACAATAGAACAAATTAAACAGGCTGAAAATTGTATTTTTTGTATGGGATGGCACCCCTTAATCATTTAATTAATTCTAATTTTATGATATTTTATTAAGTTACCAATAAAACAGAGTATTTCGTAAATTATATTTCAAGTGTATTGCCGTTATTGATATAGAGCAAAAAAAAAACACGTTTGTTGTACGGGGAGCCCCCATAAATATTTAATTATTTTGTTGCTATAGTCCTTGAGTTACAGCCTGGAGACAGACGTACAGACAACGAAGTCTTAGTAATAGGGTCCCGTTTTTAGGTAGGTACCCTTTGGGTATGGGGACCCTAAAAAGGCTTTTTTTTCAAAAAAATTGACATTTTAATGCATTGTCTTTCTTTGGCACTTTAATGCTTAAGGCCGCTATCACAAAAATGATGACAAAAATTAGCAGGTCAGTACGAATATCGACGTTAAGAACAATAACATTCAATATCAGCGCGCCTTGTACAGTGGCACACAACAGTTTGTGTATTTATTTTCCTTAGTTCAGTGTATTTAGCTATAATGGTACCTTAATGGTACCTAATCAAACCCCATTTTTTAATCTTTTGCGATTATTGTGATGGTTAAAACGTATTTATGTGAAAATTTTGTGTGCGGCTATTTTTTTATGCGTGGAGATTATCTTTATTTGATATTATCTTTCATTTGAAACCAAAATATCCTTGCAGTGTGACTCCTAATTCTTTAAAATGGTATCTGAAAATCGCTGATATTTGCGAAAAAATGTGATAGCGTCCTTAAAGTCCACTTTAAAATGAAAAAAAAAACAATAATTTTAGCAAGTAAATTATATTAGGTATATTACCCAGTTGTATGAGGCAGACCAAAACCACTAATGTCTTAGCGTCCATCTTACTCTGTGTCTGTTAATTGACTGAGAACAAGTTTCTTAGGACGTGGTTTTTATTTAACGAATAGATTTGACGAATTTTTTGCGCGGCATCGTACCGCATACGTGTGGATCCCGCTTTAAATCTCAATAATTCTTATCAGAGACGTAGTGATGAGGAAATTGGTCTTGGTCTTGGTTTTTTTGCAATACCAAGGCCGAGGCTGCTAGACCAAGAGTCAAGAGTTCAAGACTAATAATTGGTGCTCATAACTATCTGATGACAGATAGGGCGATTCCAGTAAACAAGAATAGGTACGGCTGACGATAGTAAAAACTGCAATATTATTCTCGTTATTTATTTTATGATTTGAGTCTGATTCAAATTATTATCTATAATTTCATCAAAATAGATTGAATAGTTTACGCGCAAATCCTAAAAGTGACAAAATGTTCTTGGCACTCAAAGTATCTTTATACCAAATTTCAACAAAATAGGTCCAGCCGTTTACGCGTGATATCGTGAATCGTGACCACGCGAAATATAACGTGCCGCGCAGCTTTGCCCGCGTAAATTAGATATTTCACAGATTAGTCCCCAAAAAATAGCCTATGATCTTTCACGTGGTCTACTTCTTATCTGTGCCAGATAACAGAAAAATTGCTAAAGAAAAATAAACCATTTCGAATAATTTCTCCCATTTTTTCCACACTTTCCTCTATTTCTTCGCTCCTCTTAGCGCAGTAAAATATAGCTTCCTCGATAAATGGGCTATCTAACACTGAAATAATTTTTCAAATCGGACCAGTAGTTCCTGAGATTAGCGCGCTCAAACAAACAAACAAACAAACTCTGCCCAATTATAATATTAAATAATAATAATAATATAATATGAAATAATAATTAGTATAGATATCACCACAGAAAAACTAGATCCATTTTCTGTGGATATCACTTAGATTTAAGTTACACCTTGTATAAGACCCCACGTTGAACGCAGACCACTTTGAGAAGCTCTGTCTTAGCTAATGACTACATAATATTATAACATAAGTCATAACACATCAGCGTGTCCAATGTTAGCTGACGGCCTTCGTCACAGATTTCCTCAGCGTGTCAGCTACAGCCTACATCAGCTGTTGTCTGACACAGGTATTACACGCATCAATATTATCACGATTCTGTGATAATATTGATGGTGTATATAGGCCGAATCGCAATATGGCAGTACACTTGTGAATCGCGTGATACCACAGAATATACAGGGTGTAACAAAAACAAGTGATAATACTTTAGGGTGTGTACGTGTTCCTTGTAGAGAGTTCACTGTGAAAGTAGCAGCGCTGAAAGACGATTTTTTTTTTCTCTTTTGTATGGGGAAACTCGTGACGCTCAGGCCCTTGCCCATACAAAAGTGAAAAAAAAACTTCGTCTTTCAGCGCTGCTACTTTCACAGTGAACTCTCTACAAGGAACACGTACACACCCTCAAGTATTATCACTTATTTTTGTTACACACTGTATTATATTAGGTAGTATGCGTGTATTACCTGCCTATGACCTTCGTCACAGATTTCCTCATAATTTTTTTTGTGTTTGGAATACATTTGTGGTTTTTTAATCTATACTTAATATTATAATTCTGCAGAGTTTGTTAGTTTGTTTGTTTGTTTGTTTGAACGCGCTAATCTCAGGAACTACTGGTCCGATTTGAAAAATTCTTTCAGTGTTAGATAGCCCATTTATCGAGGAAGGCTATAGGCTATATTTTATCTCGCTAAGACTAATAGAAACGAAGAAATAGAGGAAAATGTGGAAAAAACGGGGGGGCTTGAAAGGGCTTATTTGAACGCGCTAATCTCAGAAACTACTGGTCCGATTTAAAAAAATCTTTTAGTGTTAGATAGCCCATTTGTTGAGAAAGGTTATAGGCTATATTTTATTACGCTAAGACTAATAAGAGCGAAGAATTAGAGGAAAGTGTGGAAGAGACGGGGGCAAATTATTTGAAAGGGCTTATTTGAACCCGCTAATCTCAGGAACTACTGGTCCGATTTGAAAAATTATTTCAGTGTTAGATAGCCTATTTATCAAGGAAGGCCATAGACTATATTTTATTATTCTACAACTAATAGGAGCGAAGAAATAGAGGGAAATTTGGAAAAAACGGGGGAAATTATATGAAATTGCTTATTGTCTTAAGATTCTTAAGAACTACTGGAGCAATTTTTATGTTATTTGGCAAACATGAAGAATAGACCACTTTTTTTTGCGGAAAAATGTACGGTCGCGTGAAATTCCTAAATTACGCAAGCGAAGCCGCGCGGAACATCTATATACTTATAATAAAATCGTAGGAAAGTCAATGCTGTACATTGAATATTTTTGTACAATAAATAATACTTGGGACGTGATCTACTATACTAACGCGGACGAAGTCGCGGGCAACAGCTAGTAAATAATATAATTATCAGCCTGTATCTATTACGGCATCGAGCCCGGGTTTTTCTGGTAGTTATGAACTCGGGTAACCCCCGTTAAATGGATAAAAAAAAACCGGCCAAGTGCGAGTCGGACTCGCACACCAAGGGTTCCGTAGCGTTATAGAGCGCAAATAGGAAAAAAATGTGTTTTTTGTATGGGAGCCTCCTTTATTATTTATTTTATTATAATTTTATTATTTAATATTAAAGTACACATACATAATTGAGGATTTTGTGAAAATTTCAAGTGTCTATAATCTATACTATGTTGCATTATGGGTTACGACTCAAAAAGACAAAAAAAAAAAAACGTTTGTTGTATGGGAGCCCGCCTTAAATATTAACTTTATTTTGTTTTTAGTATTTGTTATTACTCGTATAGCGGCACCAGAAATACATAATCTGTGAAAATTTCAGAAGTCTAGCTATAGCGGTTCTTGAGTTACAGCCTGGAGACAGACAGACGGACAGACATCGAAGTCTCAGTTAGGGTCCCGTTTTTAGCCTTTGGGTACGGAACCCTAAAAAACATTTAAAAATGGATAGAATATAATATTATATTATAGTACTTACATAGTACCAAACTCGGGTTTTTCGAGCATAGAGCTTTTCTTTTTTAGGTTCCGTACCCAAAGAGTAAAAACGGGACCCTATTACTAAGACTTCGATGTCTGTCCGTCTGTCTCCATTCTGTATCTCAAGAACCGCTATAGCTAGATTTCTGACATTTTCAGAAATTGTGTTGCCGAGCTAGATATAACAAGAAATACTGAAAACAAAATAAAATAAATATTTAAGAGGGGTCCCAATAATCCCATACAACAAACCTGATATTTGGCCTTTTTGTAGGCACTTAAAAACACAAAATCACACGTAAAAGGTTTGACATGGAGTGAGGGAGGGTCCTAAGTTTTGTGACATCAGATTTCAATAAATTGCATCGCGAAAAGAATATGTTAGTTTTAATTAAATTATTAGATGTAAAATTGCAAATTTAAGACGTCACAATAAGAGAGGTCTCACGAATGTGACCACCTAGACTCTAGAGTCTAGACTGTGACATGGAGGGGTCTGAAGAGTAAAGATCATGAAATTCGTGTAACGTACTTTACGCATGGTCCCAAAGTCTCTAAACTAAACTTCAGACGACTATTAACTTTGTCGAAAGATTTCCTTTTTTAAGAGTAGAACTTTAAGATTTCGATCAATGTGAGTGTGAGTCAGCGTTGCCAGACGTCCCGATTTTGGCGGGACGTCCCGATTTTTTCATCAAAATTAAATGTCCCGCGCGGGACAGGCTCAGTCCCGCGCGGGACAGGCTCAGTCCCGCTTTTCAATGAAATCCCGAACGTACGTGCAGCGCAGCGTGCTGAGAAGGAAAGGTGAGTAATGATTAAAATGAAGATAAGAGTGTGGAAGGTAGAAGGGTGGATTTTCTTTTGCTACTTTAGCTACCTATCTATATTCTATTGTCATGTAAACTTTATTTTAACGCAAGTAAAAAGGTAAAAATTTGAAAAACTTTTGATTTTATATCTTTTTAGGGTTCCGTAGCCAAATGGCAAAAACCAAAACCCTTATAGATTCGTCATGTTTTTACTATGTCCCGCTTTTGACTGAAGAATCCCGCTTTTTCACTCAAAAAGTTCCAAAGTCCCGACTTGGCACAAAAAAAATCTGGCAACGCTGGTGTGAGTGCACAGTCAACACAATTTAGCTAATGCACCGAGTTTTGCACACACAGGCAATACACAGGCAATACTATACTCTATAGTAACCACGGTGCAGGTGAGGTTAGGACAAAAAGGACTTAGAAGAAACTAGCTGTGCCCCGCGGTGTTACTCTCGGCTTATTATCTATATCTATACTAATATTATAAAGCGGAAGAGTTTGTTTGTTTGTTTGTTTGAACGCGCTAATCTCAGGAACTACTGGTCCTATTTGAAAAATTCTTTCAGTGTTAGATAACCCATTTATCGAGGAAGGCTATAGGCTATATTTTATCACGCTAAGACTAATAGAAGCGAAGAAATAGAGGAAAATGTGGAAAAATCTATACTTAATATTATAAAGCGGAAGAGTTTGTTTGTTTGAACGCGCTAATCTCAGGAACTACTGATCCGATTTGAAAAATTCTTTCAGTTTTACATAGCCCATTTATCGAGGAAGGCTATAAGCTATATTTTATCATGCTATAACTAATAGGAGCGAAGAAATAGAGGAAAATGTGGAAAAAACGGGGGGCTATTATTTGAAAGAGCTTATTTGAACGCGCTAATCTCAGGAACTATTGGTCCGATTTGAAAAATTCTTTCAGTGCTAGATAGTCCATTTATTGAGGAAGGTTATAGGCTATATTTTAACATGCCAATATTAATAGGAGCTAAGAAATAGAGAAAAGAGTGGAAAAAACGAGGAAAATTATTTGAAAGAGTTTATTTGAACGCGCTAATCTCAGGAACTACTGGTCCAATTTAAAAAATTCTTTCAGTGTTAGCTTATTTATCGAGAAAGGCTATAGGCTTTATTTTATCACGCTAAGACTAATAAAAGCGAAGAAATAGAGGAAAATGTGGAAAAAACGGGGAAAAATTATTTGAAAGGGCTTATTTGAACGTACTGTAGCAATTTTTATGTTATTTGGCAAACATGAAGAATAGACCACGTGACCACATAGGCTATTTTTTGCGGAAAAATGTACGGTTGCGTAAAATTCCTAAATTACGCGGGTGAAGCCGCGCGGAACATCTAAATATTATAACGAAGGTTAATTCTGTATACTTATTGAATATTTTTGTACAATAATACTTGGGGCGTGGTCTACTATGCTAACGCGGACGAAGTCGCGGGCAACAGCTAGTGTAAAATAAATTGTGATATTTTCCCGCGGTAAAAAGTAGCCTATGTGTTTATCCCTACTTACTCCATACCAAAGGGGTATGAAGATTTTGGCCGACCTACTGTCCGCTATTGTGTTTTTTTCGCGCTCACAAATATTTTTTTCAAAAATGGATAGCTAACATCAATAATTCAATACAAACAAAAATAATCTCGGACAAAACCACGTAAAGCGTCACCTTTCGAAGACCTGCCACTTGCCAAAATTTTACCGTTTTCATTAGTCGATAGGGCCCGCAGTGCTGGGGAGAACCTCTGTATTCGTCGCCAGTTACAGACGTTCTTGCCATGAAACAACAATTGATCAGGCATCAGGCGTAAGCGGCTGAACGTAATTTCGACCACGTAAATTACGCCGGCGTAATTCAGCCTAGTGTGTTTAGACCCTTAGGCATCATTGTATTCGGTTCATTTGGATAAAATTCAACCTTAAAAAAGTATGTAACCATACTATAACTATGGGGTGGAAGACATCTTGAGAAATCTTTCGAGCGGTGGGAGCCGCCGAATATTATACAACATAACATCTACTTTGACAAGATTGCCGCCACCTAGGTGTTTGAAACTTTGGATTTATATGTATATTTTGTTAAACCTCAAACTTACAGAAAAATTAGTTCCATACTGTTACAAATCGTTGGAATTACGAATGAAATCTTAGGATTTTGAAAAAATATTGTTCGCATTCACGACCTCCCACATGGTGGTATGGCATTATCAGACTTCTATCTATGATCATACTGGGAACTGTTAAAAAAAGTTTCACGGTGGTACAATTATTTGTACCACCCTGAAACTTTTTTATAAAAAAATCTCCTTTGCAGTAGTATGGCGGCCATTGGGAACTGTCGGAAACGTGGCAACTCGCGTCCCGCAAACTGTATATCGACCGATGAATTTCATTGGTCGATATCACGGTCGGTATAAAGCATGCGGGCAATCCCCGCAGGCGGCGTAACGAACACGTATCGACTTATAACTTTCATTGGTCGTTATCTCGGCTGCGGGGAGTGGGGACTACCCGCATGCTGTATAACGATTAACGAACGAGTTAACGACCAATGAAAATGAGCCATAAGATATTGCAACTTTGGCAGCTCAAATCTTCGAAATGTGACACTTTACGCGGTTTTTTCCAAGATTATTTTTTTGTTTGTATTGATGTTAGCTATCCATTTAGGAAAAAAAATATTCGTGAACGCGGAAAACCCCAATTGGCGGACGGTAGGTCGGCCAGGCTCTATATAAAAATCTTCATACCCCTTTTATTAATATCGCTCCAGCCGAGAGACATAAAGAAGTAACAAAATTATTTTGTTGTTGTATAGGGTATACCTAATCTGAATGGTACCATGTGTTCACACAAGTGGTGATCTGATGCGGGGGCTGCCCCTACCTGGGCACGCCCTTTTTCGACAAAGGTTTTTCAGGGACCTATCAGACCACGGAGGTAAAACATAGTTTTTACTCTATGTATCAGACAGAGAGCGGTCACGCGTTCTAGCGTTCTGCGTTGGCACTTGGCATTCTGCGTTCGAGCGGTCACATGAGGAATTCTGACGCGGTCGGAACGCAGGAGGCGTGTGAGTAATGAGTATCTTTATAATATAATAACGTAATAAAAACAGAGAACGCAAAACTGACCGCTTGAACGCTTTACCGCGTGACCGCTCTCTGTCTTATAGTTAAAGGTCCTCATTTAGGCATTTAATAATACTTATCGTCTTCCTTATTGTATGATTTTAGTTCTGCTAGCGCAATTTGAAGTTGACATCTTTTGGCATGGAAGCTAGCAATGCTTTAATTTGGCTTTGATGTAAATTGTAAGGCTTCAGTCTTGAAATCAGCGTGCTCGTGTCGCCACCGCTCCCGCCCCGCTGTCCGCTGATTTCGAGACCGAAGCCTAAAACTTTAATTGCTTTGTGGTTTGTCTCGAAATGGATGTTGTGGTTTTAAATAGTCAGGTATTTTGGTATTATATTGTTACTGTCACATACATGGTCATAAATGTCAATATTAATATTTAATTTTTTGTTGTAGTTCTATGATATTTTTTATCCCTATTATTACGTAAGTACGGTATTGGTTTTGTTTTTGAGTGTAAATATTTCGTGTGTAAAAGAACAGGATTTGTGAAAACTCAGGGGCGTAGCTACCGCCGTATGTGCCGTATCATTTGTACGGGATCCCGGCCCCAACGTGTGTAAGAAATAAAAACTTTGCATTTCTTAAAAGTAAAATGGCAACCTTACCTTAGGGCATCGGACACCTTTTATATGGGGCCCCGCCAGCCTACGTACGCTTCTGTGAACACTAGATAGTTATTAATTGTTGTTTTGTGACAGATGGACAGACACACCAACATGCTTAGTAACTACAAAACATTAATTTTTGGTATTTAAAATAAGTTCTGTTATAAACAAAAAAGTGGTCACCCTACTGAGTGAGTAATGCACTATAAGCTATCTCACATCCATTTAAGTATGACGAAGCTATAAAGTTTAGAACAGAGCTAAAGCTTGGAGCCATGGAATTATTATGTACTGCTGTACGTAGTACATAATATTAATTCCATGCTTGGAGATTTTAGTTTATGAAACAATACGGTAATTGGTACTCCTTTATTTAGTAGTGAGTTAAAGCTTTCAGTAACTTTATTTTAATTTAAAAAATTTCATAAAATGAAAGAACTAAAATCACTACCGTGATTCTATTTCTGTTTTAAATAAGTAAGTACATTTGACATTAGGATATATTTTGAGATTTCCAATCAGGATTTCAGGGTTATGTCAAATCCCATAAAGTTAATATACTAGCGGAATAGAGAAACAAAGGCTTGAGCAAGAGACACGTCACTATCAGTAACACCGCGTGGTAAAAAGAGACGTGTAATACATGACAGCAGCACTCTTTTTTGACGTCCAGTCAGCACGCGCCGCACGTTGACAATTTAATCTCATAGAAATCATGTTCACGGAGCTAATGCTTGTGTAAGTGTATACGTACACGTATTTTTACACACAAACGAAACCAATTTCGGTTTCGTTTGGCAGCTCGAGATTGTTGCTCTATTCCGCTAGCTATATTAACTTTATGGTCAAATCCCATAAATTGACATAAAACTTCGCAGCGAAGCATTCAGGTGGATCATGGAATAAAACAATTTTGACAATTTCTGTAATTTATTTATACAGAACATATAGTGCTATGTACACATTTTCATACAAAACTCTAAGTCGGTTATATTTCCACACACATAAAATAAAAGGTAACAAATAAACGATATACATCTAAATGATTGTACATAAAGGCACACAAAAGTTAAGTACCTAGTAAGTCTAAGTCGGTTATGAGTCGTGGCAGTCTTATAAGCCAAAGTAGACTGTCTCTTTCTTTTATATTGATAAATGTATTGTTATCTCGGTTTCACTACTGACAGACGACAAAAAAAAGTTTTTTAAATATTAATTGTGATATTTTTATCGCATGGATACATATATTAAGTAGATGTAGGATCATTCCTTCCATTTTTGCCGAGCGATCTTAAGATTTTGCGCGGCCTATTAGTATTTTTGTAACTTATAAAACTGCCACTGGACTCGCATAAAAACAATTCAAAATTGTTTCACCGGCGGGCCGCAATTTGTTTGACACAATACTCAAAATTCGTCGTCTATACACTCTATATACATTATACATAGGAACAAATATGTATGATGATAGATGATAAAATGATTATGGACGTTAAATCGCTTTAACATAAAGTCCAAATTACATCAACATCTGTTGATGCTAATCGCTGATATCATGGCTTCTCTTTCACATACCTATATGAAAAAAGAGAGAGAACATAATATAGGTAAATATAAGCGACTAACTTTAACAAACGTAGATGAAATTGGCACTAAAACTCTCTTTATTGTAGTCTTGTAACACTTGGCTAACAAAAATACTCCTTATATCAGCTGCAGACTGCAAATAAATAAATATTTACTATCTTTAAAAAAAAATGGCTGAATCATTATTATTTTTGAAATGAAGGCACAAAAATGATCAATAATTATTCTTGTGCTGCTTTAACTGAAGTATCAGAATTGTATCAGATCGAAGTATCAGAATTGGGACCAAATAAGTAGTTTATATACTTAACGAATGTGTTTTTAAACAAATGCAAAAAATATGTTTCAGTTAGTCAAGTATTAACAGATTTTATAATATGATATAAAATAAGTAGTAACACTCATAATATGATTCTTATGTTACAATGTCATTCCTATAACGCTTTGCAAAATATGATAACATACATTATATTAAGTATATGATAATGCACTAAATATTTGCACCTGTTTCATGATTTTAAAATTTCTAATAAACACAATTTTAAATAAAACATGTTAAAATAATACAAACCCTAAAATTAGGCGACGTTTTTCATTTTAACTTTTTATCAGACTAGCCTGCTTTTACCATTGCTAAACTCGATTTCATGCTTAAGTTTTGACAATCAGAATTTTAGTTTTTCTGTAACCTGAACAGGTTTCATAGAACCTTCTAACTGTCGCACTCAGAGTGGAACACTAATTACTTAAATGTAATTAAAAAAAATTGACATAAGCCCCATACATTATCTGTCAAACTTTTCATTAAATTGAAGGTTAATCATAATTAAATGTCTCTGAGCACGGCAGTCAGACAATATATATATATATATTATATATATATATATATATATATATATATATATATATATATATATATATATATATATATATATATATATATATATATATATATATATATATATATATATATATATGTATATATATATATACATATATATATATATATGTATATATATATATACATATATATATATATATATATTATATATATATATATATATATTGGAATCTCGGAATCGGCTCCAACGATTTTCATGAAATTTAGTATATAGGGGGTTTCGGGGGCGATAAATCGATCTAGCTAGGAATCATTTTCAGAAAATGTCTTTTTATTCGTATTTTATCGATAATCGATAAACTGAAAAATATGACTCTTCCTGACATCTATTGGCGAATAATAATACTATTTTGTTGGCAACTAATTGTTTTAACGACCAGTAGATGGCGTTATTCAGTAGCACGAAGTCATGGTGTTTGCTATACCGAGCTAAGCTCGGTCATCCAGGTACTGAAGATTTTGGCAATACATTATCTGTCAAACTCTTCACTAAATTCAAGTTAAAGGGGCCGGGTGCCATTGAAATTCTCATACATACGTAATACCAAAATCATTTTCTCATACGAAAATATTTAACACGTTTGAGTTATTTTTCAGCTTAAAATAGTAATTACCCTAGGTTCCTGATTAAAAAATTACTACTAAATATTTCACAAAAAAATATAGTAAAATACAAAAAAAAATATATAAATAAACTAGCTGTTGCCCGCGACTTCGTCCGCGTGGACTTTAGTTTATAGCTGTTGTTCTCGTACATCGTTTAGCGCCAATCAGAAAAGTATATTGTGTGGGAACCGCACATTTTTCCGGGACAAAGACATTCCTTGTCCCTGATTCAAATTAGTATCTCCAATCTCATCAAAATAAATAAAAATTTTATTGTGCGGGAACTGTACATTTTCCGGGACAAACTTAGTATTCCTTGTCCTTTCCCGAGACTTAAGGTATCTCTATACCAAATTCCATCAAAATAGATTGAATAGTTTACGTGCAAATTTTATTTTCTTTTTCGGGACTCAAAGTCTTCTCTTCATCTTTATACCAAATTTCAGCAAAATGGGTCCAGCCGTTTACGCGTGATATCGTGACCACGCGAAAATTAGATATTCACAGACAAATTAGTGCACAAAAAATAGCCTATGATCCTTCACGTGGTCTACTTCTTATCTGTGCCAAATAATAGAAACAATTCTCCAGTAGTTCGTGAGATAAGCCCTTTCAAATAATTTCCCCCGTTTTTTTTACATTTCCTATATTTCTTCGCTCCTGTTAGTCTTAGCGTGATAAAATATAGCCTATAACCTTCCTCGATAAATGGGCTATCTAACACTGAAAGATTTTTTCAAATCGGACCAGTAGTTCCTGATTAGCGCGTTCAAATAAGCCCTTTCAAATAATTTTCCCCGTTTTTTCCACACTTTCCTCTATTTCTTCGCTCTTATTAAACTTAGCGTGATAAAATATAGCTTATAGCCTTTCTCGATAAATAAGCTATCTAACACTGAAATATTTTTTAAAATCGGACCAGTAGTTCCTGAGATTAGCGCGTTCAAATAAGCGCTTTCAAATAATTTCCCCCGTTTTTTTCACACTTTCCTCTATTTCTTCGCTCCTATTAGACTTAGCGTGATAAAATATAGCTTATAGCCTTTCTCGATAAATGAGCTATCTAATATTGAAAGAATTTTTCAAATCGGACCAGTAGTTCCTGAGATTAGCGCGTTCAAACAAACAAACAAACTAACTAACAAACTCTTCCGCTTTATAATATTAGTATAGATGGTAAATTTACTACAAAATATTTAAATACCAAATTTTTTTTAAAGGCTAAATATTTTGTAGTATTTTTTTACGCAGGAACCTAGGTAGTTACTATCAACCGTTATTTGGTTAATATACACACTCTTTAATAATAGAAGTCACAGTTAATTTCAATAATAACTTTGAAACATGTATTTTTACGTTTAGCACAAAAGTAGCACTGTCCTACAGTGTTCACGACTTAAGTACATATTATTAACCATAATTACATTTACTTAACTTCAAATTTATATATTCAGGGCCAATATAAAAATAGATATGTACCGAACATGTTCTTCGAAAAGTCTAAGCTGTTAAAAGATTGTCTCATGGTTGTATGTTTTATACAATGTCTAATAAATGATTCCTAAGCGACGTTCAGAGGCCCAATTCTCAACACTCGAACTTCTCGTACGCACGATGTGTACGCGAAGTGCGAACTTACAATAAAATAAATATCGCAAAAATTGGGCCTTTGCTGTGCTAACGTCGTTAATATTGCGTGACTGCTGAGACATGTTCAATACTCGAGGACGTGATATTTGGCTATTATATTATGTGAAGAAAAAATAGTTAAAAAAAATAATATCAATTAATCACTGAGTAGCTTAAAGTTAAATAATTATTTACCCAACGCATGGACACCACGCGAGTGAAGGGTAGCGGAGCAGTGTTTCTTTGGTGGCGCACGGCGCCGCGCCGGCCGCATAGTATGCCTACTTGCCTAGCCGCGTAATTTACTTAGAGTGGGTTGCAACTTGCACCAACTTACTTTAACTATAAAAAAATGCCAAATGAACTGTCAAATCTCTAGTAAAAGTCAATAATGGACGCCATATTTGACTTTAACCTTAACCTATAACGCCTCTGGTGCAACCCACCCCTAGTGTCCATGATTCATTTATTTAATGGGAAATTCGGACAAAAATTAAGTACCTAATTTTATTACATAATTGTAATGAGAATCGAGTACAGAGTACTCTCCTTAAGTATTGAACATGTCTCATCACTCACCAGTCACCAGTCATGTTGTATAATGTATAATAATCATTATGATCATTTATCGGTCCGATTGTTTGTACAACTATTATTTGACTTCAATTATTTCACAATAATTAAAAGTCTAGTTAATTTTAAGTAATCACGCAGGACTTTTAAATATTGTTAATGACAAATTATAAAAAATAGTCATCTATTTATGTCAATGATAGCTGACGATTAAGTCATTACAATGTAGGTAATGAGGGATTTTTGGACTTTGGTGCTATGTAGCCGTAGGGTCTATCGTGTCAATTGTCGCGTCAAACAGCTGTCATGTGTCACGAAATAGCTTCCTGTCTGACACGACATTTGACACAAAAGACCCTACCCTCCCTCTGGTGGCAAAATGCAAACGATATATCGACAACCCCCATTAACTATATCCGATATATCGGTCCGATATCGTCCCGACTAAGTGTCGCAGACCGACGCGAGCGCGGCGCGACCGGCGTACTCTCGCCCCGAGCGCGGGCGAGCGGCGTGGCGGTCGTCGGAGCTGAAGGACGACACCGACAACGACTCCATGTAGTCCGACGTGTCGGACGCCGAGCTGCTCTGTCGGACCGACTCGCAGTCGCCTGGAATAAAGAAGATTTTGTTACAACTTGCCAGGGAATATCAAAGATTGATTTACAATTTGACTGATTGCAGTGTATGATAAACAGTTGACGGACCTATGTCATTTGGTCGGATTATGTCAAATCAATGTAAGTCGGTACCTGTCAGCTGTGTTTGACCAAACTCGAACTACGTAAGTCTACCATCTGCCTATGAATCAACTTCTTCGATGGTACATGACCTTATTAAAGGATGTTTAAATTTCCATTTACTGGATAAATCTTTTACACATTTTAACATAATACAAATTAAGTATTACTTGGCAAACTTATTATGTACTTTGACTGGATAAACGTATTCATTTTACATAATTACCATCCTAATTAGTACACAGAGTTCCAGCTAAGTTGGGAACTCGAGACTTGCTACATAATACGCGCTAATTAATAAGGATTTAGAGTTTATTCGCGTTAAGGTGACGCCGCGTTAAAGTAAAAAACCGTGTTGGATATGTTTTAGATTGCTTGTTTTCTCGAGACAAAACAAGACGAGAGAAAACAAGCAATGGAACAGCACAAAATGGAAAGGGCGTAGCGAGAAAATGGTTTTTGTCGCGTAATTCAAAAACCATAAATACATTTCATATAAGCTATGTGCAAATGTAAAGAAATTTGGAAGATTAAATCACCCACCTCTGTCAGTTTGCAAAATAGGAATCCCCTTTTTTTACAGAGGTCTTTTTGATTGATTATTCTGTATAATAAAAGTTGACCAATCGTTTTATGCTATGGGTAATTCAAAGACAAAGACATGATGAATACTGACAATGAACTTTAATTTCATTAGCTTTAGTAATTGCTGAGAAAAATCGACATCGCTACAGCCAAATTATCGAGGCGTCGCCTTAAGTTTGAAGTAAATCACCTGCTATGGCGAATTATAACTAAACCGTCCTAGACCGGATAAATGGCGTACTTTTTAGAGTACCGTACCCAAAGGGTAAAAAGGGACCCTATTACTAAAACTTCGTTGTCTGTCCGTCTGTCTGTCTGTACGTCGCCAGGCTGCATCTCAAGAACCGCTATAGACTTCTGAAATTTTTACAGATTGTGTGTATCTATTGCCGCTATAACAACAAATAAGTACTAAAAACAAAATAATATTAAGATTTAAGGGGGGCTCCCATACAACAAACGTAATTTTTTTGCTATTTTTTGCTCGATATCAATAATGGCAATAGCTAGGAACTTTAAATATTCACAAAATACTCAATTGTATTTATACTTTAATAACTATTTAATAATTAATAATAAAATTTAAATAAAATAAATAATTGAGGGGGGCGCCCGTACAAAAAAAATCATTTGGTTACCTATTTTTGCTTTATAATGGTACGGAACCTCCGTGCGCCAGTCCAACTCGCACTTGGCCGATTTTTAGTAGTATTTGCTTACCAAGAAATGAGTTTCTATCGGGTACGTTGCGACGGATTGCGAAAAGACCACGGCGCCTTTATTTTGGAGATATTAATAGTCTCCAATTCAATTTTTGTTCGTTACATTGACCAAAATTATTTTAACTCATAGTGTTCATGTTTAATATTATATTGATATACGTTGACGCCGATACACAATCCCCCTTAGATACTAATAAACGTTGTATAAGATTTCAATAGTTGTACAGTGTTTTGTTCCTGTCACACAAGTGACATTTTTAATTGGATTGAAGAAGACAAAACACTGTATAACTATTCAAAGCTTATACAGCGTTTATTAGTAAGTGGGTATGTAAACAATTTTTGCGGTTTATTTTTTACTGGGATTTCGCAAATATATACAGCAACCACTAACGGCCGTTCCCAATATTTGATCTATCTCTGGTTTTGCCCTACTAGAGATAGGAATAGCTCACAATTGACATAAAATATATGTCTCCAATGTCTAATGTGAGCTATTCCTATCTCTAGTAGGGCAAAACCAGAGATAGATCAAATATTGGGAACGGCCGTAAAAGTAAAATATGTTACTCAAATCGATAAGAACATAACAAACTTACCATTAGTCTTTTTTCTTCTCGTCAAAGTGTCGACGTCGCAGGAGTTAGATTTGGTCATCGTCGCGACCTCTTCAAACTGGAATGTCAGGTTCTTCATCGGATCCGATGAGTTGGACTTCACGAATGGTCCATGAACTGGTGTGAGAGAGTTCCTCATAGTCTTGTTTTTTAGATGCTTCTTGTAGGACTTGGCATTCGTCACTGGCATTTCAAATTCATTGAAGTCTCCCTTATGATGTTTCAACGATCCAGTAGATACCCCGGAGTCGTTGGAACTGGACGAATCTCTGTTTTTGTCGGATTTGCTGGGCACACTTGATGACCTTCGGATTTTAACCACGTCTTTAAACCGCGCCACCAGAATGTTCTCAGTCTTCGGTTCGGGAACCTTGAAGGTATCTTTACCTGTCGGGATGCCCTCGTTTATGCACTCTGTTTTGGATGTCCGCCTTATGACAGTTGGCGTCATGCATACGCGAGGGTTATAGTTGAAGTCATCGTCGTGTCTTTTAGTGAAGTCTGCTGAGCTAGATCTTCTTGTGCTCATGGTATTGTCTGTGTCCGAGTGCGTTGGGTCTGAGACGTGGCTGATTCTGCTGATGTTGTCGGAGTAGTTCTTACTGGTGCTCGAGTAGCTGTTCTCAAGCGGCTCCATGGGCATATAGTTGAGATGGTCGGTGCAGCAGTCCGTTTGATGGACGGTAGTAGCTGTGGACATGTCATCGTGTTCGGGTATATCCTCTAACGCGTCCAGTTCTTCTTGGCTGAATCCGGCGCTTCGAAGGATTCTCAGGGAGCTTTCAAATTCTTCTAGCGTAGCTCTGTCGATGTTGGCATAGTTGCTGAGGTCTAAGGTTTTGGCTGGGGTGACGTTGACGTAGTTGGAGTTGCTATCGCTAGTATCACAATTGTTGTTTTGCGTCTGGTTGTCGTCTGGCGCGGGTTCGGCGCAGCCGCAGGGTCTACCGATGAGGCATTTTAGTTTCTTTGGTGTGTCGTACAGGCTAGCTGCGGAGGCATCTCCAGGATGCTCCTGAAAGTAAATATTTGATACATAAGTGGCATGTTTATACCTAGAAGGTTTAGAAAAACTTAATAGATATTTAAGGTATTCTATTAGCGTCTGGACAAGGTATCAAGGTATTTAGAAAATACAGGATCCAAATTGTATAACCCCATTTTGAATGCAGGACATGTGTAGCTTACCTGTATTAAAGGCATTGGCATCTTTGGCACGTCATAATTCTCGTAGGGCCCGTTGAACTTCTTGCGACAGCAACACGGCTTGGGCTGCTGCCAGCACTGGCAAGTGTTCCCGGTCTTCACTGGCACGGTCGGCGTGCAGCAAGCTACTGGACTGGAACGTTTGGAGTCGAAGCTCTTGTCCAGCATGCAGCCTCTTGGTACAGAGTACTCTGAGGCACTGCCACTGGATCGCGAGTATATGGACGCTCGGTCGGAGTCTGACCGCTTTTCGAGGATGTTCTCCATCGTCCAGACCGGTGACATGAGCGAGCCTGGCGTGTTCATTGTTGATGACCTGAAATGTTTAAGAAAAAATTTAATATTTTTAATCTTTGAAATATTATCTTTCTGGGATAACTCATCGAATTTGGTCACGTCATATTCAAATTAACAAAGGCTTATACAATTTACTTTCCATTCTATCCAGCTTATCGGAAATAAGAATAATAATAATTTCATTCTTAATTCTTACTGTTTGAGATAACATTAATTACTTAAATAAACATTAATATATAAAACTTCACTCTACATTTTAAGAGTTTTGCGCCATTGGGTAGAGTACCTTTAGTGAGCACTGAGCAACACTAGGTGAAGCATTCCACTTCTCATTCTAGGACCTATTCACATACCTCGTCAAATGGCTGATCTTGCCGATGCAGCTGGAGCACCTTGGCAGGGAGGTAGGTCGTCGTCTATCCTCGCTGTCGATGCTGCTGTCCAGGTCGGACAGGCAGTGCATGGTCTGGCTGTTGGGCGCCCACGGGGATGAGGAACGGAGGGACTGGTTGAAGTCTTCCATACAGGAACTGGTGTCCGAAAACCGCTTTTCTAGGACTGAAAGAGATTAAGTACAGTTAGCGATTGAGTATGCAGCCAAAGGTTTGGCAATAAGCTGAAAGTTGCTGGGGATCAATTCTCGTACTTCAAATCTTAAATCGTTTTTTGCACTGTTCAGCTGACGGCCGTTTCCTTTTCCTATTGGATACTGAAATAATCTATGTCTCCACTCCAAGGGAACATCTGTGGTTTGTTTTTTCAGCAGTTGCAACTTTTGCAATTGCTATGAACGGATCATAGAATATCCGCAACTTACAACCAGTCTTACCTGACCCGCTCCTCGACGCAATGCTCAGGCGCGACTGTGCCTCATGTGAATGGAGGGTGAGCAGGTCGGTGAGTTCCCTCCCCCCGTCGGCCGCAAACACGAACAGCCCCGCCCCCCGCCCGCACCGGGATCCCCCCTCCACACAGAACCGGGAGTCCACCACGCCGAATTTCCTGGAAAGAAAGGGGTTTTGTGATAAACATGATGATGGCAGGTGTAATGTAGGAAGATACATAAGTTTTTAAAGGTTATGGAACCACGCCGAATTTCTTGGATAGAGAGGGGTTTTGTGAGAAACTTGATAATGGTGGGCAAAAAGGGAAATACATAAGTTTTTAAAGGTTACAGTGTGCGAGAGTGTGGACTTACGGGTGGGACAAAGAGTACCCACACGTAGCCACAAATTATTATCGCTATCCAAGAAATTTGTTCGTAGGTAGATGGTGAATCTACGTCATTTGATCAGGTTTTACCAACTCCAGTCGATAGATTACTACTAACTACTTAGTACTAACATATTACTGTCATTGACTTTAAACCAGACTAAGTAACAGGTCCGCCATCTTAGATCTATCGATGAATCTCTGATGGTACTTTATAACGAATGATGTTGCGGGCAAGATCATAATATTATTTTCAACATACATTTCTCGCATCAAAGCGTTATGAAAGGGAACAAATAAAAATTATAAACGACGCAAAAATTTTGAAAAATATTTTATATCAGTGTTTGAGCCGTTAAAAAAATACTCTTATCGAAACACACCAATGTTGGCAGCGCATAAAATCAATCAATTAAAGCACGCGGGCTGATTTATAACAACACAATCCCATCAGACAATTATAGCTACCGGGTATGACGGGTTTATACACCGTGTGAAACTGCCTTTATGAAATGCTGAAAATATCGATAAAGTTACATTTTTTTCCTACTAGATGACCAGCGGGGCTAAAATGGTCACATTTAGCAATATCTCTCAATCAATTCAGCAAATGAATTGTCAAAATTGTCAAACTGACAAATGTCAAATTAGTACGAATTACTTGACATGAATTGCAAGCAGACTATGCAAGTCTTTGAGATTTAAAAAAAAATGAATCATATTATGATTCATAATATGATTCTCCAAAGCGACCATTTAAGCCCCGCCGGTGAACTTCGTATCACTTCCCTGCTATTATCAACCTTTCCTGGAGTTCCAGTATGGGTATAGATTTTAACACCCCACTAATAAAATATTCACAGAGCAAATAACTTTACAAGTTTTGCTTGTCCTTGTCTGGCACATTGGAAAAGTCACAATATAACAGAGAAAGACACAGAATTTGTGCGTAATTATTGAAGAGGTAGATAAGTATTTTATGCAATCCACTGGGGTTCAGAATCAGCTTTCAAACAAAAAATAATCGGCCAAGTGCGAGTCGGACTCGCGTACGAAAGGTTCCGTACCGTTATAGAGCAAAAATAGGCCAAAATTGTATTTTTGTATGGGAGCCCCACTTAAATTTTTATTTTATTTTAATATTAAGTATAATTAAATATTAAAGTAAACATTAATATGTTTACTTTAATATTTAATTGTTATAATTAACAAAGGACTTTGTAAATAAATTCAAGTGCCTACCTTCAAGTGCCATTATTGATATTAAGACAAAAAAAATCGCATTTGTTGATATCATTTTATTTTATTTTTAGTATTTGTTGTTATAGCGCCAACAGATATACACAATCTGTGAAAATTTCAGAAGTCTAGCTATAGCGGTTCTTGAGATACAGCCTGGAGACACGCAGACAGACGGACAGACGGACAGACATCGAAGTCTCAGTAAACCAAAAACTAGACAAATACACACACAGACAGACAGACACACAAACTTATAACACCCCTCTTTTTTGTCGGGGGTTAAAAATGTACAGTTTATTTTTTTATCGAAAATGACGGCAGATCTTAAATGCTTGCCTAGTGCCGAAGTTGGGAGCTAGTTGCGAGCGCGACCGTATTTAAATTGATTTTCTTACTTTGCACTTGGTAGTTGTTTAAATCGCACGAATTGTACGAATGTAGAGTTGCCGTGTTCACGTTAAATGTAGCCTATGTGAGGTTAAATATAGCGTATGTGTGGTGTGCGGTTTAATCTACCTCGCGTTCCGTCAGACAGTTATGAGAAGTTGCGGCTTACATTTTGCCTGTGGCTTTATTTGAGCTGGTTTTATAATTAAAACCTAAGAATATTGTTATTATATTTTTTAAGCTAGTTAGGTGTCGAAGAAAATATTTTCACAACACAACAACAACTTTGTATGTTCAACGATAACTCAGCCGTTTGTTAACGTAATTTATAACGTACGTGATTTTTAACGTAAAACTTCCTAATTACCTCCCTAATAAAATTAAAACTCAATCAAATCTTAAACTCGGATCAAATTAAGCAGCACTTAAAACGAAAGCGTGTTTAATTATTCATTAATTTAGTCCTACGGGTGTTGTCATTAGTGTAACGGAATTAATTAAAGTTATTGAATAAACATTGTAGTTGATGGGTTTGAGTAATAGCTCCCTGAGGCCCACTTAGAGCCAATTTCACCAACCTATGTTTGTTAAATCCTAACGAGGCATTACTTAACGGAGCTTAGAAAATTAAACAGACTGTTAAAATACTTGTGTCCCACAGTAAAAATTTAACAGCGGATTAGTAAATGCAATGTTAAGTGAACAACGAGTGAACAACTATCAATTCGTTCATTCTTGTTATAAGGCGAAGAAATTGCAATGTACAAGATTAATACGACAAGTTTGCTGCAATGTGTCACTTTCTTCCATAGTAGTATAATAGTAGATAATGCGACCAAATTAAAATATCACTGATCGCATACATTTGTTACGCTATTATAGTTCTTCTTAATTTACCAGGTTAATAATTATTATCTGTCAAAGCTGAAAACATGAATCATAATACAAACTTTTATTTACATATTTCGGTTTGGTAATTTTGATACAAGTTAGTATATTTGCAATGTCAAGGAAAATCTGAAGGCTGAATTTTTGGCAAAGTGAAAATAAATAATTATTCATAACTATGAAAATAATTAATAATAAGGACGTAGCGGAAACATGGCGGAAAGACACAAAAGTCAAAACAGATTCTTTTATTGATATTGCATATTATTGTCTTTGAAAGTTGTTATTTTGACTCATATAACAGCCTGTTAAATATTTAACGGACCTCCATAGCAGGAATTAAATTTAACACCGTGTTAGGTGATTTAACATGACATTAGGGCATGGTGGAACGCTCGATAGCTCTAACAGGCCATTAACTGATTTAACAAGCCATTATTTATTTAACATTGCTTGATGAAACTGGGTCTAAATCTGGTTAAGTTAATTGTTGATTAAATATAATGTTATCTCGTATAATATAATATGAAAGAGAGAATATTTTGAGAAAGGATTAGATCTTACAAAAACTGGTGACTGGTGACTGTGCCTCATCCTTATGAAAAAATTGACGAAAATAATATTATTGTACAGTGTACTAGAATCAAGATGACTGATGATGAAAATCCGCTTATCACGCGCGAACCGTACATTTTTTCGGGATAAAATGTAGGTAAGTAAGACTCAAAGTATGTCAGCACTTAATTTCACCAAAATCGGTCAAATATCAAGATTCAAGACTTATTAATTAATACTTAATGTTACTAATACCACTATACTTTTAATTAAGTCTAAAGTCATTATAATCCGGGGCTAATCAGTGAACTAACCCTTAGCCCCGGCGTAATCCGGGGCGAGGGCGGCCCCGGAAGTTGGGCTAAGAACTCACATTTCATTTTTATCTCCTTTACGCCAATTAAGGGTTCGGGCCCTTAAAACTTTGATGAAAACGTTTAGGCTGCTCATCATCAGCTCTAATGATGCCCGCAACTCTTTTGTGCCAAAATTAAATTAACGCGTGGGAACCGTTCATTTTGCCGGGATAAAAAGTATCCTTAGATGCCCTTTCGAAGTATCTTACATATTATCTTACTATCGAATGGGCTGGCTCGACCGGAGGAATACCACGTTCTCACAGAAAACCGGCGTGAAACAGTGCTTGCGCTGTGTTTCGCCGAGTGAGTGATTTTACCGGAGGCCCAATTCCCTACCCTATTCCCTTCCCTACCCTCCCCTATTCCCTTCCCTTCCTTACCCTCCCCTATTACCCTATTCGCTCTTAAAAGGCCGGCAACGCACTTGCAGCTCTTCTGATGCTGCGAGTGTCCATGGGCAACGGAAGTTGCTTTCCATCAGGTGACCCGATTGCTCGTTTGCCCCCTTATTTCATAAAAAAAAACTTTCAACGGAATCGGTTCAGCGATTTGGGCGAGAAGAGGTAACAGACAGTGAAGAGGTTTCTTACGCCGGTTCTTCTCGCCGGGTTAGTTCCCGAACCGGTGGGAGGCATCTTAGTTTTTTCGTTCTTTCTACGATGTTCAAAAAGAGTATTTATGATACCTATTTTGAATAAAAATATATTTTATTTTATTTAAATAACAGATAAAAGGGTATCACAGAAATACGATGGAGTTTTTATGATCGACAATACTTTTGCAACTCCTCTGAAGTTTGCTTTAAATGATAAAGCTGAAACATTATAACTCATCATCGGCTCTAATGACGACGAAATGCGCCAAACCTCGATTATCGCGCGGGAACCGTACATTTTCCGCAAAAAGTATCCTATGTCCTTTCCCGGGACTGAAAGTATCTCCAAACAACAAAATCGGTTCAGCAGCGAAGAGGTAACAGCGGGGCTAAAATGGTCACATTTAGCAATTCCTCTCAATCAATTCAGCAAATGAATTGTCAGAACTGTCAAACTGACGAATGTCAAATTAGTACGAATTACTTTACATGAATTGCAAGCAGAGTGACCATTTTGCGATTTAAAAAAACTGAGCCTCAGAGTTTTATAAAGTAAGGAGTGTTTTATAAAGTAAGTAATTTATATTAGTTATTCGTATATTGTACAGCATGCAATATGCATCAAAGTCCTGAAGCACCTTCACTGTGATGCAAATCATGCAAACACTTCAGCACAGTCTGTGGACGGGCCGATCGCATGCACACAGCCAGAGTATACTCCTATCGGCACTTGATATGCACCAAAACCGCATGGTTTTCGGTCAAGTAACGCTTTGTCTTTAAACTAGGCTATTTCGTATTATACAGCAGAAGACTATGTATGTGTCGCAGCCAACTGGTTTAAACTTTGCTATTAAGAGCCTGCTGTCAGAAATATCAAAGCACGCTAGCCCCGCCTACACACCCCGCTATCCTCCAATTCCATGAATCGTGCCACCGAGCATTGTGCTTTGCGCTGCAGCTAATAGTGAACAATATCGCGTAAGCCGAAATTAGTTTATTTCGCGGGAACCGCACATTTTCCAGGATGTTCTATGTCTCTTCCGGGAATAGACTATCTATACTAATATTATAATTGGAAAGAGATTGTTTGTTTGTTTGTTTGAACGCGCTAATCTCAGGAACTACTGGTCCGATTCGAAAAATTCTTTCAGTGTTAGATAGCCCATTTACCGAGGAAGGCTATAGGCTATATTTTATTACGCTAATACTAATAGGAGCGAAGAAATTGAGGAAAGTGTGGAAAAAACGGGGGGAAATTTTTTAAAAGGGTTTATTTGAACACGCTTTCTCAGGAACTGCTGGTCCGATTTCAAAAAATATTCCAGTGTTAGATACTTAGCTCATTTATCAAGAAAAGCTATAAGCTATATTTTTCACGCTGAAACTAATGGGAGCGAAGAAATAGAGAAAAATGTGGAAAAATGGGGGAAATTATTTGAAAGGGGTTATTTGAACGCGCTAATCTCAGGAACTACTGTAGGCCTACTACGAAACCGTTTTGAGACTCAAACAATCGGACGAGAATGAAGCGTCTTGCTCTAACAACGTCATTTTACGTTTGTTAGAGTTGGACGCAACATTCTCGTACGATTGTTTGAGTCTCAAAACCGTTTCGTGGTATGGGCCCTGGTTCGATTTTGAAAAATTCTTTCTTTGTTAGATAGCCCATTTATCAAGGAAGGCAGGCTATATTTTATTACTCTAAGACTAATGGGGCGAAGAAGTAGAGGAAAATGTGGAAAAAACGGGGAAATTATTTGATAGGGCTTATCTCACGAACTACTGGAGCAATTTTTCTGTTATTTGGCACAGATAAGAAGTAGACCACGTGAAGGATCACAGGCTATTTTTTGTGGACTAATTTGTCTGTGAAATATCTAATTTACGCGGGCGAAGCTGCGCGGAACGTTATATTTCGCGTGGTCACGACATCACGCGTAAACGGCTGGACCCATTTTGCTGAAATTTGGTATAAACATACTTTGAGTCCCAAAAAAGAACATAGGATAAATTTTGTCCCGTAAAAATGTAAGGTTACTGCACAATATACTTTTATGATTTGCGCGTAAACTATTCAATCTATTTTGATGGAATTTGGTATGGAGATATTTGGAGTCTCGGGAAAGGACAAGGAATACTATAAGATATATTATATATAGTTCTAATATACTATATATAATACTAATCTATTGTGATGAAATTTGGCATGGAGATTGGAGATACTAATTTGAATCTGGGACAAGGAATGTTTATTGTCCCGAAAAAAAGTGCGGCGGATAAAATGACTCAATTACCGTACATTACGGGAACAACTATAAACTAAAGTCCACGCGGACGAAGTCGCGGGCAACAGCTAGTAGTCTATACAATAATTTCCTAATTGGTTGAGCGATTAACGCGTGACAGATAGTTTCAGTCCGTCTCCGATGCTTTGTCGATTTTGATACAATTTGGCACAAATGTAGATATAACGGAAACGAAGCACTTTCCGCAATATTAATAGCACATTAAGTCGCGCGTAATATCAAGTCAGTTTAGCTTTTCAGATTCGCGGTTTTCGTTATTCAAATATTATAACGTACAAATTTTAACGCACAAGCGAAATAAAGGTACAATTTACTGAAATGTAATTTTAACCCAATACAATAAATTTCTACACAAAAAAAGAAAACCGAATTGCTCGACACGGCGCGCCTGATCGAACTTTTTCAACGGGGTTTTCATTTCAACAATCGGCCATGTTTTATTCATGTGTGTTGGCGGGAAAATTATAATTTGCCGCCAAAACTCAATATTTGCGACTCCATGTTTGATTTTTGTTAATATTCGTTCTTCTCATTGAGTTATTTAAAGTACTATGGTCAGAATAGACAGAATTAGTCTATTGTGCTATGGTTTTTCTATACTTTTTTACGCGTAAAATAACACACCAAAGTAAATAAAGTTATAAACATAATTTTTATCTAATGTGATCAGATCTTTCAATGACACTTTTCATTCCATATGAACACAGCCTAATGTCCAGATCGTTCTGGAGATAACCTTTTTTTTTTTTTTTTTAAAGAGGGGAAATGCATTACGCATCCCCGGCCCTCTCGGGGGAAAGGACAGGGGTATGTCGGACTCCCTCCGCAGAGGTTTACCGACTTCCGGCACCACAATCACTGCAGCAGCCTATGCCGCCGCCTGTCTTCACCGAGAGGCACCCCGCCACCGGGGAAGCCTATCTCCTTCTGGAGATAGGCTTCCCCGGTGGCGTATGAACGTACGCTTACATTTTAATGACCCATTCCACCGACCATCATGTAGATCGTAGGATTCGTAGGCCGTAGCCATATGATTATTATTAATCCTTTCGCCTCACATGAACATACTTAGCCTTACATTCACCCATTTTTTAATGGAACGTACCCTTACATTTTTATGACAAGTAGCTCAACCATGAGTTTAAAGCCTTAGTATTTCCTACAGCTGCCCATGTAAACGTGGCCCTATATTTTAATGCCCAATTTATCGATGTGTGGACATAGCCTTATAATAATTTTTCCGTCCCATGTAAACGTACCCTTACGTTTTAATGACCGCCCATGTGAACACGTCGTAACTCCATAATCCGGGATTAGCTGGTGCTGTGACTTCAGCCCTCGTGAAATATGCGAGAGAAATATCTATTAGCACAAGATTATGTTGTAAACAAAACAATTTATTGTTTATAGTGACCTAAGAGTTTTAGAGTATACCAGTTCAAAACATAATACTACGGCGTTTGTCTTAGGGTCAGTACGTAGGTCAGTTCATATTGAATAGGAGGTGAATGGTGATGCATAAGTTTAAATAAGCTGTGATTAGAAATTGAAGCAGGCAGCCTGATACCACAGTCACAGATTACTAAATACTAAATAGTTACTAGGCAACCTGTGTCAAAATTAACACTTTCACTTCCACAGTGAACTACAGGTTAACTTTTTTTTATTTCTTTTTTTTTACTTCGCGTTGAAAACACTAAAAACCATTTACAACGGTAGCAGAGCCCTTGTTATTTTTTTTTCTTCTTGTATTTATTAATGTTTCGAAATGCTCATTTTAAAAAAGCTTCGCATCGCCTCGTTTCAATGTGAACTGACCCTTAAATGTCCAATTGACCATCTTAAATATATATTTATTTAATCGGGCTTTGCCCAACCACACATTCCCACCACTGTATCTCCGGTGTCTAATATTTAAGGTAATAGTAACATTTCCAATATGGCCACAATTTGAACGCGCCAAAACCAACATCTCCCGCCGAAATCGGTACTCCCCTCACGTCCACCCAATATTACCCTCATCCACTGAATAACGATTTCTGATGACAATTTACAAGATGGCCACGACCCAGTTAGCTGCACTTTATTACCTAATTTGGCATAATGGTGGTCACTTTTCATGGAAATAGCTATTTCAAGCGTCTACTAATTTCTAATGTTATTATCAAAGATGACAGTTTAAGAAATTTCTTATTAAAGATAAAATTTATAGGTGTCATTAGAAAATTATGCCACCTATGTCAATGTCCAAACGGCCCCAAACAAGAATGATGTGGGGCCATTTATTTGCCCAACTTCCAAGCCTTTGCCCCAATTTTCAAATGCATGTCTATGATTTTTGACGTTACGTTATACCAGCAGTTCTCAAACTTTTTTGGTGGCAGAGCCCTCTTCAAAACCGAAATTTTTGACGGAAGCCCAAAATATTTTTAAGCGTAGTCAATTCATGAAAACCTAAATTGGGACATTGATTAATAGCAGAGGAGCATTTTTATTATTATTGCTAGAATTCTCGCAGACAACCTGCGGAACCCCAGGGTTCTACGGATCACACTTTCAGAATAGCTGTGCTGTACGAAGCAACAAAATGATACCCGTATTCCGTTCGGTCCGATTTTGATGTAACATTCAATTATGTTAATGGGCATTGTCCAAAAAAAAATCACATGTACTTTTTATATATTTTTTCGTTAAAATAGGGTATTTTAAGAATATAAATTAAATAATTTTGAAATTCATTGGCTAGTTTTTTCTCAATAAATTTTTAAAGTTTCGCTCTGACGTCATCACCGGCGGCCAATTGACCTCTGTAGTGTTTTAAATTTCCTTTCAATCTTATTTATAATGGCTGGTTCGTCAAATGCAAGTTCTCATTATGTGAAAGCTGATACGAGGAGCTTACCAAAGTTCGAAATGTAATGTTGGTCGAATGTATTGCTTATTTAACGCCATTGAAGGTCAAACTAAGGTTAAACATATTTGTTCAAAAATATAGGTAACTAATGGGTATTTTTTTCTTTTATATACAGAAAAACGATCACTGACCTTATTCCTCGAAATGTTTTTGTAATGAGCAAAATAAAAAAAAAATGGACAATCCCCATTAGCATAGTAATTATTTCTCACTAGCAGATAATTTACACGTTTGTTCTAAACACTATAATTACTTCATTTACAGCTATGTTGAGCCAATTAAGTTGCGGAAGTCAGGAATTAATGTTCCAGAAAGTCCAGAAACTAATAGTTTCTGACACATACAGATCAGCGGGGCTAAAATGGTAGTATAGCAATTCCTCTCAATCAATTCACAAAATGAATTGTCAAAACTGTCAAAGTCACGAATGTCAAATTAGTACGAATTTGACAATTCATTTTGTGAATTGATTGAGAGGAATTGCTCTAGTACCATTTTAGCCCCGCAGAGAAGAAAGAGGTAAGAAAAGAATGTGGTGTATTTATTTTTGACGAGAAGTTTTTTTTTAATTAAATAAGGGGGCAAACGAGCAAACGGGTCACCTGATGGTAAGCAACTACCGTCGCCCACGGACACTCGCAACATCAGAAGAGCTGCAGGTGCGTTGCCGGCCTTTTAAGAGGGAATACGCTCTTTTCTTGAAGGTTTGCAGGTCGTATCGGTCCGGAAATACTGCTGGTGACAGTTCGTTCCAGAGTTTTACAGTGCGCGCCAGAAAGTTACGCGAAAAACGCACGGTGGAAGACTGCCACTCATCAAGGTGATGAGGATGGTTCGAGTTAACTTCATACTTTACTACACTATACAGCGTGCAACAAAACTAAGTGATAAATAATACTTTAGGGTGTCTATGTGTTTCTTGTGTAGAGTTCACTTTGAAAATAGCAGCACTGAAAAACTTGAGACTTGCTAACTACCTTGAACCCCGACTACCTGGAGTGCCATTCCCTGGGAGTAACTAGAAGGTAGTTACTGCCTTGTACCCCCGTCCAGGAAGTACTCCGGGTGACTTAATGGAATAGTAACAAATTATAACAATTACTATACCCTTAATTTGATTTAGTTCTCAACTAGCATAGAACTATTCAAAGTTGAATCAAACTTATAGAAATTAGAAATGATGATAGTGATTTCTCAAAGTTGGATTAGACCAGCGATTCTCAAAGTGTGCTCCGCGGAACCTTGGGGCTCTGCAAAGGTTCTGTAGCGGCTCCGCGAGCAATACATGAATAATAATTGTTCTTTAAAAGTGTCAAAGTATATCACTCGCGGAGTCCCTGTAAGGGCTCCCGCACACGGGCCACCGGCCACAACCACAAAACGCCGCCGCTACCGGCATATTTCCTGTAGTTTTCATACATTTTATATGGACTCGCCGCACACGGATGACACGGTTGACGCCGGTGACCGCCACACGCTACAAGTCTACAACGATTCACTTTACGACCAATAGACTAGCTTAAAACGGCGTTTGTGGCTGTCGCGTGTGGCCCGCGTGCGGCGACACTTTGCGGAGCTTTGCGGAGCCCCAGAGAGCACACTTTGAGAACGGCTAGTCTAAAGACGAGGGTGATTGACCCTTAACCTGCGAACTGAGGGCTGTCAGCACATTAATCTAAGAACAACGATGCATTATTGTCTTATACAATACGGGCTTCGCTGTGACCGCGGTGGATTTCCGCCCGCTTAGCGAAACGGAAACTAATATATTGTAACTGTATTAAGAGGATACACCAAGGGCGAGAGAAATTGAAAATAGGTATTTGAAAACGTATTGCTGTCTCACCAATCTCTAGTCTCCCACCGCAGAGCGCGATAGAGACAACACGACAAAAGTTCTAATAAAAGAACAGAAAATCTTCGATTCGTTGTCCGCTGATTCCTTCTTCAAAACTTAACCGATTTAAGTACTTTTTTCATTAATTCATGAAGCCCTAAGCGGCCGCATCCGGCCGCAATAACAATAGATAAGCTATTGTGTCTCGTTATTCCACGATCGATTTAAAGTAAGGCTAGAGCTGTGTTCCTATGTTTTATTTTTTTTGTCAGTTTTGTTTTCTGGGTGTTGGAACACAGAGGAAAATCTGGCAATTTTTTTGGGTTTTTGGACGTTCTTATCTTTTTTAATAATAAAATTATGAAAAAAAAAAGAAAACATAGGGACATGCTAATAGTGGCCATAGATATTCAGGAAAAAATCATAACTCTACCGGCATTATCCAGGGAGGAATCAGGGGACAACGTTTGTATGGAGAAACGGCGGTGTGGACTCCTCTTAAGATGGCAGTGAATGTGTTATGTGTGTGCCAAGTGTTAAAAAATGCCTATTATCTCTATTGTAGTGTGTTTATCATTTAGCTCAGAAAGACAACTCTCTAATATTTGAACATGACTCATTGTGTATTGAGGAGGCGAGGCGAAGCGATGTATTTTAGCCCCCGACGAAAAAACAGGGTGGTTATATTTTTTGACGAGTCTGTCTGTCCTTGGCATCGTAGCATTTAAAAGGGTAGACTGATTTTGATCAAGCTTTTTTTGTTTGAAAGCTGATAATAAAAACTTGAGAGGTGTTAAGGGACACCCGAATGGAACGAAGTAATTTCTTATGTTCAAAAAAAACTGTGTAAGTACATGAAATATACTCAAAAAAAAATTAAAAAAAAACGCTATCTATTGACGCCAAGGAATACTAACAACGCGTCAGGTTATTCTCAAAAAACGCCATCTAGTTGATGCACAGGAATACTATCAACGCCCTCTGCCCCCACCATGCAGGTACTAATAAAAAAGTGTCGAAGTCAAATGTCGTTCTGTTTCTCTATTTATCTCGTCGTTTACGCCGAACGCACGATAAGGAACTTCTTTTAGTATTATCGCGAGCAACATCAACCAATAGCTCATCATTTGCCCGCTCAGTGGTAGAAAATTTGGGTTTTTCTATTTCATGTAGGCTTGTAATAAACTTCCAGTAATTTAATTGTTTGAATATTTTGCAATCTGATTCCTGACACTTTTAAATTAAAGAAAAAAGAAAAACAACCGATGCACTGTCGAGTCGTCTGATTATACGGAACCCACACTTAAACTACAATGACAAAACAATTCAGGTTAAAGTAAATACATAAAGCTCTACCTCTTATCCCAGCTATACTCAACCTGCGGCCCGCCAACGCTCGCTTAAATTAAGAACATCTTATAATTCATGCCTACTAGCAAAACAGTGCAAAAATTTGACACGATGTAAGTCGTGAAAATTTTTCGACTTTAAAGTCGCTAATTTTGTACAACTTTATTTTTTTGCCGAAATAGTATTGCTTTTTTATATAACAAATTAAACATTGTCATACGTATTCAGAGTTTCGAATTAATTAGACTACTGGAGATAGGTAAAAATCGTACTCAAAGATTCCGTTACATACATACAGCCCAAGCTCATAAAAGCGTAATAAAAAGGTTGAGTACCACTGTCTTATCCTGTCCTGCGGGGGTTCTATAAGAGTAAACTCATCTGTGAGCTCTGTGTACAGCAGATAATTTCATTATTAGGAGACGGGCGTGCCCATAACAGAACCCGGGAGATTACGCGAGATGAGGAGTAAATAGCAAGAGATAGCGGGGATAGAGGCATTATTAGAATCTTAGAGAAACTATCTACATACCACTTATTATTATTATAGCTGTTTTTGGACACAAATAAGTGGCATTTCAGCACTAACTAAGTGGTAATTCTTTAAATGTAAGTGTCCCTAAATGGAGTTTACTGTTGCTGAAAGAATGACTTTATTTATGTTATCGGAAAATTCATAATACATTCAACCACAGGGCCTGCAGGTGTCAAAAGTAACTTTTTCAGCGCTTCTACTTTCTCAGTAAACTCTATAGTCTATAATAATAATACTCCCCACACCGGTTTCGGTGACGGTGGCCGGTTTCATTGAAACCAGGCCAGCTACGCAGGAGTAATTTTATAGTGCCCAAGTGTGTGCGCAGTACACAAGAGCACTCTCTATTCCTTTACTCTCATAACCCAGTGGGACGGAAGACCGACACGACCGGCGAGAGATCAGGCGCAGGACCGACTTTTTACATGCCCATCCGACGCATGGATCATCTTACTTGTCAGACAATCAGGTGATCAGCCTGCATTGTCCTAACCAAACTTGGAAATAACATGTTTCCAACGCGGGATTCGAACCCACGACCTCCGGAGTCGAGAGCGACGCTCTAACCACTAGACCACGGAGGCGTTTATATAGTCTTAGATACTGTATATTCTATAATATGAGGGGCACAATATACCTTGACGTATTATCACTCAGTTTTGTTAGATCAATACTTACTATAATATTATAAATGCGAAAGTGTGTCCGTCTGTATTTTACCTCATCGCGCCCATACCACTGAAACGATTTTCTTGAAAATTGGTATGGAGATACCGTCCCGGGAAACTTTTATCCCCGACAAATGTACGGTTCCTACGTGATAACGAATTTTGGTGCAACGAGGTTGTGGGCGTCCCGCGTCATCTACATAGTTCTGTATAATTTTGTTCAATATTTGAAGCATTATATCTTTTAATATATAAAAATTTAAAATTATTCTCGTGTCACAAATCACAATGTTAGTTACCGTACTCCTCCGAAACGGCTTTACTGGTTTTTACCCAATTTTATATGTATATTCAGTGGGTCTGAGAATCGGCTACTGGGTACTTTTTATATTGATAAGTGCATTTGTTGAATAAATAATAGTAAATTATTACAACTCGAGACTGACGGCGACCATTGTTGTTGACGTTGCCATGGAGATTGGTGCCATACTTATTTAGTCACTTCAATAAAATAATCTGGGCAAAATACTTTATATGGCAAAACAACCGGGACAGCTAGTGTTTTTATAACATTAAAATGCGACGAAATCGGGTAAGAATTCAGTAAGCTTGAGTTTGTAACTTATAACTTTATATCGCCTAGGGCTCAAGCAGCCCTAATGAGCCCTTTAGATCTTCACCTTTGATCTATATTCTATAGTCTATACCACGGAGCTAATACTAAGAGGAGGTGTTGTAATCAAGTTTCCTTATGAAACGACGCGTGACAAGTTGCGGGGTGAGGGGGTGTCAAGCTCCGCCCACTTCTTAATATTTCATCTATCGGCTAAAAGCAAAACTACAAGCTTAGGTCGATGTTGATGTTACTACGTAGTTCAACTATCTTACACTAGATGTCGTTTTGTCTTGAATATTATGGGACGTACTACGGCCCTGGATATTTTTTACGTTTCAAATAGTTATCATAGGTGACGACAGATGGCGGTTTATAAGTAGTATAATAATAAAAGCTATATAATCACGGTTTTAGCTATTAAATGTGTTTAAGACTAAGTGTATAACGGTTTTCAGTATTCAAGTATGATTATTGTAATAAACTAATGCAAAATTATACGCATTTACGTCTGTATTATCTTTCAAAGGTTTGGCCACCTAGTGTCAAGTAGTATAATTAACGCTGAAAGCTGAAATGTTCTAGAACTTTTATATTTAAATTACATTTAAAATTATTTCCAAATGAAATGTGATGGTATTTATATTATCAGAACGTCTGAGTGTTTTTTCGACATTGTAAAACACAATACTTCATCCTTTCCTTGTTAAATACGCAGAAAACACCAATTTATTGGGAGTCTCGTTACGTGTGCACCTGACAAACGCTAAAGTGTACTGACTTAAGCCCCGCCCACAATTATGACGTCAGGACCTAGTTGAAAATCACAGTGCACAGTTGCTTAGGCCAGCTCCTCTTTGTATGAGCTCCGTGACTATACCTGACGTAACGTCTCCGTGGTCTAGTGGTTTAGAGCGTGGCGCTTGACTCGGAGGTCGTGGGTTCGATTCCCGCGTTGGTAACATAATATTATTTCCAAGTTTGGTTAGGACGATGCATGGTGATCACCTGATTGTTTGACAAGTAAGATGATCCATGCGTCGGATGGGCATGTAAAAAGTCGGTCCTGCGCCTGACCTCTCGCCAGTCGTGTCGGTCTTCCATCCCACTGGGTTATGAGATCGAAAGGAATAGAGAGTGCTCTAGTGTACTGCGCATACACTTGGGCACTATAAAATTACTCCTGCGTAACAGGCCTGGTTTCAATGAAACTAGACACCGTCACCGAAACCGGTGTGGGGAGTATTATTATTACTATACCTTTACAGTATACTTATAGAATCAATTAATATTGCAAACGGAAACATAATTAATACTTTTCCATTAGAAAAGTGGTGTAATGGAAAACTGATTTTCCGTAAACGATGTAATATAATGAAAATAATAATCAGGGAAGGTTTTTTTCAATAACCATTGAAAAAACCTTTATCAGCCCGTCGCTTCATATATATTATCAATTATAGAAAGTAGCGAAAAATGCTGATGAGCCAGCGACACATTCGCAGCAAAATGCACGGAAAAGTAATCAAACAGATATAAATGGCGTTTTATGTGTTGTAGTACCATACATTTTAACGATTACTTCCGTCATTTTTTTTTAATGAAATAAGGGGGCAAACGAGCAAACGGGTCACCTGATGGAAAGCAACTTTCGTCGCCCATGGACACTCGCAGCATCAGAAGAGCTGCAGGTGCGTTGTCGGCCTTTTAATAGGGAATAGGGTAATAGGGGAGGGTAGGGATGGGGAGGGAAGGCAATAGGGGAGGGTAGGGAAGGGAATAGGGTAGGGGATTGGGCCTCCGGTAAACTCACTCACTCGGCGAAACACAGCGCAAGCGCTGTTTCACGCCGGTTTTCTGTGAGAACGTGGTATTTCTCCGGTCGAGCCGGCCCATTCGTGTCAAAGCATGGCTCTCCCACGTATAAAATATATAAATGTTTCAAGCCTCTTGAAAACTTTAAAATTTTAATAACGTGGAACTCATATTAAGTATAGACGTCTCAGAACAAACAGCCCCGAGCTAAGGAACTTGTTCAGAACTCCTCGATACGACATCTTTTGTTTTACTTGTTCCAATGTGAATGCAGATTGTGATATTACTTCTGTTATTGCCATATTTTGGGTTCAATATAATATTTTGTCGCAGTTAAGGGTCCGCGAACCACAAACGCCGCCACAAAAAGCTAGAAACCATTGGCGGCCTTACCAATTGCGAGGCCCCGGGCGGAAGGTCTTCGCGAGGCCCTGGGCGGCAGATCTTTGTCTAACGAAAAAATACCACCCCGGGGCCGCCACTGCAGAAAGCAGTTACAAAGGTAGCTAGCTATCTGCAGATAAAAAGTGGCGCGAGGCAGCCACATGTGGCCGGTGGTCGACACTTACGAATACTATGCAGCTCTGGATTTATGTATAGGCAGTATAGGCCATGGCCCATAGGCGGCATCGTCCTATGGGCCGGCAGCGTCTTAGGATGGCGGCAGAGTTCGTACATAGGGGCGGCAAAATTAAAGTGGCCTTTACTCATAAAAAATATAAATCCGGCCACGTACCCGTACCACGAAACCGTTTTGAGACTCAAAACTAACAACGTCGTTTCACGTTTTTTAGAGCAGGACGCGGCTTTCTCATTCGATTGTTTGAGTCTCAAAACGGTTTCATGGTAGGCCTCCTGAATACACGGCGAATATAATAATATTATGATAAGAATGGGGAAACGCGCAGTTCCGTGTGGCAGTGTTTAGTGGCCGCTGCAGGTCAAAAGAAGCGAGCAGTGTATGGCGGCGGCCACTGGCTTCAACTTTGTCCATATAAAAACTATAAGAAATTATGCTTGTGGTGGCGTTTTGTGGTTGCGGCCGTTGTTACACGGTCAGTCTGCCATCAGTTTAGACTTTAGTCGATCAGTTTGGTCAGGATCAATGACGGGAGAATGGTCATCTAAACGGTTGATAGACGGGCTGATATTTTTTTTTATTTTTCAGCCGTCATTCTGGTGTCAGTCTCAGATTGATGGACTGAACTGATGCTAGACTGACGGTGTAACCTTGGTCCAAGGTTATGCTGTAACGAAACTGCGCAATTTTATCTTCGTATCCATACAAGTACGTAGGGCCTAGCAATAAGGTGATTGTTTTAGGAGTATGACGCAGGCAGGCGGGCGCGCCGGCAAACATCGCATGATTTATGAAGACGGTCAACAAGGGCGGAGGGCTGGTCCTCGAGGACAGTTTGTACCTGAAGGGCAGAGGGCCAGAGAAGTTGACGAACTTTAGAACCGATACTAGGTCAAAAAACGCAAAGCTGTAATTTAAACGTTATTAGGAAACAGTGTTACATTTTACGAAATGTATCTCTATATATTAATACGCAAGCGAAAAACTTTGTATCCCTTTTGACGAAAAATGCGGAAACGTAGGTGAATGAAATTTTGCACAGTTATAGATTATATGGTGAAGGAGTGCATCGAGCTAATATTATTTTGAAATTATGCTTTTATCATACATTTTTTTAACAAATAAAACATTACACACACTACAATTTGCACACTCAAGAAGATGACAGATTATTGAGTTACAAACCTATATATACGAATCATACTCTTTTATTTACGGTAGAAGTCTGTTGACAACAAGTTGACAAATTGAAAATAGATTATAGTTTTTTTTATTGAATCTTAGATACTATTAGACAATGCTTACACGGCCAGTCTGAGATATCAGCTGAGTCCCTCGAGACGAGAGTAGAAAAAAAAAATATGATAAAGTCAATATTTTTTTGCAAATTATACGTAGTAGTCCTAATGTCGTTGAAACTAAGGTCGAATTTCGACCATTGGGCGATCTCTAGTTCTTACAAAACCATGTTCTCTCGCAGTACACAAATTAACTAAGTTTTCAGGAAGAGTCAGATCGACAAACATATAGACAGACATACCCTTTTATAATATTAGTAATAAATTGTATTGTAAATTATTGCATAAGTTATACACGGTAAGTCTCTCTTCATGGAGTAATTATTATTACCCAATAAATAATAACAAATGTTCCTTCATCCATTACAGAAAATGAGCCCTTAAAACCATCTGTCAGTGGACAAAACGAGATACAAAGCCACACATACACACAGACAAAACTCAGTCATTAGTGCATAATTGGTGTCACACGTCATTTTCCGATGACGAATGCCCAAAACTGTTCAAATGTTAATTTGAGCACTTAACTACGCAACGAGTGATCGATCGGTTCACTCGATCACTCGTTCATTCATCACTTTGAGCATGTCGCAATGAAAACTATGCGGAACAAAATGATGACTCCTAAAACCAAAGACTTCTATTTAAATAGAAGTTTTTGCCTAAAACGCGGATTACGTAGTAACTGTTTAGTAATCTGTGACGCCGAAAGAAGAAGAATAAAATAACCAACTCTGAGTGCGAGAACTCAAGATCAGCAATACATTAAAGGCCGTTCCCAATATTTGATCTATCTCTGGTTTTGCCCTACTAGAGATAGGAATAACTCACATTAGACATTAGAGACATATATTTTATGTCAATTGTGAGCTATTCCTATCTCTAGTAGGGCAAAACCAGAGATAGATCAAATATTGGGAACGGCCGTAAGTAGTGACAGATAGCATCGATAAGATATCGATTCTAGATTACGACGAAAGAGACAGACATTACCATATTGGTACTTTAGCAGATTTGCTTTTCGTAGCATTATGTTTGATGCTCAATCTACACTAATTGAAAATGCGAAAGCATGCCTGTTTTTTACCTCTTCATGTTTAAAACGCACAATAAACGGATGTCCAGGCAACATCTAGTAATTTATAATAATGACTTCGAAAGAAATGTGCAGCGATTTAAAATCAATTTACGCTTATTTTAATTGTAATTACAAGGCACGAAATTAACGAAATTCGTTAAAATCACAACACACGATTTTCCTTACGCTACCTGATAAACCCATTTCGTTGACTGTAAACTAATAACTAATTCAAAAATATTTTCAATTTTTATTTTCAGTACAGAACACTCTCTATTCCTTTACTCTCATAAGTAATAACCCAGCGGGACGGACGACCGACACGACTGGCGAAAGATCAGGCGCAGGATCGACTTTTTACATACCCATCCGATGCATGGATCACCCACTTATCAGACAATCAGGCGATAAGCCTGCATTGTCCTAATGAAACATGTTTCCAACGTGGGAATAGAACCCACGACTTCCGAATCAAGAACCACTGGACCACGGAGGCGTTATAATAAATTTAAACCAACTTACCTCAGCAGCTTAACATCCCACAACGCGACAATCTCCGGCGGCCTGGCGACCGTCAGCGCGAGTCGCGGGCCGCACGCGTGCAGCCGCACCGGCCCCGCCTTGACACCTGCAGCTGATGGAGCGGAGATCACCACGGCTGCGAACTCTCGACTGCTGCCTAAGTTGTGTTGTACCTGGGGGAAATGGGGGGGATTAGGAACTATCAGACAGTCACGTGGTCAAGCGTTGAAGCGGTCAGTTTTACGTTCTTTGTGATGACTGATGACATAAAGAACTGACCGCTTCAATGCTTGTCCGCGTGAGCGCTCTCTGTCTGATAAGTCACTCAGGGTGCGTTTCTACTAGATCAGAAATTGACGAGGAGCCGTACATTTTGCCATCTAATAATGAAAAGTTAATGCGAGATCAATTTTATGCACCCCGAAAACATGAGTTTACGTTGACATTACGGTATTTCGATGGTGGTGTTTTCACTAGTGCTTTCAATTATTGGCAAAATCTTAGCCAATCAACGCTATTGATAGGATCTCCTGTCAAAAAACTCAGAACCATTTCATAAAACATACCTTAACCCTCCATTGTATGAGTATCTCTCGGGTATCAAACGCCAGCACGGGGACCACGTCCTCGCACAGTATAGCCAGGGTATTGGACTCCTTGTCCAGGGTGAACCCCGACTCAAAGCCCAAGTACTGCTGGAGGGAGAGAGATGCCTTCGTCTGACCGTTCTTCTGTCTCTCTTTTAGATCCTTGTAGAGTTGTATGTGGACGCAGTCTGGAAGAGAGAGTTATTGTTAGTTGTATGTGGTACTGTTGTGAGTTGTGATATTGAGAGGAAAAGACAAAAAAGTAGTCTAAGGGAAAGCCGAAAAGAACGACGGATTACGGAACCAGGGTTGCCAGACGTCCCGATTTTGGCGGGACGTCCCGATTTTTTCATCAAAATTATATGTCCCGAACGTACATGCAGCGTGCTGAGAAAGAGAGATGCGTAATGACTATTGAAGATAATGGTGTGGGAGGTAGAGTGGTTCCTTGGTTACTTTAGCTACCGTTTGTCACGTAAACGTTATTCTAACGCAAATAAAAAGATAAAAAATTAAAAAAACTTTTGATTTTATACCTTTTTTTACATTGTCCCGCTTTTGACTGAAGAATCCCGCTTTTTTTCTCAAAAAGTTTCAAAGTCCCGACTTGGTACAAAAAAATCTGCGCTGGAAGTAACCCTAGTCCCTACAAATAATAAACTAGCTGTCCCGGTGAACTTCGTGTCACTTTAAAACCTTCCCTGGACTTCTACGAATATTTTAAGACTAAAATTAGCCCAACCCGTTCAGCCGTTTTCGAGTTTTAGCGTTACTAACACAATTGAAAATCCATTTTTATATATTTGACTTTTAAGTATTATCACAAATCTTTTGTATGGGAGTATAGAAAAGTGTTGTTTTTAGACTTTTTCAGGATTTTTTTTAGAATTTTTCTCTCCGTAAGAACCATCCTCGTACTTCAAGGAATATTTAAAAAAAAGAATTAGCGAAATCGGTCCAACCGTTCTCGAGTTTTGCGCTTAGCAACACATTCAGCGACTCATTTTTATATTATAGATGGTACCTATTTTTTTCGATACCTCTTTGGTCTTTACTTTCAAACCCCTGAACCGATTTACGACAGTACCCGAGATACTATCTGAGCTTAGACATAATATATTTCGTCCAGATGCCTACGCGCGTTTTCTTACTAGCGCGTAAAACGCTTGCAATGAGCGGGACTCTCGACTCGCCCGTAAAACGCGCGAGTGTCGAGATACTTGGATGCCATTGCAATTTGCATCGTCGAGTCCATTGCGAATGGACGAGCGAGATAACTTCGAGTCCATATTTGCAGCGTAAAAACGCGCATAAAACGCGGTATCTGGATACAATCGAAATTGAAACGCGCGAATGGACTTCACACGTAAAACGCCTGATCTGGACAGGCACTAAACGGTAGAGATGAGAAGAAATCACTTCTCTAAACTCGAAACTCTAAATTTGAGAGTGTGAACACATTTTTAAGGATTTTCAATATTTTAAAATGATAGTTTACATCCATACACTACTTGTTTTATGAAATTGAGCCTTATGCCACTGACATAAGGGTCCTTTCCAAGGTAAATGATTCAGACTGTTACTCTTTTGACACTACAGTAGCGCACGTAATGATGCAATGGCGTCCTCTGTAATTTATCAGATCCGATTTACAGACAGATTGTACTTTAATAGGTACTAGGGTTGCTGAGGATTCCTCTTCCGCTTCCTCATAATGAGGAAGTTCCGCAATATTTTGGGTTCCTCAACCGTTACCGCATCCTCATAAATAAAAATAAAAAAATCCTCTTCCGCTATCGCTTCCTCAAAATTTAAGAGGAATTTATGAGGAATTTCACTGCGCATGCGCATCGCGTATCCAATCATGGCAACGCACACGCCAGAGCCAGATAATTGTATCATTCACTCATCTTTTTTTTTGTGTGCGTTGTGTATGTTTAGTCTGGGAAAATTAAGGAATTCAGACAGAATAATTCGTGTAGTTTTGAAAGTTGGTACAGTTGTTCCTAAAGGTGTCCAGGTGAATATACTAAAAGTCCCCGAGGGTGGGACAAGAGCCGGCGGTGGGGGAGGGGGGGAAGGCTCTTCCTGAAAATAATAAAAAATAAATAAAATTAGATAGACTCTATTTTGAAGGAGGAATCAGGGGACTACGTTACGCCGATTTACTGTTAATCGAGGTAACGTATTCCCGTGATTTCTCCTTCAAAGTTAATCCTATCTAAATTTATTCTTTTTTAATATCTTCAGGGAGAATGAGTCTATACCACTACGTTTTTATGTTATCGTAAACATCTTTCAAATTAATTTTATGGTCGGTCGATTGGCGGGGTACGGGGCATTCATTTTTTTGCAATTTTTAAGGGTGCAAAAACCTTGAAAAAGAGACCTTTCCCCCCCTCCCCCACCGCCGGCTCTTGTCCCACCCTCGGGGACTTTTAGTATATTCATCTGGACACCTTTAGGAACAACTGTACCAACTTTCAAAACTACACGAATTATTCGGTCTGATCGTCGATTTTGAAAGTAATTTTCTTAGACTAGTTACTGAACTCCTCCTTAATTGCTGGACCGATTTTGATGATTCTTTATTGCGTGTGTTTTGAGAATGGGTTAGATTCATAGTTTGGTCCACTGGAAAATGCCCTTCGAATTAATTTTTGTGTAATGTACATTGTACCTAGTTATGTACAGACAGAACAAAGACTTTTGGGTTGGGTCCGCTAGTATTTATAATTTCCTATCATCCTCTTCCTCATCCGCTTCCTCTTCCGCTTCCTCATCCGCATCCTCTTCCTCAAAAAATATCCTCTTCCTCATCCGCATCCTCTAAATTTACGCGTGAAAATTCCTCTTCCTCCTCCTCTTCCTCATAATCACTTCCTCAACAACCCTAATAGGTACTTATAAAATGCCAAGTGCGAGTCGGGCTAACATAGGGTGACAAAGAGCAAAATTACGTATTATTTGGGCATTTGGTGTAGTCAAAAGTGGCAACAGGAATACATCATCAAAGAAAAACTGTCTAGCTATCACAGTTGAGGAGATAGTAAGTATAGTAACAGACAGATGGACACAGCAAAGTCACAATATACGGTATAATTTTATTCGAGTTGTCACTATACACAATAATTAGATCATGCAAATATTGTTTCCAAAAGAACTCTACAATCACGCTAAAGATAATGTTTTACAATGTTTAAAGCCTTACAATGGTGAAAATCAACTAGATCAATTTGTAAATTCCAAACCGAAAGACGATCTTAATTAAAACTATCAATGCGAATTTCGAATCGAACAAAGCACAAAATCAAAATGGCGAAAACACAAATTACACTCGCTGATTAGATCAACATGGACGAGTCACGCGCCAATTAGAACGCCGAATTCGAAAATGGAACACTCGATTTTGACGTAGTGTCATACGTCCTTTGTGGCGCTCCGCAGGCGACTTTAGATTTAATTACCGGAGTGCAAAGTTCAAATCGCTTTACACAAGTTTCCCTAGATAATATCCCTAGAACAGGGGTTCCCAATCTTTTTCAGCCTGCGGCGCAGTTACAAGTCACAATATTTTGTCACGGCGCCCTATAACTCTACCTAGCTATTACAAAAATATACTTAAATAAATAAATAAATAAAATAAATAAACGTTTATTCCCCTTTTTTGACCATTACACCACAAGAATAATACAATTAAAAGACAAAAATAAATAAATTTAACGTACTAGTACAAGATTGCAGATATAGAATACAAAACAATCCATATTACACAATAAGTAAATGTTACAGTGTATAGTGTATACGACAATACAAAAATATTATGCATATATTTATTAATGGCATAATAAGATTTTAAAGTCCAACGAAGCAAGGCAGGGAGTGTAATGACCAAAAACTGAATTGGCATCCACTCAGGTAGTGACCGCGGTTCGCAGTCCCTGATTTTCAGTAGATCCAGACTGTCAGGTGAATGACAGACCGCACAATACACTCACCAGTCCTCTTTTAATAAATATATAATACAAAATAATATACATATAGGTCTACAGACATATTGTGTACTAATTGCTAAGTATAAGTGCTTTATATATTATGTGTACTTTATGTAATAACTTCAATAACTTAATCACGACGCGAACCCGCAGGAGACGAGAGGCAAGTTGCACCTGCCGCGCTCTCCGCCGCCCGCGCCGCGCCGCCGTACCTAAACGCGTAAATAATTAATAAACACCTGATTATACTTAGGTTAAGCAGGTTAACGATAATTGACAAATTAATATTTATTCATCAATCATCAATCAATTTTATACCACATTTTGTGGTTTCGGATACGATTCGCCCGTCTTGCCTTTCCACGGCGCATCAGCGGGGCTAAAATGGTCGCTTTGGAGAATCATATTGTGAATCATAATATTATTTTTTTTTTAAAAATCGCATAATTGACACTCTGCTTGCAATTCAGATGTCTAAATTCGTACTAATTTGACATTCGTGAGTTTGACAGTTTTGACTATTCAATTTGTAAATTGAGCTAAACGTGACCATTTTAGCCCCGCTAGGCGCCGCGGTGCACAGTTTGGGAACCCCTGCCCTAGAACATTGTTTGTTTCGGTTAATCTGAATTGTGCTCTAAGCGTGGGAGTTAAGGTTCAGTTTCTATTGCTGCACTATTTTTAATTGAAAGGTTACAAAATAAATATAGAGTTGTTATTTACACAATTCGTTAGAAGTTGATTGCGTCGTGGACGATCGGACGTAATTGTTAAAACTTTCTATGAAATGTTAAATGTAACGTTATACGTAAACCTTAATTTTTACGTAGATCGCTAGTCAATATTGACTTAATAATTAAAACTTAAGTATGAAAAATTTAGTTTTTCTTTCTGTAAACTCTTTAGGTCTTAAAGAACATAAAACAATAGTTGTATGTTCTTTAAGACCTAAAGACTTAACCTAACCTTAAACTGACAATAATGTTTTTTGCATATTAAATATAATAATATTACATACATTTTTTTTCAAAACATAAAACAATAATTTTCATTCTTAAAAACAAAAAGGAGAGAGAGAACACGATATTTTATCTCTTTTTAACCCAGCCTTTAGTTTCTTCCATACGCGGTATTAGAACAGAATGAAATAGGTGGTAGAAGCAATCTAGATATTTGTCAAGTCGCATTAGCTGCAATTTGGCTGAGTCAACTTCAGGTTAGGGTTATCAATACCTACAAAAATTATTTTTTTTAAACGTATTAATATATTGTAATTCAATTTAATGTGCCATTGAATACATTAAAAAGTTTTGTACGCTTTGGCTACTCAAAATTCTTGTAATTGATGAGCTTTTTTGCATTATTTTGGTCAATCGACATTTGAATTACGGGAATAGTTTAGCATACATTAGCTATATTTTAGTTATTTTAACAAAATCTACTCTATCCACTTATTTACGACACTTATGTACATAATTATTAATTAAAGTGGAATATAAAGCAAGAAACCTCTTTAACTGGCGATTCACTTTCTGTCTCGTTTTAGTGCTACCAAATTATTATTTTTATATTAAAATTTTCTCGTTTGTGCCAGCCCTACGCTCGAGGACTTACGTGAGGTTTTTGCCAATCTGCCCTTCCCCGTGCGAGCGTGGGCCGACCACTGCTATCTCAATCTCACAAATATCCTGAAGGGGACCGATAGAGAACGACGTTCGCCGACGTACGTTATGCTGCCCAAATGTAGATAAGAAAAAGATTTCCCGAAATTTCACAATTTTTTTCACACTTTATAATATTAGGTATAATACGAACAGCTGATATACTTAAGTTAATATTATTTTGCAAAGATCAGTCGACACAAAAACTAAAAAGCGGAGTAAAATAATTCTTCAAGCCTCATAAGAGCACCGGTGATCGCGACAACAATAGAATACAATAGCATTTCCTGGAATCCGCGATCGAAGCATTAAAAGTCTCTACTTTAACTCTACTAAAAGGTATTTGGGACTATAATGACATAAGAAGTTAAAAATGTAAGTAGATATAAGTTAACGCATTTTTTTCTTACAATATCATCTCATTAATAATTTCTTGTCACAAATAACTAAGTACATAATATTATTATAATGGCAAATTTTCAATTTCGCGTCTTAAAATTTTTGGATTACTATTTTTGCATTTCCATTGTAATACCTACTGTTTTCACCGACTTTAAAAAGGGAGATTCTTATCTATCCAATTGGTATGAATACCACGACACCCATTACTCCCCATCAGATTTTATCAGTATGTTTGTGTCCGATGTCCGGCGTAACATAAAGATCAACAAACGTATTTACGCAAATGTATGGATCAAGTACATTTTGGAATACAAATTATAGTCAATAAATAGTATTAAGATGTCCGCTACAAGAAAGAATTCTCGGAAAGATTAATAAGTCATATTAGTTTTAACTTCTTTTTATGCCCATGGACACTCGCAACATCAGAAGAGCTGCAGGTGCGTTGCTGGCCTTTTAAGAGGCAATAGGGAAGGGTAGGGAAGGGAATAGGGTAGGGGATTGGGCCTCCGGTAAACTCACTCACTCGGCGAAACACAGCTCAAGCGCTGTTTCACGCCGGTTTTCTGTGAGAACGTGGTATTTCTCCGGTCGAGCCGGCCTATTCGTGCCGAAGCATGGCTCTACCACGTAATTCCTTCCTAATATCCATATTCCATACTTATATTATAAATGCGAAAGAGTGTCTGTTTGTTAGGTAACAAACAGACACTCTTTCGCATTTATACAGCAAAATCGGTTCAACGGTTTGGGCGTGAAGAGGTCTTCACGCCCAAACCGCTGAACCGATTTTGCTGAAATTTGGCACGGAGATACTTTGAGTCCCGGTTAAGGACATATGATACTTTTTGTTCCGAAAAATGTACGGTCCCCGCGCGATAAACGAGTTTTGGCGCAAGTCGCAACGGAGTTGCGGGCGTCATCTAGTGTATTATAAATGTGAAAGTGTGTCGGTCTGTCTATCTGTAGCAGGTTGCCGAAAATTATCGCCAACAAACTGAAATGCAGTTTGGCGGTTTTTAGGATAAGGACATAATGTTGTAAATTAAGGGAATAAATACTTAAAAAAAAAATGTGATAGGCGACACCATAGAGTATACATTATAGGAAGCTAGAGAGTGCTTCTAACAAGGTATGAACTGTAAGCACGAGTGTGAACATATTTTCCTATAAGCGTCTTACGATGGCGCATGGAACATCACTAGACTTGCGTTATACGTTTGACAAGTATCTATAGAACTTCTGCTTACGATCGGCACAACGGGGAACGAGCGATGCGCGCGCTCTATAGCTTGCTAATGTATACTCTAAGGGCGACACCTATATATATATATATATATATATATATATATATATATATATATATATATATATATATATATATATATATATATATATATATATATATATATATATATATATATATATATACATATACATATATATATACATATATATACATATATACAACCTGCTACAGATAGACAGACCGACACACTTTCACATTTATAATACACTAGATGACGCCCGCAACTCCGTTGCGACTTGCGTCAAAACTCGTTTATCGCGCGGGGACCGTACATTTTACGCTAAGAAAGGATTTTGAAAAATTCCAACCCCAAGGGGTTCAAAAGCTCGTTTTAAAATATAATACTAAGGGACTGTTTCACCATTACCTGATAAGTGCCGGATAGGCTATCCACCACTTAACTTCACAGATCAAGTATGGAAAAACTTTCAAAAAGTTGTGAATAGCCTATTCGGCATTTTATCAGAAAGTGGTGAAACAGGCCCAACCTTTTTGTCGTGTCAGCTACTAATATCATGTAAATAGAGTTTAGGGTTACGTATTACACCTGTAAAGCCATACCAAATACTTGGGTCCCGTACCTCAAACGTAACATTATCTGTCCCTCCGTTTAGGGCCCTTTGGAGATTAGGGACGCCCTTCAAGTTTATAGTTTATCTTCGAGAATTTGATGTGTTTTTGTAAAAATAGTTTCACTAGGGGGGCTTGGGTTGTTAGTAGGGTTTAAGGGTTTTTTAACCCCCTTTAGTGATAAAATGATCTACAAAATGTACACACATAGTTTTGTCTTTCTGATTCTTAAGAGGCCGGGTACCATCGAAATTCTCATACATACGTAATACCAAAATCATTTTCTCATAAGAAAATATATAACATGTTTGAGTTATTTTTCAGCTTAAAATAGTAATTACCTAGGTTCCTGCGTAAAAATTTACTACAAAATATTTAAATAAGTACTAAAAAATATTTTTCAGTGTTTAAATATTTTGTAGTTTTATAACTAAATATTTAAACACAAAAAAATATAGTAAAACACTAAAAAATATTTAAATAAATAGTAAATTTACTACAAAATATTTAAATAAGTACCAAAAATATTTCTTAAAAGTTTAAATATTTTGTAGTAAAAAAAGTTGAAAAGTCGCAGACAATTAAGGCCGAAACTTGAAAATAATTATAATTAATACGAGCTTTTGCCCGCAGCTTCGCTCGCGTTAAGAAGTATTATTATATACAAACTTTCATCCCCTATTTTAACCCCTTGGGGGTAGAATTGATTTAATATCCTTTCTTAGCGGATGCCTACGTCATATCATCTACCTGCATGCAAAATTTCAGCCCGTTACGTTCAGTGGTTTGGGCTGTGCGTTGATAGATCACCATGTCAGTCAGTCACCTTTGAGTTTTATATATTTAGATTTGTATGTGGTTTTAAATGCTGTTTAAATTAAGTTCAATATTTGTTTATGTTTTATTTGATAAATAATAATGTAAAATTTATGTAAAAGTTTCTAAGGATTACTGCACACTGTTTTACGCTTTGAAGACGTAGATTCTTCATAGTTTATTATACTTACAAAGAATAACATTACTTAAAAATATATCCTTATAATATACGCTTTATACTGGGTAATGAACGCCATATTTTAGCAATAATCTGAGATACCTATGTAATCTATGTATAGATCCTAATCGTATAATAATTAAAGTGATGATGATGATTGATGACTAATATCAATTGTTTACACGTTTAACTGTTAATTAAGCCTTGTTTAAACAATGTGTTGGTCGTTCCGGAGCTACGTGACAGACATACTGACAAGTAAACATTGACATACTGCCGTTAGCTAATAATAACAATCATGTCAATGGTAAGAATTAAGATGGGTACCTACCTATTAGATGGTAGGCGGCCAGAATTTTCCAGGATTTCTTGATATGCTCTTACAAAGTATGAAAATTAAATATGCTTTGTAACGAAAACTATTTAAAGATTTATTTAACAAAATTAAACAATGACGAAAAATAGTGTCGCGTTTATAAAAGATTTTCTTCGGTAAAAAAATACTAAATAGCTAACAGCTTAAATGTGTGAAGTTTATGTCAAAATCTTCATTAAATTAAAGTGAACTACTCATTAAACTTCTGTGAGTGCGGCCGTCAGAGTATTAATAATAATTATTTTATAATTATGTATATCCTTAAGAGGATTCCACACCGCCGTTTTTCCATACAAACGCTGTCCCCTGTTTCCTCCCTGGATAATACCGGTAGAGTTATGATTTTTTCCTGAATATCTATGGCCACTATTAGCATGTCCCTATGTTTTCTTTTTTTTTCATAATTTAATTATTAAAAAAGATAAGAACGTCCAAAATCCCAAAAAAATGGCCAGATTTTCCTCTGTGTTCAAACACCCAGAAAACAAAACTGGCTAGAATATACAAAAAAAAAAAAACATAGGAACACAGCTCAAGCCTTGCTTTAATTCTTAATGAAAAAATTACTTAAATCGGTTAAGTTTTGGAGAAGGAATCAGCGGACAACGAATCGAAGATTTTCTGTTCTTTTATTAGAACTTTTGTCGTGTTTTCTCTATCGCGCTCTGCGGTGGGAGACTTGAGATTGGTGTCTCACCAATCTCAAGTCTCCCACCCACCCACCCACATCCCACAGCAATACATTTTCAAATACCTATTTTCAATTTCACTCGCCCCTGGTGTATCCTCTTAACGAATTCCAAAGTATGAACTTTATACTTTGCTGTATACCACCACTTTCTAGCTCGCGGGCTTAAGTATTCTACCTTCACAAAGAACACAAGCACCGCCTTCAAATTGTAATAATGAAATTAAGCTAGACTTTAGTTTCTGAAATATTTATTAACTAACTATAACAATCTGTCGATATAAAATTTAAACTAACCCTCTTATTAATAAATATATTATATACACAAAGAGACTGCAGGGATTTAGGTTACATCTTTTTATATATAAAACTCAAAGGTGACTGACTGACTGATTGACATAGTGATCTATCAACGCACAGCCCAAATCACTGGATGGCTCGGGCTGAAATTTAGCATGCAGGTAGATGTTATGACGTAGGCATCCGCTAAGAAAGGATTTTGATAAATTCCAACCCCATATAAAAAAAAGTTCTATCTCTGAATAACTAATTAACTAGTGAAACTAACTAATTAGTGAAGGTTTTGTCCTAAAGTCCAAACATTTTCTATCCGTCTATTATGGCAAGTCTACTAAAGTAATCAATAAAATATGTCTCTAAGTTCTTCCTTAAGTATCCCAGCACTAGCCATAACAATATATTAAGATTAACGTAATTATGTCCCATCCCTAGTCACCTAGACGTGATATTTAACGTTAACGGGCTAGTGATGGGCAGACGCTCCTAATTAATTTTGTAATTTTGTTTTAATCGCCTGACAAGATAGGGATGTTTTAGTATCGATTTTATCTATCTATATCGATAGTATAATTAAATATTTTGAGATTTGCTCGTGTGAACTGTAATGCTAAATATTTATAGGTACGTTTGCCTTAAGAACCGTAAATTGTTTTGCCTTAAAATAATAAATTAGATGCAAAATTATAAAAATCTGTGGCTTATACTTTATTTAAAACAGTTTCAAACCAACGAAATGGTTTTCAAAATAAGTAATGGGTTTTCAAAGTTAAAAGTTGAAACTTGCATAAATTTTACCCTGAAATTTTCTATTTCTGCATACAAAAGCTATTTTTTTATAGAACCAGCAAGTTTTAGGGCAGTATTTGCAAGTTGCAACTAGGGGACGCGACGTAGCGAACGTATGGAATAAAACGTGACGTGGAACGACGTCTCGTAAAAATGCTTTTCAATCAGCTATTGAGTATTTACGATGCCATTGCATTAGTTTGACTCGCTGTATTCGAAATTAAACCTTATTGAGCGACGTGAAACACGATTTTTGTCCTGACTCTGATTAAATAGTCAAACTTACTGGAACCTATATTCTAGAATAAGTTTTAACCTATATTCTAGAATAAGAACTATTGTCAATACCATATCATAAGTTTTCAGGTCATAAGTACCTAATAGAACTAAGAAATAACCGACTTTCTTGATTGAACATACTATTATTAAATTGATTAGTTAATTCAGACAGTGCGTTACAACTTAAATACATTTTTTTACATTAACCTATTAAAAATACTTTTACTTAAAGGTGGAAGTTGTTTTCGCGGAATATTGCTAAAAATAAAAACAAACTAAATTTAAACTATGGATTTCCGCAAAGTACCGCCTGATTCCATTAACTATTAACCTATTATTATTCAAGTATTTATTTAGTAGGTAAGTAAACTACTTATTGTAATTTGTTACCGTATCTGATAACTTTTGAAAAAAAAACTTTCTCAAGACACAGAATTTCAAGTCCGGATAAAATAAAACCATCCAGGCATATTAGTAAAAAAAAAAATTGCCACGCGTTCGAAATTCGAATAAATGACATTGCTAGTGTTGTGGGCGGTTATCGATAAAATTGACTTGACGTGCATTAACGACACAGCTGTCACTGATCGACAGATTGATACACACTTACGGCTGCAGAAAGAGAATAATGATTACTTAATTTTTATTCAATAAATGAAGAAGAAAATTAATGGAGTTTAGGAAGTCTATCTAACTTTAATTTTATATCTTCATTAATTTAAAGCTAGGTTCCAGGGGAACACTACTTTTCGGGATAAATTGTAACCTATAGGTTTATCCAGAGTCTTAACTACTACCATAATTTTTATAATAATCCGTTCAGCAGTTTTTGCGTGTAGAAGTAATCAATATACTTACATACCAACTTTTGTCTTTATAGAATGGAGTGATATGATAGTGTAATCTTTATTCAAATCAGTAAACACTAACATAATAAAATAATAACACAATAAGTAACGAACAAACATACAAACTTACAAAATCCTTCGTCAGCTTCGCCGTAGACGTATAAAACAATCTTGAAAATTTCAACAATCGATCCCAAATCCCTTTAAAGGAAAACGAAGGGAAAACTCTTGGCGAGTCAGCGAAACATAACAATGTACAATTTCACTCAATTTTCCGAAAGGGACTCCAGAATACCCGTTTATGGGGAGAATGTCCGAACTAAAACAACGTAAACTACATTTTTTGGGTCACAGGTGTACCCTGATTCTATGAAGTAGCTTCGGTTATGGTTCGATCTAGTCCAATATTACGCAGAGGACGCTACTAGCACTGTATACAGTAATCCGACCGAAATCCAACATGTTGCACACGTCATATCAGAATTTTGACAGACGTTGTCAAACGCCGTACAAAGTGTTTTGTTTACTGTCTCTGTCTATGCTGGTGCTGCCTCAACCGTGAAAACATTGCAGACTGCAGAAATATATTTAAACAATCAATAAGCAAGATGGTATTTTTCTTATACACGTCAAACAAACGTAAATTGGTTTCCGATTACAATTTAGACTTGGTACTTGAATATTCGTGAACGACTATCCAAACATTGGATGGATATTGATCACTGCGTTTCTCAATTCCTGACCGGTCATGGATATTTTAAGGCCAACCTCTACGGATTTAATCTGGTAGCATCACCCATGTGCGAGTGCTCGACCGAAGGCAACATGTTTGAACAAACAGCTCATCATGTTCTCTGGGAGTGCAGTCTCTGGCAGGACGAAAGAACTACAATGCTAAACAACCTACTCTGCACATCTGGTGTCGCATATTACGGTGATCTCGTGGACAGCGCTAGGAACTTCCGTGCCTTCAAGCGTTTTTGTCACAATTACTATTGGCAACAGTCTAACACAATAAATTAATTTAGCTCTAGCGTAGTAGTCACTATTATTATTAACGTTTATTCCCGTGGTGCTTCTCTCCTTCAGTTCTTTGACTTTCGGTCACTGCAACTTTGTGCTGTCTCCCGCTTTATATTGGGGAGGGAATCTGGAATTCTTCCTACTCCTATTTTCTTCTGATTAATTTCCTTGCGGGTCCCAAGACAGCTTTAGCATGTCCCTCGGGCTCCCTGAGATCATATCAAAGGGTTTTCGTGGTTGGATGCCGCTGTCGATCCTGGCGACACAGGAGATACAGTGGTGGGAATGTGTGGTGGGCCAAAGTCCGTCATATTTAAACAAAGGTAAAACTAACACAACCTTTGGAGTTGTGTTAGTTTTAATGTTTGCCTGAAATAGACTCCCTAACCAATTTTGATGAAATTTTGCATGGACATAGAGTAGACCACGGGACTCAGAATACTTTTTAACGAAACAATTTACGATTATCGTGGGATCCTATTTTAAAACGGGCGGAGCCGCGCGCATCTTCTAGTTGACTATTTGACGAATAAATATAGACTGAATCGAACAAGGAAAAAAGCTGCATTAAATAGGAGAATCGAGGTTTCTTTTATATTGAGAAAATGGTCTGATAAAATGGTGGAACTAAAACAATGTATACTCAATTTTTGGGTCACACCTGAGCGACGATAAATTACCGAAACCGAATTTGCCGGTAAACAAAATGGCCGATTAAGGTGCTCTCGAAAAGGTTCGGAAAAATTACGTATAAAACCTTTTAAAGGAAACTTTTTGGGGTTCCGTAGGACAAGAAACTTTCTCTGCTCTTTAAACGTCCGTAACTATGGGAATTAAAAAAAAAGATATTGTATTATCACTAGATAATACAATATTTTTTTTTTTATTCCTACTATGTGGTTGCTTACCTAGCACTAGCTAGGTAAGCAACCATATAGTAGCGACCAAATTGGGTAAGTAATACGCAAACATCATAAGCCCTTGCCCTTTTGTATGAGACAGTTGTTTTTTTTAGAAAAAAAAAACTAAGCTCTGAAAAAACGTCTATTTTTGGCCCGAGCCCCGACATGGGTATATTTGGTTCCAATTTTTGAAATTAACCAAGTAGAGTAAGAACTTATTATCTAAAATCTCATCATTAGTGCTGAATATAAATCAAGTATTTGGTTCTTAAAATAACATAGTAATCGTCTAATGAATCTCAGGGATTCCCCGTTCCCGGGCTAAATCCCGGAATTTTCCGGGACGCGTCTCCGGGATTGATCACCGGCTCAGACATTACGTCTTCAATTGAAGACACGAGTGGATGAAGTGGGTAACCAACATTTTACAACATAAGAGCAAGTACTCATTAATTATCCCTTAATAATTTTTTACCTAACCCCTTAAAATTTGAACAAACCTCATTTATTACTTACCGACTTCACCATCTAGGTAAAATATATATTTTATACTACTACTAGACGTTCCGCGCGGCTTCGCCCGCGTAAATTAGATATTTCACAGACAAATTATTAGTCCACAAAAAATAGCCTACGATCCTTCACGTGGTCTACTTCTTATCTGTGCCAAATAACAGAAAAAATATCCAGTAGTTCGTGAGATAAGCCCTTTCAAATAATTTCCCCCGTTTTTTCCACATTTTCCTCTATTTATTCGCTCCTATTATTTCGTCTTGGCGTTATAAAATATAGCCTATAAGCCTTCCTCGATAAATGGGCTACCTAACACTGAAAGAATTCTTCCGCTTTATAATATTAGTATGGATACAAACATACTATAAATAAAATCGACATTTTTTTTCAAATAATTTTCCCGGTCCTAAAGCCTCCGTTTATAAAAAAACATAAGTTTTCAAATTATTAGTTACCCACTTCGTCCACTCACGTCTTCAATTATCAGACTTAATGTGCCCCGCTTTTAGTGAGCTGTTTTGAAAGGAGAGATTTGTCGAGGAGAGATTTAGAGGTTTTGCTTCGAAAACAACTTAAGTACTTTCCTATTTTCATATTCTTAGGGATTTATAAGTCTTCTAATTTACGCTGAGCGAAATCTATCCATTAATTTTAGCTGATAACCTGTCATTGTCACATTTTGTCGTCGTGAACGCACTCAGAGACATAGCTTTGAACAAACCTACGCGTCTGATGATTAAGCTTTTTTTTATGAAATAAGGGGGCAAATGAGCAAACGGGTCACCAGATGGAAAGCAACTTAGACACCCGCAACATTAGAAAAGCAGCAGGTGCGTTGCCGGCCTTTTAAGAGGGTAAGGAAGGGAATACGGAAGGGGAGGGAAGGGAATAGGGTAGGGGATTGGGCTTCCGGTAAACTCACTCACTCGGCGCAACACAGCTCAAGCGCTGTTTCACGCCGGTTTTCTGTGAGCCCGTGGTATTTCTCCGGTCAAGCCGGCATATTCGTGCCGAAGCATGGCTCTTCCACGTTATAACACGATAATGTTTTTATGTCAAAATCTTTGTCATTTTTACAACTGAGTAATTAATATTCGTCTTTGTGGTGGTATTCATGACACTAGAAAGAAAAATATATTACATATTATCACGTCTATTAATCCGTTCACTGTTTTAAGCTGCTTATTATGTTTGGCAATATCAAAATAAAACTTAACTGATATATTTTAATATTGCCAAAGTTGATTGTTATAAAAAATGTGTAGCGAGATTAAATTTTCAATCCCGCTGCGTGCTAGCGCCTAGCATACTAGAGCGTTCAGAAATATTTTGCCTTTAAATCCTAACAAAACTTAACTTTATCTCTTCAACATAAAGGGTCTAACAGAAGTAGAATAAAACTGAACAGTCCATCCGGAATTTGTAATCGATTTTCACGGATGCCAAAACGTTTCGTAAATAAAGTTTTTTCTGGAAGTTGGTGTTGGATGCTGGGAAGTTTACCGGATTCTGGTACTGAGTTTTTGGAAGTTTAAGTTTTTATTTACTGTACTAGTAAATATAGTGTATAGTGTATTTTAGTTACTTTCATAGTATTATGTCCTACGGCATTTTGCTGTGGGGCAATGCTGCAGATATAAATACAATTTTTGTGCTGCAGAAGCGAGCTGTGCGGGCAATCTACAAGTTGGCCCGTAATACTTCACTTAGAGAAAAATTTAAGGAAACTGGAATCTTCACTGTTGCTTCTCAATATGTCCTATCAAATGTTAAAAAGAATATATATCAATTCACGAAAAAATGTGATACCCATGGGAGAAATACTCGTAATAAACATAAGCTTGAAATTCCGGTGACTAGACTTACTAAAGTCAAAAATTCTTTTAAAGGTCAATGTATACGCCTTTATAATAAGATCCCAGAAATCGTTCAAAATCTCTCAATTAATAGATTTAAAAAAGTTGTTAAAGAACGTTTGTGTACCAAAGCGTACTATAAAGTTACTGATTTCATGAATGATAGTACACCATGGGAATAAGGTCGCCCCCTGCAGAGCTGTTTCATTATAATATGTATAATAATTGTACACTCGTTGTATTTTATTTAGTCATAATGACACTGTTATTTTATAATATATTTTTTGTAATTTTCCATCTTTTTAGAAAAAGATGGCCCCGTGCGAGTTTCTTACGCCGGTTCTTCTCGCCGGGTTAGTTCCCGAACCGGTGGTAGGCATCTGTGTAGCCCCGACGTTCAGAGAATATTTGAAAAAATTTATTCTGAATAAAAAATTTTGAGTTTGAGTTTGTACTCGTCTTTTTACTCGACTCGTTGAGTGATTTTGGTAGTAGTGCTGGTGTACCCTTCTGTTTTGTAGCGTGCAGCGCATAAAGCTATATACGCTACTTTTTTAGTTTGAATCGAGGCATGAGATGTATTTTGACTGCAATTTTAATCTCCGAATATTTTAGATACTTGCAACAACACTCAGATGTAATGAATGCTTTACTTAAATTTAATGAAGATTGACTCCTAATAATAAATTTTCTGTCAAACTCTACACTAAATAAATGTTGACTTATCATTAAATTAAGTACTTTGAACGCGGCTGTTAGTTCCTATTAAACCTGTCAAAGTTTACCGTTGGCTAAACATGATGTTTAGACAACGATAAGCTTTACATATTCTCAATATGAAGAAAAACAATAATATTTTGACAAACGATCAACATTTATACCATATAATATTTTCCTCATATCCAATTTCATACATGTTATTTCGTATGAATCCTTCCAAACGAAGACGACAATCGCTTCAGATCGGGCGATATCGTCTAACGATGTGACGTGACGTCTCGTTAGCGTCACGTGATCGCGACATATTGAGATCCGCGATAACAAAATGGCGGTAATGATGTTCGGAATTCGAATGTTTTGGAAAACTATTTATTTGGATTTTGGTTATACTATAGTTATAGTAAGTTTTATGTCATGTATGATGACGCCAGTAACTCCATGGCCCCAAAATTCGTTTATCGCAAGGGAATCGTACATTTTTCCAGGTTTATAATATTATATCAGCATACCAAATTAAAAAAAAACGATTCGGCAGTTTGGGAGTGAAGAGGTAACAGACAAACAGACACACTTATTGGTATGGGTTGTCAGGTTTATGCTTCTCTACATTGGGAATTGGCAATTGGCAAGCGATTCTTATTGTGTAGAGAATATACTATCATACTAGATTGCTTAATACTGTAAGTCAATTATTCATTCTAAAGACATTAGACAGCATGATCCAATGTGGAACAACAAGCCTTTATAGACATAAAATAATGGTTCTCAACTCAAAATCTTCTTCATTTACTCTACATAATTTTTAAAATTCACTACATTGACTCTACATAATTCATGTCATTTATGGAAAAAACTTACAAATGTATTTGTTTAAATATCTGAACTTACTTCTATTTGTATTAAAAGTGTGCCGTAGTTTTTCCGCAATTCAAATTCAGAATATTAATATAACCGTTTGTCAAATGTTTTTTTGTTTGTACCGACTTATATTGACATTTTAATACTCTCGCGCGCAAACTTTATTCGTATTCCAAATTCAAATAATCTTTTGAGTGATTTGACACTATTTTCAACAACTTTTTATGCCCATATTATAATGTGTTTGTGCTGAAGTTTGTGACCTATGTCTATAGTTATTTTATGTATCTTTGTCTACGAATAATAAAAACTAAGGAAAAGTGACTCCGTCAAAAAACATGCTCCACAATAATTATACGTCTTGTCAAGCCTTAGGTACACATTTCAATACATTTGCAATATGTAGGTGACCTTGAGCCAGAGCGGTACTAGGCTGACGTTATAACTTACATGACAGATCAAAAGGAACCAAATTTAAAATGGTAATAGTATGGGAGTTACGATACCTTAGTTTTTATTATTCGTAGATCTCTGTATATATCTTAAGGGAACAACCGCTGAACCGGTATTACTTTAAGTTAGATCACGGAAAAGGACATCCATACTAATTATAAAACTGAAAGTGTGTCCAGTGCCGTAAATAGGGCGGTGCCACCGGTGCCCAGGCACAGGGCGTAGACTCTAGGGGGGGGGCGCAAGAATGGCCAGACCAGGCAGACTCTTCTTTCGAATTGCTCCCGATAAGTACTTCCCGCTGCGCCCCAGAGATGTTTTCCAATGTAGTACAAAAACAATCTACAGCCGAACATATTATAACCTTTTGCTTTTTGGAAGCTAGTTAAAAAACAAGGGTGCAGTTATAAGCTCGCACAGGGCGCAAAAAAGGCTATTTACGGCACTGAGTGTGTCTGTCTGTCTGGGCGGACCTCTTCACGCCCAAACCGCAGAACCGATTTTGCTGAAATTTGGTATAGAGATACTTTGAGTCCCGGGAAAGGACATAGGATACTTTTTATCCCGGAAAAATGTACGGTTCCCGCGCGATGAACTCATTTTGGAGTAACGGAGCTGCGGGCGTCATCTAGTGTACAAATAAGCCAAAAAATCAGGTCCTGTCCCCAGGACACTTTAAAATCATCGTCTTATTATACTCGACGTTGATAGACGAGGAGCCCGTCAGTCGCAAGCCGGCGCGATTAATTTAGCTCCGGCTCCTGGACTATAACTCCACATAGACCGGGAGACGAGCACTTTATAAACTTAACAGGATAAAAATTAAAATTGAAGTTGAGATTTTGTCTTAGCATTTTCTAAAGATTAATAATATTTTGTACAGCAGCATCATATTATAACCAAATAAAGGACTTGATTACAGTCTGCTTTGTCGGACTTATGCGCCATAATAAGAAACGAAAAAAATGACCCTATTAATTAAAACTCCTGAAAGATTTACTTTGTTATAGCTATTGTACACGCTGGAATATGTTTGGCAAACATTCTACAGGGATAGAAGTTAGAACGCTGTGATAAACGTTTTAAAAATTTGTTACTTTTCTAATTTGTATACTATGTAAAATACAATGTTATACAATGTGTGAAATATCTAGAACCTAAATAATCGATTTTTCACCCTTTCTGTATGACTCATATGTCGGAGGGGACTTGGTCATCCCGCCCAGAGAAACGGAAATTAGCTCTTTGGCGGGGGTTCGATCCCGCAAAAAATGGCGTCTGACGTGAGTATAATAATTGTCTATGACATGAGTGAAAATCTTATTTCCTTTGTCTTTTATAGACGACGTTTGAGTTTGATCAAAGTTTGCACAAATTGAGGGTGACATTGTACGGTACAAAGCGTTTGTTAGATACTAGATGACTCCTGCAATTCCGTTGCGTCAAAATTCGTTTATTACGCGGGAACCTTACATTTTATTTGGATAAAAAGTATCCTATGTTTTCCCGGGACTTAAAGTATTACTCCATATCAAATTTCATCAGAATCGGTTAAGCGGTTTGGGCGTGAAGAGGTGACAGACAGACACTCTTTCGCATTTATAAAATTTGTATGGATTGTGTGAGGCTGCTGATCCAACAGTTAGGTGTCAGAATATTCGAACGTGTGTGGCGGGCATTATACCTGGTCAACACTTGACGTGTGTGTTGAATTGCGTAAAACAGTACTCGAATTACCTGCAACAAAGAAACATTTCATTAGTTATTATTGTGGCTGGCGACTTGATATCGTATTACGATCGCGGTTAAAGCAAAAATAGATCTTATGACTACAAACATAGTCGGTTTATTTAAGTAATATTTTAAACTACAAAATCAAAGATTGGATCATAGTTATAGTGGTAACGAGACACTGCGTTTGTGGCGGTACCCACAATTCGCCTAACATTTCTGCATCGCGCTATCGAAGTTTTCTGAGCGCGTCGGTATATATACGACAGCTGAAATGTATCACGTGGGCTCCGGCCTGACCGAGCATAACACCTCGCTCGGTCGGTCGGAAGATCTTCCTTTGTGGCCGCCACTCATATCCCACACGTTATTTGGTTGGGTTATGCGAAGTCAATGTTAATCATGAGTCCGCCGTCCACGTTAAAGCTATGTAGAGTTGAAACTTGAAACTGTCATAAGATACAGTCAGTCATCTGATTTTTATTTCCTACTAGCTGCCCCGGTAAACTTTGTGTCACTTTAAAACCTTCCCTGGACTTCTAAGAATATTTTAAGACTAAAATTAGCCCAATCCGTTCAGCCGTTTTCGAGTTTTAGCGCGACTAACACATTTGAAAATCCATTTTTATATATAAGATAGATTCTGATTGGAATAGAAAATAAAAATCAGATGACTGACTGACTGTATCATATAACAAGAACTAAAGAAAATATATTTGTATATACAGTATTAGTAGGTTAACTTATTACATTTTAGTTAAGTACCCAGTACATGCTAGTACTAGTATTGGTAGAAGTCAAGTCTACTGCACTGAATACATTTAAGTCGACGTCGGAATCCGGAATCGATCCCGTGATCCTGACCTTCATTACAGACAACACGGAGTAACTCCTGCGCTATACACCTGCTATTTGTCTTATGGCCGCTCTACATTATTCCAATCCAGTGATCCAATTCAGCGCTGGATTACTACTGGAATGCAACTTTGCAAAAGGAAGCGCTAGATTGGAATAAGAAATGTAAACCTATATATACGTGGGAGAGCCATGCTTCGGCACGAATGGGCCGGCTCGACCGGAGCAATACCACGTTCTCACAGAAAAACGGCGTGAAACAGCGCTTGCGCTGTGTTTCGCCGAGTGAGTGAGTTTACCGGAGGCCCTAGTCCCCTACCCTATTCCCTTCCCTTCTCTTCCCTACCCTCCCCTATTACCCAATTCCCTCTTAAAAGACCAGCAACGCACCTGCAGCTCTGAAGTTGCTTTCCATCAGGTGACCGGTTTGCTCGTTTGCCCTCTTATTTCATTTAAAAAAAAAACCGGCCGTCATGTCAAAGTATACTCTCTAGTTTTCTAGTTAAAGTATACTTACTACTTAAGTAGATGAAAGAACGATTTTTTTCCAAATGAAAATATATACTTAATAATAATTAAGTGCAAAGCTTTGTTTAATTTCACTATCATTAACAATGCTACGCTGAAACTACTATTACTCAAGAACCACAAAACAAGTCTAGTGGATTGCTTTCAGAAAAGTAACTTAAATTTATTAATACTGTGCGCGAAGTGCGATATTTCACACACGGTATCATCCTTTATGCCTAGAAATAAGGTGGGTTATGCCGTAGCAAAGAGGAATTTCTGTGATTGATACGACCGGTAAACAAAATCATTAATGCTCTAGCCAGGAGTTGAACCGGCATTAGCATTGTAAGATGAATCGACTCCCAACTAGCGGTAAAAGATTGCTAGTGTAGTGCTACAAAAAAGACTTTAGTTTACAAGGTGTTTTTCGGTCACTTTAGTTTTTTTATATAAATTAAGGGGGCAATAGACTTTTGTTTACAAGTGTGTAGTTTTTTGTTATATAAATTAAGGGGGCAAACGATCAAACGGGTCACCCGATGGTAAGCAACTACCGTCGCCCATGGACACTCGCAACATCAGAAGAGCTGCGTTGCCGGCCTTTTAAGATTGAATACGCTCTCTTCTTGAAGGTTTGTAGGTATGTAGGTTTGTAGTAAGGTTAAAATCAACTACGGATATAAAAAGGATATCTCCTGTTTGACTAAATTAAAAAAAATGTCATAAAGACTTCTGATTTGCGGAACGCAAAATTGCCCAAATAAAGGAAAATTTTCATTCTAGCATGGCATTTTTAGGCAGAAAACAAATGAGCCCGAGTCCAGACTCCAGAGAGATAATATATTTTTTTTTTACTTTTCATAATTTCATTGCCTGAGCGTCTTTATATAAGTAAAACAAAATCGATTTTTTGTGGTCACTTGGATGAAACATTCGACTGTGTGTAGGGTTCTTAACATTGATTGGCTAGATTAAATTGTATCCAATATCCTTGATTTTAATTTAGGCAATAAAACTTAACCTAAACCTATTATTTCTATATATCTAGTCAAAATAAGACTTGAAATCTAAACTAGTATGCAGGGTTATTGACCCGGCGCGTGACAGGTGTTTAGCATGTATGACTCATACACACTAATGGTGTCCACCGTCTGCATAACTGAGGTAATTGATGACAAGGATGGGAAGTTAATATTATGCGACAGTGTGTCTGTCTGTCACTTTTTTACGCTTAAACCGATGTAGCAATTTTGATGAAATTTGGCATGGAGAATGGAGATACTTAGCGATTTTAGGGAAGAACATGAGATGGTTTTTATCGCGGATTATAAAATATTGTTACATGCTAGGGTTCGAGGATCTGGAGAGAAAGACCTGCTGACTCTCTTGAAGACTTTATTCACTAAGTCCAGGTCACACAAGCACACACTAAGTCCAAACACTAATCACTAGATTCAATCAATAAGCACTATCACTGTCCTAGGTCGTAGCCAAGTCGCAGGTTTCACTGGTTCACTCACTATTGATCACTTGTTGTCGCCTCGAAGATCGCTCAGATTGAACTGAATTGCCGCGCCGTCTACCTGCGGCTTTTTATATGGCGAGAAGAATTCCAATTTCTGCACTCAAAATGAGCACATTTTGAGTGCAGAAGTATCAAACAATAAACTTTCATCTTTGTTTAAATAATATATTACAAAATGTATAAGTTATACAATATTATATAAATATAACTATTTAAAATTTTCTTTAAACAAGCCTGCACAAGGTACTAAGTTTGTACTTACATTAAATTTGTTTGTATACTTGGTTTGCAAATAAAGTATTTGAATTTGAATAATTTTAAACAAAGATTATTATTACGTACTATGTTTTGTATTATAATGTTACAAGTAAGTCATATTACAAATATTTGCTACTTAATAAACTTATACCAATACTTAACTTTAATTCAAACTGGTTAATAATAAGTTATTGCTACTGGTAAAACAATAACCAGTTTCCGCTATGATTAATGTGTAATTAATTGAGATAACATAATTGTATTAATTGAACAATGTATGTTCACACAATAATTAAGATTAATTCACTTTTAATTACTTAAATTAAGTTTAAATACTTACATTACTTACATATCTTGCAAAAATTCAGAAAAAAGAGTCGTAGAAAAAGTCTTGAAAAAATGTTATGACACTTCTTATAATGTTAGGCTTCTTCCAACAGCTCAAACTGAATCTGATAAAGATCTACTATCTGTCTGTCTGTCACCAAGTCTTATAAATTATAATAATTATAAAATATTTTGTTTAAACACTAAATTAAGTATTCCGTGTTTAAGCTAAATGGTTTAAACTAAACAGACAGATCGATACTATTGATAGTAGAGTTTTATAACGTTATATTAATTACATAATACAGACCAAACATAATATAAAAAACAACGTGATCCACACAACAAAGCACCGCCAAAGAAATTACAACGAAAACTTTTGCAACACAAAATACCTCAATATAGATTGTCCAGTGTCCACCAAAACTGGACAAAACACTGTCCACCGTATCGCCAGAGGAACTGGGCCTGTAGACAAGTGGCAAAACGCTAACGCTAACGCTAGCGCTATAAAATGTATGCGATTTGACATAAGTCATCGCTTCGCTAGCGAATACTAATGTCAAATCCATACATTTTGTAGCGCTAGCGTTAGCGTTAGCGTTTTGCCACTTGTCTACGGGGGCTGGTGTTACTCACCATGATGGGATGTAAGTAAGGAGTGAGAGGATGGGAGTAAGGACTAAGGACCCTGCTAATCGCTATGTTAATTATATGACTTTATAATATATAACTATATAATATACTCGTATACTATGAATAATAAAAACTAAGGAAAAGTAACTCCTAAAAAAAAACATGCTCCACAATACTTGTCAAAAAAGTGTACCTTAGGTACACATTTCAATACATTTGCAATATTTAGGTGACCTTGAGCCAGAGCGGTACTAGGCTGACGTTATAACTTACATGACAGATAAAAAGGAACCAAATTTAAAAGGGTAATAGTATGGGAGTTACGATTCCTTAGTTTTTATTATTCGTAGCTCGTATACTATATTTATTACTAGTTGATGCATTTTCTGTGCAACGGCACAGAAAATGATTACTCGTGCTACATTTTTCCGGGATAAAAAGTATCTTATGTCCCTAGGATTTCCGGGGCTTAAAATATTTCTATACCAAATTTCATCAAAATCTGTTCAGCAGTTTTTCGCATTTACATTATTAGTAAGGATTATTTGATCAAGTTATTTTTGTCATAAGCAGTCTCCGAATACTTTAAAACAAGATATTATACTTTTCTAAGAACTATTCCAGATATATTCCAGGTATCCTACAGTTAACCCTAAGTAAACCCAGGTTAAATATACCCCAGGCTATTGGAGTCTGGACAGCGGCTGCGGTTACAGGTTATTTACGAATTGCTTTGGACACTAGACGTCTAGATTTTAGCTAGGTACGCTTTTAGGTCTTCTAGTATAACTATTATTGTAGTACCTAAATGCTTGAAGTTAATTGGTGCAATAAAAGTTGTATAATATATATTTTTTTTTATATGAAATAAGGGGGCAAACGAGCAAACGGGTCACCTGATGGAAAGCAATTTCCGTCGCCCATGGACACTCGCAGCATCAGAAGAGCTGCAGGTGCGTTGCCGGCCTTTTAAGAGGGAATAAAATAGGGGAGGGTAGGGATGGGAAGGGAAGCGAATAGGGGAGGGTAGGGAAGGGAACAGGGTAGGGGATTGGGCCTCCGGTAAACTCACTCACTCGGCGAAACACAGCGCAAACGCTGTTTCACGCCGGTTTTCTGTGAGAACGTGGTATTTCTCCGGTCGAGCCGGCCCATTCGTGCCGAAGCATGGCTCTCCCACGTATAAATAAATTAAGATGGCCATGTTTTTAGTTTACCTTCTTCAAACGTAATATTTTACTTGTAAGCTTGTTGTAAGGGTGATTAAAACTCAGGGCGTGAAATCCTTACTCAGCACTTCTGATGTTGCGACTGTCCATGGACGTTGCTTAGCAGCGTCAGAGCAGTCGCTTTCTAATGTGACCCGTTTGCTCATTTGCCCCCTAATTTTATAAAATAAAAAACAGAAATAAACTTAACCATACGGCAAGAGCCAGTAATGAAGACACGCTGGGACGCAAACTAGTGTTTTTATTGCGCTTGCCAAATAACGTAAAGTTTTAGCTCGTAGGGAAGGGACCGTTTTATTGATATTTTATTATCGATAAAATGTTACAACTTTGGGACGCTCTATCATCTCTATCTATTTCATATTTTTCTATTTAGATCCAATTTTATCTCATGAATAAAATATAAAATATGATCAATAAAATATAAAATACATTATTACATGGACAGTTTGATTTGACCTTATTTAATTCTTTTCCTAAATAATAAACAAAAAGCAATATATTTTGTATTCTACAAAATATTAAATAATACCATATTTTATAGTAATCATTGCAGACACAACGTTCTAAAAGATTATTTTTACTTTAATACAATAATGCTTTAAAAATAGTTTGCAAACCATTTTAAATAACAGAGAATAATTAAAATTCATTTACAAATCATCTAATACACTATCTCTTCGAGCTTCATGTCGATATCATGAACGAAATATCATTCATATTCCATTATGAATTCATTCTATTCCAGTCTGATTTCGCTCAGTTGCCATTCGAATGAAGCACCGATTTTCACAATTAAATGCGCAATGATCGAGTGGCACTCGAGCATCGATATAAATAGCACAACACTACAAGTGTCTAGGGTATCGCTTGATGTCTGTAAATTTATGCGTAGCTCTGCTTTGTATTCTGAATATTTTATTAGTAGTAAAGTGATGAAGTATTTTAAATATCCCAGAATTTAGGTTTATAGTGCGATGATATGATCGAGTGTGCTGTTGCTTCTTGATGTTCAAGTTCGCGCATTTTGAGTTCATGCACTTTCCATATAAACTCACTATTTTTGCGTGACGTGACAATACTTTTCGACTGCAGTGGAAATTGTTTTCCACTTTTTAGATAGTACTCAAGTATTGTTATATAATTATGTATTTATATATGTAGTTTAATACACCAGGCTTCGTTAAAATTTAAGTTTTTTTAAATGTTTTTTATGTAGTGACTAGTGCAGCTAGAGGAAGTAGTTTAAAGCAGTTATTTTCATCACAATTTTCAAAATTAAGTCAATCTACAATTGTTTGACGTGTTATTGAAACTGCTGGTTCTAATTTTTTTAATATCGATAAAATTATATCTCAACTATCGACAAACACTAGCACATCACTAGTACCGAGGGACTGTCGGATCGATGTAACAGTGAAAAACATGAGTTAGACTACAGCTAGAGCTAACTTTACACTTCACTAGTTTAACTGGGATTTCGGGAGTTACAATTTCATTGTCATTTTGTAATTGTTTAGACGGATTTAACTCAGAAAACTGAGAGAGAAACCATAAATAAAATGATAATATTTTACAGAATGTTTTCTGCTTTTAAATTTTGGTTCACTATTTTTGAAATTTTAAAAAGTTACTCAAATTAAAGATCATAAATGTTTTATTGTTACATATGCTTTTTTTACTTTGAATCTCCCATATTGATATTCCTTGTATGCATGTTTGTTAGATCATAGCGCCTTAATTGCTCCTCCGATTTCAATAAGGTGTCAAATATATTAATTTAGATTTTTGATATAACATTTACGGTCCAACCTACGAGTGAAAAACTCCATAATAAATATCAACATTAGTTTCAGAATATAATGTAACTACTTTCGTAGTTCGGACCATAAAAGTGTGATCGTTTTATACACAATACTTTTTGGCATCGCCACTATGTTTGTCTAAGTTTAATCTCCCAAAGTCTTGAATGTCTGAGTGAGCTGTCTACTTCTGTCTAGCTCTGAATTACTGTAGACGGTGTAACAACTGCTAGAATTATTAATGACCACTAAAACCACTTTAGGGGTCCATGTTAAGTTTGTAATTGTAATGGTCTATTAGGTAGGTTAGGTAGGTAACAGAAATAAATATACAAAGGTGTACTACAGGTACATCCTTGTATATTTATTTGTTACCTAGCCTACCTAGTACCTACTAACTACTAACTAACTGACCAAGCCTTACCTGCTTTGTCAGTAGAAATTACATAATTGAAAACTTGGGTAGAGCCTGTACAGAGTAGACAGAATGATAGAGTATGCCGACTTAGAACTGATGTTGAAATTTTTAAATTTGACGTATTATGACGAAAATCGTCGCTAGGGTTGTTAACTTGTTACCTACGAATTTAAAACTATGACATATTCGCTGGACGTGTTCCTCTTTGGTCGTATTGTTGTTTATGTTTTGGCACATGCGATTAAAATTGACAGAATCTAATTTTTAAATCTTTATTTTAAATATTTAAAAATAAATTATATCAGCCAGCGCGAGGCACATTCCGTTCATAATCCTAGTGAAACCCGACGAATTTGACAGATATTGAAACCTGTCCGTCTCTTTGCAGTCGAACTACTGGTCGTTATGTCTATTGTGGCCTGTACGTACCTCTGTGACGGAATCTTTGAGCACGATTTTTACCTATCTCCAGTAGTCTAATTAATTCGAAACTTTGCATACGTATTTTAAGAGCCAATGACAATGCAACAATTTGTTAATTTTTTTTGAAAATAATAATAATAGGCGTGTTTTTTTTAGTTTTTTGAACTATTCTTATTTTATGTTTGAATGTTATATATACAGATGTTTTAAAGTATATAGATTCTCCAATCCAAGCCGTGAGACGAGCCACAAAACTTCTGACACAGGCTACAAGTTCCATGCCTCATTTGGCTACATACTAGTTCATCAAAGAGTGAACTAAACATTCGGCAATGACAGCTCCTTCCATTCGGTCAATATTCAGTATCAGTGGCTCCCACTCGCATGGTTACGGCTGTTTTATTGAACGACATTATGTAAGATAGACACAAGAATTTGTTTTAAATTAAGAATTCATTTTAAATTGATGAAATTATTATTTGAAACATGAGCTTGTGTTTTAAAATAATTTAAAATTTACATCGCGTTAAAACAACGTCCAATTGTTTCTAAAGTTTAGGATATGCTTGTTAAATTCCACTTTAGCTTTCGTGGTTTTGGGGTCACTTATCATTTTGTTGTTACTCTAATTCATGAATCCCAAGTACTTATTAGTTAGTTTGACATACATAAGTTTAGACTTTATGTTTGTTTTGCTAGAAGAGCATTGTTATTTTGATTTAAATGTTTTGCTATAAATAAAGAGCTTGAATTAGAGAAAAAACTTGATGTAACATTCGATTAGTTTTAGTCGTGAAAGGGACACCAGTAAATTAGCGATACCATATATTTATCTATATAAATAAAAACGAACTTTTAATTTTGTTAATATTATTAAAACTCGAGAACCGATTTGGCTAATTTTAGTCTTGAAATATTCATGCAAGTCTAGGCCCCTAGGGAAGGTTTATATTAGGAGAGAAGTGATACGAAGTTAAGCGGGTCATCTAGTAAAAAAAGCTTATTGAGATTGTTATTTGTTATCTTATATATAAAATTCTCGTGTCACAATGTTAGGCCGCGTACTCTTCCGAAACGGCTTTACTGATGTTAACGAAATTTTAAATGCATATTCAGTGGGTCTGAGAATCGGCTACTGGGTACTTTTTATATTGATAAGTGCATTTGTTGAATAAATAATAGTAAATTATTACAACTCGAGACTGACGGCGACCATTGTTTGTGCGACGGGATAGCGATGGACGTTGCCATTTTGACATATTTAGTCACTTCAATAAAATAATACGGGCGAAATACTTTATATGGCAAAAAAACGTTTGTCAGGACAGCTAGTAACTTATAATATTACGGTGTATCACATAATACATATATTCTAGCATAAGACCGTCCATATGAGCTCACTTGCAGTTACAATTGGTTTCAATAGAGACGCGTTGTGTGAATCAATTTTACAACTTTAGCTATACTTACCCAACTAGCTACCTATATATAACTGTCTGTCTGTCTGTAAAATCTTTTATTTAATATAATGAACCAGTATAGTTTGTTTGTATGTGCTCATCTCAGGAACTACTGGTTCGAATTGAAGATAAATTGTGTTGGATAGTCCATTTATTAAAGAAGGCTTTAGGTTACATAGCATCATGCTGCGACCAATCGGAGCGAGGAGTCACTGGAAAATGTGGAAAAACGGGAAATTATTATCTTTAGTCTGCTATCGGAATCGGACGTCAATCGGAATTTTAATAATGCCTAAATGCCTAAAAGTGCCGTGAACTGAAGAAATTCAAATAGAAACGATTGCCTTGATAATGGACACTTTTTTATCATCGCGCATCGGTACGTCACAGACCTCAGTAGGTGGAAAAAAAGTGGCACGCTCGTTTTCATACAAATGGAGCGACATGTGGTATCTATCTTGATCTATGTCTAGCCGCTGCTTTGTAGTGGGGCAGAGCAAAACGAAACCCTGGATATTATTTCTCATAAAGTGGCATTTGAATAGAAATTTTGTCGGTCGCGGCCGCTCGCTGACACGGACGTAGACGCGGGCAACGGCTAGTACAGTCAACGTCTATCTGCAATTTAACTGAACTAGAACAATATCGAACATCGATTTCGATAAAGTAGATTTATGGGTGAAGTTGTAAATGCACTAGTCTGCATTGTTAAATCAACTCTAAATTCGATTTTAGGGTTAACTTTATCGATTTGTTACGAATGGAAATTATATCTAATGATTTTTAGGTTGACTATAGCAAAATAATATGACCATGTTATCTTAGGTGTGTTCCAATATATAACCCAGTTTACTAGCCAGTATACCTATTTAGAATAGATCTCATGCTGTTGATTCGTTCGGAAATATAAGTTATTATGTCAATTCAAGTGTAAGTGGTGATCTGTTGGCTGGGTTTGACATAACTCGACCAAACTACGCAGGTTTGCCATCTGCCTATGCCTAACTATATGCCTAACTTCTCTGATAGTACATTACCATTACTTACCTACTTTGTTATATAATTATATGTCATAATAATATGTCACATTTGTCGGATAAAATGTGACGTCTTGGCCAGTCCGGCCAGTATACTAGATTTTATTTCAGAACCTAGATCTTTTAACTAATTTCATATAGGTTTAGATACTGCAGTATAAGTCCAGTTCATAATCAGGCCAAGTACATTTATTTCTGCATGCTGTGACAACTATTGCATGATGCAATCAGAATATTTATAGATCAAAACATTTAGATAAGTACCTGTTAACCAAAAAAATTATATTTTAATTGGTTGGTCTCTTGATTAATTTGGAACAGTCTTCTCACTATATCACTACACATTATACTTAAAGTTGCTTCTCGCTGTCTGTCCCTATGTATAATTTATTTATGTATGCTTTTTCACTTAGGTTACATCTCTTAAACTTCGTTCTGTTATGTTAATGTTTAAGCGGGCAAAGACACGCGGCTCTTTAGGTCGTTAGTATATATAATAAATCTTAACAGAATTACAGACTATTAAAATATATCTAATATATAAAATAAGTCGGGTTTTCCTTCCTGACGCTGTAACTCCAGAACGCACGAACCGATTTCCACGGTTTTGCATTCGTTGGAAAGGTATGGGGCTCCGTGAGGTCTATAGAAAAAAAAACGGAAAACTTCAAGAGAAAAGCAGAAAAACAGGGAAAATCATTTTATGGCTAAATAAAGTTTGCCGGGATAGCTAGTAGAGTATAAAGATTAATAGATGTATAGATAAATGGCGTATCTAAAAGTCTTTGGCCGCAGAGGTAATCGAACTCTGAATTCCTTATAACCTTGGCAATTTAACTGGCAAGTGGCAATAGCTGGCAAAAAATGTTACACTTCGCCGCCCATTTTCCTCAACATAATGATGCCAAGTTTTTAATAATCTGCTTCGAAATACCGTTTGAAATTCTACTTATATCGACAACGTTACGACCATTAACAAAATGGTTAAAGATGTTGGATTTTAGAAGTAATATTTCAGATTAAAATTTTAAAATTATAATATAGGTACCTTCATTTTAAAATGCATAAATAGAGTATCTATTGTAAAATAAAAATACACTACAGATAATATTTAGGACATGATCTAGTCCTTAAGTAAGTATCTAAGACGTTTAGGCTGAAAAACAGTTACACGCAAAAAAATCTTATTTAAATTTATTACTTATTGTATTTTTAAAACTTAGTTGCCTTAGCGTCAATATGTGGCGTCAATACATAATAAATATAATAAAAATTACTGTAGTATGAATTCCGATTTGTGGATGACTAGATGACGCGGGCGATTTATTTATCGCGACGGAACCGTACATTTTTCCGGGATAAAAAGTGTTAGTCCTTTCCCAGGACTCAAAGTATTTCTATACCGAATTTCAGCGAAATCGGTTTAGCGGTTTGGACGTGAAGAGGTTACAGACAGACTGACACACTATCGCATTTATAATATTATAGTATAGTATGAATATACTGATGTTGATTTTACCACAGTCCGCACATTTGGCAAGCTTAAAATAATTAGCCAATTTAGAGTTCAAGCTACGTAATATACTAACGTATCACCCTTGAATATAACTCCAAAGCAAACACTTAAACAAGTGTTTAAACAAAACTATGTTTGAGCTAGCTTTAACCTAATCCTATTGCCCACTTAAATATTTACTCTTAACTGTTAAATGTATGTGGGTTTGTTTGGTTAGAAATCATATTATCTGACACTTATTTCTGCTTTTGCTGCTTTTTCTCTTTAAAATACAGCTTATTATAAACCAGATACGGTCTAGCAATACATAAGTTATAATCCTACAAAATATTATCCTCATTAAATTAGTTCACTGGTTTTTGCGTCAAGGGGTAAGTACTAAACACACTAACAAACTCTCATCTTTAATATGAATGTTAATAGTTTAATATTTCACACTGCAATTATTTTAAGGTGAAGCCTAACGGCCGTTCCCAATATTTGATCTATCTCTGGTTTTGCCCTACTAGAGATAGGAATAACTCACATTAGACATTAGAGACATACATTTTATGTCAATTGTGAGCTATTCCTATCTCTAGTAGGGCAAAACCAGAGATAGATCAAATATTGGGAATGGCCGTTAGAATGGAGCTCGGATGGTAATGATGATGATGATATAGGTATGACGTCATTTGTTAGTATGCAGTAAACAGCCAGGGGTCACCAACCGTTGGTAAACACTTGAGAACTGGACCAGAAAAAATAAGCAATACTTTGTTTACATACAATAAATATGTAATTTACAGAAACATTGTATGATTAATAAACTTATGTTTATGTTTCCCGGAAGTTTTTATACATAACTAGATGATGCCCGCAACTCTGTTGCGCCAAAATTCCTTTATCGCTCGGGGACCGTACATTTTGCCGGAATAAAAAGTATCCTAAGTCCTTTTCTCTCCATACCAATTTCAAAGTTGGGCAGTGGTTTGGACGTGAAGAGGCAACATACAGACAGACAGACACACTTTCACGTTTATAATAATAGTATGGATTTATCTACAATTAAATAAATATATTCTTTCTATGGGAATTTGTAAGTAACATCTCTACACTGATGTATTCTATCTACAAACATTTTTTTTAAAAATGAGATGATTTTGCGTAAAATTGTAATAACAAAAGGTCACCAAAACAAAACTTTATCATAATATTGAAATTTTACTTTCAATAAACTGTATTTATCATGTTACTAGATGTCCCGCGCGGCTTCGCCCGCGTAAATTAGGAATTTTACAGAAACCGTACATTTTCCCATAAAAAATATTTCCCCCGCTTTTCCCACATTTTCCTGAGTTTCTTCGGTCGTATTAGTCTTAGCGTGATAATATAATATAGCCTATAGTCTAACTCGATAAATGATCTATCTAACACTGAGATAAGTTTTGAAATCGGACCTGTAGTTCCTGAGATTGACGCGTTCAAGCAAACATACTCTTCAGGTTTATAATATTAGGTAGGTATAGATTTTTTTTAATTATCGCTTGACAAACTCGAGTCTCAATCTAAAAGACTATGAAATGGTATATGAAATGGTAGTGATGATGATGATGATGAATGTAATTTGCATAGTAGCATATGTTTTCTGTTCTTAAAACAACGCCGAAACTCCCAAACTTGTATCTATTAAGAATCAGGAGTTCTCTCAACACCTTCCGAACCACGGTATACCAGGTATATCTCGGTGCAAAATCTTACTTGTTGGTAGCATATGCTAAGAATACTTCTCACGAAACCGAAGTCACCACACGTTACCCTATAAGTTTTGAGGAGTTCCCTCGATTACTTATGGATCCTTCATCAGATCACCACTTTTGTGAATATAATACCAAATTGGGATGATACCCTATATACCGAAAGAAAAATTTTGAAAATCGGTTAACAAACGGCGGAGTAATCGTTGAATATAAGAAAACGAACATAACACCTCCCCCATTTTGAAAGTCGGTTAAAATTGTAGCCTATGTGTTATTCTGATGTATAAGCTATATTATTGTAAAGTTTCATTAAAATCCGTTCAGTAGTTTTTGCGTCAAAGAGTAACAAACATCCATACATCCACACATCCATACATCCATACATCCAAACAAACTTTCGCCTTTATAATATTAGTAGGATTAGATTATTCAATATAACAGCTAGATCGCCTAAATAGTAATTATAATAGATAACAACCTAAAAAAATCTAAACACTACAAAATACAATCTAAAATATACAAATATATACAAACTTAAAGTATAAAAACTATAAAAAGAAAAACTTCCCCAGGCTTGTGCCCAGCCCAGGTCATCCCCATCTGGCAGAGTGAAGCAAGCTGACAGCTGAAGGTTTAATATGACCTTTTTTTTATTTGCTTTGAATGCAAATTATTAACAACAAAAGGTTACTCCAAAACTCCACAAAGGCAAATTAATGTTTGGAACAAGTATATTGTTATATTCTGTACACATTAGAAACATTTTAAAGCTACATTAACATACGCAATGGACAGGAACAGACCAATAATCGGGAACAACGCGATGAAAACCTCACGACAGGCCGCTAATGTCCAACAGTTGACGGGCCCTGGGGTACAACCCTCTTTCTATGTGTGGTACAAGTTAGAGGTTAGAGCGATTTCATGAAAAAACCCTTACCCTGATTTTATATATCTTTGCGCAACTATTTCTTAAAACGTATTACGTAGTTCAGAGTAATCTAGCTTTGTATGTTTGTAAGAAAGGGTGTAGATTAGTCTTCCACACAGATACTACTTAACAGATTCTATTGAAATATTAGTACTAGAGATAGCACTAAGACTATTATTTATATGAAAAATGCACTGTTTTATTGAAAGAGTATTCCTGAATTCTTAAACAAAGCTAGCATATTTTGTAAATATCTAGTACAATGTCGAGCTAGCCTGCTTATAGCCTGATGTATTAAAGTCTATCTTTTTGTTTTTTTCGCCATTGCTACACAAATCTTTTTTGCTGTCTTACAAACAGTAGATCATTATTTAGTTATTTATATATCAATTTTAATAATGTATTATTTATATCTCGTCATTTAATATTCTTAACTAATTATATAACGAACTGCATTGTTTGACTCCGTTCTTGAACCGCGCGCGATTTACATACAATGAGTGCGTTACTCCAAAAAACTTGTTAACATAACATATTGTTAACACTTCCACACGAATTCATCATTAACATTCATATTGTATACAAATGAACGATTTTATTTAATTAATTATGTATTTAAAACAGACTTAGAAGACAGACGACAAGGGTAAGATTTTCAGAATTTTGTGTTACGTATTAAAATTTTTCGAAATCAGAAATTTTAGACGCTACGACGGAATAAACATGCATTTATACGTGGGAGAGCCATGCTTCGGCACGAATGAGCCGGCTCGACCGGAGAAATACCACGTTGTCACAGAAAACCGGCATGAAACAGCGCTTGCGCTGTGTTTCGCCGAGTGAGTGAGTTTACCGGAGGCCCAATCCCCTACCCTATTCCCTTCCCTACCCTCCCCTATTACCCTATTCCCTCTTAAAAGGCCGGCAACGCACCTGCAGCTCTTCTGATGCTGCGAGTGTCCATGGGCGACGGAAGTTGCTTTCCATCAGGTGACCCGTTTGCCCCCTTATTTCATTAAAAAAAAATCATAAACAATTCAAATCTTGCATAACATTACTAGTGACCTGATTTTGAACTGCCTAACTAAAGCATTGAGATGCATCCCTTATAATTTCTGCCGCCATAAGCCTATCACTTAGCCCAAACTAAGTGTATCCACTTCGAAATAAAACGTTCAGAACATTAAGCCTGAACACACCTGCGGGGAAGCCCCGACTGTCCCAACCTGGCTGGGGAGTCCCCGGCCTGGGGGACTCCCCGTCCGAACCACTGGTCAGAAACGTTTTATCTTTCTCCAAACTCTTGCTTCCGCTGAACATGCTGTTTTGATGCAAAATTGGCATTTCAAATGGAAATATTGTATTACAGAAGGGGTCAGAGAGTAGTTTTGTTAAGCTTGCAGTAATTCATCACAAAATTTTTTATGAAATAAGGGGGCAAACGAGCAAACGGGTCACCTGATGAAAAGTAACTTCCGTCGCCTATGGACACTCGCAACATCAGAAGAGCTGCAGGTCCGTTGCCTGCCTTTTGAGAGGGAAAAGGAGAGGGTAAGGAAGGGAAGGGTAGGGAATAGAATAGGGTAGGGGATTGGGCCTCCGGTTAAACTCGTCACTTGGCGAAACACAGTGCAAGCGCTGTTTCACGCTGGTTTTCTGTGAGCCCGTAGTATTTCTCCGGTCGAGCCGGCCTATTCATGCCGAAGCATGGCTCTCCCACGTCGAACACTTTATTCTGACCCAGCCTGTATTATGGCCATGGTAATATCACATCTGATATGGTATAGTTTGATATTATGGTTTTTAGATTGTTAGACTTATTTCTTTCATCTTCCATGTGACTAATTTCATATCTAAGGTTCCATAACAAAACACAAACAAAAACAACAAACTAAAATGAGTATTTGATAAGGCGCAATTAGGGTAAATACAAGATAGATCAAAGATTTCGTGTTTCAATAAAGTTTAATTTGAGCCGAAAACTGGGAGGGTGGCGAAATTAATATCTAATTTTACGGAGTCCAACCCCTTTTGACCCCCTTTTCAACCCCTTCTGTTGAGATTTGAAAAAACAATTGAAGATTCAACCTTTTTGTAATTAAAATGGCGTTTTTACAATCAAGGTACTTTTCATAGACAATTTTGTTTTGAAAAGGCGTTAATGAGAACGAAATAAACTGATTTGGATATTGATCAATGATTTTTCCTTTATTTTTTACGTAATCTATGGAAAAGCGTCCTATATCTTAGGTATAATTTTGCAACCAATATGTTGTATTTAATTGCAACAAAGTTGGTTAAAGATGCTTGAATAACAGATTCCAAAATGTTAGCCAAGTAATACACAGAATATTGACGTTTCTTATTTAAAATAAAGTACCTGGAAGAAAGGGCTTCGGTTGGAGTTTAAGTATTCAAAAATACGAGGTTTCCCTGTGATACTTATTAGCGAGGTTTTTTCAAAACACATACAAATATGGAAGGAAGGAAGATTGTCTCGTAAGTATAAGGGATCTATCACATAACTAACGAACTCTCAATTTCGCAGTCGGGTAGGGCTCTAAGAATCTCCCGATACTTATCAATGACAGCGCGTTTCTGAAATTGCATTTTTCCAGATAAAGTCTTTGTTCGTTTCCGATCTGTCCCCCTCACAAAGGCACCCTGAGATACCTTTGTACTGGGTTAGCACTAAGCAACAGCTCCGTATTCGTAGCACAAACGAATGTCAAATGTACTGGGACTGTCAGAATTTTAGAGCAAAATGCACTGTTGCATGCTTTACTGAATGTGGGTCGCCATTCTTTACGAATGAGCCGGTGGGATAAATATCACGGCCTCCGCGAAAAACCGCGGGAATTCTAAGGACAAGGAACTCAACTCACAACCACTATTATTGCGGTTTCTAATGCGGCTATCGGTTATCATCAGCTCATGTCCTGGTTTATAAAAAATTATATGTATCTTTCGACAACGTTACGAATTCGTAGCTGTCAATTGTTTCTGCTTACCCCACCAAGATACTTTCGTACTCCCTGTTGAAAGATAAAATGTTGAAGTTTTTACCTGTAACAAAAAAATATAGATTTTTGAGACAATATAGTTTCTTGAATTTTGAAGAGAAGTTAATAAAGTAAATTTTGTTGCTACATAATACTTAATCAATAATAATGATTATTATGAGTTATTAATTATAAATATTTACTAATGTTCTCTAAAATAATAAATAATTCTTCAAATTAAGAGTATTTATTATTAATAAACTCTTTCAAAATTTAAAGCTATCCTTTAGCGAAAAAAGTCTGTCTTATATTGCTATAATTATAAATTTCCTTAGATATTATTGAGCTACAAACAGTATCAAGAGATAATAACAAGTATATCATCATCACAATTTAATCATCTCCGTCAAAAACCATCCATTAGTCGAAATCAATCAACGTGTCCCAAAAACTGGGTCGTTCTGTTAATGCGCTCAGCTATGAATCTGGTTGAAAATAGGTGAAAATGGGTGAAAAAATAGGTGAAACAGTCCTTTGGTATATGAAATGTTCAGTAGAGATGAAGTTATAAAGATTTTAAGAGAATCAAAATGAAAGTGCTCTTACTAGGCTCAAAGGATGCTGGGATCTAATGACCTATTTTTACAAATAGAGTTTTACGTCTGAAATGTGGGTGTTGGGGTGAAAAGCATGTTGTTTCAAAGGTGATTTGGAAGTTAAAAAAATTAAGAATGAAAAGGAATCAAAGTGATTAAGAATTTTCCTTTGCTCTGTCCGGAAAATAAAAGTATATAAATAAAACTATATTATAAAAAGTGCATTAATAATTATTATTACTGCTTTACCAACTTCCAACATCTTTGGTTATCATGGTTTTCATGGTTTTGTATTCCACTTTATATTTTTGGATTATAAAGCCATTTTGTGAGATTTTTACATCATGTCTTTGTAAGCTATTGAAAAAGCAAAATTGAGGGTACAGTATACACTACTGAAACAGCTAGAAAGCATGTACCAAATCGTTTTAAGACCTAAATAATGCAAAGGCACTCCCAGTGACAAGTTTCTTTCACCCTCCCCGTCAATCACATCACATTGACAACCGGAAGGTAGTTTTAAAAACGATATTTTGACAGCCATTAATGTCAATTTACTATCATGAAAGGCGCCATCTTGGAAAAAAAATCGAAATTAATCGGTTATAACGCTTGTAACATGTTCCTTGCGTGTTTGTTATTGTCGATAAAAAAAAACTGCATGTCAAACGATACTCTGTGGCAGTAAAAGGCGGGAGTTTTGACAGCTCCGCTTGTGTGCTAGTGAAAGTACTCACGAAGAGGGGAGCCATTTTATTATAAAATGCACTCTGACTCATTTTTATGACTAAGTAAGGTATCAATATGATTTGCATAAAGGGAAGTCTGTAGACATGGAAGTGTTACTAAATATAATCTTGTTTTTATGTAAATAATTTTCCCTTATCCTTTATTCTGTGCAAAATTTACCCATATTTAGGTATGTCTTTTTTCAAATGTTAGGTTAATTATTTTTATTTAGTGTTAGCATTTTAGCTGCCAGCAAATACAAGTTCCGTCAAAAACAGGTTAACCGTATCAATCTCCAAAAAACCAACCAGTTTTTAAACGTCATTATTTTGCTTACAATTTAGTCTGAAGTCACAAAGTAAACCTTTTACCTAGGAACTAGCCAACATGAGGATACGAGGTAAAAACTAAAATTTCCGTACACAGGTGTTGTAACTTTAAATTGAAAATTTCGCAACTACCTCCAACCGCGAAATTCCTTCATAAGTTCGAATTTCGAATAGGAAACGGAAGCGTGTTCTATATTTGAACGCAGTGTTGTAATTGGTCGGCGACTTCAAAGCGAAATGCTCTAGTTAGAGTTAACTTGTGGTTTCGCGTGCATTTAACTTTTTGGAGCATTTTTTCTTATCCTTTTACACGTGGATCTAGTTACGCTAATGCACTTTTTATTTAACTTTTTAAAGTTCTGCTAGATTTTATTTCATCATTTTCTTAATGTTCAGTCTTTAGTCAAAAAAAAGGAACACAGTGAACTAAGGGAAAACAGGGATTTAGAAATCATACAATTTGTCCATGGTTTTGGTAATAAGATCAGTCCGTGGAAGTCAGATCGTTTAGCGTTTTAGATGAAATTTCATCATTTCATCTACAACGCTACACGTTTTCGTTATGACAAACAGACAGACAGATAATATTCTAGTAAACGACGCAAAGGTGCAAACTATTAACTAAAAGCAATCAATCATAATAATACACTAATGATATTGATGGTATTGGTGTTATCATTTATTTTGACTCGACCAATGATTTAAGATCATTAATCATTATTTCCATTTATGACTACCTAATTTAATGGAAATAACGATGATATTATGTCTACTAATACGTCTTATTATAACTAATAAGTTCAAACATATTAAATTTTCGTGTCGCAGTGTTTTGTTGCCCAATTCCTCCAAAACGGCTGGACCACCTTCGATTAAATTGTATGTTTATTATCCATCTTTATATGATGGTTCTCATTGCGAAAAAATGTTTGCCGTGCGTAAGCTTGGGTTTTATACAGTCTTTTATAAGGAATTCCTTATTTTTATTTTGTATTCAGAGGAATGGACATAGGTTATATTTCATGCGTACCGGACTTAGTAAACAAACACATAACTCTTTCGCAAATTATTGTCTCTTCAGGCCGGAAAAAACAGAAAGTTGTGCTCAGGAAGTCTGGTGTGGCGATTGTGTCATAATGATCTAGCGATTGTTTTGATAGGGTTTGTAGTTTAGTGACAAATACAAAACTTTATTTTAAACTAGCGGGCCCGACATATTATTATAATCAAAGAAGTTTACATTATCAAAAGCGGTGAGGTTAAGCTGTCTACCCCTATCCCCTACCCTATTCCCATCCCTACCCTCCCCTATTACCCTATTCCCTCTTAAAAGGCCGGCAACGCACCTGCAGCTCTTCTGATGCTGCGAGTGTCCATGGGCGACGGAAGTTGCTTTCCATCAGGTGACCCGTTTGCTCGTTTGCCCCCTTATTTCATAAAAAAAAAAAACGCCGGGCCCGCCAGCTTTGGTGTGTAGACAGCTTTACGTCTATTGAAATGATTATTATTTTCAGAGATTTTCTTAATTTTTTTCTCCGTAACAACCTTCCTCCGACATTAACGAACACAATTAAAAGAATTAGCGAAATCGATTAAGCCATTTTTAGATTAGCGATTAATTTTGCGATTAGTTTAGAATAAGTGATTTTGGAAGTTTATAAGAACTCTGATTTCTCTGGTTTCGAAATTATTTTTTTTTTTATGAAATAAGGGGGCAAACGAGCTAACGGGTCACCTGATGGAAAGCAACTTCCGTCGCCCATGGACACTCGCAGCATCAGAAGAGCTGCAAGTGCGTTGCCGGCCTTTTAAGAGGGAGTAGGGTAATAGGGGAAGGTAAGGATGGGAAGGGAAGGGAATAGGGGAGGGTAGGGAAGGGAATAGGGAAGGGTAGGGAAGGGAATAGGGTAAGGGATTGGGCCTCCGGTAAACTCACTCACTCGGCGAAACACAGCGCAAGCGCTGTTTCACGCCGGTTAACTGTGAGAACGTGGTATTTCTCCGGTCGAGCCGGCCCATTCGTGCCGAAGCATGGCTCTCCCACGTTTAGATAAAAATTGTTTCGAAAGTGTAATTCGTAAGTTAGTTTCAATATTTGGTCTCCGACGTGGCCATAAAACATTTACGATTTTATTTACGACTACAATTACAACTTTGTGGCTCCACAGTTCAGATATTTTATACGCAGATGGAAAGATAAAATTGTATTGTGTCTGAATATTGATCATCAGGTTCCCTTGAGCTTTATTCTCTTGTATTACAAGCTTTGATAAAGCTTGGTTTCTGTTTTATTAATGTATCAATCAATAGAACTTTATGAGATAAAAAATGTGAATCGCACCAATAGCGGCTCAATTCTAAATCGCGGTATCGTAATTTTCTAAATACGTTATACACACTAAATAGTAGATTATACAGTATACACACTAAATAGACAGTAGATAAACAGAAGTGGGCCTGGCCCCATCACCTCGCTCAGTAGAAAGACCTTGCTTTGATGAACAGACATACAGACGTCTGTTTATCTGTCCATCTTTTCGTCTATCAGTTTACACCCAAACCGCTGAACCGATTTTGCATTTCGGCGTTTCGGCGCAAAGGAGTTGCGGCTATGATCTAGAAGAGTACATTTGCTAATAAAAATAAATAATAAGCATAAATAAATTAATAAATAATAAATAATTGCCATAGATTTTCAATGTAAAATTAAGGTTAAATCATAAAGTTAATATACCTAGCGGAATAGAGCAACAATCTCGAGCTGTCAATCGAAACCAAAATTGGTTTTCATCTGTGTGAAAAATATGTGTACGTAATACACTTACACAAGCATGATTGAACATGAATTCTATGAGATTAAATCGTCAACGTGCGGCACGTGCCGACTGGACGTCAAAAAAAGAGTGCTGCTGTCATGTTACATGTATCACACGTCTCTTTTTAGCACGCAGTGTTACTGATAGTGACATCTCTCTTGCTCAGGCCTTTGTTTCTCTATTCCGGTAGTTATATTAACTTTATGGGTAAAATTGAATAAAGGCGCTACCGAACTGCGCTCTACTCTCATATGTTAGTGGAATACTAAGTGCTGTGTGACAGAGGTGACAAACTGGTGCTGGCAGATTGCCAGTATCACTACTACGCAGTACGCATGTACTGCCGCACTCAGATACTTTTTATGGTTACTTAACTTTAATTTAACTAGCTATTTGACCGAGCTTTGCTCGGTATTCGATAAAACACGATTAAAATGATATTTTCTAAAAATGATTCCTAGCTAGATCGATTTATCGCCCCCGAAACCCTCTATATACTAAATTTCATGAATATATATATATATATATATATATATATATATATATATATATATATATATATATACAGGGTGTAATAAGACCACTTCCGATAACTTTGGGGTATGATTATACTACATTTTCTGATTACGAATATGTATTTTTTTTTTTAATTTTTTATTTTTTTTTTATTTTTTATTCTTTATTTTTTTATAATTAAAACCCTTTAAACATGATAATAAACCACATAGAAAAATATTTTGAAATATTTTTTTTTAATTTTATTATTTTTACCCCAATAAGCATTTGCAAGCGCGCGGTCAACGTTCTCGTGTTCCGAGTACAAACCCGAGAACGTTGACCGCGTTAATCAGCTGTTAGCTCCGGGCTCCGGCCTACGCACGCTAAGTCGAAAGGTCGTATGCGACGAATGACGATACACTACGAGTTACGACAGAACACACAGAAACCCTAATGTATGTGGTGTCTTTTCAATTTAAAACCCATGAACGGAACGGTCACCATGACGTGGAACTTAGAACTCTGACCTCTGACCTCTCATCTAAGCTACTTGCAGTGTTAAGACTTTAATGGTAGCTCATGTAGAAAACTGTAAGTAACTGTCTGTGCATGTGTAACAACTTACGACAGTATGGCAAACTTCTAAGATTATTAGACTAGTTAAAAAGTTTATCGTAAGTAACGAAACCTATGCGGATGAACTGTTTATCCGCAATCGTCACTTATCAATCGAAATAACAGATGATACACTAAAAAACCTCATACATAAAACTGGCAATTAACTTACGTGAAAAATGTTGAGTTCAAGTGTTCTTACTTCTTTATGCATTTTGAAAATAGTCCTTAACACCAAGCAATAAGACCAGTCACCACCAAGAACGTCAAAAACACTTCTCGTTAACGAAATGTATCACACCACAAAGTATTTTATTACAACTAAAATAATAATCAATTATTAACACTTTACACAATACTACCACGTTTTGATAGTTGATACTTGAAGTAATTGTTAAAAAATCAAACTTATCTCCTAACAACTCTAACAACCTATCACCTCAATGCTCAAATGGCTACTAAATTAAAAAATCTATTTTAATTTTTGAAATAATGTTCGTCGTGTATCGACTTTCGGAAGTAGTCAAAAGACACCGAACGGCGGCTTGCTTTGATCGCGGCGCCGACAAAGCGCGCCGCTCTGCAGGTGCACGACGCACGTGTCGCTAATCCATTTCAAGGACAATCTAAGTGTTGTACCCTATAAATTCAATACTATTTAGTTGATATTTAAATAACCATTAAATAATAAAAATTATAACTATTATTTAGTAGATCTCATCTCATTTTTTAAATTCGATACCTACATTACCGTGATAAAGTGATTGTTATACCGTGGTACGCGTTATGCGCGTCTACGTATGCGCGTATAAGCGTCTACGTACCAATGAAAATACTTTTAATAATGCTTACCTAATTAATTAAATAACTTTTAATTATTGTCGCTTTTCTTAATATTGAGTAGGTATTTGTTTATTTTTAGTTTGACAGTAATCAATACGTACTCGTATGTAAAACAATTAATACGATTTATCGATAAAAAAAATATCGATTACTCAAAATATTCACATTGCACAGGGATACATCCCTATTATTTTTCAAAGTTTTTTCTTCAATTTTGTTCAGTCGGCTGTCTAACACGCGCCGTGCTGGTGTAGGTACTGTGACGTTTTTGTTAAGTTTTGTAATTTTACGTTTAGATGTTGTCATATTGCTTGTTTTGTGTATTGTTAACTATTTTTTTTATGTTTGTAATTAATAACGGGCCGTGACAAGATACGTCCGATGAATGTGCGATGCTTTAAGGAACAGGTGAACATCGGACGATGTTCACCTGTTCCTTAAACGTCGATAGACGATAGTGCGGTTTAAACAGTGCAATAAAAAGTGTTTAAAGAATTGGAATGTCTCCTGTAATTACTTTTGTTAAGTGTTGAATAACTCTGCAATCTACATCGAGTTAGATGGATCATGGAGCACAGTTCGAACTGCATTTCATAAAAGCAGACAGCTGATCACAGGTCAGTGAACATGTTATCACGTATGTTTTCCATTGATAGGTATTGATAGGTGCAGTAGGTAACTGTGTATGTATTTTTACAGATGTGTAAATCGGATGATGATCGGATGTGAATTATGATTTCTTTTCCTTTTTGGCCGGAAGTAAAAACTGAGTAAAAACCTGAGAAACGATAATTAATAAATTGTAACATTTTGTTAAATCGTGAAAACTATTGTAATTTAATAATCATTACAATATTGGTGGTTTATTCACTACCTACGGGCTAGGGTATAGGGTACACCACAATCAGCTGTTTTGTCTTAACTCATGACTAGCGCAGAGCCGCGCGCGCGGTATTCGGCGCGGGCGGCGCGGGGGGGCCAGCTCGGCACGGGGTTTCATTCATCGGCGGCGGGCGATATTATCGCGCATTAACTGCACGCATTATACATTGCGTGTTAAAAATTTTGACTATTTTAAAAACTGGCGATTACATGAAAATTTCTTGCACCAATGGATATATCTCATGCCCTATAATAACCCCACGAAGTTATCGGAAGCGGTCTTTTGACACCCTGTATATATATATATATATACAGGGTGTCAAAAACTATCTTTAAACTAGCAGTTCTTGTGTATATGTATATATATATATATATATATATATATATATATATATATATATATATATATATATATATATATATATATATATATACATATACACAAGAACTGCTAGTTTAAAGATATTAAAAGGGGCTTATGTCTAAATCTATATTTAATTACAGTTAAGTAATTCTCCGAATTCGGTAGAATGGTTTTCTAATCATTTTTATAGGGTAGGTGGCTCCATTAATAAATCTTATGAATTTTTCATCAGGTGCACAATGCCGCTATTCTTCAGCGGCATTGTGCACTTTTGTGCGATTTCAGTTTTTTACTTCAAAAATATTAGTATCGTATAGAAAATCTTGGAGATTATTTTTTGCTCTACAATAAACTCATTGCTTTAAATTGAAACTGTTACAAATGTTAAAAAAGAATATCGATATTTTAACATGGAGTTTTATGACCAGCCGTGGTGTAAAGTTTAGACCTACCGATGTTTATTAGCATACGATATCAGACACCAGGTCGTTGACACTACTGCAGCTAGAGATGACACCTTTGACCGATATGGATTGAAAAGGTTTTAGAATTTGGATTATAAAAATATTTTACAGTTTAGAGGCTTTACAGAATGAATACACTCCTTAGGCTGGATTTATGCGTCGAACGCGCGGTTAGGCGCTTAAGGCGATGCCTTGATAATTTGGCTGTAGCGATATCGATTTTTCTCAACAGTGACTAAAGCTAAGAAATTAAAGTTCATTGTCAGTATTCATCATGTCTTTGTCTTTGAATTAGCCATAGCATAACACGATTGGTCAACTTTTATGACACAGAATAGTCAATCAAAAAGACCTCTATAAATAATCGGCCAAGTGCGAGTCGGACTCGCGCACGTAGGGTTCCGTACCATTATAGAGCAAAATTAGGCCAAAAATAATGTTTTTTGTATGGGAGCCCCCCTTATTTTTTATTTTATTTTATATTATTATTAAATATTAAAGTACACATATAATTAAGGACTTTGAGAAAAATTCAACTACCTACCTGTTGTCATTATTGATATATATAGAGCAAAAAAGGCTAAAAAGTACTTTTTTCATTAAAGATTAAAAAAAGGCTTGAGCTGTGTTCCTATGTTTTGCTTTTTTTGTATATTCTAGCCAAATCTGTTTTCTGGACGTTTGAACACAGCGGAAAATCTGGCCATTTTTTGGGTTTTTGAACGTTCATATCTTATTTAATAATTAAATTATGAAAAAAGAAGAAAACATAGGGACATTGTATTAGTGGCCGTAGATATTCAGGAAAAAGATTATAACTCTACTAGCATTATCCAGGGAGGAAACAGGGGACAACGTTTGTATGGAAAAAAGGGCGGTGTGGACTCCTCTTAAGGCTACGTTCAGCAACAATATGAATGAAGTAAACAAGTCTGAAACGTTACACCGTACACGTTACAACTAGCGTTTGATGTTTCATGAGAATATCATTCTAAAAATTAATGTTAGCGGTCTGTTTCGATTTTCGATATCACAGAACAATTTCGATATGGTTTCGACTGTATCGAAAGTCGAAACCATATAGAAAATCAATAAAAATATAATATTTTGTACTTTAAGAAAACTTGTCTTAAAAGTTAAAACGTTAGAAGCTGTACAATAACTTCGTTTGGTTCATTGTAACCAAATCGATATTTAAAGGAAGAAGAATTTTAGGAAGACAGGTATTTCCCAGTCTAGAAACTTCGCTAGACCCTGATTTAACACGACAAACCCATTAACGCTCCCCTCGCATTCATAATGACTATATTTTGGCTCTTAAATATCTTATTGTTGGTAAGGTAAAGTATTTTTAGGCTTTCTTTTACCCAAGAAAATAGGATGAAATTTTAGTATGAATGTAAAACATTTTAATCTAGTAGTCGTCTAGACTTTCAGGGACTGTTGCAGTATATGGCTGTGGATTTGCTCGTTCGTATGTTCCCATATTGAAATACCTGTTTTATTTTTTTCTTTTTGTAGCCTATGACTGTCACAGACAACGTAGCTTTATTTTATAATATATATACGTACTCCTCCGAAACAGCTTTACTGATTTTAACCAAATTCTATATGCATATTCAGTGGGTCTGAGAATCGGCTACTGGGTACTTATTATATTGATAAGTGCATTTGTTGAATGAATAATAGTAAATTATCACAACTCGGCGACCATTGTTTGTGCGACGGTATAGCGATGGACGTTGCCATGGTGACATACTTATTTAGTCACTTCAATAAAATAATACGGGCGAAATACTTTATATGGCAAATAAACGTTTGCCGGGACAGCTAGTCTATATATATAAAACTCAAAGGTGACTGACTGATTGACATAGTGATCTATCAACGCACAGCCCAAACCACTGGACGGATCGGGCTGAAATTTGGTATGCAGGTAGATGTTATAACGTAGCCATCCGCTAAGAAAGGATTTTGATAAATTCCAACCTCAAGGAGTTTAAATAGGGGATTAAAGTTTGTATATAATAATACTTTTTAACGCGAGCGAAGCCGCAGGCAAAAGCTCGTTATGTTATAAATTTAAATAATGGATTTTAAACAATAAAGCGTAGTCAATAGAATGGCCATATCGATGTTTTTAGGCCATTCGTAAGACTGAGGAGGATGCTAGACGGTAAATGCCAAAAAAATTTTTTTCCGTCAAATACCTATATCCTGAGTATTGAAATCTTTGACCTAACCTCAAAAGGTCTCTTTATTGATAATATTTTACTGTTTATGTCAGTTTCCACAAATTCAATTATAATTTAAGTGGCATTATATTATTATAAGTAATATTGTGTCACCTCATTCTCAGGGCATTGTGTATGTTAAACCTACATTATATTTTGTAGATGGCGGGTTTTTTCGGAAAAGGTCACATTTTTAAATCATTGTTGCTTATATAAGAAATAAGCCTGTTGACATCGACATGTAATAGTTAGTGTAACGGATATTATGTTTTTATACACCTTAATGTTTTTAATTTAAATGCCACAATAAAACCACGACACAAAAAAACTACTAGTATAGTGGTCTAGAATTCTAGATTTTACAATAGTCTGAAAAATATAAAGCAGGACACTACCTGTAAATCTATAAACTCAATACACCTTTCATCTTTGTGATGTAAATTAGTAATACATTATGTATGCTAGGGCTCCGCTTAGGTTTATACTAAATGCTAATTAGTGTAACGTATTAGAAAGTTTCAGACATAAATTATAATAATTACTACTTACTATTTTATTGTGCAGCTAGCACAAAGAGAGCAGTAGAAATATGACTTGCTAATATTAGGAGAGCCCAGCTGAAGATGATGAAAGAACAAGACCTAGAAAATTTGAGTTCAATCTTATATCGGCTACTGTTATTAATACTCTAAGATTTTAGGTTTAAACGAAACGGGTTAGCAGGGTTTTGGGGGAGAAAAAACGATTATGCCATGTGTTTTATCCCTGGTTAAAGTTGTGGCATATACATATTTTCTCTCTTCTCCGAAGCTAAACTAAGCTTGGGTGACCAGTGACCACCCAGGTACCTATTAAATACTAAGTAAATACTAGATGACGCCCGCGACTCCGTTGCGCGAAAACTCGTTTATCACGCGGAAACCATACATTTTGCCGGGACAAAAAGTATCCTATGTTCTTTCCCGGAACTCAAAGTATCTCCATGCCAAATTTCAGCAAAATCAGTTCAGTGCTTTCGGCGTGAAGAGGTAAATATCTGTTACCTGTTCACTACTCTTCACAGACTTACTTTCGCATTTACGAGTATAGAATTAGTATGATATATGAATAATATACACAAAAGGATATATTTTTATCCTGTTGTTACCAATTACCATCATGTTACTAAAGATAATAATATAGATGAAGTTAAGCTGAAAACAGATTACCAACAGATCATATAGCGTTATAACTGTTAGTTCAATTTAACCACGTGTCGCAGTTAACCATTAGTTAACGTAAACGGTTATAAATAACACCTCAGTTAAAGGGGATAGCTGAAGTTCGGTGCAGACGGGCGAAAAGTGGCGATGCGACTATCTGTCGCAGTATTTTTTATATTATTTTTATGGAATATAAGTTATGAAGGAAGGTACAGAAAGTAGTTTTTGAGCGTATGTATGGATATACGTTGCATAGTGTATATTTTTACATATTTTTCATTGATTTGGCTTTGCCAATAACTGTAAAAATCTCTTGATGGTTATTAAATAATAAATACATTTCACTTGAACTTTTCCTTAGTCTATGCTTGAACTAAGTTGCCCCTAAATTAATATTTTATCGCGCGGAAATTACATTTTTTGCGAGGCTGAAATGAGACATGACATGTCTCGGGACCATCCATGTCATTTTTGCCACGCCACCATTTTTCTTTTGTAGCGGCGGCTAAAGCGAATTTCGTGGCTCGTCTGCACCGTTCTATAGCGCGTTGGGAGATAGTTAAAACACCGACAAATCAAAGGACTGGGCTGTTTATCTTAACCTTACAAGTTTATATTTAACTTAAAGTTAAGTGGTGTTTAGTTTTTTGTTCGTTCCGGTTTTAAATAATGTGTTACGTATGGTTGAGATAGATCAGGGAGCGTTTAACCCTTAAGTGTCAAGATATAGCTTGTGTGTAGCGTAGATAGTGTGTGTGTTTGTGTGTAATATTTTAGTAAAACTATGCAGGTTTAGAGGAGAAAAGAAAAGTTATAAATTGATACCAAATTTCAGCACAATTTTTCATTTACTAATATTAGTAGGTAAGTAACTACTAAAAATATATTATCATAACCCGAAAAATGAGCAGATTAATCGCTTGATGCTAAGCAATAGTCACCTGTCGCCTGTAGCTGCTTTTGAGTTTTCCAGTTATTTTTAATTGCCGTTATCTTATTGCCTCTTGCATTGCTGTTGCAAGATACAAAGTTACCCTGTATGTATTTTCTTTCCAGCTAACTCGTTCGTTCCAAAGCATATCCCTTTAGCGACTGCACAAATTAAGGGCTATTTCGTAACATATTTACATAAAATATTGTCATTTACCCTTGTAAACATATAATAAGGATAAAACGAACATTCAGCACCTTTTAAGGTTCACTTACTTGCGATGTTATTACTAATGTTGATATTTTGTTATACTTACTTCTTGACCTTGTGATGATATCAGATGTCCTTTTATGTATGTTGGCCCTTCACAAATCATATTTAATATGGACATGAAATCTGGCTTACGAGCACTTAAGTGTGTATAAAATATTATAAAGAGGTAAATAAATGTTTGTTGTCGAATACACTGCGAAACTCATACTACGGGGAGGGAGTTATAAAACGGGGAAGGAGTAAGGACATAGGCTTTTTAGGGTTCCGTACCCAAAGGGTAAAAACGGGACCCTATTAATCATAATTTGTACTGATTTGACATTTGTCAGTTTGACAGTTTTGACAATTCATTTGCTGAATTAATTGAGAGGAATTGCTAAATGTGACCATTTTAGCCCCGCAGGCTCTAACTCAAGAATAGGAATAGCTAGAGAGTTTAAATTTTCACAGATTATGTATATTATCTGTTACCGCTATAACAACAAATACTAAAAACAAAATAAAATTAATATTTAAAGGCGGCTCCCATACAACAAGCTTTTTTGCCTTTTTTGCTCGATATCAATAATGGCACTAGGTAGGCACTTGATATTTTCACAAATGCCTTAATTATATGTCTACTTTAATATTTAAGAATAATAATTAAATGGGGGGGGGGGTCCTGGGTGTCCGGACCCCCCCCCCCCCCCCATTACTATCCATCTTACTTGTCCAATCTATTATTTATTTATTTTTTCTATTTACAATATAATAATAATTATTATACTTAGGTACATCAACTTTCGTAATATCTCTACAATTAATTTTCATTAATTTGGGGCTAGCTATGTAACAAAATTACTACAACTCTGTTTTTGTCGGTTAAAAGTATCTTGTTTTGACTTTTGACAGTGAACCATTAACCATGTATCGTCATCTTCATGTCATCAGTCTCCAATCTCCATAATGAGGAGTTTTTGTGTTGGACAGGTGTGGTGACGGCCGTACCACGAAAACTCGGTGGTAACTCGAAAGAACTGCTCTCCGAGAGAACCGGCAGAGGAGAAAAGGAAACAGAAGATATTAGAAGAACATAATACGAGTATGATTGCTAAGAGAAAAGAAATAATATGTGATCGTCTTCCGGAATCTACCCTCGCAACAGATAAAAATATTACTAATTCATATATATATATATATATATTAATTTGTACTATTTATCTATAGATTTATCGTAAAGAGGCACAGAACAGAGCAGAGATATACTGTAGAGTTTAAATTGTAAATTATTGTTATGCTAAGTACTCACATGCGGTTTTGCTCGATAGTTTTCCTCCAAATCGAGTAATAATTACTGTGTGGACCGCAAAACTCACAGCTCGAAGACTCGCAACGAGCCGGCTCGTTCGAATTTAATATATCGATTTAGAACAAAACCATCGAGCAATGCGGAATGTGTGGACGAAAGCCCGAACCGCGGGTTTTGCTCGACGCTATTGCTCGATCGAGCAAAACCGTATGCGAGTACTTAGCAATAAACACAGTTTTGTAGTATCTCTTATTTTAAATATATGCTCAACATTTCCTTTGTAGAAAAATAAGACAGTAAATTTTTAACGACAGTCATATTTTAAATCGAGTTTGAGCAACTAGTAGGGGTGAACAGGTGGAGGAATCTGCGTACACCTGCACGCAAAAATAATAAAAAACTGTACAGGTAATTCAACCTATTGAGATTGTTCACTTAACTGGTTTGGAAGACATTTAACAACTATTTATAGCATAAACTTTGAATAATATGAATAAATTATTATAATTCATAACTTCTGAATAATTTTTTACTAGATGACGCCTGCAACTCCGTTACGTTTAAATTCGTTTACCGCGCAGGAACCGTACATTCCGGGACAAAAAGTATCCTATGACATTTCCCGGGACTGTGAATATCTCCATACCAAATTTCAGCTAAATCGGTTCAGCGATTTAAGCGTGAAGAGGTGACTGACGGACAGACTTTCGCATTTATAATATTAGTATGGATTTTTAAATATTCCAATATTTAACTGTTCCATCATCTCATTCGATAGACGAATTTCTGAGCGAATGAATCTGAGGGCAACATTCATCATTCATTCTGATTTTAACCTACAGCTGTAAAAAATAGTTTTTTTTTTTTAATAATGCAGTAGTTCCATTATTTATTCAGAATCAATTAAGTATTATTCAATGCCTTACATCAACTTACATGTCACATGACATATCAATCACACAAGAATCAATTTGGTTAAATTACTATGATAAATATGACTTTGTATGTCATAATCAATATTTGCAAGCACATACTTAACCTTTTGTATATTATAATAATAAGCACATTGCAATGACAATCGAGAATATTGCGAGAGTAAAGGAGTGAGCACACTGAGACGGGCCGTGCCGGAGCTCAGCGTGCCGGGGCTCATCGCAAAAATCCGCCTCCATACAATTTGTATTGAAGCGGAAATCCGCTGCGCCCCGACACAGTGTGCGATACGCGCATCCGCTTCTATACAAATTGTATGGAGGCGGATTTTTGCGATGAGCCCCGGCACGGCCCGTCTCAGTGTGCTCACTCCTTTAAACGAGTGTACTCGAATCAATTTTATTTCAAAGTTTAAACCAGATGATGCCCACAACTCGGTTGCGCCAAAATCTGTTTATCGCGCGGGAACCGTATATTTTTCCGCAATAAAAAGTACTTATGCTATGTCCTTTCCCGGGACGGGAAAATTCAGCAAAATCGGTTTGGGCGTGAAGAGGTAACAGACGGGCACACGTTGCTATAGTATTAGTATGGAAGTAATACTGCTATAAGACCTCGTGGTAGGGGTCGGCCTGCGATCAGTCCGATCTGCCTGATCGGTCTCCCTGTGTATGGGGGCCCTTTAAGGAGTGTATCAGATAATTGGCTACAAGACTCATGGTATTCAGGTGTTCAATCAGATAACGAGCACCTGTTGCCTGTTGGTAAGTGCCAGCTGGGATTATGACCTCAAAATGCAACTGCGGCTGCAACGATTTCGATGCAACTAATTGCATTTTATTGCGCATTGGGTGACTTGTTCGTATTGTACCCAATATCATCATCATCATTATTATTAGGGTTCCGTACCCAAAGGAAAACGGGACCCTATTACTGAGACTTCGATGTCTGTCCGTCTGTCTCCAGGCTGTAACTCAAGAACCGCTATAGCTAGACATCTGAGATTTTCACAGATTGTGTATATCTGTTGCCGCTATAACTAAAAACAAAATAATATTAAGATTTAAGGGGGGCTCCCATACAACAAACGTGATTTTTTTTGCCTTTTTTTCTCTATATCAATAATGGCAACAGGTAGGTGCTTGATTTTTTCTCAAAGTCCTTAGTTATATGTATTCTTTAATATTTAATAATAATATTTAAAAATAAAATAAAAATTGAGGGGGGCTCCCATACAAGAAACACAATTTTTGGCCTAATTTTGCTTTACAATGGTGCGGAACCCTTCGTGCGCGAGTCCGACACGCACTTGGCCGATTATAATTTTAAACTTCTGCACTAGGGTACTGGGGTATGATTCTTGTTTCTATCAGAATCATAATCCTGAAATCAGGATCAAACAGCCTGAAATCCAAGTGATAATGAGAGAAATAAGAATCGCACTTCAGATTTCTCTTCAATAGTCATACAATTTTCTAGGCTCTAAAGTAAAATGTAGTTCTAGTCTTCTATTACTATCTAGACTACCTGTCAATTTAGTTATCAGGCTGATATGTGCATATCAAAGTGCATATTGTTGTGATAAGTGATAAGCGTTATCATTTGCGTATGACAGTAATCTAGAGAGTGGAAAAATTATATACTTTTGTGGAGCTAAATATTGATTTTCATGATAAATATAATATGGTAAGTGGTAACAAATAACAAGTATAACTTTTAAGTCTTATTATGACTATGTGGGAGAGCCATGCTTCGGCACGAATGGGCCGGCTCGACCAGAGAAATACCACGCAGAAAACCGGCGTGAAACAGCGTTTCGCTGAATAAGTGAATTTACCGGAGGCCCAATCCCCTACCCTTTTCCCTTCCCTACCCTCCCTTATTACACTATTCCCTCTTAAAAGGCCGGCAACGCACATGCAGCTCTTCTGATGCTGCGAGTGTCCATGGGCGACGGAAGTTGCTTTCCATCAGGTGACCCGTTTGCTCGTTTGCCCCCTTATTTCATAAAAAAAAAAACTTAGCCGATTTTAATAGCAAGATGTAATAGCCTCCAATTAAAAGTGCAATAACCGTGATTCAATATTTAATCCATGTTTATATTATGTACTTATGTATGATTGTAACTTTTGTTGGCTGTTCACAGAAAATAAATAAATAAAATAACTTTCTTAATTTATTACAATATTTTATAATATCCTGGCATCGTAAAAGATGCATTAATTTAGATAAAACTTTTAATCGGAATTCCCAGCACACGACACCTTGTACGGTCGACAAAACAGTACCTTCACCCATATCGTTATAGGAATATGGTTCAAAATCACCTTGATACCTTTTTAAGAGGTATTTAAAGGGCCCTTAACGATGATTAAGATATCATAGCTCTTTGTTAAGGTGACAACTGACAAGATCAGACGCCCATTAGACGCATAAGAATGTTGATAATGTTGCTGGGGAATAATGAATTGTAAGTGGATAATAAAAGAGTTCGTTTTCAATTGTCAAATATAGGTACAGTTTTAACTTTTAAATTTTTGTCTTTTTTTATATCTTCTACAGGGTGTAACAAAACTAAGTGATAATACTTTAGGGCGTGTACGAGTTCCTTGTAGAGAGTTCACTGTGAAAGTAGCAGCGCTGAAAGACCAAATTTTTTTCACTTTTGTATGGAGAAACTCGTGAGCGTGACACTAGGGCGCTTGCCCATACAAATGTGGGATTGTCTTTCACCGCTGCTACTTTCACAGTGTACTCTCTACAATGAACACATACACGCCCTAGTGTATTATCACTTTTTTTTTTATGAAAGAAGGGGGCAAACGAGCAAACGGGTCACCTGATGGAAAGCAACTTCCGTCGCCCATGGACACTCGCAGCATCAGAAGAGCTGCAGGTGCGTTGCCGGCCTTTTAAGAGGGAATTCGGGAAGGTAGGGATGGAAAGGGAACGGAATAAGGGAGGGTAGGGAAGGGAATAGGGTAGGGGATTGGGCCTCCGGTAAACTCACTCACTCAGCGAAACACAGCGCAAGAGCTGTTTCACGCCGGTTCTCTGTGAGGACGTGGTATTTCTCCGGTCGAGCCGGCCCATTCGTGCCGAAGCATGGCTCTCCCACGTCAACTTAGTTTAGTTACACCCTGTATAGTTGGATTAGTTGGGAAGAGAAGAACAATCTATCATTTAAAATAAAACTGCTGTTTTGTTATACTTGCCTAATGCCTACTAAGTATTTACAATTGTAACTAAATAGTTACAATAGCAAAGATAGCAAAAGTCGACCAAAAAATATTAAATTATTGCCGCTATTTCTATGTAATAAGTTTCTCCCTCGAATTCTCAAGTCTCAATAGCACCCCAGACCTATAAGTTCTAACTCTGCCTTAAAAAATCCCGTATATCGAAAAGCCGAATGTTGCAGTTGGACTGTTCGTAGGCGGATCTGACTGGACTCATGCACACGGGTATGCACAAAACGACTCCAGTCAGATCGGCCTGCCATCAGTCCAATCGGCGTTTCCGTATATGAGGGCCATAAGGATCAATTCAAATTTTCAGCATACCTACTTAAAGATCATCTCTATGCTACCATCCTACAAAACGTATCCATTTAATAGACACTTAAAGCTACCGTATAATTATCAAATCCCAGCACGAATGGGTTATGCGTTTTGACAAAACATTGTTTTAACAGCGCATTAAAATCGTTCCAAGAAGGTTTACACCTGTTAGCTATAAACACGTTTATAGCTTGTGACATTCTGGGGAGAGGACACGATTTTTTAATAACTAGAGATCGCCCAATGGTCGAAATTCGACTTTTGTTTCAACGACATTAGGACTACTTATTTTGTAAAAAAATATTGACTTTATCATTGCTTTATCATATTTTTTCAACTCTTGTCTCTGAGACTCAGCTGATCTCAGACTGGCCGTGTAAGCATTGTCTAATAGTATCTAAGATTCAATAAAAAAAAAACTATAAATTATAATCCATTTTCAATTTGTCACCTTGTTGTCAACAGACTTCAACCATAAATAAAAGAGTATAATTCGTATGTATAGGCTTGTCACTCAAAAATCTGTAATTTTTCCTAGTGTGTGTATTGTAGTGTGTGTAATGTTTTATTTGCTAAAAAATGTATGATAAAAGCATAATTTTAAAATAATATTAGCTCGATGCACTCCTTCACCATATAAACTATAACTGTGCAAATTTTCATTCACCTACGTTTCCCCATTTTTCGTCAAAAGGGATACAAAGTTTTTGGCTCACGTATTAATATATAGATTTTAGCAGCTAACGCTAACTCATAGATATTTCATGATGATTAACTTTAATTTAGGGGGGATTTTGACATAATAGCGGGTTTACATAATGCATGGAATAAACTGGAATGTAATTCAGTGCATTCCAGTATCTGTTCACATTATTCCAGTATCAATTCAGCTCTGGAGGGGACCTCTGGATTGGAATTATAATATAAACCCGCTGTAACAAAACTGCAATGAAGATAATATTAAATTAAGAAATTTAAAAAACCCCCCCAAACAACTTTAAAGAGTAATGAAATAATATATTTTACTGGCTTTAAGTTTATATAATTCCTATGTGTAAAGTGATATTTTAGTCCATAATTGTTGTCAAGGTGTGTCGGGGGACCGCCAACAGTGTCTTTTGCATTTTGTATCGCCATGTCACTGATTGTCTCGATTCGGTTCGCTGTGAACTGACCCTTTAACTATAATGTTATGTGAAATCAATCACATTAGCGGTCCCCCGACACACCTTGACAACAATTATGGACTAAAATATCACTTTACACTTAGGAATTATATAAACTAAAAGTCAGTAAAATATATTATTTCATTACTTTTTAAAGTTGTTTGGCTGGGGTTTTTTTAAATTTCTTAATTTAATTTTATTTCATGCTTTTTAAACTTGTGTACGTTATAGTGCAGAAAAATATTATATTATACCTATCCCAATAAATACCATCTAGGAATGTCCTTTTGGATGAGGCCGTCAATTTGAGTCCAAACATGAAACACTTTGGGTTCATATGGAGCTCGGCTCCTATACAATCTAGGTGATGCTGCAGCAGCAGCATGCAAAAATTTACTGTTTATCTACGTCTTACTAGTTGTCGCAATTAAAATGAACCCAAACACGAAACCATTGCTCTAAGTTGGTGATGCTGCAGTACCAGGTCAACTCTCCATTAATGTGTAAATATTCATAAATGTCACAAAATAGAATGCAAAATATAAAGCCCACCAAACGACTACAAGTTGCTAATCGGCCCTTCACGAACCAGATAAACCACGATTTTTCAGCACGGAGCAGGCTGATGATGATGAACTATAGCTAAGAACACTCTCGATCATGTCAGCTTTCAAACAAAAAAAAAAACTAGATGCCGCTGCCACAGACAGACAGATAGACAGACAGACAGACAGACAGACAGACAGACAGACAGACAGACAGACACGTCTAACTTATAACACCCCTCTTTTTTGTCGGGGGTTAAAAATGAAAGCGCAAGTGATAGAGACAAGTATTATAATTTATAGAGTACGGTATTTAACATCTTACTGTTTGGCGACCGTCCTTTAGAGTTTTGCTTATGTTGCGAATCTATTGACACCTTATTGAATAAAATCTGATCAGTAGTTTAGGCGTTGTAATGGGACATTTGTAGCTTAATAATGATCTACTTCTAAGACACAATGACAAACAAAATTCCCTGGAGAAATAATCAGAGTATCTTCAGCTACTCCCAGGACAATGATTAGTCTTACCTAGGCTACCGCCTACCTATTATTGTTACTAGAGGAAGTTTATAATTCCTAGGACTACTTAGTCCTTTGTATTGTGTACCTGATACAAAAGTAATTTCAAAATAAGGACGAGTTAAGAAAAGTCCACACCGCCGTTTTTCTATACAAACGCTGTTCCCTGTTTCCTCCCTGGATAATGCCGGTAGAGTTATGATTTTTTTCCTGAATATCTATGGTCACTATTAGCATGTCCCTATGTTTCCTTTTTTTTTCATAATGTTATTATTAAAAAAGATAAGAACGTCCAAAAACCCAAAAAAATGGCCAGATTTTCCTCTGTGTTCAAACACCCAGAAAACAAAACTGGCTAAAATATACAAAAAAAAAAAAAACATAAGAACATAGCTCAAGCCTTGCTTTAATTCTTAATGAAAAAGTACTTAAATCGGTTAAGTTTTGGAGAAGGAATTAGCGGACAACGAATCGAAGATTTTCTGTCCTTTAATTTATTAGAACTTTTGTCGCGTTGTCTCTATCGCGCTCTGAGGTGGGAGACTTGAGATTTGAGACAGCAATACATTTTCAAATACCTATTTTCAATTTCTCTCGCCCTTGGTTATCCTCTTAATCTGCTTCGATTTCTATTATCTCTTCCTGCCAACACTGCTGAACCTATTGTGATGGGTATAAAATGACTTTGGGTTCAGCAAAAAGACGTAGGACACTTTTTTGTACCGGCCAATTGTATGTTATCAGAAATTAAATGAGATAAAAGAAAATAGAGCAAGAAGGCTGATGGTAAATTTAATATAGCATCTATTGTAATGGAACATTTGCATTGCAGACATTTTAAAGACTACCTGTTAACTTCAATGTTATTAAATTAAGTAACCTCAATTTATAAGTCAAATACATACTACGTGATGCACATTTGTATGTGTGTGCACGTGTCTGTGTGTTTATCTATCCATGTCACGGACGTTAATCTTCGTGTTTGACATCTATTTGTGACATTACGACACGTTACTCAGTTGTCACCAACCATTGATCTTTTTTAAGATGAACGGGTTCGACTCCGGTCAAAAATAACTGTTTTTGGGTCAAGGTGGGTTATGTCACACGTATCATGACATAAGTTTTGTTTCTATCCATACTAATATTATAAATGCGAAAGTGTGTCTGTCTGTGTGTTACCTCTTCACGGCCAAACCGCTGAATCGATTTGGCTGAAATTTGATATGGTGATAATTGGAGTCCCGGGAAAGGACAAAGAATACTCTATTATACCCGAAAAATGTAAGGTTTCCGCGCGATAACCGAATTTGTCATCTAGTAGTTTATTTATTTATTTACTAAATAGCTCTAAATAGTAAATACTGCTACAGCAAGTTTTATTTTTGAAAAAAAATTTTTGGAATCGAAATTTAAAATGGAATCGGAAAAAAATCCAGCTGTATCGGAAATAAATCAACATACAGATATAGCATATTTTTTACACCAAATATCACGTTATACAATTTAATCTGGCGTAATTATTGGCGCCACACTGTACCACTTTCTCCTGACATTATATTTGACAGCTGTGAAGCCGCCATCTTGACGAATAATTTCGAATTTCGAACAGTAGCCAACATGACCACCTGGCGACGAAATCAGAGCGATCAACTGATAAAAGTTAATTTATGGAATATGTAAATATGTTGGGATAAAAATCAATAAAAAAATAAAAAGCTAGGTCTACAAAAAGTAGAAAATAAATTTTATTAGAAAGCAAATCAATATCAGCTCTCTATCACTTCTTGTATAAGTCACGAGTGTTAATTATTTCAATAGGTTTGTAGGTTCTTTTTAGTTTCTTTCTAGGTTTAACATACTTAGCTTAATAAATATATGCCTAACTCCTAAGTAGGTGCTTATATTAAAAATGCAAATCTGTTTTTAGCTTTCCACAGTTTAATCGCTTAACCGATTGCGCATAAAGATTATTGCACCCTTGAAAGAGACACAAATTAGTTTTTATCCTGGCAAAATATTCGGTTCCTGTAGCCTTAGCACGGCCACCAGTAGAAATGCGAAAGTATGGACAAACTGTGGAGATAAACTTAAGCTAGCGTTCCGATATTTTTTCGTTCCCAAAAATTCAATTAAAATGCCACTTTATGACAGACTATAGTCCTAAAAATTCAAATAATATCCTACTCTATGATATATACTATAGTCTGTCATAAAGTGGCATTATAATTGAATTTTAAAGTAAAGATTGGAACGGTACCTTTAGTTTATGTCCACAGTTTGTCCATACTTTCGCATTTCTACTGGTGGCCGTGCTAAGGCTACTGTACAGCAAAGGCAAAATCTAGTATTTTCTTAACTTCATCATTTAAATACAAGTTACAATACAAGATTAAATACAAAAGGTAGTAATTTGATAGATCTCCCTTTCCGTTTTTTTCTTAATTGCTATGTAGGCTACTGTTATGAGTTCATGAGATTGATGTGTAATTACAGACTTGCGTGTCTACACTCTACTAAACTGCAGGTGCTCAACGTTTTGACACAGTATAAAATAAGTACAATAGGTCAACTTCACACCACACAGCTAGGGGGCACACTCACACATTAGATTTGATTTTGATTTCAGATACCTTAAAGTAGAAAAATGAAGTTTCAAGTCGCACACGCGTAGTACTATGTAGATATTGTCAATATCGATGTATATCTCTTTTTCCCTAACATGCGACCTTTTGACATTTAACCTCTCGACGTACGAGAGGTTAAATTTCTCGTTCGTAGACTAGCTTTACGATAATAGGTATATATCAAACTACTCCTCTCATTTGTCAAAATCTTGACAAAACTCGATAAAAATGTGTTGTCATGTTAGGGTTCGTAGACAAAAATTGCACAGATATCTCTAATTTTGACGACAGACACGAGAATAAAAGTATGTCATGTTAGGGTCAATAGAGATGAAGAGATAAACATGTGGACAAAATTTTCTCGTTTGCGCATCTTAGGCATGTCTCATGTATTAAATGTTTTTAAACATACAAAATTAATTGTTATGTGGTTGGTTATATGTTTCTACACAATAAAGTACATATTATTTTATATTTTTCGTCTGTGTTGAGCCCGTCTGATAAGTGATAGGAATACGGCTGGCTGAGTTAATCTACGGTATGATATACTGTGATGCTCAATAGCCACTTGTATGTAATTATGTATTTCCTTTGCAGGGACTAAAGTACCTTTGATAAAAATCATCATGTCCTGTTTCACCTCTGGATGGACAGCCATGATTGCTATTTGCCACCATAATGACGACGATTTTCTTTAAGGATTGGGCTCTCACAAACTAATATTTAAAGAAAATCGTCGTGGATGAGCTTGCGAGAGCTCAAAATATCATCTAGAACTTTTCTTTGTCATAATGATGAGTAAGAGTCAAGACCATGACCAAGACTAACTTTGCTCATGAGTTATCATTACATCGTCATGTTATTATTTTCATTATTTAATATTGTAGAGTCTTTTTGATTTGTACACATACAAACACACTAAGTGTCTTATAAGTCACTCCCATCAAAGACAAATCTCAGCGACTTAAATCTGACTAACACTTAAGTTGAGAAACCCAATACTAGGCATGTTCTAAGAATATCAACAAAGCACTCATTTAGTTGAGGTTAGTAAACTAGCGGCTATCTTTGTCGCACCTTGTTGCTGTCCTTGTTTAAGCAGAGGTAGCTAGATGAAACAGAAAGTTAATTGGTATCAGATGTTAACTTTGAAAGTCTTTTGGTAGGGTATTGCACTTTTAATATACTCATAGTATTTAAAAAAAAGTATTATACTTAAGTAACTAGATGACGCCCGCAACTCCGTTGCGCCAAAATTTGTTTACCGCGCGCGAACCGTACATTTTTCCGGAATAAAAAGGATCCTATATCCTTTCTCGGGACTCAAAGTATCTCTATACCAAATTTCAGCAAAATCGGTTTGGACGTGAAGAGGCAACAGACAGACAGACAGACACACTTTCGCATTTGTAATAATAGTATGGATTGTTATAATTTACACAGATTATGAACAATCCACGGAACAATATCGAAGGTAACCAAAACCTTTTCGCAAATAGTTAGGGGTTTAACTGTCAAGTTACACACAAACTATAATTCGGCTTAATTTACCCCAATTTACGTCAAGTTAAACCAAACAGTAATAAATAAACTTAATCTGTTAGCAGTTAAATTTAATTGTTGTAAGTAAATTATACCAATGCAGACTGGCAGACAGTCCTAAAATGTCGTTTTTCACATACGTGCCCTATTGGGGCAATGTGACCTGCAGGCTTAGTTACAGCTGTAGAAAATATACAAATGAATGGCAAATCCGAAAGATTTTGGGGACGACATGACAGATATCCTTTGTCAGTCTGTCACTTTGTCTATTGTAAAAAGAAATCATTCCTAATCATTCGCAATTACAGCACGCTAAGTACGGTAAAATAAAATACTTTTACTACTGTATTAATATAAAATATCACATCTTAATAATATATTAATAAACTCATAAGAAAATAAGTTTGAATGAGTTTAGCGGTTAATCGTGAACAGATAGACTATCGTATTTACATTATTATTTATTATGGATGTTTGTAGAAGCTCATCCTTACTTCCGAAGTTAATTATTACAATTTACAAACTATTACGACCGAATGTTTACGTAAGTTTGTTAGTTTTGAAACTAATTAAATTTTAATGACAATTTATTAAGCCATAAATAGTAAAAGTTATGATGTTAATTAAATGTTGATAACATTTTAGTTTCAAAATGCTGAAAACATAATAGAAATAAACTAATAATAATATTAGATACGGTCTGTCTGTTACCTTTTATCGCTTGAACCACTGAACCGATTTTGCTTTTTGATAGTTACTTTAAGTCCTGGAAAAGGATATAGGATACTTTTTATCCCGAAAAAATGGTTCCCAAGCGTTAAAGGAATTTTGGCCCAACAGGGTTGTGGGAAGCATCTAGTTATTAGTAAATACTAGCTAAAAGCCGAGCTTTGTGAGGGCTCGCATCGTCACACCTTGGCTGACTGATGATAACACATCTACACAAAATATAATAATCGGCCAAGTGCGAATTGAACTCGCGCACGAAGGGTTCCGCACCGTTATAGAGCAAAAATAGTGTTTGTTGTATGGGAGCCACCCTTAAATATTAATTTTATTTTGTTTTTAGTATTTGTTGTTATAGCGGCAACAGAAATACACAATCTGTGAAAATGTCAGAAGTCTATCTATAGCGGTTCTGGAGACAGACAGACGGACAGACATCGAAGTCTTAGTAATAGGGTCCCGTTTTTATCCTTTGGGTACGGAACCCTAAAAATTACTATGTTAAAGCACAAATCAATAGGCGTGATAGTTTTTCCGTAAAGTGTACCACAAAATGTACAGGTTGTGGGATATACTAGGGCTCGCTTCGCTTGCCCTGGCCCCCGATAAAATAATTTTGTTATTTAACCTCAATAATAAATAAAAAATGTGGGTAAGTACAGAAATGTTGAATATTATTCAAAGAGCTTGGGAATTCGGAAACGATTAAAATATGTGGCATTTCCTATTCCCACTAAAGATTTTAGGTATTTTTAAAAACTATTATTAGCGGCAAACTAAACAAGTTCTTTTTCTTGGATTTATATTAGAAGATTATGTATTTTAATTTTGCGACTAATAGCTTGTTTATTCGGTTTTTTCCTTTAAAATACGTCCTCAAAAAATTCAAACATTAATGTTTAAAATGAGCGCTTAAACAATTTTCTATTCATCCAACATTGATCAAAAACTCTTAATAATTCGCGTTTATAGAAATAATTTAAACAATTGTGTCACTTGCCATTTGCATTGCTGACTCCAATATAAAGCAAATAAAACGTAGGAGGAAAAAATACTTAACCTATTTGTCGAACTTTAAACATTTTTCTGGTATTTCGTCTAGATACATTCCTGCTCACCTCAAAACAGCAGGATATTATGTTTTAGATGAATAATACATTCGAATATTTGCTACACTCATACATATTTAATATATTATAGCTTTTGCCGTAACTTTGCAAAGAGCAGTTAGGTACAATATATCTTCTGGGCAAAGACTTAACCGCCAACAGCTTATATAAAATGTTAATTGGTTATTTCAACGTAGGTATAAGAAAAAGAAAGAAAATTATTGAAAAAAATTAACCAAGACACCATAGTTTGGCACTATAACCTTTGCTATGTTGAAACATTGCAAAGGACCCATTTTGGCTGTTTGGGGAAATTTAGACTTTTGAGTTTTTTTTTATGAAATAAGAGGGCAAAGGAGCAAACGGGTCACCTGATGGAAAGCAACTTCCGTCGCCCATGGACACTCGCAGCATCAGAAGCGTTGCCGTCCTTTTAAGAGGGAATAGGGTAATAGGGGATGGGAAGGGAAGGGAATAGGGGAGGGTAGGGAAGGGAATAGGATAGAGGATTGGGCCTCCGGTAAACTCACTCACCCGGCGAAACACAGCGCAAGCGCTGTTTCACGTCGGTTTTCTGTGAGAACGTGGTATTTCTCCGGTCGAGCCGGCCCATTCGTGCCGAAGCATGGCTCTCCCACGTATAATTTTTATAAAATTATAAGAAGAATTAAAGAGTTTTTATTAAATTTAATTTGCCTTTCGCTCATTGATTGCTAAACATTCAGAAACTGCGACTGTACAGACATCAACGAACTTAGCAATGTCAAGTTTAGATTTATAGCTAAGTTCACTTCAGAGAAGTGACATCACACGGCCGGCATGTAAATGTAGAGTTCGGAGAAAGCTCAGTCATCCTAGAGTGGATATCCGAATAATAATACAATGTATACTATACATACATTGTATAGTATACAGTGTATAAATTAATATACGCCTCCGTGGTCTAGTGGTATAGAACGCGGCTCTTGACTCGGAGGCCGTGGGTTCGATTACCGCGTTGGAAACATGTTATTTACAAGTTTGGTTAGGACAATACAGGCTGATCACCTGATTGTCTGACATGGGCATGTAAAAAGTCGGTCCTGCGCCTGATCTCTCGCCGGTCGTGTCGGTCTCCCGTCCCACTGGGTTATGAGAGTAAAGGAATAGAGAGTGCTCTTGTGTACTGCGCACACACTTGGGCCCTATAAAATTACTCCTGCGTAGCTGGCCTGGTTTCAATGAAACCGGCCACCGTCACTGAAACCGGTGTGGGAGCTATTATTATTATATGTTATAATACATAATTTTGTATACAAGCAGTCTTCGCAAAACACAATAAAAATATTAAGTAATAGAAATACTGACAGAGTTTGGCGACGAAATGATGATTGTCAATTTGTCTATACCTGAATGACACCGTTTTCTACGTCGCCATGCTATAACACGTGATGCCAGTAGCAATACCTGAAGAGTTACAAGCGCATATTGAGCTTATGCTCTTGAAACTCCTCAGGTATCGTACAAGTCTATTAATTGGAATTGAACCTTGGAATGTCGCATGTTAATAAGTTAACGAGGTATATTGTCACGATCACTTTTACACCGAGATGACAAGGTTAGGTTATGAAATGTTACGTTACTTGATTAGTGTCTAATGCTAAGTATTCACATACGGTTTTGCTTGATAGTTTTACTCCAAATCAAGTATCCGAGATCCAATATTAGTACGTAAATACGGATACTTTCAGACTAGTGAAGTCTAACCAAAGACCCAACGAGTCTAAATTCTGTGGCCTTTGCATTTAGCATATAATTAAACATAAAACCATAAATAAAATTAAATAATTTTGATCATAAAAACCAGAGCTGCAAAGCCTTTGGCACATAAATTGTGAGGCGATAAAAAGACTAGTTACAAAGGTCAACGTCTGCCACAGGTATCCTAAATGTGACCTTCTAAACTTGTTCCGAATTGTTATTGTTGCGTCAATTTAGTTGAGTAAAGTGATTTCAAATATTAAAATTGAAAATAATTTTGTTTGTCTATCTGGATATCTATCTATACAGGGTGTAACAAAAACAAGTGATAATAATAAAGGAACACGTACACACCCTAAAGGGTGTGTACGTGTTCCTTGTAGAGAGTTCACTGTAAAAGAAGCAGCGCTGAAAGACCAAAATTTTTTTTCACTTTTATATGGGGAAACTCGTGACGCTCGGGCCCTTGCCCATACAAAAGTGAAAAAAAAATGTTCGTCTTTCAGAGCTTCTACTTTCACAGTGAACTCTCTACAAGGAACACGTACACACCCTAAAGTATTATCACTAGTTTATTACACACTGTATATATAAAACTCAAAGGTGAGACTGACATGGTGATCTATCAACGCACAGCCCAAACCACTGGACCGATCAGGCTGAAATTTGGCATGCAGGTAGATATTATGACGTAGGCATCCGCTAAGAAAGGATTTTGATCAATTCCACCTCCAAGGGGTTAAAAGAGGGGATAAAAGTTTGTATATAATAATACTTCTTAACGCGAGCGAAGCCGCGGGCAAAAGCTCGTACAATATAATCTAGATTCTAGAAAAGATACGTGATATGTGTTTTAATTGTCTATTGATTGTGTTATGTCTTTTTCCGGGATCCATACCCATCAAAATCGGTTCAGCGGTTTAAGACGTATATAAAGACTTTTGATAATAATTCGAATCAAATCTCTTCGTGAGTTTTTATATCTAGTTTTAAGTTATATAACTTTGTTCTTTCATATTATAATATACCGTATCCGTTGAGATCAATGTCGAATACTATTATTTACTGAGCTTCTGAACTTGACATACTATAATTATTATGTACAAACATATTGCATCAGATTTAATCGTTGAGTCAACAGTTAGGTTTTAGATCGTGCCAACGAACTGCTGAACGCCGCGCATTGAGAGCGGGCCTTTGAAGAGTTACTAAACTAAATATAATTAGACTAGCTGTTTCCCGCGACTTCGTCCGCGTGGACTTCAGTTTATAGCGCGCGATGTCAACAAAATTGGTGTCAAAAGCTTTTATAAAAAAAACCCTGGTATCCCTTAAATCAAAACAGCTGTGCAGTGTGCACATAATATTTAATTTTTTTTTAAATTTTAAAGCTTCAATTACACAACCTTACCCATAAACATTTTCACAAATTTACGCATTGTTACCCCCTTACAACCCTTTTTTCCAGTAAAAAAGTAGCCTATGTCTTTTCTCAGGTTTTGACTGTGTATACAAAATTTCATCACAATCAGTTCGGTAGTTTTGGCGTGAAAGCGAGACAGACAGACAGACAGAGATACTTTCGCATTTATATTATTAGTATAGATACATGTATGACGTATGTGTATAAAACCTACCTTGCTAATGCTAATAATAAGCTAAAGTAAGCGTTTGTCTATTATATTATAGTTGGGAACCGTACCTTTTCGAAGTATAAAATTCACTATGTTAATAAGAGTCTCGAGATACGAGATACGATGATTTGTTTGACGGTTTTCCATGTAAAATATCATCATAATCGGTTCTGCAGTTTAAGCCTGAAAAAATAATAGACAAGTAACAAAGACACAATACCGTTTTAAAATTTATTTCAGTATAGTAAAAGGAAGTCATGGGCAACATCTAGTTCTCAAATAAATCGACCATATCCGACTCTGTAGCGCTTATCGTAAAAACGTAAAGTAGAACTAATTCGTTCGCCGTGGCCTATCTAGTTCTCATGGGAACAGATAACAACCATCTACATAAATAAAGTAATATGTTAATGTTAGATGTGGCAAGAATTTTGTATGTTGAGAAATTTTGGGGGAAAATCAAAAATGTTTAAGACAACTGCTTTTATGTGATTTTGAGGAAAAATTGTAGTTCAAAATCATTCATAAATTGCTAGAATGAAATAGTGTTAAGCAAACATTTCTGATATAAAGAAAAAAAAGTCTACTCTTCCTCGATTTTTGATCAGGTTTTGTGTCTCCAAGCATTTTTCACCCATTAAAAAAAGGGGAACAACGCCATTAAAGAAGTTTTCATTTCAAAACCAAGGGCTCTCTTTAACTGAAGTTTCTTCAAAAATTTTTCCACAGGTTTGAATGTCGTTATGATAATGAATGAAACTCTAGCCAACAACTATAAATACTCTGGTGATATCACGTCTCAGTAACTGTGCAAGGTGATACAGATTATTATCTGCCAATTGATCCACGACTTTCCTAGTATTGATAGAAATAATTAAAACGTAGTTCGAATACCACAGCTACTATTGCATTATACTTATATGTAGTTATGTAGCTTCATGATTTGGTCTAATACATGTTTCAAATGTTATTTAAAATATCCATACTTCCATATTAATATGTATTATAAATGCGAAAGTCTCTGGTACGGAGATATTTCGAGTCCCGGGAAATGACATGGGATACTTTTTATCCCGAAAAATGCACGGTACCTGCGAACGCGATACGAATACGAATTTCGGTGCAGCGGAGTTGCGGGCGTCATCTAGTCTTATGTAAAATAGAAAAAAGGTTCTCGGATCATACAATTGTGAGTTTTATTTACGCGTTGAAATCACGAAAATGTTTTAGTTTTTACCGGGTTCCAAAAAAGGAGGAGGTTCTACTTTTCGGCTGTGGATATATATTTTTGGCTATCATAATGTGCGTAGGCTGATCACTTGATTGTATCACAAGATTCGGGCGTGTCCTGTACCAGATTTCTCGCATATCCACTGAAAGCTACCAAATTTCATCAAAATTTTCATCAACATCAAGCCTCCTAAACTTACAGTTTAAACCGTCGTAATCCGGTTACGTAAGGGAGAGATTTACTGCCCTTATCTCGCCCTGCGCCCTACGGCTTAAGTGATTACAGAATTTGTCCCTTCAGACTTAGTTTGGTGACATTTTGGTACCGGTTAGACGTTGCGCAAAGATAAAACCTTGAAAAATCACATCATCAAGCCTTGAAGCAGAAAAAGGTAAATTGTTAGCACTTAGTGCCCGATTATTCGGTTACAGCTTTGGACAAATATCTAAATTCAGTTACACACTTCTAATCTACATAAATAAAATGAATTGCAATTTTGTTAGACTCACTAAAACTCGGAAGGACTGAACCATTATGGCTTATTTTAGTTTTGAAATATTAGTGGAAGTCCAGGGGGTGAGGCAAAATGTATTCGTTTTCGCTTCGTTATAGAATCGCCGATGAAATTGTATGGAATTGACATAAGCGTTCGTTGATATGACGTTGACGTTCGACTCGTCTAATGTCAATTCCATATATTTTGATCGGCGATTCTATAACGAAGCGAAACCGAAAAAGTTTCTGCTAAGTGGCCAAGGAAGTTTCATACTAGAAGGGAAGTGATACGAAGTTCACCGGGTAATCTAGCATGTAAATAGAAAATATTTCTTTGTTTATTTTTACCATGTATAGCGTCCGAAATATTTAATTGGATTATGGATACAGAGTACCAAGATAAAAGGCAAAGATTTGAAAGTAGACCACTGAAAAAATATACAATTATCGCGGTAAAATGTGCGGTTTTCGTGGGGTGCAAACACTAAGCCATGAGCCATTAATCTCTGTAAAAATGAACGATATCTGCGGGATGTTTTAAGCTGCATTCACACTAATCTGTATCCCCTAATACTACTTGTACAAATGTTTTTTGTTTGCCCCCAAGTGTAGCTGTAAGCTGGCGGTCTGCCAGATCTAAGGAGTCGTTACACTAACGAGATCTAAAACCTTAATTAATTTAATCTGTGCTCTTAAGGTTCACTTACACTAGCACGATCTGTTGTAGCAAATATTGTGCATAAAATAAAGTCCGATTTTATTGTTTTCATTCAACTTTGTTTTTTATTCGATCGAGGAAACCTCGTTTTCTATTAAGTTATACCTAATATCGATATTATCGAACCAAGATCGTTGGCATTTCAATTTTCATGACTATTCCATTTTGTAGTTTGATAGGAAACGGACTAAATGTAACAAGGTATGAAGCTGAAAAAATATTATATTTATATCCATTATCCAGTAATTATTACATGGTTGCTAATAAGTAATAAATAATAAGCAAAAAGTAAAACAATGAGCTATAAAATTATAATGTTCTAATTAATATAATTATCGCTCAAAGGGCAAAATAAAAAGTCCAGTTTAAATATAGAGTAAAGAAAAGTAAGGTGTCTGATACAATTGAATGAAAATCTTACCTGCTACTGGAGACAGCTTCCTCATAACACACCATCGCGATTTCCACTGGAAAAGAAAAAAAAAAGGTAAAAAACTTATAAGCTATGATGGTCGATTTATAACCTAAGTCCTAATGGATATAATATAATAATAATGCTTGGAAAATCGTGGTGGAAAACAGTAATCATTTACCAGCACATTTTTTAAGCAGTATGCTCAATTATGACACATTTATTATGGACAATTAAATGCTCAATTTGATTAAAAAAATGAATTAAATGTCCATCATTGGTCAAATGAAACAATGCAAAAATGATATTTAATTGTTATTGACAACTAAATTTGCTTAGCTATTTATTGTTAGAGTATAGACGATATTGTTCCGTCTGACCAAATCAAGAAAACTTCTGAGCATGTGTGTATGGTTGACCAGTTCTAAACAAAGGTTCAACTTGACCTAACGATCTAACGGTTTAAGTTAAAGTTAACGTAAACAGTCTACGGTAAACGAGTAAATGAATATTTCATAATATTTGCCAGTGATGTCACTGTCGTGAGAAACCGTCTGTCTTTGTCTAACGCTAGGGTTTTGTCATAGACATAATATTATTATGTCTATGGGTTTTGTGTATCCGTCTCGCTCACATGCACTTGCCGGCCTTTCAATTCTCGTCTTTTTGTCGTTTACTAGGGTTGTCGAAACTAAGTTATCGGAAATGAAGTTTAATGTTTAAAATTACAATAACGATGGGACACAGACAGCTAATACCATTGTTTACCTCACATCCAAGTCCGTCACCATTTCATGCAAAGCCCGCTAAGCAAATTTTGATGTAATTTGGTATGGAGATACTTTGGAGTCCTGGGACAGAACATAGGAACGTTCCTGGAAAATCTTAAGTTTTGCTGACAAGTCATAACAGTAAGTTTTTTTTCTTTATATTGTTACCGTAATCTTCAAAATAATAAAAATCCATAAAATATAAGCGTACCTTCGATTTGACACCACGAAGGTACTTTCTAGGTAATTTATAAGGTAATAAATGTACCCTTTTCCGCAAAAAGGTAAGATTTATCTCGTGCAATACTATTAGGGGAAAACATTTCGGGATTAGGTAGACAAGGTTTTCGTTAGCAATTCGTCGACATGATAGGCCAATGGGATGTTAATAATAAGATATTTTTTTTGTATGACAAGACGAACGTAAAGTAACATACCATTTTAAAGAAAAAAAAACGCTTATTTAGTTTAGAGATGCACCTCACCTTTATTCTACAGCCATTAAAATTATTTAAAGCATAAAAAAGGTTTACTCATAGTTCTGACCGTAGTTTTTAAGTGATTTTGTAGCATTTATTATTGTAAGCTTTGTATAGTCTAAGTAATTAAAAAACATTTTTGCGTTTCAGGAATGCCAGCAGAAGTGAAAAATAAACAAGTCATTTCACCGCACGGTCAGAGGAAATTACTTCCTCTGCCACGCCACGCCGGCGGTCTTAGCTCTCTCCGTCTTAATTTTTATCCCAGTGCATAAAAAACAAGTTTTAAATTTAATAAAATATCCCTCGTTTGTGACAACCCTAGCTCGTATGGTTATGATCTTGTGACATTTGCAGTTCGCCGTTTGCCGCGTTCTCTGCACATTCTCAGATTCCACTCCTCATATTTGTACTCCGGTTACTGGTTAGTCACCTTGGTGACAGTAAGTCAGTTTTAACATTACTATCTGTCGTACTCAGTTACAAATATTTACTTACCCGTAATTAAATGAAGATTTCGTAAAACCCATACATTATCTGACAAACTCTTCATTAAATTGAAGTTTAGTCATCATTAAATGGATCTAAATGTAAGTTAGTATATTACTGAGTCATACTACTGAACTACTGAAGAGAAAGCGTATTGCGCACACACTTGGGCACTGTAAAAATTCTGCGCAGCTGGCCAGGTTTCAACAAAACCGCCCACTGTCATCATAACCGGTGTGGGAGGCATGATAATTATAAATTGATTTAATTTAGTAGCAAACTACCACAGTCAAAACAAATAAAGTAAGTATAAGTCTAGTACCAGAATCTGATGGCAAAATGTGAGATAATAAATTGACTCTAGCAATACCGGGGAATTGTAATAAAACATTTTTATCTTTTTTTTTCTTATGTTCGGGCCACACTAACGTCAAACGCCGTTAATTATCGCGTTGTTGGACGTTAGCCGTAGGTGTAGCCACAATTTAACGCGATAATTTTCAACGGCGTTTACAATGCCGTTTGCCGATTGACGATAGCTCTAGTGGCGGTACATCAAAAATATTAACGCTAGAATTAATGCGATGAAGCGGCCACACTACGTATCGTCAGTTTGCGTTGAGAGCCCGACGGGATCACACGTGTTGGCTTCGACTTGTTTGCATTTAAATCGCACGTTTTTTAAATTTTAAATACGTACTTTGGTAATGGAGTCTTCACTCCACTCTAGTTACTCATAACGAGAAAGTAATTGCTTTTTTTGAGATTTTGCAAACCGAACCATGTTTGTGGGATCTGAAACTCAAAAGTTACAAGAATCGTGTAATGCAAAGTGATCTTGACGACGAATAATATAATTATTACCTTTTGAAGAAATGAATTAACATTATAAAAAGATAAAAGCGACTTCAAAATTGTACGTAATTTAGAATTAAATCGCCCTACCTCCAAAACTACTGAACCAATTTTGATGCAACTTGCACTATTCCCTAAGTTTTATCTAGTATATAATCTAGTACAACAAAAAAAGATTTACTGAAATCGCAATGGTAGTTCCAGAGATATGCGAACACAAACATAAAAACATACATACATACATACCTACTTACATACATAAATACCTACACTTTTGAAATATTTTGGCACATTTATTCAGACGCTGATATACGAAAATTAGGCAGTTCTGGAATGTTACATACAATACGCGTCGAATTGGTAACCTCCTTTTTATAAAGTTGGTTAAGTAAAATCAACGCCGTTGGGTATTAAACGTTGACCGTTTAAGTGTAGCCACCCACTTTAACGCGTTAAAATTATCGCAATAATTGTCGCGTTGTTTTGCATTGACGTTAAACGTTAGTGTGGCCCGAACATTATAGCGGCTGATTCTGTGTGTTAAACATGCAAATATAAAAATTAATTCAATGAACATGATTCATGGCTATTTTTTGGAAATCTGCTACTCAAAAATTGCCATCAGATTCTGGTAGACCTATATACTAGATTTTTCTTTTTGAACTCCCATGGCCCACTTTTGATTTGTCACGGCTTACTAAGATAACACTTAGTTTTAAATATCAATTAAGTTAAAACAAGAATTGCTAATGGATCAAAAGTATTTCAACAGTAATTGGCGAAAGTCATTCATCGTTTATGATAATAATTATTGTATGTCAATAAAGATGTTATAAGAACGGGTTTTATCAAGGAACTTGAAGTGTCAAAAGCTAGGGTTGTCACAAAAAAAATCTTTTAATACCTCGAACGTGAGAATCGCACACACAATAGATTTTCAATTGTTATGCGACAGCCGGGTGCCGCTTGGAGATTGATTGATTGCCGCTCGCACCAAATTACCAATCTAAAACTATACATTTTATGAGAATGATAGTAAAAGGATCGAAAACGTCGTATGTAACAGATCCTTTACTCTTATTTCTTATCAGCACCTATGCAAAATCCTTGACGACATTGTTGCAAATTTTATCAGTTTTATCAAAATCGATCCATCCTTCTTGACCTCAATACATCACGATACGTCAAGTCAAGTCCAGATAAAATATCTCAAACTTTAGAATAACAAGGTTTATTTAAATACCAAAAATATATATATATTACTAGTTGTCCCTGCAAACGTTTCTTTGCCATATATTTCAACCGTATTATTTTATCGAAGTGACGAAATAAGTATGTCACCATGGCAACATCCATCGCTATCCCGTCGCACAAACAATGGTCGCCGTCAGTCTCGAGTTTGTAATAATTTACTATTATTTATTCAACAAATGCACGTATCAATATAAAAAGTACCTACCCAGTAGCCGATTCTCAGACCCACTGAATATGCATACAAAATTTGCTTAAAATCAGTAAAGCCGTTTCGGAGAAGAACGCTATCTAACATTGTGACACGAGAATTTTATATATTAGAAGATATAATATATTCCCAAAAATATAAAAAAACTTCTGTTTTTTTTAATACAAAAATAGGGCTCTTTTAATAAATGTATAGCTAAATATATGAGCTAAATGAAGAAGTCGGTAAGTTACAAGGAAAAACGTGATTTTTTTAATGAAATAAGGGGGCAAACGAGCAAACGGGTCACCTGATGGAAAGCAACTTCCGTCGCTCATGGACACTCGCAGCATCAGAAGAGCTGCAGGTGCGTTGCCGGCCTTTTCAGAGGGAATAGGGTAACAGGGGAGGGTAGGGATGGGAAGGGAAGGGAATAGGGGAGGGTAGGGAAGGGAAAAGGGTAGGGGATTTGGCCTCCGGTAAACTCACTCACTCGGTGAAACACAGCGCAAGCGCTGTTTCACGCCGGTTTTCTCTGAGAACGTGGTATTTCTTCGGTCAAGCCGGCCCATTCGTGCCGAAGCATGGCTCTCCCACGTCTAAATTGTCCTTATGTTACAACTTACAAACTGTTTGTAGTTCCCTACTTCCAACCACTCAATTCATACTGGGATAAAGAAGTCTCTTTTCATCGGTAGAGTCCAATGCCAGTTTTATTAGAAAAACCCAATGGCCTTTTTCCTACATCCTTGTTCAAGATGTTCCGTTTTGGTGAGTTGCCAAATACAATGGAATCGGTCTCTTCCTTGTCGTCTTCCGCTTACTCTTAATGCTATTACGACCTTAGTACTTTTTGACTGTTTACCCAAAACTTGCTAACCACTCCGTGAAGAATCTACTAATAATAAAAAAAACATAATACAATAGAATTCAGTAGAACCATATTCTTCATATAAAACTCCCCGAAAAGGACGCTCGTTAGAGAGAAGAATAATGCAGTATCACGTCACGGATTACAAAAATTATTTGTCTTTGTGTATCGACGTGGGAGATGCTTCGGCACGAATGGGCCAGCTCGACCGGAGAAATACCACGGGCTCACAGAAAACCGGCGTGAAACAGCGCTTGCGCTGTGTTTCACCGAGTGAGTGAGTTTACCGGAGGCCAAATTCCCTACCCTTTTCCCTTCCCTACCCTCCCCTATTAGCTTCCTTACCCTCCCCTATTACCCTATTTCGTTTTAAAAGGCCGGCAACGCACCTGCAGCTCTTCTGATGCTGCGAGTGTCCATGGGCGACGAAAGTTGCTTTCCATCAGGTGACCCGTTTGCTCGTTTACCCCCTTATTTCATTAAAAAAAAAAACACGAATTGAATACAATATGTTAGTGCAAACACCGTTATATTGCCCGGATCGGCAATTTGTATGGTTTGACGACGGATTTTTTTGAGTTTCCAGCATTGTTGTCATAGAAAAAGTTGTTCATTTTGACGGGTTCATTTGATGGTTTCAAGGATAACTGTGTTTAAACTAACATCATGTATAAGGATCACGACTTGCTAAGGCATGTATGAATTTTCCCAGCAGCACAAAATAAGTATACCGTCTAACTTACACAAAGAAATAAACTTTATTAAATTAGGAAGATAATAAAAATGAATAAGATTAACGAAGGCTACAGAAAAAAGTAACTAATTTAAAAGGAAAATCCAGCTAAAGTGTTTGAGCGTACTAACCGACTTTGTGAAGATTTCAATGGCGGAGTGTTTGCCGAGCTCTCTGTGACAGTCAAAACTGATTTTAATTAAAAGGCCCACGGATATAAAGGCCTGGAAAAGCCTGACTTTATCGGAAAAACTATATGACCAACTCCGTTGCGCAAAAATTCTGTTCTCGCACGATAATCGTACATTTTTCCGGGATAAGAAGTATCCTTTGTCCTTTACCGGAACTCAAATCTCTATACCAAATTTCAGCAAAATCGGTTCAGCGGTTTGGACGTGAAGAGGTAAAAGACAGGCAGACAGACACACTTTCGAATTTATAATATAATACTTGGAAAGTTTTAACGGAAAACGAAAATCAGCCTAAAAATGTTATAAAAAATACAAAGGTGTGCACTGTGCGTCTCTTCCTTACGCTGAAATTCGTTTGTCGTGTAACCGTACTTTTTTTCTGATTGAAAGTACTATTTTGACTCAAAGTATTTCCAAATTAAACATAGCAATAGGTTCGGGTCAAGCATGAAGAAGAAATGGATAGACGGAAAGGAAGACAAAAAGAAACACTTCACATTTAATAACATTAGTTCAGAAGTTTGTACATACATGACGGTTTACTTTATCACATGCTAACTCTACCTTTACGTACGCCACATTACATAGTTCGCAAAGAAATATATTTCCCGGAAAATTCCTGGAAAATATATTTCCCGGAATAATTCAATTTACTTCTACAAATTATGCTTTGAGATTTTGGCGTTTTCATGGCGCATCCAGTTTGTTATATCTGCTTAGCTTTGCGACTTAAGCCCGAGGACGTGGATGCAGCGACTAACGTAGCGTTTATAATAGCGACTAAGGAATTGGAACATATTAAAATAGATAATGTAATATATTACATATAATATACTTATGTATATGGCGGGAAAGTCAGAAAAATCACTAATAGATAAGATATACGTAGCCTATCTTTTTCTCAGCATAGTCGCTGATTGCTTTAGTAGCAAAACTCATAATATGCGACTCTATATTTTGTTACTTTGTATTTTTTTGGGGCTCTAACCAATTTACATTCTTGAATACTCTATTTCTTTCTTTACTTGTATTTTGTTATTCCAATTGAAATGTAACTAAAAATTATTAAGATAGTCGCTAAGTTAGTCGCTTGGTCGCTCGCTGGTCGCGCCAGTTCCTCTTCCTGCTAGTTGGTACACACATTGTTGTTTTCACAAATAGAATTTAATACTATTCGATGAATACTAAATCTGTACGCGTCGTCATGGAGTAGAGATGTTTATTCACCTCTGTTTTGTTTTTTTTGCTAAAAGCTGTTTAGGTTTTTTTAATTACACAAGACCAAGAGGCATCTCTAGGCTTTCCGCATCCTTTTTTTGTCTGATAGTGAAGTAGCTAGATCTTTAATTCTTTATGTACTAAGGATTGCATTGTTTTTTTTTTATGAAATAAGGGGGCAAACGAGCAAACGGGTCACCTGATGGAAAGCAACTTCCGACGCCCATGGACACTCGCAGCATCAGAAGAGCTACAGGTGCGTTGCCGGCCTTTTAAGAGGGAATCGGGTAGGTAATGGGGGAGGGTAGGGATGGGACGGGAAGGGAATAGGGGAGGGTAGGGAAGGGAAAAGGGTAGGGGATTGGGCCTCCGGTAAATTCACTCACTCGGCGAAACACAGCACAAGCGCTGTTTCACGCCGGTTATCTGTGAGAACGTGGTATTTCTACGGTCGAGCCGGCCCATTCGTGCCGAAGCATGGCTCTCCCGCGTATAATTGTTTTCGACAAGTCAACATACAGTCGATACTTATTAGTTATTAGTATGTCAGTGCCGTTTATGAGTTACTCACTAACTAGTGTGAATAGTTTAGTCAAATAAACGGCCGTTAAGGCCATATTAAAGTATCGGTCAACGTTAGACCTTGGGGTTTATGGAGTGGATAAACGAGCATTTAGCATACCTGATGTTAAGTGACTTAGCTATAAAAATATTTGCGTAATTACTTAATTTACTATCGATAGAGCCTCTTAATTTACATAATATTGAAGTTACTGAGGCATCTATTCATTTATATAGCAGAAATATTATGAGGAGGTAAGAATGGTAGGATTTCATTTTTTTTTTAAATGAAATAAGGGGGCAAACGAGCAAACGGGTCACCTGATGGAAAGCAACTTCCGTCGCCCACGGACACTCGCAGCATCAGAAGAGCTGCAAGTGCGTTGCCGACCTTTTTAGAGGGAATAGGGTAATAGGGGAGGGTCGGGAAGGGAAGGGAATAGTTGAGGGTAGGGAAGGGAATAGGGTAGGGGTTAGGGGATTGGGCCTCCGGTAAACTCACTCACTCGGCGAAACACAGCGCAAGCGCTGTTTCACGCCGGTTTTCTGTGAGAACGTGGTTTTATCCGGTCGAGCCGGCCCATTCGTGCCGAAGCATGGCTCTCCCACGTATAGCATGGCTCTCCCACGTATTCGTTGAATGGCTCCAAACTACTAGACGGATTTTAATGTTGTTGATATTCCTATTACATAACATTGTTATTTATTACCATTATGATGATTAATAGTTTTGTAAAAATTCATTGGGATTTTTGCTTGCAGATACTCGTTTGATAGAAATATTTTTAAACTGGTAAAAAAATAAATAGAATATATTTTTATTCAAAATAGGTAAGTATCATAAATAATCTTTTTGAACGTCGTAGAAAGAACGAAGAAACTAAGGTGCCTACCACGGGTAGGTAATGATTAAATTGTGCACAAAATACCTATACAAAACAAAGTACCACATCATTTTTCAAGAAAATGTACTTAACATACCACAGGATAGTAATAAAATGTGTCCAATGTCCATATCTTTGTATTAGCTTCATGGTCCATATAATATAGTAATTTGTCCTGTAGTCTATTACTGTAGGTACTAGATGACGCTTGCAACTCCGTTGCGCCAAAATTAGTTTATCCCGCGGGAACCGCACATTTTTCCGGGATAAAAAGTATCCTATTTCAGCAAAATCGGGTCAGCGGTTTTGGCGTGAAGAGGTAACAGACAGACACACTATCGCATTTATAATAATATTAGTATCGATACAGTATAAAAGTAAGTTATCTGAATTAATCCGTACATTAGTCACACGGACTTTGAAACTACAAACTGAGTCACTTCCTTCCGTAGACCCTTTTATTAATTAATTAATTTATATACGCAAGTTAACTTCGCTGCTACAATTTAGGCGCACTGTTAGGATCTTTAGTCAAGATGCATTTTACACTTTCGGTATAATCTTCTTCATCTCAATCGATAAGTCATATTAATTAGCAATGCGCTATGTAAAATTCTATGCATTTAGATCTAGACACGCGGTAGCGTGTCAAGCCAAGTTCATTTTTTTATTTCGCTGTCGACATAGATTTTAGTTTGATTAAGTTACTTATTGCAGTATGACCTCGGATTTGCTAATAGCCCAAGAGTCAGCGACAGCCAGATTTTTTTCATTTTATAAAAACTGAAAGTTTACCTCTATTATAGAGATAAGAACGACCAGCAACTATAATATAATAATAATAATATCTATGGACGCTTCACACCACGTCAGTCTGGCCCCGTGCGAAGTACCTAAAGGACTTGTGTTACAGGTACCAGACAACGGAAATATATTTAATACTTTTATACTATACATATATTTAAGATTTTTATTATATCATACACATATTTAATACACATCCAGACCAGGGAACATTGAAAACTTTTTGTTGCGTCGGCGGGATTCGAACCCGCGACCCCCGGCTTGAGCTACCAACGCGCTCACCACTGAGCTACAGAGGTCGTCACTATGTATTTTCGGTCGCGGTTGCTTGAAGAGGTTATCAGTTCAGAAGATCTACCAAACCGTCGATAAAGCATAAAGCTTATTTTTATATAATTTTCTTACTATTAAACTTTCAGCCCCTGGGAAAATATGGAATGTACTGAAATATTTTTTACCGCCACAGATCCTGAGACCCTCGTCAAGAAGCCACATTTGACAGTTGTAGTCGTGACTCGTGACAACTCCGAGGCGACAAGTGAGATCTACGCAAATGACTACGTGACATACATGTCTAGGGACGGGATATGATTATCGATTTTTTTTTTATGAAATAAGGGGGCAAACGAGCAAACGGGTCACCTGATGGAAAGCAACTTCCGTCGCCCATGGACACTCGCAGCATCAGAAGAGCTGCAGGTGCGTTGCCGGCCTTTTAAGAGGGTATAGGATAATAGGGGAGGGTAGGGATGGGAATTGGGCCTCCGGTAAACTCACTCACTCGGCGAAATACAGCGCAAGCACTGTTTCACGCCGGTTTTCTGCGAGAACGTGGTATTTCTCCGGTCGAGCCGGCCCATTCGTGCCGAAGCATGGCTCTCCCACGAATATTATATTTTAATATTAAGATAGTGATTAATGATTATAGTGGTCAAAATATACGCTATGGCTTTGACGATTGAAATGTCAAAAATAGGCCAAGTGCGAGTCGCGCACTAAGGGTTCCGTACTATTAAAGAGCATAATTAGGTCAAAATTTGTTTTTTGTACGGGAGCCACCCTTAATTTTTTATTTTATTTTAAAATTATTATTAAATATTAAAGTACACATAAAAGTTAGGATTGTGTGAAAAATTTAAGTACCTACCTATTGCCATTATTGATATAGAGCAAAAGAGGCCAAAAAATCACGTTTGTTGTATGGGAGCCCCCCTTAAATATTAATTTTATTTTGTTTTTAGTATTTGTTGTTATAGCGGCAACAGATATACACAATCTGTGAAAATTTCAACTCTCTAGCTATTACCGTTCTTGAGTTACAGCCTGGAGACATACAGACGGACAGACAACGAAGTCTTAGTAAAAGGGTTCCGTGTTTACCCTTTGGGTACGTTTGTGCCCACCATTGTAAATGCGATGAGGTGTATGTGTGACTTTCTTTCTACAAAGTATTAAGATTTGTGACGAATTCAGTAAATCAAAGTACTTATAACTATGTACTCAAAATGTACAGTTTCAGTCATTTCCAGAGGACTCTTAAGAACCGACACAGTTTCGTCATATTACATACTGCTGTCTGCTGCACTCAGAGACTGTAATGCTATGTTAATCTTAATTTAATAACGGTTTTGACAGAAACTTTTGTATTTTATGAAGTGTAAATCAATATCTTTTTAAAATTAGGTAATCAATTAATTAGTCTCATTCTAGTGTTGTATTGATTAATCGATAATATCGATATTTATTTTAGACCATCGATAATGCAACGTGTTGATTATTCGTGTGGTAACCGATGCCCAAGCAATAATCATGATACAGTAACAGTAACCCAGATTCATGTAATTAAACACGAAGCAAATTAGTTCCAATTAAAATTGCAATGAATTATTGGAAATGTATGTTATTTAATCGGAACGTATGTTGTATTTCCCATAAAAATATACGAGATGATGCTCGCAACTCCGCTAAATTAGTTTCCCGCGCGGGAACTGTACATTTTTCCGTTATAATAAATGCCCAATGTTATTTCCCGGGGCTCAAAGTATTTCCATGCCAAATTTTAGCAAAATCGGTTCAGCCATTTAAGCAAAAGATAGACATAACAAATTAGATAAGCAAATTAGTCATTTAAGCTCTATAATTTCTTAGCCGACACGATTTAGTAAACCTAAGTGATTCAAGCATGTTTTAATCCGGTTTTCTGTGACGCCGTACTATCAATCTGATTGACAATACATTCCAATGTGTTGTTCTATGAACATATTGATTATTCACCTTCGATATTTCCAGAAACCTGTAGCGGTAGCGTGCTTTATCTGATAAGGCCGTATCAGTGATAATGGCCGTGACATACGAGGTTAGACTTTAACTTATATGCTAATAAGATTGATTTTCAAATGAATGTACCTAGATAGGAATGCATAGGGGGAGAATGTTGTAAATATTAATTTGTATTTCCGAGAATGTGACCATAAGTTGTTATAATTAAGTGTCAACGAATCTGAAATCAAGATAACATGCGTAATACCACACCTACACGGATATTAATAGGTGATACGACATTTTTATAAAATTTAAGAAAAATATAATAAGATCGTTAATCGATTTAGTTGAAAGTTCGGTAAAAAGCCAGCTATGAAATTATTTTACAGTGAAACTTTTTCTTTACTTAACACACCTATGACCTAATATGATAAATGGCCGACAAATATGGCAATAGATCAATTCAAGACTATTTAAAATATAATATTATAATTTTAAAATTTAAATGCATAGCTTCAGTCATTTACATAGAAATAAAAACATGTGAAAATTATTTTCATATATTTGAAACTTTTTTTTTACCTTTTTCCCATCGCGGAACTTCACAGTCCCCTCGATGATGGAGGTGGCGGGGCTGTCCGCCATGTTGTGACGTCACGCACCCTGCTCCCGCATCACTCACTATCGATATCGATACCGTGTATCGACAATTTCACTGCACAACACTACCTGGAATAGAAATTGCAAGTTAGAATATTTTGGACGCGGTAAAGTCTGGAATTAAGATATGTTTCGGTATATCTGTCGTAGGATGATTTGATAAATCCGTGTTTTCGCGAAATCCCTAGAATTTTCGCGAAAATTCGATTTATCAAATCATCCTACGATGTCGTAGGATGATTTGATAAATCGAATTTTCGCGAAAATTCTAGGGATTTCGCGAAAACACGGATTTATCAAATCATCCTACGACATATCGATATCATGACGTATCGACTATGGCACTGCACCACACTACCTGTAGCCCTAGCCCGCCCACCAGTAGAAATGCGAGAGTATAGACAAACTGTGGACATAAACTAAAGGTGCCGTTCCGATCTTTACCGCGGCTAATCGCGCCCGACAAAAATTCAATTAAAATGCCACTTTATGACAGACTATAGTATAATTATGTCATAGAGTAGGATATTATTTAAATTTTTAGGACTATAGTCTGTCATAAAGTGGCATTTTAATTGAATTTTTGGGAACGAAAAAAGATCGGAACGCTACCTTAAGTTTATCTCCACAGTTTGTCCATACTTTCGCATTTCTACTGGTGGCCGTGCTAGGGCTACTGGAATAGAAGTTTTAGATAGGTTAGAACTTGGAACTTTAATGATGAACCAAGAAATAAACTTTTGCTGCTATTTCTGCTACACATAATGTTAAATATTAACTAATTAAAGTAAGTCTTCATTTAATTATGATTAAAAATATTCGCCAGCGAATGTTGGTTCCCGCTTCCCAGTCAAAAGGAACTTCCAAGCCGGCTTTAACTTCCCCGGGCTTATGTCTTGAAATTTAAATGTGTTCATTGAAAGTGGTTACTTCTTTTAGGAAATTCTTACTACATACTTATTATTTTATAAGGCGTGTCTGTTTCGTTCTCATGCTTATCCATACTAATCTTCTTATATATAAAAATGGATTTTCAAATGTGTTAGTCGCGCTAAAACTCGAAAACGGCTAAACGGATTGGGTTGATTTTAGTCTTAAAATATTCGTAGAAGTCCAGGGAAGGTTTAAAAGTGACACGAAGTTCACCGGGACAGCTAGTATTATAATAATTGTAAAAGTGTGTCTGTCTGTCTGTTACCTCTTCACGCCCAAACCGCTAAACCGATTTTGCTGAAATTTGGTATGGAGATACTTCACGGGAAAGGACATAAGGTACTTTTATATCCCAAATAATGTACTGTTCCCGCGAAACGAATTTTGGCGCAACTGAGTTGTGGGCATCATCTTACATCTAGTAGGTACATCTATATTACAAAAAGTACAAATTATGCTTTTTTTTTAATTTCCCGGAAAAGGAAATAGGTATTTGAGTAGTTAAATATAATTGCTAAAACTTGACTTATGTTTACATGTGTAATAGAACAGCATGACTAATATGAAAAATGATCACCCATCCGAAAGCAATTCGATAAACGGTGCTTAACATTCGACAACCAATATTAATATACAAATCGATCGCAATGAATCAAATTTGACATAAGGAGCTTAATTTGTTTGCCCATTGCCATGGCTCAGTGTGCGCCAGTGCCCAATGTGCCTAAAGTGCCCCATGTGGTGTTTGGGGCAGTTAAATGTAATGGCGGCATTGCCCCCCGGAGGACAATAGAATCCGATTCTGTTAATATTGGCCTATCGATTTAAAAATAGTATTACATACAGGATGTATTAAGAGTTGTAGTTATGATTATGAATAAATTGACTGCAATAGTCTTCTTTTATATTATTAACAAAAAACAAAGAATTAGAATAAATAATAATCAATATATTTTTATACATTTTTAATGCGTTAAACAATTCACTTAAACTGACGCGTTTAGATTGATGATGATAAGAACAATTTGCGAAATATCCAAACAATTATAAAACAAAATAGGCACGAACATAAGATCAGCTTTCGCCGACTTTCACTAAATTGTTCTTTACATATTAGCATGTTAGGTTCATGGTCTACGATCTGCCGGAAACGATTAATCGGTTCCGACTAATTAGTCGGATATATTACACTTTATCGCTTCGTGGCATCCAATAATCGATTAAAACGATAAAAAGCGATACGATAGCCTTTTAATTAATTAAATAGATAACTTCACCCGCATATAAACAGAAATGGTTGTTTTCAAAACAAGAAGTAGTGGATCTACAATTTGGGACAAGGGATAGGGCAAAAAATATCGCCCATATGCGACTCGTGTCTATGGGAACAAAAAACGCGCACGTCCATAACATTTATACACTTATATTACGTTCAGATGGGCTACTTAAATGGGAAAAAAATAAAGCACGAAAACTTTTTTCCGATACAATGTATTTTATCACAAAACAAGCGTAACATAATTTTTAATATGCGCGTAATAAATCATAAAGCGTGTCGACAAAAAGGGAGCACGCTGTATAAGGAAAAATATTTAATTCATAAGCGGCTGGATCACGTAAAGCGTGTTTGTGTAAACGATATTTCGTTAAAATAATTAATGGACACCCCATTCTATTAGCGGTAGATTGGATGGGGCGAGTGGCGACATAAGGGGGTTTATAGGGAGTAGTAATTGATAGTAAAACATACGGCAAAGTGAGAAAACAGTAACGCAATAAACTCTTTTGCGAGAATGGACGTTGCTGAAATTTCTGATAACTACACTCTCTTTAGTAACTTCTCATGTCAGCCACTGCTGGACATAGGCCTCTCTCAATGAACGCCAAGATGACCGATCTCCTGCTACTCGCATCCAACATGGGAACTTCTACATACTCTAAAATATGTTAAGCGAACGGAAACTGAACTTTTCTTCTTAAAATAATATGTTATTTTCCGGGGCTCAAAGTGATGTCCAAGCTAAACTTTGTCTAGACTCTAGATCATGTAAGCAGCTTGGTAAAAGTAAAGAGGTAACAGATAGATATATAATATTATATTTGCTATTAGTATGTATAATATGCTGGAATTATGTCCGGCACTGCTAAGTCTAAAAATAACTTACATGACAAAGATATTATTTCGGTCCTTTTAAAATTTAATTTACTGTAGAGGAAAAATTCTAAAAAACGTCTAATAATATTTCTCTCTTTTAAAGCAATTCTCCAGAGGAAAACAATTTAAAACACGTTAGCGTAAGTCAAGAAAATTTACCCAAGGTTTTTTACGCAACTACGATACGAAACCTTAATTTGGTTTTAGATGGTACCTTATGTAATAACTGTAATAATAGGAGACCTTGAGAAGATACGGTTTCATTCACTCATGTATGGTGTTTGTTTGGAATATTTGAATAAAAAATTGACAAATTATCAGAAGTAGCGAAGGTCTTAGTTACATGAGCTAACATAAGAACAGTTAGCGAGCCAGAGGGGAGCTACTCCAAACGTCGTAAAGTCAAACGACTTCTAGCATCAAATTTTGATCCAGATATCCATTATTACGGATCTTTACGATCTTTCTGGATCTAAATTTGATGCGAATATCTTTAAATTCCTTATCCTAGACTGCCTAGGAAGTAGGAACTATCACAAAAGTTATAAAAAACAATAAGACCACACAAAAGAAGCTACGAACATCTGCCACAAATCAATTAAGATGGACGAAAAAGAGCAAAAGGTACAGTTAAATTTGCACCCACTTGGACAAAGGGCTTACAGCTGCTTGTGACAAAAGGACGGACAGGGGTGTCATGATATATCGATTGTTACTACTTGAAATGGAAGAGCCTTTGAGTGGTAACAAAAACGTAGCACGGAAGGTAACGATATAAGTAATAAGATACTCCCATGACAACAGGAGGTACGAAGGTTTAAATTTCAAACAGATAAAAATGTTATATCAAATCTAAATATTAATACGGATAATACTGAATAATATTTCGTATTATCATAATATTAAGATAACAACGCATAATTGAAATACTTACGTACAATAAAAAGTATTGATCACAAAAAGGAGATTGAAATAATCTAATAAAAACACGATTAAACAGCTAATAATGAACAATCAACAATAAGCATAATTTATAATAAGAATATCGTTCAAAAGAAAAAATAAGGAAAGAATTATTTAAAAGTCGAAACCAGTCCAACGTTAGTGTAATATGCTATTAATTCTTGTACTTCATCAAGGTTATAATTTATAAATAAATAATTTATTCATTGAGGCAATAAATAGACTGGACGCAGCCCTATCAGGGATCCCAAGGTTTCGGTGGCCGAAGGACACCTGCTAGTTTTTGTGGCCATTACCCTCGCTTCTCGTTGTATTTAAATTCAAGAATTCGCAATTTTATTTCGCATTATATTTCAAAATATTCCATTCAGAACTAGACATTTTAAATGTAAATTACGTAGTTACCATAACCACCGAAGCAAGACTTTTTGCGAATTGTGTTTTGTAGATTGAAATGACTGTTAACACAATAAACAAAATTGGTCTCCGATTCGTGCCTTGGGGTACACCGGCTGCAAATCAATATTTGCATCGTTCGCACCACCTGTCGTGTTCTTTTGTTTAAGGTAAAGGTGACGACTTTAACGAACAAAAAAATGTTCCTCGGTCTATGCAATCAAATAATCTTTAGGAGAAATGTTTTTATGAGCATTCGGGCGAGCATCTTTTAACCTGAATATTTTTCGTTTTAGCTGTTACTTTTATGTGCAGAAGCAAAATAATTGCTTGGATACATTGCGAGAACACCGTTATGAAATGTAGAAATTCATTATTGTACGGAAAAGTATGAAATTATAATTTCTTTGATGTTGGCTGGCAAAATTACGCTAGGTTGAATAAATTGAAAAATTATTTTTATGATCTGTTGCATATTTTATGTGAAATATATTTCTTTGGACTTGTGAAATTCCTGATGAGAAACCGACCACCAGAAAAACAGCCCCATCGATCAATCGGGTGAGGTTCATTAAAGGAAGGCTTAAGCAAGAAACCGAAATGGGGAACTCATTAGGCTTCCTTAATTTAGGTCAAGCTTTAGCCATCCATTAAAAACCTCAACAAAATAAAAGCAAAACAAAAAGGAGATACATACGGTAAAGCTTTGAGGAGGTTTCGGTTAGTTTTGGCTTAGATGCTGGGAAGGCTTTAGATGCTGCTATATCTTAGAACGATGTAAACAGTTAAAGAAAGCAGAAATCCCTTTGAAGTCATATAAAAGCCAGATGAAAATACATATAATATTTTCTATAAGTCTCGAAGACCATGCTATAATGGCCCACGTGGCTAAGTAGAATTAGGCGATGGAATAATTGTAGACAAAAACATCCTCATCATAAGTAAATTAGATTCTGATGGAATGTTTTCTACGCCCGTTATATTTTAAATAACACTTACTTTTTGGCTAATTAGGACCATCATTAAATTCGTTTAATCCGCAACTTTACATCATACACAAAACCGCACATCCGCCATATGCGATTCGTGGATCGCATTATGCACGGTCGAGAAATCCTCCATCTGATTTGGTATTTCCAACCTTATTTTAATGGGATTCGGACTATTTTTGAGTGAGCCAAAGACCGTTCGAGTGAATGGTCTGCTCTGGTACTGGCAGCCTTATTTTCGGACAGGATATGGATTGTTTTCGCTTGGATCGAAGCACGGCTGGCCAAAGGTTAATCAGTGCGAAATTCTAGGGATTTTTTCAGCTCGCCCGAGCGTTTAATTAGACAACTGTTCTGAGACGCTGTAAGGCTTCTGAGGGATATTTTGAATGGAAATTTAACTGTGGCACTTCTAGGCAGAGTAGAAGTTGAAGTGTCAGTTTAGTCAAGATTACTAATGACTAATGAGTAATGACTAATGACTAATGAGTTAAGAATACATAATATAGGCTGCGGCAATATAATATAATATATACAGCACAATATGGCTTGTGTTAAGCAAAAGTTAATTACTTAACACAAGGGTTTCACCCTTGAATGTCCAACATTTAAATTAATTTTTGCTTCATCTTATTAATCTTAAAATAGAACCAAAAAGTTCTACAATTCAAAACTTCTACAAGCCCAACGATTTTCTCCTCCATTTTTCTAGGCGCGAATTAAAAGGCGTCTGACAGCGTTATTATCTTCATAAGGACGATGCTGTGGGGGTGGGGACGGGTGGGTAAGACGCCATAAGATGTTACAGCAAGTCAGTAGATGTAGCCATTTTAACGGCCTGCGATTTGGCAAGCGTCCTTTACAGGGAAATTAGGCGGCGCTAGTGTTGTTCACTAGTTTATCGATGTTTTTTACAAACTGACCAAAATATAAAGGTAGTAATAAAACAGTAACTTGAAAGTGCAACCACCACTAGTTTACTAAGCTTTGGGACACGCCAGTTAAGTAAAAATTTACTTTAAAATAAAATACCTGTCAAATGACATTCATGGCTTGCAATAGGAGTATAGGATGTATCGCTGCAATGTTTTCAAGGTTAATGGTAGCGCCAGCACCGACAGTAAACAAAAATAGTATGTTCGACGTTTGACAACGCTTCTGTCGATATTCTGATACAACGCCTACTTTCTACAGCACGTTATATCAGCAGATAGCAAACAAAAAGTTTTGTTCGACGTTTGACAATTTTTCCGTCAATTTTCTGAAACGACGCGCGACATGTGCTACCACAGAATTCAGACCAATAAAATTTTTTTATTGGTCTGAGTGTGCAATATGTCATATCAGAATTCAGAATCAACAGAACAAAATCCGACAAATTTTGCTCGGGTTATTTACTGTTTGTGCTAGTAGCTCTGCTCCGTCCTTTGCGTTTTATTCCTTATTCTTTATCATTGACTAAACTAGAATTCAGATATTATTAAAAAGCTTTTAATATAGATACAAATTGTCACATCCCTATCGTGATGGTACAGTTTAGCGCCGCTTTCGGGCTTGGACGTAATTAAATATAATAAAACCTTGTCTGTCCTCTTATTATAATACTTATTAGTAGGTATTCTGTTATTCTGGAATTCAAGAAGATTGTCATTTTTAAGCGTGGTTAACGGGAGATTACTTCGGACTTTTACAAAACCGGAAAAAAATAAAAGCTATCCCAAAGTGTCTTGCAATTTTACCGTGAAGTGGAGGCAGTTTCCTTGTACTGCCACTGCTGGAGAATAAGACATAAGTCTTATTCTCCAGTCTCCTGCCGTCTCATCAATATTCGATCAGTTTACGTTCATCCAAAAAAAGCTGATTACAAAGTCGCTAAAATAATTTAACTTAAAAAGTTACACTTATTTTATTATAATCCGATAACCATAGTATTTAAGAGATATATTATATTTGTTTGTTTGTTTATAAACTATTTAATTTCCAATGAAGTTTCAGCACTTAACATACACAAACATAAAGTGTTATTATTAGTTTAACGGCGAACTATAAAAACGCAGTGACTATTAAGTTCGGTTAGAGTTTAGTGCGACGGTTCAGTTTTATTTAACTAGTCCCGTATATTTTTAACTTAAACCATAAACCTGAAACTATTGCTTTTGCATTTTACTATGATATTATTTGAATAAAAATGTAGTGATTGTGTTTCAAAAGACAATTTTTTCCTACTTTTTTTTAGTAAAAAGTGGGCCCCGTGCGAGTTTCTTACGCTGGTTCTTCTCGCCGGGTTAGTTCCCAAACCGGGGTACTACCACCGGTTCTACATGATGCCTACCACAGTGGTAGGCATCAGAGAATATTTAAAAAAAATATATTCTGAATAAAAAAAAATGTTAAGTTAAGTTTAATAAAATCGGCCAAGCGCGACTTGCGAGTCGGACTCGCGCATGAAGCGTTTTTGAAAAAAATATTCGTGAACGCGGAAAAACACATTGGCAAACAGTAGGTCGGCCAGGCTCCATATAAAAGTCTTGATACACCTTTGTATCGGTGGCGAGACTCGCGAATCGCTAGTTCATAAACTGGCATATTATTTTGATTTGAATTTGTATCGGTCGCGAATCGCGTGCTGCGAAGATCGGAATGCTACCTTTAGAGCCTGATTACACCTGCTGAGTATTTTAAGTAACGCCTCAGTGGTCTAGTGGTTAGAGCGTGGCTCTCGACTCCGGAGGTCGTGGGTTCGAATCCCGCGTTGGAAACATGTTATTTCCAAGTTTGGTTAGGACAATGCAGGCTGATCACCTAATTGTATGACAAGTAAGATGATCCATGCGTCGGATGGGCATGTAAAAAGTCGGTCCTGCGCCTGATCTCTCGCCGGTCGTGTCGGTCTTCCGTCCCACTGGGTTATGAGAGTGAAAGGAATAGAGAGTGCTCGTGTACTGCGCACACACTTGGGCACTATAAAACGACTCCTGCGTAACAGGCATGGTTTCAATGAAACTGGCCACCGTTTCATTGAAACCGTGGGATAGCCATGCTTCGGCACGAATGGGCCGGCTTGACCGGATAAATACCACGTTCTCACAGAAAACCGGCGTGAAACAGCGCTTGCGCTGTGTTTCGCCGAGTGAGTGAGTTTACCGGAGGCCCAATCCCCTAACCCCTACCCTATTCCCTTCCCTACCCTCAACTATTCCCTTCCCTTCCCTACCCTCCCCTATTACCCTATTCCCTCTTAAAAGGTCGGCAACGCACTTGCAGCTCTTCTGATGCTGCGAGTGTCCATGGGCGACGGAAGTTGCTTTCCATCAGGTGACCCGTTAACTCGTTTGCCCCCTTATTTCATAAAAAAAACCCGTGTGGGGAATATTATTTTAGTATTTTATAGTAATTTGATTGGCCGAGAGCACTGTCTTGCCACTCTACTCGTATCCCCAACCCCCAAATTTTTGCTCACACCACATTCTATACACCGTATGTATGTGTGTGTATGTATGTGTGACCGTATACCACACCGTGGTATACGGTCGATGATTGTCCAATGTTCCGGAAACTATTTTCATCTGGAAACCTTTTGTCCCGTATTGTGGCCTTATTACCCAATATTTCCGGGTTTTCCCCACATGTGACTTTGCGGAATTAATAAGAGGATAAGGAGATTATCTAATGAACGCTTAAGATAAGAGCTTATTAACTTCTAAGAAGTTATATACTCTGTTTCAATTAATGTGTATGTAAGAAAATTCTGTAACTTTATCTTGAAATCTTGTTTTTTAGCGGTTAATATTAACCTTAGTGTACATCACAGCAGCCTATGATTTGCAATTCAGATTCGCAAAATTCGTTTATCGGTTTGGAACTGTACATTTTCCAGATAAAACGTATCCTACGTCCTTTCACGGGACTCAAAGTATCTCTATACCAAATCACAGCAAAATCGGTTCAGCGGTTACAAGTAACAGACAGACAGACTTTCGCATTTATAAATTAGTAAACTTATGGATCTTTGTCCGTAAACGAGGCTTATTTTGTCCAGTTTATGAGGGTTAGGGCCCGTTTCACCACTTTCTGATAAAGTGCCGAATAGGCTATTCACAACTTTTTTGACAGATTCTCCATACTTGATCTGTCAAGTTAATTGGTGGATAGCCTATTCGGCACTTTATCAGAAAGTGGTGAAACAGGCCCTTAATTAATGTTCTGGATTGGTTAATACCAACATTAGTCAATTAAAAGCACAATTGTACTGTTAAACTCCAGTCAAAAAAACTTAGAAAACACGCATTTAGCGTCTGTGATGCTGATAATTCAAAGATAATTCAAAGATAATTCAAATGGGTTTCTCAAGAACATTTGCCCTCCAAAACTTAGAAGAAACAAAATTAGCTATAGCTGTAGAAAAAAATGGCTTTTTATATAATGCTAATGACCATAAGTATACGGAATAGTTTTCGGAGTTACAAAAACTAATGAACATTATTGACGTAAGGTATTTTTTGTAACATAATGCGAAGTCATACCATTTTTTATAGCTATGACGCCTTTTCCTAGAAAAATTTTTACAAAACAAGTCAGTATTATTTCATACCACTTTTGTAACTAAAACCGCATAAGGCCCTTCCCCCACGGAGATTCCGTAATTTACGGTATTTAGAGCCTTATACAGTGTGTAACAAAAACTAGTGATAATACTTTAGGGTGTGTACATGTTCCTTGTAGAGAGTTCACTGTGAAAGTAGCAGCTCTGAAAGACGAACATTTTTTTTCACTATTGTATGGGCAAGGGCCCAAGCGTCTCGAGTTTCCCCATACAAAAGTGAAAAAAAACTTTGGTCTTTCAGCGCTGCTACTTTCACAGTGAACTCTCTACAAGGAACACGTACACACCCTAAAGTATTATCACTTGTTTTTGTTACACCCTGTAGACTCATAATGCTATTATGCTACAAAGTTATAATAAAATACAGTAATATAGGTAATCTTCAGTAAGTATATCAATCAACATTCAACATTCCTTTCCCCGTTTTTGAATTTTCTATTTTTGTTTATTATACTCATGATATCAGCTTGCAAAGTAATACCAATTTATTGAAATCCAAGCATACATTCAGCATCTCCCTAGTATTTACAAATTTCGTTTATTTGAAACACACGCCAATAGCTGGATAATTTCATTAACTACATATTCGCCGTTTGAATTCTTTTGTTTTAAATATTATACTGAAGGTTATTGCTGAATTTTTACTATAATTTTGTAGTTTTGAAATGATGAGTTAGGGCTCTAAAAACGGTAAATTACCAATTGTGATAAAATTTGGTAAAGAGATACTTTGAAACATACTCCATAGCAGTGGCGAAGGGTGAATATTTTCGGAAGGGAAGCCGGAGTAAAAAATCTACTTACCAAAACGCTCAGCACTGAATATGTTCAACAATGTTCGAGTTTATATACGTGGGAGAGCCATGCTTCGGCACGAATGGGCCGGCTCGACCGGATAAATACCACGTTCTCACAGAAAACCGGCGTGAAACAGCGCTTGCGCTGTGTTTCGCCGAGTGAGTGAGTTTACCGCAGGCCCAATCCCCTACCCTATTCCCTTTCCTACCCTCCCCTATTCCCTTCCCTTCCCTACCCTCCCCTATTACCCTATTCCCTCTTAAAAGGCCGGCAACGCACATGCAGCTCTTCTGATGCTGCGAGTGTCCATGGGCGACGGAAGTTGCTTTCCATCAGGTGACCCGTTTGCTCGTTTGCCCCCTTATTCCCTAAAAAAAAAAAAAAGTTTCAAGTTTGATAATGATGCCTTTGAAAAATGCCTTCTGAGTTAAGTTGTATGCGTGACGACTGACGGCACATGCGGTCATTCAAAACTAAGTTTGGAAAATGAAGTTTCCTTCGAAGTTCGACAGCAAATAATCTATCAGACAACAGTCTCAGCTGTACGAGTCACAATTAACAAATCACAATACAAATTAATTTAAATTCGCGTCACTGCACTCTTCTTAACGCTAAAACAAATAACATTCGACATTTAAACACAAAACAAATAAGTTGTTTACAAACACTCATCCGCCATATTTTGACTCATAACAATTTTACTTCACGACTCATCTTTCTCGCTCGCACTTGTGCTAATTAACCTTTCTCCGTAATAACTCGCCGGGTATCGGCTTATTTCCGAGTATATTCGCGCGTGCTAGAACGAGACAGAACAATACGATCAGTTCACAGGAATGAAAAGGACAGATGCTTACTATGAAATATTGTTGTATGAAGAAATAACCCGCAATTTTATCGGCTTCTATCGGAGATGCCTTTATAAATTTGTAGGCGATTAATTATTAATTCAAACTACTCGTATTTCAAGTGAGAGAAAAAATTATTGCATATAAAATTTTGTAGGCGTTTAGTGAATTATAAGTTTTTTAAGTATGTAAAATATTTATTAGATAAAAATGTATTTGGCCCATAGATTCGATTTTCCGAAAGGGAAGCCGAAGGGAATCGGGTTATATGGACTCTTCGCCACTGCTCCATAGATAAGACAGGATAGTTTTGAGCCAGGAATATACTGAACGGTACCCGCGGTAAAATAGGCGCCAGTTCGTCGTTTATTGTAACTATGTAGGTCCTGTACAAAATAATACTTTAATTATTTAATATGGTAATTACTTTAGGCCTTAATACTAACTAGACCTATTAAATGATGTAGGACGGGCTCTTGGACTATAATTATAACTTCAACTGGATTCGAACCTGTTTCATAGTAATTTTAGAGATGCAGATAATAAGTACTATGTAGTATTGTGTGTTATTAAAATAATTGTTTTTTTTTTAATGAAATAAGGGGGCAAACGAGCTAACGGGTCACCTGATGGAAAGCAACTTCCGTCGCCCATGGACACTCGCAGCATCAGAAGAGCTGCAGGTGCGTTGCCGGCCTTTTAAGGGGTAATAGGGGAGGGTAGGGAAGGGAATAGGGGAGGGTACGGAAGGTAATAGGGGAGGGTACGGAAGGGAATAGGGGAGGGTACGGAAGGAAATAGGGGAGGGTAGGGAAGGGAAAAGGGTAGGACTTAGGAGATTGGGCCCCCGGTAAACTCACTCACTCGGCGAAACACAGCGGAAGCGCTGTTTCACGCCTGTTTTCTGTGAGGACGTGGTATTTCTCCGGTCGAGCCGGCCCATTCGTGCCGAAGCATGGCTCTCCCACGTCAATATATGACGTGTTATAAGTTCCTTTACATTATGTATGATTTATTGTATGTTTCTACCTATTTAGTACTAAATTAATGAGAGGCTATAGTGCCGAAATGTGTGCATAATATATAATTAATACACACGCTGTTTTGTTCTTGTAAAACTATGGCAGCGACCACCGACACTAATTTAATCCTTCGATCGTGGATTCTTGGAAATCTATAGTTATTCTATTGTGTCTCGCTCACCGGTGAGCTTATCGGGCTTGATAGGTTAATTAGGTGAACCAAAGTTGAAAAAAAAATGTACTTAATTGTTCCAACGCGAGAATCGAATAACTATAACGAACGCCGTCAAACCTTATGTTACACAAGATCCATTCTAGAAAGGTAATATTATTATTTAAAATGCGAGCGTGTGTCTGTCTGTCGTCTATCTGTTACCTTCTTTGCCATTACTTCACGTCCAAACCGCTGAACCGATTTTGCTGAAATTCGTTATGAAAATACTTTGAGTTCCTGGGCAGAACCTAGGATACTTGAGGAGCTGGCGAACAAAACCGGACAAGTCCACACAGAGCAAAAGTATTTTTTTAACGTCTTCTCTTGACCCATCTGCGTCAATCCCTGTTAATTATTTTAATTAAAAAGAAGGCTTTAAAAAGTTCATTTTCAAACAAAACCGTATTAGTTCAGTAGTAGTAGTATAGTAGTTGATACTTGATACTAGTTTTTTAACCACTATAATTTTTTTTCTCGCGGACTAATCCGGTTTTGTTCGCCAGCTCCTCACTTATCATACCGGAAAAATGTACCGTTCCCACACGCGGCACGATAAACGAATTTGTCCGCTGGAGTTGCGGGCGCCATCTAGTATGATGATAAATGTAGATATGCAACCCATGCATGCAGTCGTGACTACAATGGCATGTACCAACGACATTTACGTATTGCTATTTGCTACCTGTTGCAATAGCCCTTTACTGAGATTAAATATCCATAGACCAAGCCACAAAGCGACTCAGACAATTTGAAATATTATGTATTCATAGCACTAATATGATGTATTAGCGCGCTTATGAAGCGCCATACGCTCGTGTTCATACACATTGGAGCGACATGTCGCTTCTATCTTGATCTATTTCTGTGGCTTGTACGATAGTCGGCCAACTTTAAATTGTAAGTCTGCGGGGACCCTTAGTGCTATGATTTTCAACAAGTCTCATAGTTCGGAACATAGCAACCCAAGGTTCTTCTCTAGTCAATTTAAGCTTGGTTACGCGCACAACCCGCTGTCGATTTTTTTTTAATAGCGAATCTTATCTGCTCTGCTCTGCTCGGGATCGATTGGTTGTTAAAGAAAGAAATAAACTTTTTATGACTATTCGATGTAAGTAAATAATTCAATTTGCGAATTCTAAGAAGATAGACGGAACTGCACAGAAATCGAAAAAAACCGACGACGTGAAAGGTGATGCCAGACCCCACGTTGGGATACTTTTCATCTTTTGATGCTCTCCTTCAGTACTTATCAGGCGATTCGTTTGCTCGTCTTGCTCTTGAGGATATTGACCTTAGTTCTCGTTTCTGCCCGTCCATTACTTCTAATACCAGCTGTCGTTAGAATAATGTTAGCCAGTTAATCATCACCTATAATCACCAAGGTATGTACAAGCGAATATAGGCTAAGTGTCGTTGATCTAAGACCTATATTCGATTGAACCCTAGGTTTCCTGGGTGGAACTCAGAAATAGGGCATCGAGAAGGAAGGAGTGAAGCTTAGGACTAATTTTATCGATGCTAATGTTGATGGTAACTAATGGTTGTTTGTTTCTGGATGACTTTTTTATTTTTATCGTACAACAAAATATTAATGCAATCCATATTTACTTACTTACTTACGAAAGTGTGTCTGTCTGTTACCTCTTCACGCCCAAACCACTGAACCGATTTTGCTGAAATTTGGTGTGCAGATACTTTAAGTCCCGGGAAAGGACATAGGATACTTTTTATCCCGAAAAATTTCGGTTCCCGTGCGATAAACGGATTTTGACGCCAAGAAGTTGCGGGCGTGATGTAGTCAATAATAAAATTCGCCAAGTTCAAGAGTTTGAAAGAAATCTACTAGAAATAGCTTAAAAGAAAAGATAGATTAAAAATAACTTGATCAAAAATCAGTCCGCTAGATGCTACGATGCCGAGGACATACACATACACACGTCTAATATAAATACACCCCTCTATAATTGCGTCGGAGGTAAAAAGACAGAAAATGCACTCTTTAAAAATGTAAAAGAAATCTGTAGGAGATTATACAGTCAATAATTGACTAAGACAGTTCTGTGTAGTCAACTAGTTAAAAATAGAAGGCGCCGCAACGCTTGGTGTTACAGTTAAATTTTAACTGGCGGTTAAAATATACAGGTTAACTGTGTCGCAATTCCGTTTCTACATTTCGCTGTTCTGTTTCGTTTCGTTTTCATCATGGTGGTATATTCTAGCGAGTAATCATCATCATCGTTTATTGTTTAAACTTTAAACTCGGTAATCTCACGAAACTTGTCCCGCGTGGCTTCGCCCGCGTAAATTATAATAAGGAATTTTACGGAAACCGTTCATATTATTTCCGCAAAAAAATAGCTTAATATGTCCCTTCACGTGGTCTATATAACATCTGTGCCAAATAATATAAAAATTGCCCTATATAATATGTCCTGACCGATTTCGGCCTCGGCGACTTGACTTCACACTATATATTGCGGCGACGATCGTGGGCACGCATATGACTAAGGTATCCTATCCTTGCAGAGAACGTAGGTACGAGAGAAAAACCCTGTCTTATAATTTTTCCCGCTTTTTTTTCACATTTTCCTCTGTTTCTTCGGCCCTATTATTCTTAGCGTGTGCCTATAATTTTGAAAATCGGTTCACAAACTGCGGAGTAATCGTTGAATATAAAAAAACTAACTTAACACCTCCCCCATTTTGAAAGTCGGTTAAAATTGTAGCCTATGTGTTATTCTGATGTATAAGCTATATTATTGTAAAGTTTCATTAAAATCCATTCAGTAGTTTTTGCGTGAAATAGTAACGAACATCCATAGTCCATCCATACATACTGTAGGTATCCATACTCACAAACTTTCACCTTTATAATATTAGTAGGAAGTAGTATTTGACATAGATTAGTGGACCATGGGGACGGAGACAAATCCTGCTGTTTTTCAGGAAAATGTACGGTTCCCTCAGAATCCTTAAATAGTCATAAAACAATAGAAAAACCTGGAGATACTCAGAATTAGGTACTTAGTGAAGTTTCGAAGCATCTGATCTTCCTATATTTCTACTGATAAAGTTTTATGGTTACAAAACTGCCTTAGCCATTTTTAATGAACGACCATTTTTGTTAAAATATGTTCTTTTTTTATTTAAGTATATTGGTGAAACTCTACCGACTTCATACATTTGATCCCAAAGTCATAGTGACTTAGAGAGCCCCACATTTGTAATAACTTTTAAGAAATAAACCTGATATTCAAAAGCATCTTAGATTAAATCTTCTTCCTCCCTTTTTTCTGAACAGAAGTTCCCGGAAAGATTTGTCCTAGAAGCACTAAGTTCTAAATTCTCTTTAAAAGTTAACAGCATTGTAAGAAGTTGGAAACAGAAGTTTTCTATTCCAATTAACTTTGAGTTCACATTTAACTTTGTAGTTAGACTTCCATCTTGAAAACTCATGAAGTAATTTGTTTCATCACATGTGACAAAAAAGTCACAGAACTAATAAGCCAGTGATCGTATACTATGGTAGGTTATTTATTACCTGGAGACCTAAACTAAATAATCGTAGCATACTAAAATTGATGGAAAAACGCACATTTAATATTGGGTACAAAAATAACCAAAATTTTCTTCAGATGTCATCGGTCTACCAAATTGTCAAAATCAATATTCAAAAGCGTGAATCCAATAATCTCCAATGATCCTCGTCAGTCATTAGATAACAGAAATAGAATCGAACCCCGCACCAAAATAACACCCCAAACGAACAAAAAACTAATGGACGCACTCATGGGCAACACATTATGGCAGAACACATAAATAATACTAGTCAAGTTCACGGTTATCTATTTAGTAAAAGTATAGCTTGAACTGAAAACGAAATGTGTGATAGTGAAACGACACGCCGTAATATTTTATTACAAGCGATAGTAAAAATTTAAACGAATGCAATAGAAAGTAACAATTTTTTATCAATGTGGCAAGAACTAGAAGCAATAAAACATTCGGAGTGGAAGCAAAATTACTTGATAGCATTTAAACGTGGAAATTGAAAACATAATGAACATTTTTAATACACAAATTGAGCTGTAATGAAATACTAAAATACAGTGTAAATTAAAAAGAAACAACTATCAGGATCAGATACAAGAATAAAATCACGAATTACGATGACATGGCTTGACGTCTTTCTTTAAAAGTCATGCTGATCTGACATGATACTTAACATTTTCTTGAACTATTCTGAATTCACTACCTTCTTAAGCCGACCCAAACTCTAAATCGCTGTTTTCTAACAACCAATTATCTATTTAGTGTTTTCTTTCGTGCTTATCTCCGAAATACGTGACGAGTGAAAGTATCGAATGCTTTCACGAAATCCACACAGATAATAATTATAAATAACATAATTACACTAATTACGAGATATTACACGCCGCTAATGAAGTATTTGAAATTGTATCGTCGTAATTATTATTAATGTTAGTTAATGACACCAAATCATCATGCTCTGCAGTAGCGGCTAAATTAATATCAACGTTACTAGTATATTCTGTATCGGGCTAATTAGACTCACTGGCGTTAATATCTCTTTCTCTCTCGTTTCTAGTATGTGCAAAAGAGAAGGGACAATAAATCGGCAAAACATTAGCATAAGGTCTACCCGAAGTATTAAATTAACCTCTAGTCCATATTATTACAAAATATTAAGTTAAGATTTGGGAATGGCTCAAATATTTAATTATTATCTCCATGTCATAAAGATAAATATTAATAAATCTATTCAATGGATCTGCACAAGGTAAGTGTCAATCCCACGGGAATCTAAGCGTTACATTTCGACAGGTTATAAACAATCTGCTTGCCTTTCTAGTGCAAATGCAAATCTAATTGGTAAGATCAAGGAACAAATATCTAATTTTAGGATTGTAAAAGCTTGCAGATTTGGGTACAAAAAGGTGTTCTTAAGGGGAGAATGTTCCCCCAATTCGCGTTGTATTTAATATTTCATATGTTCTTTCATTTTCTTCCATCACTTTTAAGATCTGATTTGATTGAGTCAATACTTATTTATAATTTATGTGAACATAACATTTATTGAACTGAATTTACTTGGGACTTTCATAAATGTAGAAATTTATTAGTTGTGATCAGATATAATTTAGCGTCCACTAAAATTTTAACGGTTGGCCGTCAATCTATTGAACTATAAAATATTTATGGCTTTAAATTTTCAATCAACAAATAAGGTCAAAAAACTATGATCCCTTCCAATAGTGAGGATATAAGATCATCCATTTAAACTTAAGGGCAGGAACAGAGAATGAGTAAACGAGATTTTGTTTGCAGTTTCGTTTACAACAAAACCGTATATTTAAGTGCAACAAAAGCTATTTTAAGTTATTTTCGGAACTTAAATTCATCTATTAAACATGAAAAGAGAAGAGGTAACATACAGATACACTTTCGAATTTATAATGCATAATATTGGTATGGAATGGAAGGATTTCTCTATTGATCATATTCGAGTAAGGCTTGGTACAATGAACAATAAATATTCTCGACAGGGCTATAATGTTTCGAACTTGATTTCCATATTTGATCATAAACTAGTCTAGCGGCTAGAAAATTAATCTAGCTAATACGACACCTATACGGACTGGCTTCCTGACATTATCCATAGCCATACGTATTATTTCTGATGGTCCATATCCATCTTTACTTGATACTTTAAGTCCCGGGAAAGGACAGAGGGCATTTTTATTGGGACATTTATGTCACCGCAGGAATAATAAATTTCTGCGCAGAACTTTATTTTTTTTTTGTTTCTAGCGCTAAAGATTTTCCTGGCTTATCTTCTCTTCGAGTCAAATAGACGCATAATATAAGCTGTTTAGATTAACCAATGGACCTTCCATTGGTAAGACAAGACAAGAAATATTTGAGAAAGTTTACTGCCTTTTTATGGCGAATCTTGGTTTGTTTTGTTTTTGATGGTCTAAATTCTAAAAAATCTACCCTTTACCTTGGTAAAGGTAAAGGGTAGATTTTTTAGAATTGTAAGACTGTCATCTTGATGACAGTCTTACCATTATAGTCTTAGATGTCTAAGACTATAATATTATAGAATTTTGAGAATTTTAAGTCGAGCAAATTTTTTATGGAAAAAATCTCAAAACAATTTTCCTATGTCACATGGGTTCTCATTTATCTTTCAACGGAAATATTCGCTTAGCTAAAGGGACATAAAGGATATAGCGCTCCCAGGCGAGTACCCTTCATACATTAAACATTCATCTATAAGGCAAATACTGTTTTCGGGTTTTATAAGCTGAGTAATTTATTGTTTTACCTTTGTTTAGGATTGGCCTTGGTACATAATAAGGTATTGTACTTAAGTACATAGGAGAGATAAATAAATACTTTACAAGAACTTCTAAAAGCATTAGAAAAATCTATTTTATTTTGGTATTATATATATCATCAACAATGTTGAGATGCGAATGATGTAGCAGAAATTTTAACTCGTTTATCGTAACTCAAAGATTTACTCCCAGTTAAGTTCAAATCGTTAATAGATTTAACTGACAGATGTAAATTTCATCGAGTAGGGAATGAAATACTAATTTATCCATCTGCTATCGCGTTCGCATCGGCTTTTCACTTTCGCTATTGATTGTACTTTGAGATAATGTTGCGATAAGTACAGTCACTTGCATAACCGTTTATTATGCAAGCTATTTGCCGTTTCAGACAAATTGCGTTTAGATAACTGACATGCACTTGATGTGATCTTTATAAATTAATTGATACAAAACGATGAAAGGCAATGTAGAAAGAAATGACAGGGCGTAGCGTAAGCTAGGTTTCTGAAAAGAGTTTCTGTATTTATTAGCGCTTCTGATTGGCTTCTATCCTTTTAAAAAACTCTCATCTAGAAAAATCAGAACATTGTCAATTAAGATTTCAAATACATATAAAAATACTGACTATAGTTATAAAATGGGTATTTTCCAAAGCAGAAAGTCTACTATAAAAGTTTTTACGTATAAAAAGTAGAAAATGAACAGATGGGCTCGCTGGCTGATGGCTTCCCGCTGGTCTCACGCGTATTCGGTATCAGATTTAGTTTATTTCTTTATTAGGATCGGCTACGTATATCGGACTATCGTAAACGGAACCCATTTCTTTAAATGCGACGAATTAAACGAAATTAGTGTTTTATAGTTCAATACCATCAGTAGAACGTTTTATAGATCTCAATTCTCATCACACTTACTCGGTTTCTCTTTAAAATAGTTTAGGAATAAAAATAAGTGAAAACGCAAGGTTATTCAATGTCACTTGAATTATTAAATATTGTAATTTATTATAAATATAGAAGTTTCAGTCGTAATTTTGTAATTTGAATAAATAATGCGACACGTATGACATTTAAGTGATCTTTCTTCGAACTTGAATATTCTAATTTTCCATAGTTCCTTATCTGTTTGAGATATTTGTTCTCCCCTTGTCAGGCTGTTCTCTAACCGGTTCTGGCGGAAGACAAAAAATCAGAAACAACGTGCCTCGACAGGTTAGGTTTTGTTAATTAAAATATGCGAAGATCACTGGAACGCGAACGTGTCAAGCAACTATTACGGCATTCAAGTGTAAAATTGCTAAACTATATGCATAATGATGATGTAGTTTATGTTTAGCAATAGTAACCAATGCCACAACTGACAATCCTCAAAAAAAATTTTGGTGTACCTCAAGGAAATTTAATTTGACCTATATTTTTTCAATTGTATGACATTGATGACTGTAATGCTAGTGAGGTTTCATTTTGATTTCAAATATAAGGCCTTCGATATAACCACTAGAGGAAAATTACATTTCTGTTGATTGCCATAATATCTTTTATTGACTGGAGGTTTTTCCTTAATTCTCAGCTTAACTGTCGATAATCTTATCTTACTAGATGACGCCCGCCACTCCTTACATTTTTCCTGGATGCAAAGTAACACCTGTCCTTTGCCGGGAATGAGAGTATCTCCATATCAAATTTCAGCAAAATAGGTTCAACGGTTTGGGCGGGAAGATGTAACAGACAGACACACTTTCGCATTTATAATATTGTTATTGGATATATTTTATAAGACGTTAATTTCATAATCTCCAGCCTGTGTATGTAGTGACTTATAATAGTGTCTCATATTGTATTGTATCATGTTTCATTGTTATTTATATTGCATGAACTGGGACCTGGGTACTAGTACAGAACTAACAGCTGACTTATTGTTGTCAGCGTCTACCTGAACATAATCATCATTATCATTAAGACACGTCTCTTTTCACAGCTATCTGTATCATGTGTATCTGACCGTAGCATCACAGCATCCAAAAGAGTGGTCTGATTTATATAAGCTGATTAACGAGCAAACGGGTCACCTGATGGAAAGCAACTTCCGTCGCCCATGGACACTCGCAGCATCAACAGACCTGCAGGTGCGTTGCCGGCCTTTTAAGGGGGAATAGGGTAATAGGGGAGGGTAGGGATGGGAAGGGAAGGGAATAGCGGAGGATAGGGAAGGGAATTGGGCCTCCGGTAAACTCACTCACTCGGCGAAACACAGCGCAAGCACTGTTTCTCGTCGGTTTTCTGTGAGAACGTGGTATTTCTCCGGTCGAGCCGGCCCATTCGTCGAAGCATGGCTCTCCCACGTGTAATATTACGATTGAGCATAATATGGACAATTTCGGGGTTTTTTAAATTTCTTGATTTTAGAGCAGATTGAAATAATGAATGATGATAATGTTTTGTCAAGGCAACGCTTATATTTTCTTAGGTATTACTAGTAGGTGCTAGTAATAATTATGACTATTTAAGTATAACTAACACAAAGACACGTAGCGATGATAACGTAGGCATAAAACTGATTTACAACTCGCTTCGTTTTGCAACCGGCGTTTCAATGTTACTGGAAATTGTTTAGGTACAATAGGTCTTAGGACATCGGACTGCATTTTTTATCTATCTACTTCTACTTGGTCTTCTACTGTCACAGCAAGAAATGCAGGGGCATATATCAGCTATGAATGATCTGCTGGAAGTGACTCATTACAATGAGGAGCGGGTTTACTCTCTATTGAGGGTCAACGGCTTCTCAAATAAAACAGATCGCTCTGTCTTAAATAAAGTAGCAGATATATGTTCCAGTCAGAAGGTGCATACTGAATGCCCAACACACATTACTTTGTTCAGTGACGAGTTAGGTAAAGATTTGGGTGTATATTTGAATAGAATGTGTATCGGACAATTTATCTCTAATTTTTGTATGCCCGGAGCTACATACAGTGAAATTTTAAAAAGGGCCTTAACTATGAATTATTGTCCGAATACTACATTAATAATTTTAGTTGGGAGGAAAGGAAAGGTAAATAGGAAACAGATGACTGAATTTTTGGACCAGTTATTTAGTATTGAAAATCTTAAAAAAGTTATCTTGTTTACTTTTCCTTATATACAAATGTTGCCAAAGAGTGATAATAAAGAAAATTTTGCTAGATATCAGCTGAACAGCCTTATGTATACTGCTGTAAATAATAATTGTATAATTTTGAATGACTCACATAAGGAATGTCAGGTTATAGATATCAATAATTTAGATTTTAAGGTATCCACAATGAAAAGAGATAAGTTCTTCTTATCTAATTTTTATAAACGACGTATAGCCAAGTTGCTATTTAACTTTTTATATATAAACCCAGCCAAGTTTTTGGCTTCCCCGACTACTGCTTTTATTGAGCAGAATATTAGTCATAGTGTTAACGATTTGGAATATGTTCCAAATATTTATTTAAATTAGATAATAAGACAATGGAGGACATCTCTTGCACAAATGAATTAAGTTCAAGTCTAAATGTTGAAAATCCTACCAATAACTTGATAGACTCAATTAAACTGAGGAAAAATAAATGTAATTTGATTAATCTGGTGCATCAGAATTTACAAGGTATGGTAGGTAAAGAACTTGAAATTGAGTTATTTTTAAAGGAATTTAACATTGATATTATGTGTATATCTGAACATTGGTTCAGATCACATGAACTCATTTTCAATTTCAATGATCACCAGATAGCAAGTTCGTTCAGTAGAGAAAATGCCATTAGAGGAGGCTCTCTAATTTTAATCAGAAACAATTTGAAGTTTAAGGAACGTAAGGATATCGTGAGTCTCTCTACTGAACGAATAATAGAGGTGGCCTGCATAGAGCTGAGCCATCTAATCATTGTGGGCGTATACAGGCCTCCATCAGGGTTATACGATTCTTTTGAAGTAACAATGGAACAAATTTTGTCAAAAATATGTGCATCTAATAAAAAGGTGGTGATATGTGGTGATTTTAACATTAATTTATTAGATTTAACCTCCACTACTGTTAGATTCACATCTTTATTTCAATCGTATAACCTTTACAGTTTGTTTCAGGAACCTACAAGGGTCTGTGAGACTACAGCCACTTGTATTGACAACATATTTACTAATCTTATTCCTGATAAAAAAGAAATAATTAATAAGCTAAGTTCTGATCACTGTGGACAAATAGCTTCTTTTAATATGAAATGTGACAGTGACGCGAAGAAAAATCTTGTGTTTATTCCTGTGACCACAAAACGTATTGAGCAATTTAGAAGTAAATTAAATTCAAATATCCATTTATTGGATAGGTCACATAGCTCTGATGAAGCTTTTAATAAATTATTTAAGGTGATAAGAACTCAATTTAATTCAATATTTACTTCTAAAACAGTTAGAAACAGTAATAAAAAAACTAAATTTATTGAATGGGCAACAAAGGGGATTAAAATTAGTAGAAAAAGATTATATGAACTATATGATGAAAGGTGTAATAACAATAGTGAAGTATTTAAAGCATATGTTAAAAACTACTCAAAAACCTTTAGAAAAGTTTGCAAAGCTGCTAAAGCCCTGTACATAAAAAACAAAATTAAACACTCTCAAAATAAAATAAAAACAACATGGCAGGTTATAGCTGGTGAGACTGGAAATGTATCCTGTCGCAGCTCTGATTTTGAACTATACTTTGAAAATAAAAAGATTACTAATGATCAAGAAGTTGCGACGGTCTTTGAAAAGTTTTTTGCTGACATTCCGGTCTCAACGACTAAAAATTTAAATTCTTCACCTGAAGCTGCCGAAAAGCTACTCAGAGACAATGTAAAGGAGTGTGATGTCAATTTTAAGTTTAGAGAAATTAACCCCAGAGATATTATTGATACCTTTAAATTGTTGAATATTAAAAATACTGCAGATCTCTGGGGCATGTCTACAAAAATTATTAAATCAATAATTGATATCGTAGCTCCTCATCTAGCAATGATTTTTAATAACTGCATAAAAAATGGTGTTTTTCCTGACTTGATGAAGCATAGCAAGATTGTTCCTTTATTTAAAGCCGGGACTAAATCGGATCCCACTAATTTCAGGCCTATATCGATTCTACCGACCTTTAGTAAAATATTTGAAAAAATTATTTTAAAACAATTACTAGTGCATTTTAATTCAAATAATTTGCTGCACGATAACCAATACGGATTTACTAAGGGTCGATCCACAACGGATGCTGGTATAGGACTTCTTTGTAGTATTTTTGAAGCTTGGGAGGAGTCGCAGGATGCCTTAGGTGTGTTTTGCGATCTCTCCAAAGCCTTCGATTGTGTTGAGCATGCTACATTGATCAGGAAACTGCGCCACTACGGCATAAAGGACTCTGCTCTCAGCCTTTTGACTTCTTACCTTAAAAATAGGACTCAAAGGGTTGAGGTAAATAGTAAAAGGTCCAATGGAACCAAAATAGAATTAGGTGTCCCACAGGGATCTATCTTAGGCCCATTTCTTTTTCTCATCTATATAAATGACTTACCTTATCTAGTAAAGGATAATAATAATGAGATAGTGCTTTTTGCTGATGACACTTCACTTATTTTTAAAGTGAAGCGACAACAGTCGAACTACGACGAGGTAAACAGTGCTCTCTCAAAAATAGTACATTGGTTTAATGTTAATAACTTACTTTTAAATTCTAGTAAAACTAAATGTATAAAGTTTACTTTGCCCAATGTTAGGCAAGTCCAAACCAATGTGCTATTAAATGATGAGAAGATGAATTTGGTAGATAACACTGTATTCCTAGGTATTACACTTGATAGTAAATTACAGTGGGGTCCTCACATTGCTAATCTAGCAGGTAGGCTCAGTTCTGCAGCATATGCAGTCAGAAAAATTAGAGAAATTTCTGACGAAGACACGGCACGATTAGTATATTTTAGTTATTTTCATAGTAGGATGTCATATGGAATCCTTTTATGGGGAAACGCTGCCGACATTAATACAATATTTGTGCTGCAGAAGCGAGCCATACGTTCTATTTATAAAATGTCTGCTTTAGAATCTCTGAGAGATAAATTTAAAGAAATTGGTATTCTAACTGTTGCTTCTCAATACATTTTGGATAATGTAATATATGTTAGAAAAAATATAAATAAATTTAAAGTTAAAAGTGACATTCACTGTAGAAATACTAGAAATAAGCACAAGCTGGACATGCCAGTGATCAGACTTAGTAAAGTCAGTAAATCTTTTAAAGGTCAATGTATACGCCTTTACAATAAAATCCCAGAAAACGTTCAAAATCTTTCCATTAATAAATTTAAAAAAGTAGTCAAAGAGCGTTTGTGTGCCAAAGCTTATTATAAGGTCAATGATTTCATAGAAGATGGCACATCTTGGGAGTAGGATGGCTTCTTGCAAGGCTACTTCTACATTATTATATTATGACTTACAATTATGTATGTTGACATTGTATATAATATTAAGTTACAAAATTGTAAACTTTATTTTAAAAGAATAATTTTTCTCTCACTTTTTTGGTAAAAAGTGGAACCCGTGCGAGTTTCTTACGCCGGTTCTTCTCGCCGGGGTAGTTCCCGAACCGGTGGTAGGCATCAGGTAGACATTCTGAAAAAATTTGATTCAAATTTACTCAGAAATAAAACATTTTTTATTTTTTATTATTTTATTTTATTTACTACGCTTCTTCACAATGTGGAACAGTACAACAGTAATTTTAAAAAGTCCTAAATGTAGATATTCAACAAAAGGAACTTTAAATTTAACTTTCGTTTAAAAAATGTGAAAAACACGGGTTGTGTTTTTCACATTTTTTAAACGGAAGTTTAAAATCCTAATATAAATAATATAAACATATAACTAATATAAACCTTCATTATTTTGTCATTGTGACGTGTCAGTTGGGTGATAAAATCGGGGATTCCCCTGTTATACACCCGGTAATACGTAATTTAAATGGAAAAATTCTGTTATAAAAACTTTTCATAGTAAGTATTGATTTTAGTTTGTGATACTAGTTTTTTAAGGCTTTGGATTTACATGTTGGAACCTGGGATATATAGAAAGAAAGAAGTAAAGAAAATAAATAACCTACCCAGGTTTTAGGACATTTCAAACAACGCTATAATAATTGTTTTCAAACTCAAGTTCTTATTTAAATCAGATTCAAATCTTTTAAGATTAATTTGTTCTCAAGTGCAGTTTTAATGAAGCATAATTTAAAAGATTATGCTCGGAAATATACAAAATTAAGTAGTTATTATGCGATAAAATCATATACCACGATGACGCCACACCGAGCACCAATCGCGAAGAATCCTCAAGGTCTGTTACTTCTAAGAATATGGTTATTGTAATAAAAGAATGCAGGGTTGCCACCTCACACATTTAGGAGGTAGGTTAAATAGGAATAATCGTTGGCAGTCTGATCGCAGATTTTTTCAATAATAATAATAAATTCTTTATTTATCTTCTAATATTTTCCAGTGAAATAATCTTGCTAAACTGCAAAATTATTTCATTGCTTTAATATAAAATTTTAATTTATCAATACATAAATATTCTATGTATTAATATTAAAGGAATTGAAGATATTAATTATTAAGTAACATTTTACAACTTTTTTTAAATATTATTAGTACTTAAATGGACAGCGTTTGCCATTTAAAAACTAAGAACAAGTTCTACCTACTGGTAAGTTTTTTATCCATTGTTTGTATGCGTAATTTAACCTTCATTAAGTAAAAGGATTAACGACATTCCAACAAGCGATTGTTCAGTAGAAAGCAGGTAGTTTTGTCATTGATTGTACCATGCCTTTAGATAGTTCAGAGCAGCGGTTTTCAAACTTTTTAGGTGGCGGAACCGTTTTAAGACGCGACATTTTGACTGACCCCCCAAAAAAATGATGTTTTGTCATTGAATGAATTTTTTCCATGATGGTGTCTAATGATATTTCTAAAAACAATTGCAACGCTCGCGCAGCATCTCCAAGATCTTTGCAAAGCCCCAGGGCACACTTTGAGGTTGGCTGGTTTAGAGTATTATATATATGTAGAATAATGGCGGATGATACTACATATTTTGTGAAAGCTGGCAAATCAGATAAGCCTTTCGTGCTTTATCTTGTGACCTACACTTGTTTAGCCAGGCCACTTTCCTTTTTAGACGTTTCCTGTGCATCTTGCCATTCATACATTCTTGCTGTATGAATGTAACCATTCAACATATTCTTTACTAATATTATAAATGCGAAATTTACGACTCATTCATTCATTTAAATTTTTTTTTGTTTTTTTTTTTTTGTGACAAGTGACAACCCTAACAGTGTTTAGTTCTTAGTATCGGTTTTCAATACCGGAATGCGTTTTTTGCTAAGCCTTGTGCAGGTTGATACAAATAAAGACAAATCAAATGAAGTAGGTAAGGTAAAAGAAAGTTTACAGGTAAAGGTTTTGTTTAAAATATGGCGTAAATTTTTTTAAACGTTAAGTGATCAGGCTACAGCCAACTTTAATTCCATAATTTCTACAGCATAGTTAGTAAAGTAGCATATTTTGATAACTACTTCGCTATGGAAACAGCTGAATATGACACCTCTTCCTTTTTTGAAAGCCGGTTAAGAATGTATGGGATTTATCATTTGACATTTATGACATAGAAATTGTGATGCTAAAGCATCACAATTTCCAGCTGACAGATCACAATTAACATTGAATTGACATATTCGACCAAATAACGTTGGTCTGTCAATTGCATAGGAATCAACTTCCTCGATGGAACTTGAAATGTAATGTACTTATATGTACAAATGTCACTTAGCGACGCTTGTCAAATTCCATACATTTTTACGCTGTCAAAATTATCGAAATTCGAATGCAAATTGTCTAAGGGCCCGCGTGGTGAAACGTAACTTCGCTACTACAGAAAGTTATGTAGTTGCCTCTGATGAGAAATAAAATTTGTGTGCTGAATTGACAGACTTTAATTGCGTGAAACGTCATGCAAATCTGTCTAAAATCCATACAAGATGCATCTAGGCGTCGCGTTGCGGTCTGAACTGACCCTTATGATGTAAAATTATTTTTATGAGACATCAAGAGAACGATTAATGAAACGGCGCTGTAATTTTCGTTCATAATGAAACAATATTACCCACTGGGGGACACTTAAGTGTAAAATACTTCATGCGAAAATTTTAACGAAAAACGATATTCGTTAATTTTACACATGGGTACTGAGACAGCTAGCAATCGAGTATCAATAGCGAAGTTAGAAATCTAAAATGTATGGAATTTGACATAACGATTAACGATTCGCAACGATGTCGAATGTCAAATTCTTCAGCCTAAACTTCGCTATCGATATTCTCGTACGCAAGTTAACTAAATACCCACTCACCTTACTTTTCATTTTTCAATAAACAAGCATTTTACGTGGGAGAGCCATGCTTCGGCACGAATGGGCCGGCTCGACCAGAGAGAAACCACGTTCTCACAGAAAACCGGCGTGAAACAGCGCTTGCGCTGTGTTTCGCCGAGTGAGTTAGTTTACCGGAGGCCGAATCCCCTACCCTATTCCCTTCCCTAACCTCCCCTATTCCCTCCCCTTCCCTTTCCTACCCTCCCTTATTACCCTATTCCCTCTTAAAAGGCCGGCAACGCACCTGCAGCTCTTCTGATGCTGCGAGTATCCATGGGCGCCGGAAGTTGCTTTCCATCAGGTGACCCGTTTGCTCGTTTGCCCCCCTTATTTCATAAAAAAAAGCATAGCAACGTCTTTTATAATAACAAATAATGTACTTACTAGTATTATATATAGGTACAATATTTAATATATTTTATAAAGACCATAATAAATTCAAAGGGCTTTAGGCTTTTAGTCCATCAAAGCGAATTCACAATAGAAAAGTCCTTAGATGAGAAAAGGTTTAGTACAAAACAAAAAGCGACCTTGCCATAAAAATCTAAGAAATATCCGGAACCACTCGACAATATGTTTGATGTACAAGCCCTATTCATTTAATGAATTGGAATTTCTATAATACTAGAACAATAATATTTAAAAGTACCTACGTGTAATTTTAAATATGTAATGCATGTAACGTCTAGTCGCACGCACACAAACAACGTCCCTAAGTCTGCCGAACTGAAACGACGTTAAACGTTGTGTTAGGTTTTCCCGTTATGGAATTTCTTGATTCGGTCGCCGCGTTCAAAGCCCGTAATAAAAGCTATGCAATAGCTTAATTGAAACAAAAAACATTTATTATTATTCGTATTATGTACGAAAAATTTCTGTCTGTCTGGGTCTTTCGCTGGTTCACACCATAGATTTTCGAACCGCGGTCCGAAACAGCGGAGAATTATTGTTTTTGAATTGCCCGATTCATACCGCGGTTCGAAACAGACAAGACTTTTTTTTTAATTTGTGGATTCGAACCGCAGTGTAGATATATATTTTGTATTATTACATATTCCCAGATCAAACTAAATAAAAGAGTTATTCTAGCGGGTGAAATAACCATTGCCTGGAAAACCCGTCCGTCTTTGTGCTTCTCGCTTGATCGATTCTGAATTCTGATGAAACTAGGTACGGTAGGTAATATTACATGGCATGAAGGTAACAGACGGACACACTTTCGTATATTTATAATATTAGTATGCACCTTTTGTGGCTGTTTTTAAGTAGACAAAATCTAGCTATGAAATAAATCATCCCATGCACTGCAAAAGTTTGCTCTGAATGGTATATTTGTAATTTGTTCTGTATTATGAGATTTGTAACTGGATAGTTTGGGAAATGCTGGCGAAACTGGCTTGTGGTCTGCCACATTGTGGTAATTAATATTCGCTGATTGCAGGATGTCGGAGATGTGATCCCTTACTAGTTAATGTCCGTTTACACGATACGATTTGCAGCAAGTAGAAAAAGTATAGCAGGGATCGCTCACATGATACGATTGGCAGAAAGTAGCAAAAGTATAGGCCACAGGTGAGAAAAATCTTACTCTACCTCCTTTCCGGGATCTGGAAGCATATCATTCATGATTCAACACATCAAAATTGGTTCAGTGGTTTAAGGGTATAGAAGCGTTACAAACGGACACTTTCAGGCTCAATCATTAAGGTGTTCCCTTCGCTGTCGGATGAAAACGTGAAGAGATTATTTTCCGTCTACATTAATGACGCTAGCAACATTTTCTTGATAGTAGCAATGAAATAGCAATGCCTGTCTATTATCTAGCCTAGCGATCGTGACAAATGGTTAATAATGCATTGTTTAGTATGCCAAGGTCCAAGAACTGGATTGCAACAGTTCATCATTATCAGCCGGATGTAGGTATAGCAAAATAAAATGTTCTAGAAAGAGATGGGGCGAATAAATTCTTCAAAATTGTTGGTAGTTGGTACATAACTAATTTTATGGAATCAATCTATGACTAATAGGATTCGCGCTGCACATTTTTCATGCATTTTTTATGCAACACGAAAATTGCCGCCCGTCCAGACGCCAGCTGCTGCTCCCCGTGACAATGTGCGCGTACCTTTATAATAGTACCTACACATAATATTTTTGTACTACTGAGTACTGTCAATTACTATATTTTTTGGTAATGATATAAGACTAAAAGTTTCACAGCCCCTGGCTTTGGTAGCGCTGAAAAAGATGGGACAAACAAAAGCACCGGAGCAGACTTGACAGTTCTGCGAATAAATTAAATGGCGGACAGGTCGGCACTCGGTGAATCTCCAAAAATTTCACGCGGGAAAAGATAGACTTCACAAAAGTCAAATTTATGTGACAGATAAATCAAAAAATTTGACTGTTCCCCGCGTAGGGATGTGCACGCAGTTTTTTTTTTGCAAAAAAATTTGGATTTGTTTTTTTTCACAGCCTTCATAACATACTGATACAGAATACTACTATTATTATTTACTAAACTTAATAATAGTAGTTTATTTAGGGCAGAGCTAAAATATAGCTCCTTATACGAGCTTCAATTTATAATACAAACGAGGCTAGATAGTAGATTTCTTGGAAACTTTCATTGTGCTCTGCAGAACATAGGTGCTAAGCAGAAATGAAATTTGATCCTCTCAATGTAAGTCAAATTCTCAGCTACAATAGGCATGTGGAAAGTAAACATTTACTTGTGATAAATATTAGTACAGTTATAACCTACCTATTTGTTTCATCGAAGTTATAATTATTTAGCACAGAAACTGGACAGCTCGGAGTTAGAAAAACTACAACCTATTTTATTTAACTTGAAATTGTATTTTAGATACGTTAACATAAACTAATGACAATATTGTTGTAAACTAATGACACTTTGACGCGTTTGCTGAAATTTACACAGGTGGAACAATTTACATTCGACTGCTGATATCGACCTTGGCATGCGGGCTTATCCTAGATTAAATTATTTGCACAAAGAAAACATTATTACGCTCCGATAAGCACTTTATCAGTGTTATTACCGCTGCGATCAAAAGGTAGTGCACGTATACCAACCGTCAAAATCCGTAGTTTCACAGAATTCACAGAGTTATTGCAACATTCCAAAACACAATAGTAATCTTATCACGTTTAACTGTAACTCACAACACGTTTTTACACTCCACCGGTCACTGTAACACTTTCGCAAAAAAGTAAAAATATTAGTCAGTTTTTTTTTTACGAAAGTTACGTCGACGCGATGACGCGAGGCACAACATTACCGCTCTACTCGGCGCTCCGTCGCGGACTGAAGCGCGGGTGAAAGAGAAAGGTCGAGTAAAGTTTGAATGGAATAGTGCGAGTGCGAGCGAGACGGATGACAACGATGAACGAACTAGTCGAGCTCCGCGGCCGGGAATGACCACATGGCACGCATTTTGTTTTGTTCAATTGCACAAATTAAGAGTTGGCGCGTTTTTGTTTGAGCCACGTGTGCTCTCAGCTCTGAAGAACTTAATTTTTTGTGTGTGTTTTTGTCCTTAAATTGAGGCCAAGTTTATAAATAAAGGAACCGAAAAGTAATCAAACTTCTGGGTAGAGGTGGTCCGTTCCGCGGGTTATGAGTTTGTAAATTATAAATAAAGACTAAGAAACTATTTAAAAGTGTACAAATTAAATCTATGAGTCCTGTGTTTAAATACTATTTGTGTTCTGAATCCAGCGTGTTTGAGAAGACTGACAATCTTCAAAACTCTGAAGTAACTTTGTAATTCCAAGGGCCGCGACACCGGAATGGCAGCGGCGAGGCCCTAATTCTGTTTATAATGTTACGACTTACGACATATTATATTGCAGCGCGCTAGCGCCAAACCAGCGAAACTTATCGAGTGAACACAGACAACATGAATCCCCCACTCGATACTAGATGGCGTTAGGTGTGCGAGAACGTGCTCGAACTTTGTAGAAACATTCCACACTTGTTTACGCAAATCGGGTAAGGAACTTTCTGGAACTCGTCTCGCCCATATAAATAATCGCAGGTAGACGGTCCAGTAATTCAGTTCGATACGAACTATCAATTATCATCAAGGCGACATCGAAGTGAAAACAAGTGACCAATAGTGAGTGAACCAGTGAAACCTACGACTTGGCTACGACCTAGGACAGTGATAGTGCAGAGTGCTTAGTGTTTTGGACCTAGTGCTTTGTGTGACCTCTAAGTGTTTGTGAATAAAGTCTTCAAGAGAGTCAGCAGGTCTTTCTCTCCAAATACTCGAACCCTAGCACGTAACAATACCAAAGGTCCACTACTTCTATTAGCCGGATAGAAATGTTAACAAGCAGTTAGCCCAAAGTAAGACCAGCTGTGCACAGTCCAGCAGCCAGCAGGGTTCTTGTTGTTCTCAACATTCAACAAATAACAATATCATTATTTTGTTGCGACTTTTAAAACAAACGTCCAAATCGGTGCTATATTGTGATTTTAATGAAGAATTACATTATTTCGTCAAACAAAGCCTCTTGATAGTCCCGCTAAATAATTAACACCGAGGGGAGAGAGACGTTATGCAAATAGGAAATTAAACTCGAGGGCTCATTTTTAAATTATTAAATCTCTGTTTACTTTCAATTAAATGGCGGGAGAGTGATTTGCCCCCTCTGAAATATTTGTTGCTTTTAGTATTTGTTATTATAGCGGCACAATCTGTGAATATTTCAGAAGTCTAGCTTCTTGAGATACGGCCATCAGATGCAGAGATGCACAGCAAGTCATCAGAATATCCCGTTTTTTGCCCTTTGGGCGCGGAACCCTAAAAAAGCGTGGGAAATAAATGAAGCGAGTGACAGCTTTAAAAATCACAAAGAAAATCATCTTATACCTAGAATCTGTATGTCATGGTTGTTTTGGTGCAATAAAGAATTTTCATTCATTAATTCATTCATTCAATATTCTGTTCTAATCTTTTGCTTTTCTTCGGCCATTTCACATTCCCCGTGTTTTTCACTACGCGTACGGTTTACGCAAGTAGCAGCCCTATAATTCCTAAATTTTCTAGTACGGAATCCTTTATTCAATCCTCCAAACCAACTAGCAACAGACAGACTATACACAGCTATAACTAGCCTATATACAGCTATAACTAGCCACGATTAAACTACCATGGTCTTAACCAGACCAGTAGCTTAGACCCTTTCGAAAAAAAAAGAAAAAAATCCGGCTCGCACTTGACCGGATTTATTTACAAAATGCACAGAATAGAGTAGCCAACATTTGCAAGTTTGGAAACGTTCTTTTCACTTCGGTGTTTAAGCAATTATAGGAAATACTAAATAATTTATATTTCGTATATCGTTAAATATGGAGCTTTAATATTATTATATTTTGATTAAAAGTTTCATATTTGACTTTTGTTTCAAGGCGGACATCCGGTTTATTAATTTTATTTTATAAACCGGATGTCACTTGACAGTTAACACTGTTGCCGTTAAAGGGGGCGTTCCTTTAACGGCAAAAGTGGGGATGGTCCCTGGCCAGGGACGTAGAGCTCGAGGACTGGCAGATTGTTGGAAGCCACCCGAAGCAGTAGACATTTCAAGTCGTTGCACTCGCGTTCGATAATTATATATTGAAAAGTACTTGTAATAAATATTTATTTTGGAACACAAGTATTTAATTTCTGGAACTAGCCTATAGGAGTCAGTTAAAAATAGCTCCGAAACGACTTATTTTCCTAACAAAATGCACTGATATTTTTGTTCTCATGTTTCACGAGAGAGAATTTAAAATTTTGCATCATTTTAAAAACTTTTATCAAAATGAGCACCGAAAATCTAAAAAGAAATATCCTTTTAAATAACTCAAAGAAAAACTTGATAAAGACCATTCTTTATGGAGGGAAGGTACATCAACTTGGGAAAAGGGTCGTTCCAAGTTCAAGCCCCAGCCCTTAACAGATTCTTATATTCCATGATTTAAATAATGTGTTTTGTTGTTCCTTATTTGAATAAAGGAAAAATATTATGAGAAAAGTTCTTTCCTTTTTCCTTATTAGAAGTTTGAAGTACATACAGGTTATAATAGGAAATCCCTCCAGTCCAGTGGCTTAGGGCGTGGCTACTGGTTACTGACTTGGAGGTCGTTGGTTCGATTTCCGCTGGGGAAAAAATGATGTTTCTTAGTTTGGTTAGGTTATGACAATGCAGGCCGATCACCTGATTGTCTGACAAGTAAGATGATCCATGCGTCGGATGGGCATGTAAAAAGTCGGTCCTGCGCCTGATCTCTCGCCAGTCGTGTCGGTCATCCATCCAACTGTATTTAAATATAGTAAAGGTACAGAAAGTGCTACTGTACTGCGCACACACTAGAGGCGAGATCACGACCTCCGTTTTAGAGCTCCAACAGCGGACTCTAAACCAGTGTTCCGCATACTTTTTGTGTTCAAGGTACATCTAGGAAAATAAATATAATATATACTTATATTTTGGGGGTACACCATACACTAATCAGTGTGTATAGGGTTTACTCTGAGCTCCCACCCTTTCTTCGATCGTCCTGGGATGTGTATCCCTTTTTCCGACACTTAGCACCAGAGCTAAGTACGATTACGACACGCCTCGGAGGTCGTGGGTTCGATTCCCGCGTTGGAAACATGTTATTTCCAAGTTTGGTTAGGACAATGCTGGTTACTGACTTGGAGGTCGTTGGTTCGATTTCCGCTGGGGAAAAAATGATGTTTCTTAGTTTGGTTAGGTTATGACAATGCAGGCCGATCACCTGATTGTCTGACAAGTAAGATGATCCATGCGTCGGATGGGCATGTAAAAAGTCGGCCCTGCGCCTGATCTCTCGCCGGTCGTGTCGGTCTTCCGTCCCGCTGGGTTATGAGAGTAAAGGAATAGAAAGTGCTCTTGTGTACTGCGCAGTGCGCACACTTGGGTACTATAAAATTACTCCTGCGTAGCTGGCCTGGTTTCAATGAAACCGGCCACCGTCACCAAAACCAGGCACGAGGCACACCAACTGCTGACCACGGTACACCATTCTATGGATACACCAGTGTGCCGCGGCACACACTTTGCGGATCACTGCTCTAAACCACTGGACTACAAAATCGTTACTAGTGATGATGATGATGCTCATAAAGGCGCGCTCACACCGCGCTGTAATTAGTGGTCAAGCGGCGCTCGGCACAAATTTGCCGACCAACGAAAGAACTTCACGTGGAAGCACGTAGCTGTTACAAAGACCACTCAACGGTAAAACTGCGATACGCTCATAAGCATAAGCGATTTATGCTTAATAAATCATACTTGGGGTGAATTTGTGCGTAATTCGTGAGTCGTGAGTCGCAGAATTTCGGCTGCCAGAAATTCTGCTGCATTCAGTTTCATACAAAATCATTTCATACAAATCATGACTCACAAAATTCACACGAGCGTAATTTTGTGAGTCATGATTTGTATGAAAAGACGACTTACAAAATTACGCTCGTATAGCTTCGCCCTTATACTTATATTGTAAATACGTAAGTGTCTGTCTGTTTCCTATAAGTAAATAAATCTTATATATAAAAATGGATTTTCAAATGTGTTAGTCGCGCTAAAACTCGAAAACGGCTGAACGGATTGGGCTGATTTTAGTCTTAAAATATTCGTAGAAGTCCAGGGAAGGTTTTAAAGTGACACGAAGTTCACCGGGACAGCTAGTAAATAAATAAACGTGACAATAAGTACACCCCGAAACCCCCGAATCGATTATGCTGAAATTTTGTATGCAAATAGGTACTTTAACAGATACTTTTAGTTAGCTTTTAGTAAAACACTAAAAGTATCTGTAGTGTAAGTAACTTTTTGTAAAACACAATTTTTTTGGGAAAAAGCCCCGCGCGAGTGTTTTACTAGTTCTTCGCTCCGTAGTCTCGTAGTCTGATGCAGTCTGAAAAAAAAAGTTTCTTGTCGCTTTAAAAAAGAAAGCAGTTTACATGAGATCAAGAAAGAGATATTATAATATCTGCGAGCGTGCGAGTTTCTTACGCCGGTTCTTCTCGCCGGGGTAGTTCCCGAACCGGTGGTAGGCATCAGGTAGACATTCTGAAAAAAATTGATTCAAATTTACTCAGAAATAAAACATTTTCTATTTTATTTATTTTTTTCTTCTTTCCCCACACATAAAGTGATAAAGTCTATTTGATGCTAAAATAGTAATTTTTAAATGGTTTTATTCCTAAATCCTAGAGTTTAAAACGCTTATCTCAATCCACACCCTCAGCTATAGTGTGGCTGGCTTTTCGGTTGTTGAACGCGACTTGACTGGAAGCACGTTTAGTTTAGCTATGAGTTACTTTGACCCTTATGTGCTTGGCATAAAGGACATGCCAGGGGCAGTATAACTGTGAACAGTGGAATGCACTTTGAGAACTTTCAGGGTATCGATGGGTTGAAAGGGCTGAATGCACGACTCCTGTTACTAGGACAGGGAAAACTTACCTGAGAGTGACTTTTTCAGTGTGGACATCCTCTAGTGAGTGCTGGTTGGTACTACAATATAATATATTCTGTGGTAGTGGCTATAAAATATGATCTTATTTGATGCTATTTTTAGTTAAGGTCCTTACGGTGGGATGTTACAAAATACCTTCACTCTTTATTTGCTTGGACTGTATGAAAAGTCGGTCAGAGTTCTACCACGTTTCAACAACAAGTTGATGGTTTTTTGTCACAATTACTATTGGCAACAGTCTAACACAATAATTTAGCCCTAGCGTAGTAGTCACTATTATTAAAGTTTATTCCCGTGGTGCCTCCCCCCTTCAGTTCTTTGACTTTCGGTCACTGCCACTTTGTGCTGTATCCCGCTTTATATTTTGAGGGAATCTGGAATTCTTTCTACTCCTCCTATTTTCTTCTGATTACGTTTATTCCCGTGGTGCCTCCCCCCTTCAGTTCTTTGACTTTCGGTCACTGCAACTTTGTGCTGTCTCCCGCTTTATATTGGGAGGGAATCTGGAATTCTTCCTACTCCTCCTATTTTCTTCTGATTAATTTCGTTGCGGCTCCCAAGACAGCTTTAGCTTGTCCCTCGGGCTCCCTGCTGGCCGATTCTGTATCGTACATTTGTGAGTTAATAACTGAGTTAATAACGAAACGGAGGAGTGAGTAACTGAAAATGCCACTTTTTGTATTCACTTGCATACAAAAGTGAGACTTTACGTTGCTCACTCCTCCGTTTCGTTACTAACTCAGTGATTAACTCACAAATGTACGATACAGAATCGGCCAGCTGAGATCATATCAAAGGGTTTTCGTAGTTGGATACCGCTGTCGATCCTGGCGACACAGGAGATACAGTGGTGGGAATGTGTGGTGGGCCAAAGCCCGTATGAAAACAATTTGATGGTTTTTCATTCATGTGCAAGTCAAAAGATGTTGATATACTAAATAATATATCCAAAAAGCGTTAAACGGATTTTCCAACACAAAAATAATTTTTAAATTCGAACCGAAAGTAGTTAGTTCATATTGTGATTAGCGCGTTCAAAGCAACAAACATACAAATCTTTTGCCTTTTAAAGTTATAATATTACTAAGTATAGAATATAGATGACTGATAACTACCACTTTAGTTTTATTCCACACCACTTAAGAAGTTTTTAAGCCCTTAAATATTTGAGGACGTCTTAACTTAATATCTCTTGGGGAGCGCTTAGGAAGTTTTCATTTTATCACGAATTTGACTTCGCTAAGGGACGGATTAAAATTCTCCCAAAGGTTAAGTGAGATCGTTATGCCGAATTCAGGTTAAAAACCGAGTACTTACTTATATTAATCTAATCTTGGAATAATTTTGAATGGGATAAAGAGGGAGGATTGACTGGATCAAAGGGTCGCACAGAAAACCGGCGTAAAATAACGACTTCTTATCATGCTATAACTTATATCACTAGCTTCGCTCGGTTAGTGTTGTCAAGTGAAGGCTGAAGCTCGATTTCCGAAGTTTTATAAAATGATCTATTCATTTAAGATTTTGATTTGATAATGTCAAAACACTGATCAATAACGCTGTTGAAAAGATAAATGATGACATAATATGACATATTATGAGTGAGGTAGAAAGGTTTTCGAATTTCGATATATTAGAGAAGTTTTGCGGCTATTATGGTAAGCAAACAGCATCAGGAGAACCGAGTCTCTTTCGCTGTTTAATTTGATCAAAAGAAATTAAGAAGACTCGACGCGACAATGTATTTTAGAAATGCTTTTCTAGAGTCTTTAATCTTCATAGAATCATAATCCATTCCTAGCAGATGCTAAGCATGAGCAAACAATTATTTTGGATTTTAGGGTTCCCTAGCAATTAATTCGCAAAACATAATGGCTACTCAATTTGAGAGTCCTATTTTATATCCGCCTATAATTAAAGTTTGAAAAACAAGTAATTTTGACACCATGAAATTAGTTACCATATGGCACGCTTCTATTAGGATTCAACCCCCTAATTGGTGCTACAAAATTTATAACCCCCGACACCTGGGGTAGAACTGGTCCTGATATATTAGACGTATAATCTATGGTCATAATTAACTATATTATTAGAGTAAATACGAAAGGGTTAAGTAATGGGTGCAATTTTTTACAGTAGTCAAAATCCCGTAGAGATTCGTGGTTGTTTAGTTGGTTTTGTTGGACATTTCCTGAAAGATGGCCGCGTAAAAAACGAAAGAAAATGCATGTTTTTGAATTTTAAATGTGTACCCCAATTTTAGTAGCAAAACGGTATTCTATATTAACTCTAAGCATATTATTCATATTTTATAAGAATATTAGCATTTTCTAGTTTGAAACAAATCGGACTGAAACAAGGAACGAAACTGCTTTAAAATAGTAGAATCCTTTTCCTATCTGAAAAGTATTCTCATAAAATGTCAAAGTAACCACAATTATGTATAAGGGAATATACATTTTGTAGTTTGATAGACAACGGATCCGACAAGGATTGAAGTGTATCAATATTCCTCGCCCTATCAATTTTAAATCAATTTTATGTTATGTAAATACCTCTTTTATTGATATTCTTTGTACATATATTCATTCTAACAATATAAAATCGTGATGTTTTACTAACCTCTATATGTTTGTGTTTGTTTTAGACAGAATTTAAGGTATTATTAGACACTGTACCTTGTTTCTTCACCAGACCTGCAATATAGAGCAAAGTCTACCCAAAATCACTCTGACATTGGCAACTCACTGAGGCCGCCATAAAAAAAAGAAGAAGAAGAAGAACAAGTGTATCAAAATATTTATAGTAGTGTAGAATACCCATGATTTGAGTACATATTTTTAATATACTTAATTCTAATTGTCATCGCGACTGTCACCCTTACACTAGAGACAATGCCTCCATTACACTATGTACAGTACACGGAGAATCAGGGTTAGTCAGAAAAAGAACAAAAGTCCGGACTTTTACGCATCCGGAAATAGCCAATGTGGCGTAAACCGGATGTGCTGGGAATAGTCATCAGCTGCTCGGTCCATTAGCAGCATTGTTTTAGCTGTCACCACTGATGTATGGCTGTTGACTTATCGCTTGACTACGAAGGTCAAATCAGCTATTTAAATCTTAAAATTTTTGATCCTGTTAGAATGAATCTTATGCCAAACCAAAAAAATGGGCTGTGTTTAAAAACTAAGTACTTATATATTTTACAGATCGTCGTGATATATCTCAGCCTGGAGACAGACAGACGGACGGACGGACAGAGATCGAAGTCTTAGTAATAGGGTCCCGTTTTCACCCTTTGGGTGCGGAACCCTAAAAATGTACGGTTACCGCTCAAAAATAATTTTGGCGCAACGAATTTGCGGGTGTCGTCTAGTGCAGTAGTAAAGTTAAAAGGGGTTAGATATTTTTAAGCATTTTTTTTTTTCAAAATAGAACCAAACAATTTAAAGCAATTAATTTTGAATTTGTTTAAGGACCTAACAACCCAACTAGCAGCTGTTAGCGCTAGGCGCCAGAGAACTCACAATATTTGAATATCGTTAGCCTCCAATATTTTTAAGTGTCAACAGTTGACTGCTTTGTTCCGTCGATGGTACTCCATGTCCCAAATGTCCCCATGTCCCAATTGTGTCCCAGTCCCAACCCCACTGCTGGGACACGTGTGCCTTCATCGCGTGACATTTCATATTGCTTTTTGTTTGCACGCTTAGTTTAATTAAAAGTGTTAGGCCATAACGTAGGGGTTAGAATTCGATTCTAACCCCTACCTTGAGGGGGCCTATAAAATTTTTGACAGATTACAGACCCTCTGAAATTTCAAAGTTGTAACTTCTTTTAAGTTCCGTACCCAAAGAGTCTGTCTTTCTTCTCTTTGCTTTATAATGGTATGGCAGTTGGCACCCTTCGTGCGCGAGTCTCGTTCGCAATGGCCATTGTCCAAAAAAAATCATATGTACTTTTATTTTTTTTTTCGTTAAAATAGGGTATTTTAAGAATATAAATTAAATAATTTTGAAATTCATTGGCTAGTTTTTTCTCAATAATTTTTTGAAGTTTCGCTCTGACGTCATCATCGGCGGCTAATTGACCTCTGCAGTGTTTTAAATTTCCTTTCAATCTTATTTATAATGGCTGGTTCGTCAAATGCAAGTTCTCATTATGTGAAAGCTGATACGAGAAGCTTACCAAAAGTTCGAAACGTAATGTTGGTCGAATTTATTGCTAATTTAACGCCATTGAAGGTCAAACTAAGGTTAAACATATTTGTTCAAAAATATAAGTAACTAATGGGTATTTTTTACGTTTTATACAGAAAAACGATCACTGACCTTATTCCTCGAAATGTTTTTGTAATGAGCAAAATTAAAAAAAAAATGGACAATCCCCATTGGCCGATTTCTTAAAACAAATCTACTGTAGTCTCTCATAAAGAGTTAGTTTATTGAAAGCAGCAGCGCTGTAAATGTTTTCAGACACCTCCCTGCCAATCATAAGCATTTTCATCGTAATTGTGTAAAAAGCCATAAAGTTATTTAAAGACGATACAGTACATAGACATATTAATTCCTCACTCCCCAATCCCCATCTATTGGGGATCTTTAATTTGTCATCAATCGATACACAATATCGCTCCCCTATGTTTGTTTATTGTGTACACTATAATGTTTTGGCGTTTTTTTATCAATAACTTATTAATATAAATTAAAATAGGGATAGAAGGGATACGTGGGAAAAAATTGTATTATTCTATATAATACTTATTAGTCACTTTATTTTGTATTACTGCTTAAAATAAAAATTGATATTTTTTGTAATAGACAAAAAAGTCCAACTGTAAAATACAAAGTAACTAGGTGTTGCCCTTTTTGGAAAGGGAACTTCATTTTACCGGAATAAAAACTACATTCTATCCTTTCTAGGGGCTAGGGCTTAAGAGTATTATATATCCACACGAAATGTCATTAAAATCGGTTCAGTGGTTTTAGCTTTACAAGGTAAGAAATAGACAGTTTAGATGTTTGTAAACATGGATATCTTTTGGTGTTTTAGTATTCTTAATTCTTACCCGCTACTTTACCACTGAGCCATTGGGTATATTAATATGACGTGTGCTTTCTTGGCGCCATCGGTGAAACTTGTCTAGCCCTAACACATACCTGTCCACACTGGCTATCTAGAATTCTAGATGCTAGGTCTTGATACTAGATATCTATTTGTGGAGAAAACACGTGTTTCTTAGGGTTCAGTATAAGCAAGAAGAGATTAACTTGTTGATTTCAAGTTCGTTTGCTAAGTTTGTGAATAGTGAGGGAACAGTACATTTTTCGCAATAACAATTCCTTTTGGCTTTTAGCTTTACAAAGACTTAAAGTCGAACAAAGAACATACTAAATTAGGTTGGTCCTAGAATCGATTTAGAGGTGTAAGCGTAGAACATACTAAATTAGGTTGGTCTAAATCGATTCGGAGGTGTAAGCGTAAATTTTGATAATTTCATACGAAGTTTGGAGTCACAAAATATATTAAGTTTGTGGCTCGTGACTCGTCTCGTGTTTATACCATAGCATTTCTTGTGAGTTGTGACAGTTCTTTCTATGTTAAAAGTTAGTGTGTAAGTTCTTTGTAAGGGAATGATCTACAGAACCACTAATTCCGCGTTTCACACTTGACCGTATGCGTGAAATGTGGCGTATAATTTATAGTATTGCTATAAGATAGCTCGAGTAACTTTTACATCTTCATCCCTGGTTTGACATTAGCCGTATTTGGATTTTATGGGTTTCGGATAAAGTGTCACATTGTGACGGGCCGCAGCGCGGCGGACCGCGATTGGTAAAAGTTTTATTAGACATCTCGCACTTAGTAATAAAAAGTGTTTAGATAGCATCCTTTTTTGAAGTCTGTTAAAAATGCGTTCCACAGTGCCTTGTCTTAATGTGTGCGAAGCTCTAAAGTTAATTTTGTAGAAGAGTAAATAAAATAACTTGTTTATATTATGATATTATTTAGATAATACAATATAATAAGACTGCACACAGAAAAAGTCTCGAGCCGGGAATCGTACAGTTATCCACAGCAAAAAGTAGATTCGATTGATGAAAACACCTGAGCATATCCAATAATATATTATTATTTATTAACTATTAGTTAATATAGGTACTAATGTTAACAAGTGAAGATAGAAATTTCATTTTTGAGAGTTAGGAATATTTTTGTTGCCCTAATTGGCGAAGTTTGAAATATAAACTTTTAGCCTATTAGGACTATAAAAATGCTATTTAATTCTAACTTCACTTGGTAACACGTAAAGTTAGATTCGTATTTTAAGAGCATCAATGATGTTCTATGCAAGAGACCCTCAGTCGGCCATTTTGTTTATTTTGGCGGCAAAAACGCCACCCTCCACCATCTGTCGCTAGTGTGACCCACATTTCACAATCTAATCAAGGCCTCTAACAACCCAGATGGTCGGTCATCATGCGATCAAATTGGACCAAAATGACTGTCAGAATCTACCCATGATGAGGTCAGGAAAAAAGGTACTCTCTTGATAATCTTTTTGCTACATAATAAATAACTAGATATTTGACCGAGCTTTGCTCGGTATTCGAAAAAACACGATTAAAATGACATTTTCTAAAAATGATTCCTAGCTAGATCGATTTATCGCCCCCGAAACCCCCTATATACTAAATTTCATGAAAATCGTTGGAGCCGATTCCTTAAGAGGATACAACAGGGGCGAGAGAAATTGAAAATAGGTATTTGAAAATGTATTGCTGTCTCACCAATCTCAAGTCTCCCACCGCAGAGCGCGATAGAGACAATACGACAAAAGTTCTAAAAAAAGAACAGAAAATCTTCGATTCGTTGTCCGCTGATTCCTTCTCCAAAACTTAACCGATTTAAGTACTTTTTTCATTAAAAATTAAAGCAAGGCTTTAGCTGTGTTCCTATGTTTTACTTTTTTTGTATATTCTAGCCAGTTTCGTTTTCTGGGTGTTTGAACACAGAGGAAAATCTGGCCATTCTTTTGGGTTTTTGGACGTTCTTATCTTTTTTAATAATAAAATTATGAAAAAAAAGAAAACATAGGGACATGCTAATAGTGGCCATAGATATTCAGGAAAAAAATCATAACTCTACCGTCATTATCCAGGGAGGAAACAGGGGACAGCTTTTGTATGGAAAAACGACGGTGTGGATTCCTCTTAAAAATTAATTACTTAAAAATTGTCTTTTTCTGATAAGCTACTAGTTAAAGAGCTGACTACATTAGCCAAAATATTGACTTCATAGACCATAACATTGTTTTATTTGTTGTTGTATTTGCTTTGCAGGTAGCTTTTCCAACGTATCAAACAAATTCCGTTACCCGGATTAACGATTTAAATTTAAAAAATATTTTTTATATAATATTATTTTTCTACAGAATTTAATAAAATTGTAACTAACTACGTAAAAATCGAGCAGACCACGGGAAAAAATTTCAGCTGGCTTCTTTTTATACGAAAATACACGGTAATCGCGACTTTCTCTTGTAACGGAACGTTACCTACACTCGATTTGTTATTATATTTTACTACTAATATATTAATTACATTTTTAATAATTCATAATAATATTTTATTTATAAAAGGTATAATTATGTTTAGTTGTAAAGAACAACTAACATTCGATTTGCCTTGGCCAAATTCTGTTCTGAAAAAAAAAAACAATAATTTGAAAATAAGAATTGTATTAATTCATTTATTTTTATTTGAAAGATTGGTTCTGAGGTTTTTTCTGCTTTGATTTCGGGGACAAAAAGAAAAACGACTCGAGGCCGTTGCCAATGCTTAAATAAATTATTTTATTTAATATTGTACGCATAATATTTTGCTACATTAACTGTCTAATAGTTACTGTTCATATTAATCTAGTTGAGAAAATTTAATTGGAGAAATCCCCGTCTTAGGGGATCATTGCTCCGCATTTGTTTGACTGCGTCGGCCGTCGCACGCTCCTTCCTGTAGTGCTAGCACAGCAAAAAGTAGAAATGCGAAAGTATAGACAAACTGTGGACATAAACTTAAGGTGCCATTCCGATCTTTACCGCGGCCAATCGCGACCGAAAAAAATTCAATTAAAATGCCACTTTATGACAGACTATAGTATATGTCATAAAGTAAGATGTTATTTGAATTTTTAGGACTATATTCAGTCATAAAGTGGCATTTGAATTGATTTTTTTGGAACGAAAAAAGATCGGAACGGCACCTTAAGTTTATCTCCAGAGTTTGTGACTATAGTCTGTCATAAAGTGGCATTTTAATTGAATTTTTCGGAACGAAAAAAGTTTCGAACGACACCTTAAGTTTATCTCCACCATAATATCTCCACAGTTTGTCTATACTTTCGCATTTCCACTGGTTACCGTGCTAGGGCTACTGGTCAACTTCAATTCAACGCTGCAGCTGTGAGGAAGCAGTCCCTCCAGCGCCCCAGCTTCACACGAATATTCCAGGAGAGTAAGTAGCCCTACGGTCCATAAGTGACAGTCGAGTAGGCACTTTACCACGACCTTATAAATTTTGTGTCTCTACCTACCGGGCATGTTTAATTTGTATTTTTTTAATATACTTAATTGTTATCTGGACACCGAATTTTATTAACCCTGTAACGGTAGGTGTTACACTCTAAGTGTCAAAACACACTAGGCCGAAGTTACGCGGCGTAAATTACGCATGATTTAACGTTAACGCATACAAAATACGGACGGAACGCGACGGAACAGTGTGTCATCGGTAATTAAAAGAGATAAGTACGCCAATGTAATATTGTCACTTTTATAAATATGTCATAATTTTGTACATAAAGAGAATAAATAAATAAAATACATTGCGGGCGTAATCATGCGGAATTTACGCCGCATAACTTCGGCCTAGTGTGTTTAGACACGGGTGAAGCCAAACGAGCGTAATTTGTGAGTAGTGAGTCGCAGAATTTCGGCTGCCAGAAATTCTGCTGCATTCAGTTTCATACAAAAGTCCTGTTTGATTCACACGAGCGTAATTTTGTGAGTCATGATTTGTATGAATAATATTTACGCGACCGAAATACTGCGACTCACGACTCACAAAATTACGCTCGTTTGGCATTTAAAAAAAAATCACAAACGTGAATATTTTCAGAATTATTCACACAATTTAATCTACCCAACAAAAAAATTGATACCGGCTGCGAATTCAGAATTTCACATTGACAATCTGCTCTGGCAGCCAGCCATCGTATTAGTCGGCGAAATTGCCTGAAAAACTTCATGTAACGGAGCCTTGATTAAACTTTCCGATTCAAATGTAGGTTTTGTGTAAATTGGGATTTATTTGGGTCAAAGTAATTACTCTTTCACCTTTGTCAACTCTTACAGCCGTACTCTTTTAATGATTACTTAACTTAACTTTAATTTGATGAAGGGTTGACAGAGAATGTATTGAATGTGTCAAAAAATATTTAAATTGCCCTAAATGCGTTCGAAAAAAACCTACCGCGTCCTACTCTAACAACGTCATTTCACGTTTGTTAGAGTAGGACGCAACATTCTCGTACGATTGTTTGAGTCTCAAAACCATTTCGTGGTACGGGCCCTGATTTGCACGGAGTACAATAAAACTGTTAGGTCTAGAATGTCTAGAATCTTCAAATTTTAGATGTGTGTTTCTCTTTTATTAATAGTGTAAGCAACCAAATAAGAAAATATTATTCCAAGTGTCCCCAGCGGCCATACCCTAGCCCCTAGGGCACCTTAACTTTTTAAGTTCGTACCAACTACCAATATTTGTGGCGCCTCATATACGGGGAGGACGATAGTCGATAGAAGACTATTAAGCCTCAAAAGGCAACCTAGGTTACCTAGATACCTACTCTTGATACTAAACACCATAACCAAGTGAAAGAGAATTAATGTTATTTCTCCCATATTATATCAAATGCTTAATATAATATTATATTAACGCAAAATGTCGATAAGCCGAAGCTACACTATGATATATTATCTAATATATTTTATCCGTTAATCGTTATTATTAATTGTGGGGGTAACTAATGGTGGTTGGCTCCGGGCCAGGGGAGGAAAATTGTGTACAAAATAATTGTTTTCTACGATACAATGATTAGAGGGATAATAATATATTTCACTATATTTGGTCATTAATTTATTATTGAGCTAGCTGACACGGCAATTGTTTGCAACATTATTGTATATGTACATAATATATGAAGTTTTACACATTTAAACCTTCTTGTTTAATTACTACCTATGAAAAAACCCCATCAGATTTCGTTTTTTGTGGCGATTTAATATCTTATCAAGAGACACTCACAAATTGCAAATGCACTGTCGGCCTATTAAGACTTAAGGCCCAGTAGTCCCTAAAATAAGCAGGTCGATGTCTGTCAGTACGAATATCGACGTTAACTACATTAAAATAACGTTCATATCAGCGCACCTTGTACAGTGGCTGTTACGCGCTCGCCGCGTGCCTTGATAATAGAAAATAGGAGTAAAAACCTTTTGTTTTTATTATTACACAAATCAAATATATCAAATCGTTTACGTTAGGTTACGACACATAAACTACATTTTTTGTTTTTTCTAGAAAGTGTGTAATTTAGCCATAAAATGATTTAATTATGAAAAACAGCGTTATAACAGTCATCTTTGATTTTTTTTTCTATCGAGCAGAATTTTTCAAATTGGGTACTGAATTACTGATATACCTTTGCGTATAGGAAATTTTCTCAATTTTAAAACGGTTCTTATTTTATACTTAAATAATGACATTTCCTTTACTAAAAACGTGTATTAAAAAACCTATTTTACTTATTTGCAACAACCACAGCGCCAATAGGCTCTTCTTGAAGGTATGCATCATGCAGTCAGATCGTGCGCGGCAGAAAGTTACGTGAAAAACGCACTGTGGAAGACTGCCACTCATCAAAGTGATAAGGAAGATATATTTTTTCGCGTGGAACGGTGGTGAAAATATCTCTATATTTTGACTTATTTCAATGACTAAGTGCTTGTTGCCATCAGATCAAACTTTGGCTTCTAGAATCTAGTGCGTCTAAAATGTAATTCCAGCGCCATGAATACATAATTTTGGCAATTTTGTTTGGCATGCGAGTTGTTTGTATAAGTTTGTAATTAGTGTACATGATTGTGTACACTGCACAGTATTCTGTGTAGTGTGTAACTACCACTAAATATGTAATGGACTTAGGCTAGTATGTCCTAACTCCTAATCATTAGGACCTAATGTGTTTGATGGACGAAATTCCTGATAAGTGACCTTAGTCTTTATATTCTAAATAGGAGCAAGAACCCAAATAAATTTTTATTTTTTATTTTTTACCATTTATAAAATTTTACAACAAGTATATTTTCGAATACAACTTCCTTGTTTACACACTAGCTGTCTAAATAAATTATTTTCATTATTAGGGCCTGTTTCACCACTTCCTGATAAAGTGCCGGATAGGCTATCCACAACTTATTTGACAGATTCTCCATACTCTATCTGTCAAGTTGAGTGGTGGATAGCCTATTCGGCAAATATCAGGAAGTGGGGAAACAGCCCCTTGGCCTTAGTATAATTTTGTTTTAGTTAACTGAGGCACACAACATTACAATTTACAATGGACCGCAAACTAGGCATAGCCTTAGGTATCTTGGTAGTTGGTGGTTCTTTCTATATAAAAATAAAGGGGCAAACGAGTAAACGGGTCACCTCATGGAAAGCATCTACAGTCTCCCATGGACACTCGCAACATCAGAGGAGCTGCAGGTGCGTTGCCGATACGCTCTCTTCTTGAAGGTCGTATAGGTCCGGAAATACTAAGTACTGGTGTCAGTTCGTTCCAGAGCTGTATAGTGAGTGTAACTTCATTAAATCGACATTTCTTTTTGATAACAAAGAATCTAAATAAACAACTGTATCTATCCAGTAATAAGACTAAGTAGTGTATGCTTTAGAAGTCTAGAGATTTCTCAGTCCTATATGTGTGTAACATATTAGAAATTAATTAGAAGCGATGAAAGCATTTTAATGATGTGGCTGGAAGTGGGACGCGACTCTCGTAGAATGTGTGTTATATTATGAGTTATTTCTAAATAAAAGCATAATATAGAGTGAATATAATATTATACAATTTATACGAGTATATTATATTAAAAAAAATGTTTCATTTCTGAGTAAAGAATCAATTTTTTTCAGAATGTCTACCTGATGCCTACCACCGGTTCGGGAACTACCCCGGCGAGAAGAACCGGCGTAAGAAACTCGCACGGGTTCCACTTTTTACCAAAAAAGTGAGAGAAAAATTCTTTTTAAAATAAAGTTTACAATTCTGTAACATAATATTATATACAATATCCACATACATAATTCTAAGTCATATAATAATGTAGAAGTAGCCTTACAAGAAGCCATCCTACTCCCAAGATGTGCCATCGTTTATGAAATCATTGACCTTATATATAAATCTTATATAGGCTCTGACACACAAACGCTCTTTGACTACTTTTTTAAATTTATTAATGGAAAGATTTTGAACTTTTTTTGGGAATATAATCTAAATATAATTTATTGGCTTACAAACTAGATATTCAAAGTTTATTGTCGTTCAATTGAAAAAAAAAAATGTTATACGACTGTGCTTGAATCGATGTAAGATTTAAATAAAAATATTACATATTAAACATAATATTATGTATAATGTCCTGCGTATATTTCTAGAATGGGTGTTAACATTTTCATTTAATAATGTATTAAAACACTAAAAACCAAACGGACACAAGTCCTAAAATAGTTTTTATTGCATTGGCATAGAGCAATTCAGTAATAGCATATAGGCACGGGTCAGTGGGACTATTGACGAGAAACTGACCCAAAACTGGGAAAATGACACTATTAGTTGATTAAACCACAATGTTAACGTATACAGTAGCGTAAGTGTGCGATAAAAGGAGCTGTGTTGCGCTTGTGACAAGATATTATGTGTTTTTGGGAACCATTTAAATCGGTTTATTTGCCTGATATTATATTCCTCGCAGCGCAGCTCCGGTCGAAACGTAGCCAAACCATGTTCTTATAATATAAGTTTTACGCGCGTGACGTGTAAAACTTTGACGGAAAACTTTCATCTCATATAAAAGTTGCGTAAAAAATAAAAATATTGAATGGGATCTAACATATTATGGAAATCGCTATGTCACTTAGCGAGTAGCCATATAATCTTGCATTCTGCTCTCTAGAGTTATCTGAAATATCGCCTAAATACGCGTGTGTCCGATTCAGACGGTCTAGTATGGATCTACTGTATATGTTTATATTGTAAAACTGAGCTCAACCATGACACGTTAAACGTATGCGGGGGTGCAGTCTATGATTACCCTATTTATATGGATAGACCCATTTTGATACGGTTTTGGATTTTGAGCAGATGGTTAATAGAAGGCACGTGTTCCCTTGCGTGCGCAACCGCTCGGCCCATTAATTTCTCCTACAAAAAAGACCTAAAACTTCCATTTCTGCCAAATATCTTTAAATTGTGCGCTGCTCCTAACATTACCCCACCAAAATTCAACACTGCACCTTCTCGTCTTCTTAAAGTTAAGCCTACAAAGTTTAGTACTCTTTAATTATCAAACATATTCCACAACACAAGTCACAAGTTTTAGCTCTTTGATACAAGTTCGTTGTGAACAAATTAGTAACTTCACCGAGGTAGGATTGTTAGCTGCATTTTAATGTGATTGTGTGCAAGTTTAGTTACTAACTAGCTCCTGCCCGAGGCCTTGCTCACGTTAATAAACCTACCTAAGGGTCTACTGAGTACAGAACACAAGGTGTGGTGTTTGCTACAAATAATAAATTAATGCTTATGAAATTTTTCTTTGCGAGGTCGGGGGGCCTAAATAGACCTTTTTTACATGTGGAAATGTAAAAAAGTGATTAGGGATATCGGCCGGAGTATATGGATCTAGTGCACAGAAATTAAACAAGATAGAACGGCGACGCGCGTGCGTTGCTAAGGAATCGATCGTGTCAATTTTTGCTTTGCATTTAGTTAAAAGTTAAAACAAATAACTTACCCGTGGAAAGAAATACCTCCCTTTGACCGATTCACTTTCGTACTTCTGTTTCTACAATTAGACACTGCACAATGAGGCATTTTTGCACAACCGCTCCGGTGTAATCAAGTCGCGCTGACTAAATGAACGTTCAACAAATCTTGCTCACTTGTGCAAGATGAAACACGCGTACTCCATCCGCTTAGCCGTTCTATCTTGATTTATTTCTGTGATCTAGAGTCTACCCACAAAATTTCATGGTGCTCCACTCCTCGCCTGATGCAGAGTTGCGGGTACGATAGAACCTACCGCAACTGTGCCAGAGATAGACCACATCGTGCACACCATTCATCAGCCTGAAATAGATCCCCCCCCCCCGCGCCGTAAAGAAACGACGAAACAAACTCATTTTAAAAGCGGGTAATTCTGAATATGACTTAGACCAGGGGTCACCAATTAGTTTCACTCGGGGTCCGTTTTAACGTTTTAAGACATGAAATGACCTTCGCGGTCCGGTTTTTTGAAAAAAAAAAATTAAACAAAGTTAATTACGGAAATTACAAAGGTATTTATTTAGATATCAATGAGATGAAATAAGAATGATTCTCTCTGAAGTTTGGAATGAAATATTGGTGCAAGCTATAGATATTGACATTAAATCCATACTAATATTATAAATGCGAAAGTGTGTCTGTCTATCTGTCTGTCTGTCTGTTACCTCTTTACGCCCAAACCGCTGAACCGATTCTGCTGAAATTTGGCATAGAGATACTTTGAGTAACGAGAAAGGACATATGATACTTTTTGTTCCGAAAAAATGTACGGTCCCCGCGCGATAAACGAGTTTTGGCGCAACAGAGTTGCGGGCGTCATCTAGTCCAAGATATGTTGAAGTAGATGAACGAAGATCATCTTCGAACATGCTTGGTCCGCACACAATGGGTCGGCGGTCCGGATGCGGTGCGGTCCGCCATTTGGTGACCCCTGACTTAGACCATAGACCCCTTAGGCTGGATTTATATAAAGTAGCCCGAATGCCCGCCGCTATGAGGGTGTTTAAATTCTATTTGTCATCAGGCAGGTCGAACTGCTGTCATATGTCACCACTCACGACTATAGCTGTCATGTGTCACGATAATATGCCTATTTGACTTGATAAACCCTGGCTACATAGCGGCACCTTCAAACGCCCTCATTTAAATAAAATCGACATGGGTATGGGTATACACACATAATAAGAGGCACAGAAAAGTGGACCAAAAATGTAGTGTTCTGGCACCCAAGAAATGGTAAAAGAAATAGAGAAAGGCAGTTCCGGAGGTGGGCAGATGAATTAAAAATGAGAACAGGAAAAATTTGGACAAGGACAGCGCTAAACAGAATAGAATGGAAAGAAATGGGGGAGACTTTTGCCAAAAAAGGGCAAACAGACCGAGTCTATGGTACTACTGACCCGCTGGAGTCAGTGGGTTAAATTAAAAGAAAAATCAACAAGTCTGACAATAAAGGCTGTAAATAATAAATAAATAGGTAGGATAGGTAGGATGTTACACACATTTCCTTGTGATCTCGCGGTACAGCGGCCAAACCGCACGTTCGGGCGGTCCCAAATCCAGCCTAAAACAATTTTAATTTCCCTCCGCCCGCGCCCTGGGGCCAGGGGTCGTAAATTTCAGGATTCAATATCGGAGAGTTATGGAGTTTTATGAGCTGCGGTCGGGGATTTCGGCGATTATTGACTTCTGGGATATTTGGTTAACATTTTATAATGTAGACGATATTGCTCTGTACCCTTTGTCTATGTTCTGTAATAATCTATACGGTGGATTCATTATAAACTAGAGATCGCCCTATGGTTGAAATTCGACCTTCGTTTCAACGACATTAGGACTACTACCTATATTTTGTAAAAAAAAATATTGACTTTATCAAATTTTTTTTCAACTCTTGTCTCTGGGACTCAACTGATCTCAGACTGGCCGTGTAAGCATTGTCTAATAGTATCTCAGTTTCAATAAAAAAAACTATAGTCCATTTTCAATTTGTCACCTTGTTGTCAACAGACTTCAAACATAAATAAAAGAGTATAATTCGTAGGTATGTCACTCAAATCTCTGTCATTTTTCCTAGCGTGTGTGTTGTAGTGTGTGTAATGTTTTATTTGTTAAAAAAATGTATGATACAAGCATAATTTCAAAATAATATTAGTTCGATGCACTCCTTCACCATATAAACTATAACTGTGCAAAATTTCATTCACCTACGTTTCCCCATTTTTCGTCAAAAGGGATACAAAGATTTTGGCTCACGTATTAATATATAGATATCCATACTAATATTATAATAATTGCGAACGTGTGTCTGTGTTCTGTTTGTTACCTCCTCATGATGAAACCGCTGTATCGATATTGATAAAATTTGGTATGTCCTGGGAAAGAAAATATAGGATAGTTTTTTTTTTGCGGAAAATGTACGGTTCTCGCGCGATTAACGAAATTCAACACAATAAGTTACGGGCGTAAACTTGAGTTTTATATGTATAGGGAAGTTGTTTGTTTCCATTAAGCTCTGAAAGTACCGATGTTCTTATTTGGAATGGATGTTAAATATTCCATGGGGGAAGAATATAGACAATTTTTTATTGCTGCAAATAGTACAGTTCCTTTAAAATTACCTGTGATTGAAGTGCCAGGCTGCCATTTTGTCAGATTTTTCTATCATCCGACTTCAATCCGACTTACATTAAAATAAAAGGCGTTTATAACTTAGCCATAAACGCGTTGAGCCTTTTATTTTTTTACCTCAAATTTTATAAATGCTAAACAATTTGAACACATTTTATAAAGTCGGTTAACGTAAATACAATCGGTACAGAATCAATCAACATGCCTGTACAAAGGGCTTAGGGTTTAGGGCTGATCTGCGGTTCGAATCCGACACTATTCTGATTCAAATAAGGAGCCCTTTGTAAATCATTCACTTCCGATACCTATAAACCCTTCGGATAAATATAAACTTTTAAAGTACCGTTGGCAAAAATAAGTTTTTCCTTTTTGTCATCGGCAAAATAGTTTTCAAAATATAAAGACGTAAATGTTAAGGTACTTAACGTTATAAAAATTGCGTAACACGATAACATTTTTTAACAGCGTGTAACAATGTAACATACACTACAACATGTCAAGAAATAAACGTGTCTTGTTATAATTTGTTAAAAAATGTTATCTAGCTGCTGTGTGGGAGCACCTTAAGACAGAAGATCTGGAAAATTGCTGGAAAAATGGAATCAGAATCAGAATCAGAATTTATTTATTGCTACAATGAAGTTACAAAGGTCTTAAGATTGATTAATTGGAGCTTTCATTCTACCACATATACATGGTGTGCAATATAGTCTTAAATCTAAGTACATAATAGTCATTTATAACAATTCATTTCAAATTCCTAAAATAATACTATATTATAAAAAAAATTGCAATTCAATCAATACTCCTAAAATATATTATATATTATACTTAAGAAATAATGAACAATTAATTTTATACATAGCATGTCAATTTAAAATACTAAAATGAAATAAAACAAATACAATAAATTAGAAATTAATCTCATTCCATAATTATGTCATTAAAATAATAAAAGATAATATATCACAGGTAAGTTTACGACTCTAAGAATTCTTTTACACTGTAATAACACTTATTCATTAGCATTTTTTTTAGTTCTCTTACAGATCTATTGTATGTTAAACCTTTTAAATGTGCCGGCATGGATACTATCCAATACCCATACTTACTAATATTATGAATGCGAATGTGAATGTAGATACATTCACGCCATACCGGTGAACTGATTCTGCTGAAATTTAATTTCGGGAAAGGACATAGAATACTTTTGACCCCGGAGAATTGTACGGTTCCCGTGCGATAAACTAGTTTTGGTGCAACGGAGTCATCTGGTTGAAAATCAAATTAGACCTGAAATATCGAATGTCAGATTTGACATTGACATATTATTAGCACAGATTCTCACAATCTGACCGCTTGAATTCACATAGCCTGACTAAGTTGCGTACCCACGCAACTTGTTCGGGCTATGTGGCATATGGCTACGGATCAATTTCCCTGACAGTACGTATTGTCTACGTATGTCCACGTGAAAGGGGGAAGGAGATAGCGTGCTTGTGGAAGAAGAATGTACGCACTTTTTATTTCATTAATAAACGCTTATTAATTACATACATATTTTATGAAAGACTGTTACGTATCCAAAATTAATTAGCGTCAGATGATGTGTGACTCGTTTAGACAAGAAAATCTACAAGTAGATATATAAATGAAAATGAATTTCAAATGTTAGTTTCGCTAAAATTGAGAACGGCTTAACCGATTTAGCTGATTTTATTCTTGAAATATTAGTGGAAGTCCGGAGTAGGTTTGTATTAGGACTTAGGAGGGAAGTGATAGGAAGTTCGCCGAGTCATCCAGTATAGTATAATCAGAAATTGCTATATGAATAACTAGATGGCTTACGTAACTCCGTTGCGCCAATATTCGTTTATCGCCCGGGAACAGTAAATTTTTACGGGACAAAAAGTATCATAAGTATATCCTTTCCAGTATCCATCCCAAATAATTTATCCTAAATTTCAACGAAATCGGTTCAGCAGTTGAGCGTGAAGAGGTAATACACAGACAGACAAACTTTCGAATTAATAACATTAGTATGGATGATCTTTATTACTTTTATTAATAAAAACGCAAACATATTTTTTCTGTAGACCGTACCAATCTAGGCACACGCCTTGAACAATCGAAACTCGATACTTTATGGGCTTTCATCGGCGTGTAACCTGACCCAGCCCTTAGGGCTCCGCAGGGCTCCATCATGTCAGCTGTGAGGCTAATATAATTATCATTAGGGACAGAAAAGGGCAATTTGAATGTCCATTTGGCAGCTTAATCCCTTTAAGTACCAGTTATATTTTGACCGGACTATAGAAAAGGGTAAAGGACTTTAAGGGATATTAGCTCACATTTTGATAATATTTACACTTGAGATAAAATTTTATGCAGACGTTACGTTGGCTTATGATGGACCAATATAAGCAATTACGAATATAATATTATGTTCGACGTCGATTGTGGAGAAAAAATGTTTATCCAGGTACAACGTGAAGACTGAAGAGGGGCCTTTAGCCCGGCCGCACATTATCCGAAATTTCTGATCAGAAAATTTCGGACGCCCGCCGGAACGCACTCTGTTCATACATTTTGTTGTAGACTCCGCACACTATCAGAATTTCTTACGTGTCAAAATGTATGAGCGGGGCGGGGCGTCCGAATTTTTCAGATCAGAAATTCGGATAATGTGCGGCCGGGCTTACGGCCGTTCCCAATATTTCATATATCTCTGGTTTTGCCCTACTAGAGATAGGAATAGCTCATTATATTTTATGTCAATTCAATGTTAGCTGCGATAGGTTGTAACTTGTATGTCAAACCAGAGATAGATTGAATATTGGGAACGGCCGTTAGACATTGTGAGTGTCTCCCACTAAACACCGTAAGAAGTCAAGTACAATAATTAATTTATTACATCCTCCGCCTTTCAGGGTCGCGCTACGCCGGAATGGCAGCGGCGAGGCGAGCACTTTCAGTGTCATATGATTTTAAACTTTATCTTCATTATTGTAATACATAGTATCGCTTGAGAATTCGCGGCCGCGACTTTCTAAGTTTCTCAAGCGATACTATGTATTACTATAATGAAAATAAAGTTTAAAATCATATGACGCTGAAAGTGCTCGCCGCGCCGCTGCCATTCCGGTGTGGAGCGGCCATTAAAGTCTGTTAAAACGAGATAATCCATACTAATATAATAGTGAAAGTATGTCCGTCGGTATGTTTGTCTGTCACCCCTTCACGCCTAAACCGCTGAACCGATTTTGCTGAAATTTGGTATGGAGATACTTTGAGTTCCGGAAAATGATAAAGGATAGTTTTTATCCCGAAAAAATTTACGATTCCTGCGCGATAACGAATTTTGGCGCAATGGAGTTGCGGGCGTCGTCGACTTATCTTTAGTTTTTACTTTTTGTGCTCGAGTAGTATTGTAGTCATTTATAGAAAGAACCGGACGATTTCCAAAACTACAAATCAATCCGAAAATAACCAAACAGTAAAGTTTAAGTACCATGTGTGTACCGCTCCCTTGGCGGTTAAAAAATGCGAGGGAGAGCGAATCTATTATTGTAGTTAATAGTGGGCGCATGCCACAAAGGTCTTAGTTTTCGATGGGTTTTTCAGTGTTTTGGGTCAAATTTTAATTTACTGATGGTTTGTATGTGTGGTATTGTAGCCAAAAAGACGTGTGGCTCTCGGGGACTGCCGCAGCAATTTTTCATTTTATAAACTTATGCAATTTAAATAATTCGCATACGTCTAGTCTAAGTAAAAGATGCACTGTGCTGGTCGGACTGGGGATTATTAGGTTTTTAACCCCCCACAAAAAAGAGGGGTGTTATAAGTTTGACGTGTCTGTATATCAGTCTGTCTGTCTGTCTGTCTGTGGCATCGTAGCATCCAAACGGGTGGACCGATTTTGATCTAGTTTTTTTTTTGTTGGAAAGCTGACTTAGTCGAGAGTGTTCTTAGCTATAGTTCATTATCATCAGCCTGCTCCGTACTGGAAAATCGCGGTTCATCTTGTTCGAGAAGGGCCGATTAGCAACTTGCAGTCGTTTGGTGGGCTTTATATTTTCTAGTTCGTGACATTTATGAATATTTACACATTAATGGAAAGTTGACCTGGTACTGCAGCATCACCTGGTAATCAATAGGATACCCAACTCCTCACCAACTTAGAGCAATGGTTTCGTGTTTGGGCTAATTTAAATTCGACAACTGGTAAGACATAGAAGACGCACCTGGATTCTATAGGAGCCGACATCCATATTATGAACCCAAAGTGGAGGTTTCATGTTTGGACTCATATTGACGGCCTCATCTAAAAAGACATTCCTAGATGGTATTCATTAGGATATAATATGATCCTGTTATTCTGCACTATAACCAACAGAAGTTTAAAAAGCATGAAATTAAATTAAATTAAGAAATGAAAAAAAAAAAAAAACCCGCCAAACAACTTTAAAAAGTAATGAAATAATATATTTTACTGACTTTAAGTTTATAGAATTCCTAAGCGTAAAGTGATATTTTGGTCCATAATTGTTGTCAAGGTGTGTCGGGGGACCGCTAATGTAGATGTTTGATTTCACATAACATTATAGTTTATGGATCAGTTCGCAGCGAACCGAATCGAGACAATCAGTGACAAGGGCGTCGCCAGCCGATGGCGCAGGGGGGGGGGGGGGGGGGGGGCAAGTTGACTTTACCTACTACAATTCATACTTTTCTCATTCTCTATGAATGAGAAAAGTAGGTATGAATTGGAGGTAAAGTCGACAGCACATGAAGCTTTTCACTTGTACTACGAGCCTTACATCTACAGCGATTGTAATAACAAAAGTATCTTATAGTACTATATACATATTATATAATATTCTGTGGCAGTACAGAGTCCAATGTGTAAAGCTATACGAGCACGAGCTCTTGACTATGCAATAAAAAACTTGTAAATAAGTTATAATATTAACATTTATTAATATTATAGTGGTCGTTGTTTGCATTATATTTTGGCAACTTTTTTAGAATCTCTAGGGGGGGGGGGGGGGCTGCTGCCCCTCCCTGTCCCCCCTTGGCGACGCCCTTGATCAGTGACATGGCGATACAAAGTGTACAAAATGCAAAAGACACTGTTGGTGGTCCCCCGATACACCGAACGGAATTTTTCTTAACCAAAAACTACGGTCATTTAGTTTGACCATAGTCAATGTCAAATGTGGCCATAGAAGATCTTCGAAACTCTACAAAGTAGAGTTTCTTATACTACAAAAATCTACAAAAATACATTACGTAGGAGTGCTCGAGCTATGAAATTAAGATTTAAAGTTTTTATGAGGTGTAATAAATATTTTGTGAGGCGCCCCCATGTCGTGCACGCGGTCGTTTAGATATCGCTGGGATACGCACTTGATACTACTGTTTCGTGGATGTATTGCGATGCTAGATATATTATATTTAATTATATATTAAAATGTATTATACAGAGTGTAACAAAACTTAGTGATAATACTTAAAGATGTGTACGTGTTCCTCGTAGGGAGTTTACTGTGAATGTAGCAGCGCTGAAAGACCAATTTTTTTGTCGCGTAATTTAAAAACCATAAATACATTTCATATAAGCTATGGGCAACTTAAAGTGTATGCTTGAACCAATCTATGTAAGTACTGGAAGCTTAAATCACTCTCCTCTGTTGGCAAAATAGGAATCCCTTTTTTTACAGAGGACTTTTTGATTGATTATTCTGTGTTATAAAAGTTGAACAATCGTGTTATGCTATGGGTAATTCAAAGACAAAGACATGATGAATACTGACAATGAACTTTAATTTCTTAGCTTTAGTCATTGTTGAGAAAAATCGATATCGCTACAGCCAAATTATCAAGGTGTCGCCTTAACAAGGGTTTAACTATATTCGAAAATGTTGTTGATTGATAAAATTTTAACGATAGCAATTTAAAAGCGTAACGTAATAGATTATATTGCTCTTATATTGTGATTAAAACCGTTTAACTAAAACCTCATGTAACCGGTTATAAGAAGTTGGAACATGGGAAGGTTGCGAACCTTGTTCGATTTAACCGAAATAACCCGCAATTCTGAAATACCTTATCCTAGCATCCTAGCAAAACCATAGCAGCTTTAATAAATTGAAATCAATAATGTTTTGAGTCTGTATTACGATAGTTTATGTTATATCGACGTCAATGTCATTGAAAGTTGTCCGTCGATATGTCCATTAATTAATTTAAAACTACTTGTTATAACTGTGGGATTATCTCCTAAGGGCAGAAGCCTTGGTCGAAAAACCTCATCATTCTTTATTATTTGATCGACCTCTAGTCTCTACCGCTACTGAATCGATTCCGCTAAATAATCTTGCAATAGTTAAAACTCGACGCAGTTACGGAGTATTAATAGCAAAAAAATGATTTTCGCTTATATGCGAAAATCATTTAGCATTTTAATTATATTCAAACCATGTTAGCATTTTAATTGGCTAGAATTCCAAAAATTCAGCCTATATGCAACAGAAAACTAAAAATATGATTTAATCAGTTTCTTTCTTATCCACAGCCAAGTTCATTAAAAAAATATAATGTCAAGCTTGGCGCCAAAACACACGTCATCGCAGACCGTTATCTGTCACCGCTGTTATCCAACTCCTTCACGCTATTAGGTTTTTTAACGGCTTAAAGATAAGTAAAAAGTGATATTAAGTGTTTTTTTTTACCAAACACTAATTTATCTTTTTAATACTATTAATAATAAGCGTCTGTTATCTATTTTTTTTAGTTGACAGGACAAGGTTCTTGTCGAACTTTAAAATTCTGCCTTAGCACTATAATGCTAAGTACTCACATACGGTTTTGCTCGATAGTTTTACTCCAAATCGAGCAATAACCACCGTGTGGACCGCAAAACTGACAGGCTCGCTTCGAGCCGGCTCGATGGAATAAATAATTATGTCAAATATGTAATTTCCTTTGATTCGGAGCAAAACTATCGAGCAAAACCGTATGTGAGTACTTAGCATTAGACGTCAAAGTAATGTTAAACGACTGGTAGATTTTTTTTTTCGGATCATGAAGTCGAATTAATTCATGTAGGCAGTTGACGGACCTACGTCATTCGGTCGGGTTATGTTAATTCAATGTTAGCCGTGATCTGTCGTATGGGTTTGACTATAAGACCAAATTACGTAAGCCCGTCATCTGCCTATGGATCAACTTCCTGATATAAGTAGTATTTTTTTTAATATTTCAATTGAAATAACCACCACATTTCAAGTATATAATATACAACTTAACCCTAAAACAGACAAATGGCCCGTCTACGTCAACACATCTGCAGAAATCCATTTCGCGAGAACAAGATTTATGTTCCTCGCAAACAATACTGTAGTGAGTTTTAAAATGTGTTACAAAGTTTCAGCTTGAAAATTGGTTATGCAAAAATGTCTGAAAAAAATAACCATTTTAGACCTCCTTGGAACTTTTGCTCGTCTCTTGAAATGAGATTCGTTGTAGTCTAGGCAAGGATAATAATTCAAGATTTCCTTTGCCTAGGCTACGTTGATTACGAGTAAAGTCGGTACCAGCCTAAAAATATTGAGACACTAGCTGATGTCGTCCGCAACTCTACCGAATCCAAAATTATGAATCAAAATATTTGAGGTGTATTCTGAAAAAGGCACTGTGGTGGTACCCACACCAACTCCTCCGACGACTATATGGCATGCCGATGCGGAGTCGCTCAAGCCGCGGTACATTGCGGCTAGTGGACGAGGTACCCGATGAGGCGATGCTGGCTGGTGCGGTGCGGAGGGACGGGGAGTGATGATTATGAAGGAGGCGTGTTCTGTCGAGGGTCAGCAATGTGGAAATAATATACGTGGCGACGCTAAAGGAAGATCTTCCGACCGAGCGAGGTGTTAATGCTTGGTCAGGCCGGAGCCCACGTGAAACAATTCAGCTGTCGTACCTACCTATATTATATTATACTGACACGCTCAGAAAACTTCGATAGCGCGATGCAGGAATGTTAGGCGAATTGTGGGTACGCCACAGGCACTATTAAAAGAGTAAGATTTTAATACTTTTTGGTTCATATAAGAATAATAGTCTTTATCTTGGAAGTCGGTTTTAATTTTTAGTATAATTTAAGAAAGCTTTCATCTTACCTTGTTTATCCACTAGAATCCACTAGATTGTTTACTGAACCCCAAAAAATTATACTTCAGAAGCGCGATGCTTTACGATCAATATAATAACTTATCACTGACATATTTAATATTTACATACGTTAATATTTAAAAATATTTTCACCCCTATGACGTCAGCACAAGGTGCATTTTTGTGCTTCTCACCCCCAAAATATCTTTAAAACGGCGAGTACGAATTTAAACTTTATCTTATAGAGATTGCGGTTCATTTTGGAGTACCTGGGATAAATTTGGTGAGGCAGGTTGCGAGAGGGTTATGATAATATTGACATTCTCATAAATAACAGAATGTTTGTCAGTTTGTACGTCCGACAGTTTTCGACTCCTGTACAATACATAATGTCTTCAGTATAATGTAAACTTTATCGTGTAACCTCCACATTTTTTGGAAGTCGGTTAAAAAGGTAGAGCTGCTGCTCTATCTATCTCTATCACAAGAGCATTCCGATGGATAATCATGCGACAGGTAAGCAGCAGGCTGTCAGATTCAACCAAGTTTAGTTGATTACAAAGTTTCTTACGCCTGCGAGTTTCTTACGTCGGTTCTTCTCGCCGGGTTGGTTCCCGAACCGGCGGTGGTAGGCACCGTAGTATCAACATTCTGAAAGCATTTTTTTTAATCTATTCAGAAATAAACAATTTTTATTTATTTTATTTTACTATTTATTTTTTAGATTAATTACTTATGTATGTATGTATTTATGTATGTATGTATGTAGCTGTGTACCTATGTATTTTATAATTATATATCTATATTTTTATTAATATTATTTTATAATATATAAGTATTTATTTTGAAGCATCATGTTACGTGTGATATAATACAATTTCGTTAATGGGACATTTACCATACTTATATCTTAAAATTATGTTTCCTCTACCTATGGATGCCTGGAAAAAATTACTAATTAGTAATAAGGCCGCCATTGAGTGTTACCTGTGTTTTAAAAATGTCTTTAATTTAAATTGTTATATGTGTGCACAATAAATAATATTTATCTTATCTTATCTTATTTTTACAGAACCCTATAACTGAACTATAATGAGCAGTTTTTTTGTATATTGGTAGGTTATTAGTTATTATAATTTAAGAGTAACATTGTTTTACAAATAAAACAATCCACATTTTAGGACCATCAATTAAAAGTATGAAATCCTTTCTATCTCTGTTAGCTACCACTTTCGAGATTTTTCGCAAATAAAAATGTTGTGCGTCTTATCAAAATAAAGCTACTCACAAAAAATTTGCTTGATAGTAATAAAAAAAAATATTAAAAAATTGTTCTAGGGCTCCCGAGTCCCGTACTATGACAGACAGCATATATTATAAGTTTAGAGATGCTCACAGGGACTGGACTTACATAATATTAAGATTAGCTTATGGCATAGCAAGTGCCCTCAAGGTTCATCATTACTATAAGATGATCCGTCTGATCGTTGCCTCACGATTCATCCTTATAAAAAACGACGGGTTGCACTCTGGGACAAAACTCGATCCCAGCCTACTGGCTTTCGGTGCATCGTGGCAGTAACCAAAAGTGATAATTTTAGTTTTTAACATTTTAGATGTATTTTAATTTTATCACTTTTTAACTTTTATTTTATTTTATTTATTTCTTTTATTTTTAACTTAAATTATGTTATTTTATGGGTCTATTGCCTGAATTAAATGATTATTTATTTATTTATTTATTAAAGGATATTATTTCCTTTCCTACGCAATTTTGATGGTATACTTTCCCTCCATCGTACGAATTTGTTGACGTCACGTGGAGGCCTGACTCCTGACGCGATTTTTTTTAACCAAAATTTTTGTTTCTGAAGTTCTTCCTTAAAAGTTAAAACTTTCGAAAAAATAAACATCGCAAAACGCCGGAACAGTAAAGTAATTGCGATTCGTGTATTATTCATTACGGCACACCGGTAGATATTTTATTCACGATCTCAGGATCAATATTGTATGAAATCATAGATATGGACGGTATATTTGAGCTGGATAAACACTTGTAGTCTAGGAGCCGGGAGTTAGTGAAACTCTCAATAAACGACGCGACTACAAAGTTTAAAAACAAACGAGGGTTTAACAAGCAACGCAAGTGACATGTTAGCGAGGAGTACATCTTAATATATATATTTCTTGTGTGCGTGTGTATGTGACTGAACTCCTCCTAAACGACTGGACCAATTTTGATGAAATTTTTTGTGTGTGTTCGTGGAGATTCGAGAATGGTTTAGATTTACAGTTTGGTCTACTGGAAAATGTTTTTTCAATTAATTTCTTATTTATAAGGAGTTGTTGATTTTGGAATGTTTTACATTAGATCCGGCGGACGGCGCTATCATCGCATTCAATATTATTCTATTTCAATTTTAGTTTGTCCTGACAGATGGTGCTACGATTAATTTGAAAAAAATTTTGTTATTCAATTCATGTGCTGATTAAAATATTAAATAAATAACACATAGGCTACAATTTTAACCGACTTTCAAAATGGGGGAGGTGTTATGTTCGTTTTCTTATATTCAACGATTACTCCGCCGTTTGTTAACCGATTTTCAAAATTTTTCTTTTGGTATATAGGGTATCATCCCAATTTGGTATTATATTCAGAAAAGTGGTGATCTGATGAAGGATCCATAAGTAATCGAGGGAACTCCTCAAAACTTATAGGGAAACATATGGTGACTTCGGTTTCGTGAGAAGTATTCTAAGCATATGCTACCAACAAGTAAGATTTTGCACCGAGATATACCTGGTATACCGTGGTTCGGAAGGTGCTGAGAGAATTCCTGATTCTTTATAGATACAAGTTTGGGAGTTTCGGCGTTGTTTTAAGAACAGAAAGCATATGCTACTATGCAAATTACATTCTTCATCATCATCATCATCATCATCACTACCATATTATACCATTTCATAGTCTTTTAGATCGAGACTCGAGTTTGTCAAGCGATAATTAAAAAAAATCTATATCTACCTAATATTATAAACCTGAAGAGTATGTTTGCTTGAACGCGTCAATCTCAGAAACTACAGGTCCGATTTAAAAACTTATCTCAGTGTTAGATAGATCATTTATCGAGTAAGACTCATCATTTGTCGAGAAGGTTATATTATATTATTACTCTAAGACTAATACGACAGAAGAAACTCAGGAGAATGTGGGAAAAACGGGGGAAATATTTTTTATGGGAAAATGTACCTACGGATTCTGTAAAATTTCTAATTTACGCGGGCGAAGCCGCGCGGGACATCTAGTTTTTATATGGAAGTCTGTCGAAATTGCCAAATGAATCTCAGCTTTTTGTAAAGAATTAATTATTTCTTTGCTGATGGAGGGATTATTTCTTTCTAGAAATAATAGACCGAATATTATCAAAAAAAAAAAATAAAGCAATATGTCACAATATTAGAACTACGGTACTAATTATGCAGATCCACACTTAATATTATAAAGAAAAAAGTTTGCGTCTATGTTTGTCACTTCATATTACAATGGGTATTACACTTCATATTACAATGGGTATTGAACGAATTTTGATTAAAGGCGTTTAGACATTTGATTAACACATATACTACTTTTATTTCTGCAGAGCTGCGTAAAATTAGAAGAAGGTAAATAAAATTTTACAATCAGACAATATGACGTGGGCTCTCTGACTACATTCAGTATTTCAGCGTGGAACAGCGACGGTATTGTATTGAGTTATCGGCAAACTTCGACTGCCTTTAAGGGCTGAACTTCCAGCCATTCGTAACATATGGAAGGGCTTTTGAGTGATTGATCACACGGTGCGTATTCTAATGAAATTCCGGCGATACTGTACTGAGAATTAGGGCCCTAAATGCTTGCTATTATAACCTCTCGTCGGAAAGATTGCACCATTACAATTTGCAGAACATTAATACTCCAGTCCATGGGCCATACTAATATTTAAAACGCTGTGTCTGTCTGTAGAAATAACTATATCTGTTACTTAATACTCGACAGCAATAAAATGGGAAATGTTTAGTGTTCTGTTTTAGGTCCCTTTGGTAGCCTAAAAAGTTAGGTGACCTTTTTACCAATTGGTAGATCAGTGATTGTCGGGTCGTGATTGGCAGATCATGTTGGTCACATGTTATTTGCAGCTAATTGTTCATAATTTGTATGAATTCCTCTAATTTTCCCTACCGATCTGAAACTTGGTCGCGGCCCATAACTCGTATTTCCATTGGTACCAGTTTCCATTGGTCTAAAAATTGGTACCAGTTTTTTGTCCATTGTCATTTAATACAGAAAAAAAGCACCATAGTCTTATTATAACCATACATGTTTCTCGCTTTTTCTAGCGCCCGCGCGCCAGCGTCATTGTCACTTTTGTCTGCTTTGATTTGTGCGTTCATGCATCTGTGACTTTCATTACACTAATTGCTTTATTATTTACTGCATCGATCGATTGCATTCGTGTATTTAATATTTATAATATGTGTGCAGTGAAGCGTTCCTTACATCTATACTAATAATAATGTTCAAAGGTTTGTTTGAGCATGTATTACTAGACCGATTTTATATAATTTAGCATAGATACAGAGTAAACCACAGGTACGAATATAAGTAGTCTATTTTTGCATAAAAATATTTTAAGATGAATGCTATACGCAATTATTTAGCACCTTCATTACCCATATTATTATACTATGAAGATTCGGCGCTATGCGACACATGGTTGGTTGAATACCTAAAATTGGGATTAGGAATGTTATGTTTAGGCAGGAATGAGCTGACTGGATCATATTTAGGATCAAGACTATAGCTTAAAGAAAACCAGCATGAAATGTTTATGTTATGCCGAGGAATTCAGGTAATCGGAGAATATCCTATGTTTTTTTTGGATTATTCGTTACGGGAAAGATTGAACCCATGAACGCGAGTTTTAACCATTGGACCGGAAGTCGGGCTTATAACGTGTTAACATGTCGTTATAAAGGGCAGGGCTATGCCCTAAGGCGAAGGGTCCCGACGAAATTCATAATTAATTTGTGTAGTACATTAACATGATTATTGTTTATGTTCGGGTTCCTTAAAAATTGATAGCTTTAAATGTTCCTAACTTCCTACATACAGGGAAGCCGATCGTTTCGGTCAGAGTCGTAGGCCGATGTGACCGGACTTATTTTGTGCATTCTTATTCCTTGTGTATGTGCACGAGTCCGCAATTTGCCTGTGATCAGTCCGACCTTTTTGTATACTGTGGAGAGTGGCCTTAAGAATCTATTTTTTTTGCAATAAGTATAATAAGTAATTTCATAGGTAAGATGTCTTATAAAGAGGAAAGCGAAATGTTTGTTCCGAATAGAAATTTCCTGAACCGATTTTGATAAAAAAACATAACAGCCGATTACTCTTCTAACCTTTCTATTGGAAAATTCAAGTTAGCGTCGGATACCATACCTATACTATACTCTAATATAGACTAAAGTATTATACTGAATCACTTTCTCCACACCACACTCGCGCTTGGCACGTTTAATTTTCACTTTTTATAGCACCAACAATCCGACAGTACAAACACGACACATAATAAATTGCTGCTACTTATTATTTTATGATTTATAGCTTCTTTATTTACGGCCACGTTTAATACAGTTTTTGGTGTTTTAGGGATTTTCAGGGGTTTGGGGGTGTTTTATGAGGTTTTTGGGGTCTCACAATGTTTTGCTACAGACTATAATCATGAATTTAGTTGCAAATAAACTTTATTATATATTCTTTAGATTTTTCTATTATCCTTTGTGGGATTTCTTCTAAGGTTGCGGTCTTCTGGCCAAACAAGTTCAAGTAAGCTGTAAGCATGATGTTAATTAATGGACAAAAACTGTCTAACAATTCTGCATGTGTTTAAAATTACAGCCATCTGCAATTATTACTAGCACGCTATAGGGCAGCAGTTTCTGTTTCTTGAACTTCTTTTTACGGTAGAAAAGAGAAAGTGAGAAATTGACAAAGAAAATCTGCAAATTTGTCCTTAAAATCAGTAAGTTCTACTGCGACCATTTAATGTTTTAACTGCATCGCTGTCTACAACGGAACCGAAATTCGTGCACTGAACGAGAACCGATTTTTCTGAGATTAAAACTGCGTTTCCAATGGTTCTAACTTGAAAGTATTTTTACACCAAATTTCATTTAAATCGTTTTAGCAATAACGGTTGAAGATAAACCTATATCTGAAACGATTCATGCACCAAGTTCTATATAAAATGACTTGAATTATTTTGTAAACTTTTTTAAACGAAGATTGTAATAATCACTAACAAATTGATTTATCTGTACTAGTTTCTGTTTGATTAAACTATTTAAGAGGATACACCAGGGGCGAGAGACATTGAAAATAGGTATTTGAAAATGTGTTGCTGTCTCACCAATCTCAAGTCTCCCACCGCAGAGAGATAACACGACTAAAGTTCTAATAAAAGAACAGAAAATCTTCGATTCGTTGTCCGCTGATTCCTTCTCCAAAACTTAACCGATTTAAGTACTTTTTTCATCAAGAATTAAAGCAAGGCTTGAGCTGTGTTCCTATGTTTTATTTTTTTTTGTATATTTTAGCCAGTTTTGTTTTCTGGGTGTTTGAACACAGAGGAAAATCTTGCCATTTTTTTGGGTTTTTGGACGTTCTTATCTTTTTTAGTAATAAAATTATGAAAGAACAGAGATTTAGGGACATGCTAATAGTGGCCATAGATGTTCAGGAAAAAATCATAACTCTACCGGCATTATCCAGGGAGGAAACAGGGAACAGCGTCTGTATGGAAAAACGGCGGTGTGGACTCCTCTTAATCGTGTGTGGCGCCGTTAAAAGTTACTTTGCCTCTTAAATCACCTTAATGACAAGGCCATAATAAGCATTCTTCTATAAACTAAAAGGCAAAGAGCTGTGGGTACCGTTTAAAGTTATTTTGCCTCTTCAATGACCTCTATGACATGGACATAAGGAGCAACTTCTAATGCTAAAGCATAGTTCCGCTACTGTTATGTTATACTGTGACTTACTTATCTTGGATTAGAAAGACCACACGCGTAGTATGATCTACTTTACCAATCTGCCATCTAGTGCGGAAAACCAGAAGATGTCGATTGAGATATTGCGTAGTTTTTTCTTAAACGAGCAAACGGGTCACCTGATGGAAAGCAACTTCCGTCGCCTCTGGACACTCGCAGCATCAGAAGAGCTGCAGGTGCGTTGCCGGCCTCTTAAGAGGGAATAGGGTAATAGGGGAGGGTAGGGAAGGGAATAGGGTAGGGGATTGGGCCTCCGGTAAACTCACTCACTCGGCGAAACACAGCGCAAGCGCTGTTTCACGCCGGTTTTCTGTGCGAACGTGGTATTTCTCCGGTCGAGCCGGCCCATTCGTGCCGAAGCATGGCTCTCCCACATATAAATATATCCCAGGTATAACCCACTTTATGGGCTAGTACCCATAACATGTTAAAGATGGGGCCATATTACTGAGACTTCGATGTCTGTCTGTAACCAGCAACACCAGGCTGTATCTCAAAAACTGACAATTTTTTGTGGTATCCAGGAACCCTTCGTACGCGAGTTCAACTCGTACTTGTCCGATTTTTTATAGTATCTACTATCTATGAGTAAGTTGGCGCGCACTAGTTAAACGAAGTGTTATTTTACTTATTTATTACCAAGGCCCAAGAGTAGTTAGTAATCCACTAAGATAACACCTATGTATTTGATTGATTGATTGAGCGGGTAAATGGTTAATTTATAATAATATTAATATTATGGTGTAAGTTCGTATCACGAAATTCACGAAAAACCGGCATAAAATAACGCTTTTCTGGGTTATGCGTAGGTACCTATAGGTGGCGAAAATAGCTTATACTTCATTTCCCAGAAAATTGCTCATTCCTTATTCCATAAAGTTGGAAAAAGTCGTAACAGTCATAAGACACTCCCCGGCCACAATATTTCAATATTTTACGGTTGTTTTTACGACATTAGGTAGTAAATCCGAGGAGCCATTAGCCAAAACTTGGTAATAGTGGTCTGTCAGGACTAGATTAAGATCTTAATCGAATGTTAGACTTGCTGAATCTGAATCTTGGTACTACTAGTGTAGCTGTAATATGTATAGTATACGCCTCCGTTGTCCAGTGGTTTAGAGCGTGGCTCTTGACTCCGAGGTCGTGGGTTCGATTCCCGCGTTGGAAACATGTGATTTCCAAGTTTGGTTAGGACAATGCAGGCTGATCACCTGATTATCTGACAAGTGAGATGATCCATGCGTCGGATGGGCATGTAAAAAGTCGGCCCTGCGCCTGATCTCTCGCCGGTCGTGTCGGTCTTCCGTCCCACTGGGTTATTAGAGTAAAGGAATAGAGAGTGCTCATGTGTACTGCGCACACACTTGGGCACTATAAAATTACTCCCATGTAGCCTGGCCTGGTTTCAATGAAACCGGCCACCGTCACCGAAACTGGTGTGGGAGCTATTATTAGTATAGGTACGCCTCCGTGGTCTAGTGGTTTAGAGCGTGGCTCTTGACTCGGAGGTCGTGGGTTCGACTCCCGCGTTAGAAACATGTTATGTATTTCCAAGTTTGGTTAGGACAACAAGGTGTAACAAAAATAAGTGATAATACTTTAGGGTGTGTACGTGTTCCTTGTAGAGAGTTCACTGTGAAAGTAACAGCGCTGAAAGATGAGTTTTTTTCACTTTAGTTTTTTTTGTAAGGATAAGGATAACGTCCCATTCCCCTCGAAAACGTTCACTGTGAAAGTAGCAGCGCTTAAAAAAGTTAGTACTTTTTTAAGCGCTGCTACTTTCACAGTGAACGCCTTGCTTTGCTAGTGCAAAGCAAGGCAACGAAGATATTATATTATAATAAGCAGATAATCTGTTTGTGTGCTAGGATGTTAGTTCCAAATCCAATACACGCTAAACTGTCTGTCGACGTGTCCTCTCGTAGGGCTGGCACAAACCACTTTCAATTATTGCGTAACATAGAAATAACTTTAGCTTTTGTTCAAATATTTTGTTTTTTTTTTCAAATTTTTAGCGAGGCTTAAAATGCACTTGGCATCTATGCCAGCCTCATAGTATTATTCGAAATTATTAAAAATTAAACCATGCGACCCTTCATTGACAATAAATAAAACATTTTTAAGGTGTGGGCCTCTTGCGAAAGAGGCGACGCCAAAATAATATTAATTTGCCCCCCAAACAAACCTCCAGAAAACAACCGGCCCCTGAGACCACGATTCCGTCCACAATCCACCAACAAGTGCATTAAGTCCTCTGCAACCCCACAGTGAACACAAAGAGGGGACTCCCTCTTTCCCATCATATGATTGAACTTGTTGAGTGGAACGTGTCCAGATCGCATCCTCATAGCGGTAACCATGTTCAAAATATTTAACTGTATTTAATATTGGTGTAGTCGAGTTTGTGCTTGGGAAATTTATATTTTGGGTGAAGGTTGTAGCATAAAAAGAAAATAATTTAGTCTATCGAGATTTTCTCTTTCAATTGGCTTCTATGGACGTTCATAACCTTTTGGTTTAACAAGGGCTCCGATTATGTACAAGTTACTTGTTATATTATGGGCCTCCGATGCTAGAAATAAAAATGATTTAATGTTTGATTTTTTGATTTTATACAACCAAACTTCAAGAGCGGTCACACATTTTCGCCGCGCAGAAGAAAGAGGAACATTACTTCCTTCCCTACTTGGCGGTCTAATCTCAACTTACTAATTTTCTATCAGGTCTGTCTTGACTCCTGACTCCGGACGTTTTATCATAATATTATCACAAATCTTCATTAATTATTTTTCTTAACGTTGGCAACCCTGTGATAATCGTGTTGTAGACAGGTGGCGGTGAGATTTTGGCTGGAACTTGGAGCAGCTTGTTAGCTCCAAGTTCGGATACGGCGGCTGTTCCCTCCATCATCATCATTATACCACCCGGCCCATCTAAAGTCAAAATTGTTGTACATGGCACTATTCCTCAATGATCGAGTATTCACTATTCCTTTTGATTAAGTATAATATACAAAACTAAGTGATAATACTTGAGGGTGTGTATTGTGTCCCATGTATAGAGTTCACTGTGATTTGTGAAAGTAGCATCGCTAAAGGAGCAAAATTTTTTGTGATTTGTATGTGCAAATTCATTACGCCGCTGCGCTGGGGCACTGGCCCATACCAATCACAAAAATAGAATTGCTCTTTCAGCGCTGCTTCTTTCACAATGAACCATAGAGTTCATTGTGAATAAGGAACACATACACACCTTAAAGTATGATTACTTAGTTTTGTTACACCCTGTATAGTTAAATCAACCGCGGATATTTTAGGCACATGATCTATTGTTATTTGAAACACTTGACAGTGTTATGGAAAGTCGCATACATAACATAAAATGTTTGATAGTGATAATTGAAAACAATTTGTTAACAAAGCACCAATCTATTTTCACTATTCGGCACAGATAAAGCACCGGAAACATTTGAAGCATTGAAGTTTATGTCCGTTGTGGGCGCTATTTTGTGCACCCATCTGTGAAATGCACCTCAAGCGTTAATAAGGATGTGTGCACACTTATTTATAGAACTAGACCGGCAAACTAGCTAAAATTGAGAATGATATCTATAATATAAAAATGAGTCGCTGAATGAATGAATTCCTGAAAAAGTCTAAAAACAACACTTTTCTATACTCCCATACAAAAGTTAAAGAATCGACTGTTTGGCGATACGAAGTTCGCCGGGTCAGCTAAAAATGAGTCGCTGAATGTGTTGCTAAGCGCAAAACTCGAGAACGGTTGGACCGATTTCTCTAATTCTTTTTTTTAAATATTCCTTGAAGTACGAGGATGGTTCTTACGGAGAGAAAAAATCTAAAAAAAAAATTTAATTTCCTGAAAAAGTCTAAAAACAACACTTTTCTATACCCCCATACAAAAGTTAAAGAATTGACTGTTAGGCGATACGAAGTTCGCCGGGTCAGCTAGTTTAAAATAATATTATCTTCTTAATTATTTATGTCAATTGGCAGGCAACCCCTACAGCACAAGAATTTCTTAGTGTAGGGACTGCGCAACTAACAAGATATTCTATGTAATCCTACTAAATCCTACTTAATATTATAAAGGCGAAAGTTTGTTTGGATGTATGGATGTATGGATGTGTGGATGTATGGATGTTTGTTACTCTTTCACGCAAAAACTACTGAACGGATTTTAATGAAACTTTACAATAATATAGCTTATACATCAGAATAACACATAGGCTACAATTTTAACCGACTTTCAAAATGGGGGAGGTGTTATGTTCGTTTTCTTATATTCAACGATTACTCCGCCGTTTGTTAACCGATTTTCAAAATTTTTATTTTGGTATATAGGGTATCATCCCAATTTGGTATTATATTCACAAAAGTGGTGATCTGATGAAGGATCCATAAGTAATCGAGGGAACTCCTCAAAACTTATACGGAAACATGTGGTGACTTCGGTTTCGTGAGAAGTATTCTAAGCATATGCTACCAACAAGTAAGATTTTGCACCGAGATATACCTGGTATACCGTGGTTCGGAAGGTGCTGAGAGAACTCCTGATTATTTATAGATACATGTTTGGGAGTTTCGGCGTTGTTTTAAGAACAGAAAGCATATGCTACTATGCAAATTACATTCATCATCATCATCATCATCATCACTACCATATTATACCATTTCATAGTCTTTTAGATCGAGACTCGAGTTTGTCAAGCGATAATTAAAAAAAATCTATACCTACCTAATATTATAAACCTGAAGAGTATGTTTGCTTGAACGCGTCAATCTCAGGAACTAAACCTAAAACAGGTCCGATTTAAAAACTTATCTCAGTGTTAGATAGATCATTTATCGAGTAAGACTATAGGCTATATTATATTATCACGCTAAGACTAATACGACCGAAGAAACTCAGGAAAATGTAGGAAAAACGGGGGAAATATTTTTTATGTAAAATGTACGGTTTCTGTAAAAATCATCAGACATCTAGTATTTTATAATGTGTTCTTTAAAATGTTATGTAATTAGTTTTCTGATGGCAATAAAGTATAAACAATAATCATAATCAGATGACGCCCACAACCCCGTTCCTTCGTTATGGAATATGCACGTATCCTATAGGTCGTACAACTTTAGGAAAGCTGTGGAAATCGAAGCACGTTTTTAACCAACTACCAAGAAAGAGGAGGTTACATATAAAATTAAGGCCATCCCCCGAGCAAACGACCTTGACCATACATTTGACGCGTTGCTGAGATCGCACAAGCTGGAGTGGAGAGCTCTCTTTGCAGGCTTGCAGGCTTGCAGGTCATATTCGTCCAATGTCTACCAATAGCGTGTAAGCGGTTTTAGGTTTTCCTTTACATTATAAGTGTGTAACAAAAATAAGTGATAATACTTTAGGGTGTGTACGTGTTCCTTGTAGAGAGTTCACTGTGAAAGCAGCAGCGCTGGAAGACGAAAAATTTTTCCCACTTTTGTATGGACAAGGGCCTGAGCGTCACGAGTTTCCCCATACAAAAGTGAAAAAAAATTTTGGTCTTTCAGCGTTGCTACTTTCACAGTGAACTCTCTACAAGGAACACGTACACACCCTAAAATATTATCACTTATTTTTGTTACACCCTGTATAATTATGTAAGTATTACAAAAAAAGTAAAAAAAGTTTTCATATTCAAAACTCTACGAAAACCATTACAAGATTGAATAATAGTTCTGTCAAAATATTAACACAATTTAGCCTCCTCTGGCTCACAACAACGAACCAACTCTGGCCCACATCCAAGTAATTACAGTTCACCTAACTCACGTAAGTTCGATGCACTGAGTTAGGTTTTTAGGTTTTATTGTGTGACCTAGAACAAGTCCCATTTTTATGCGGGACCCTTATCGTTCCAAGCCAGTCGAATGTGGACTGAAGGAAAAGCTATGCTTTATGCACTATGGTGGGCTTTGAGTGCGGCGAGCGAATTCAGAAATTCCGTAACGAAAATTAATCTAACACATCGTCTAACGTCGTTTCAGTTTGGCTGACTTCGGCACGGTGTTTGTGTTCGTGAGATTATACTAATATTATTGTTTGTATTATTTACTCAATAGCCGGCTTTAAATTAGTTTTGATCTAAATCTATGTAATAAATTGTAACTCGACCAAATTAACTAATTATTTTTCTTTATTCCGCGGTAAATTGAACTTAAATTGGTAGCATTATAGTCACTGAGCTTCCAGCTTCCATTTTTTTTAAAACGACCTACACCTATAAGGAGTGAGCACACTGAGACGGGCCGTGCCGGGGCTGATCGCAAAAATCCGCCTCCATACAATTTGAATGGAAGCGGAAATCCGCTGCGCCCCGACACAGTGTGCGATACGCGCATCCGCTTCCATACAAATTGTATGGAGGCGGATTTTTGCGATGAGCCCCGACACGCTGAGCCCCGGCACGGCCCGTCTCAGTGTGCTCACTCCTTTGTGTAGTTATAAATTTACATAACTATCTCCAACCATACCCAAGCAGCAAATGGACGTGCTATAATGGTCGAGAGCACGTTCTTGTTTTCGCTTTAAGTTCTATAAAAATTCTTAAAACAGTCGAGTAAAAGTGCTGTAAACGTTTACTCGACGCGAAAAAGGCGCAAATTATTCAGACTAAAGTCCTATTAAAGTGGAATAAGCGCTGAGTAAGCAACAAAAAGATGCTGTAAGATTTGAGTAAAAGTGGTAGAAAACACTAAAAGAGTTTTAAGAGTAACCAAAATGCGTATATAGGATATTTAGTTCAATAAACGCAATTGATTTGCTATTATACAGATAAAGTGTGCTATAATAGCAGACGAATTGCTTTTATTCTCCTTTTTAGTTCTATAACAGCGAATAGAATGCTTTTACTCGACAAATTAGTGCTGTAAAGAGTGCGAGCTTGTGTGCTACATAAATTTAATGTAAAAAAATTATAGTTATTAAACTACATCTCAATCCTTATTTATATTATCAAGTTTTTGAGAAATCAATATGTGATTATTTTTACTGTTCGTGTAGCTACTCCAAAACATCATGCGCAACAAGCTTTATTGATAAACCCAAAGGCATTTTTACATAAACATTCATGCGCTGCCTATTTTCTTAAATTTGAAGACTAATTAATATAATTAAATTTACTTAAAATATATTTTTTTACTGCCATTGTCCACATTGATAATCTAGTTGCAGTTACAGCTAACTTATTCCATTAAAAGTCGAGTAAGAGTGCTGGTCACCACATTTATAGCACAAGGTGTCGCCATGATAACAGGATTTAGGGTTCGCTTCGTAAATATCGTATAACAGCTCTTAATTACACTACAGCTCCTATACGAACGTTTTTAATTCTACTATAAGAGTTAGTCTGTAAGCGTGCAGTAACAGCAGAAATGTTGCCATAAGCAATTCGATTGCGTTTATAGAGCTTTTATAGAAACATAAAAGATAGCTGAGTAACGGCTGTATAAAAGCACCCAATTCAGCGAATCATCTATTCTACAGCTATTATACGACTGTTAGAGATCAAACGATCGAATAATGAGTATTTTAGCCATATTAATTCAGCATCTGCTAAAAGGTGGAGTAAAAGGGCTAAAACATAGTGCTGTAAACGTTTATTCGACGTCCTTAAAGCACACATTAGCAAATATTGCCAAATAGTCGAGATAACCGCTATTATACGATAAATAGGTGTTTTATGAACGGTTACCCGGCTCTTATACGATTAAAGGCTGAGTAAAAAAATCCTTATTCGACTGTTTTGCTGCTTGGGTATATTTTGTAGAGATAGAAATGCTTCTTCTACTCCACTCTTATCACAGTAATTAAATCGAATGACGACTGATTAACTTACTAATTGAAATACTTAATTTGTTTGTTCCAAATACATGCTTATCACTTTTACTGTTAAGTGTCATCAATTACTTCCGAAACGAAGAAGCTTTTTAAAATTATTGAGTGAGGCAACATTTGGTTCCATTTTAAAGTTTTTTTTTGCAGAGTTAGGGTCACCGCAGATATACAATTTCAAGTTACGTTACGATAGTCAGCCAACTTGAAATAATTGTATATCTGCGGTGACCCTTATAGTATACGTACGACATAATATGTTGCAAAATAGTATTTGCATGCAGATAAAGTTTATGAAAGCCGTGGCTTGGTTTACAGTTTACAGACTTGGCTAAAATATCATGGAAAATTTCAAAAATGTCCATATCGCTCGAATGGCATTTATTTTCTGAGGCATGTCATTGTATGGCATACCGATGTGCCACAAATATGCTTGTGGTATATCCACCCTTTAGGCAACAATAAAATCGGACAAGTGCGAGTTGGACTCGCGCACGAAGGGTTCCGTACCACTATAGACCAAAAAAGGGGAAAATGTGTTTTTTGTACTCCTGCTTGATTTTTAATTATATTTAATTTTTTTATGAATTATTAAAGTATGAATAACTAAAACTGAGTATTTTTTTAACATTTCAGGTGGCTACCTGTTGTCATCATTTATACCGAGCAATAAACGTTAAAAAATCTAGCTAGGCCGGTAACGCACCTGCAGCTCTTCTGATGTTGCGAGTGTCCATGGGCGACGGTACTTGCTTTCCATCAGGCGTCCCCCATTTGCTCGTTTGCCCCCTTATTTCATAAAAAAAATCACGTTTGCGATCACGATCAGCAAAATCCAAATGTCAGTGGTTTGGGCGTGAAGATGTAACAGACAGACAGACACACTTTCTCATTTATAATAGTTACATGGAGTAAGGAAGAAGATGTTAAGTTAAGTTAAGCCAAGTTAAGCCAAGAAGTTATCCGTCCTGCACTGAGGTCTACACGCCGGAGGTAAAGCATTTCCCCATGTAAAGAAAGGGTTCCGTTAAACTTTAAGGTAACGGAAGAGAGACTGCTATTGTCTACTTAGTTGGGCACTATAAAGTCACTTCTGACCTGGTTTCAATGAAAACGACCACCGTCACCGAATTTTCTGGATTTAAACCTTAAGGGTGGGTTGCACCAGAGGCTTGGTTAAAGTTATGGTCAAAGTTATGGTTTTAGTTAAGGCTAACTTTAACTTTAACCTTTTGACCACTGAATTTGACAGATGATAGTTGGTCCGACAAGGTTTTAAATGAACGTGGGCGGGGGCGCTGCTAGTAAAGGAGAACTGTCAAAAATGGCGCTTTTGTATGATGACAGCGTTAGTTCCTTTTTTCGCCATGTGCATTTTAAGCCTTATCGAGCTTAAGGTTATGGTTAAATATGGCGTCCATTTTGACTTCAACCAAAGATTTGACATTTTGCATTGTAGTTAAAGTTATAGTTAAAGTTACAGTTATAGCTAAAGTAAGTTGGTGCAACCCACCCTAAGTTAAACGTTTTTCGCGTAACTTTTTGGCGCGTACTGTAAAACTCTGGAACGAACTGTCGCCAGCAGTATTACCGGACCAATACGACCTGCAATCCTTCAAGAAGACTCTCTTAAAAGGCCGACAACGAACCTGTTGCTGCGAGTATCCATGAGCGACGGTAGTTGCTTTCCATCAGGAGCCCTGTTTGCACGTTTGCCACATTATTTTATTTAAAAAAAGATTTATTACTCTTAGCTCTACTTACTACATCAGTAATCAGAAGCACTTACAATCTAAGTTAGGTATACTTAAACCAACACATGATAATATATTTCATGTTATTAATAACACTTTAATAACGTCGGAAGCTGTCCGTCATATAATAATTAAGACGTGGCAGAGCTAACGAGAGATCGGATAGAGTGATAGACAGACAGATGTGTTATCTAATATCTTAGTTTATATTCGGTAGCGCCACAGAACAAGTACCTAATATAAACGTAAGGTGTGTAAATAGAGTAAAAATCTTTACTAATATTATAAATGCGAAAGTTTGTCTATCTGTAACCTCTTCAAGCCCAAACCGCTGAACTGATTTGCTGGAATTACATATTATATGGACATAGGATACTTTTTATCCCGGAAATATGTACGGTTCCCGCACGATTAACGAATTTTGGCACAACGGAGTTGAAGGCGTTATCTAGATTTACTATAGTAAACAAATAAAGGACTTTATTTATTTATTCTCTTTATGTACAAAATTAAGACATATTTATAAAAGTGACAATATAACATTGGCGTACTTATCTCTTTAAGAGATCTTTATTAGTCCTTTCTATTAATTAGGTACTCATGTTTTAAAATATGTTACATCTGTAAGTTGTAACCTCTTCACGCATAATCCACTGAAAAAAATAAGACGTATGGAGTCTCGGGAAAGGTCATAGATCGTTTTTGCGGAAAAATGCTTGGTTTCCTGCTATATCATTTTTGTTGTCATTAAAACGATCGCAAATGACCCTTAAAACATTTATTCTGGCAATGAATAAATTTTTTGTTGAAAATTGTTCAGCCAAGTAATTTTTTCAGCCATGATTAATGAGTTGTGAGATAAGAAGTGCCATTTGTCTTTACAGTCATATATTTGAGGGGACTTGATTGATGCCACAAATAAATTTCAAACGAAATATTTCATTAAAATAAACAGGAGCCTTTATTAATTACACGATTCAGCAGAAATAATGTACAGTGACTGACTATTCTGACCATTGAGTAACAGAACTATCAGCTTATAGCGTATTTTGACCATAGTAATAATATAATATAATAATATAATATCTATGGACGCTTCACACCACGTCAGTCTGGCCCCGTGCTAAGTACCTAAAGGACTTGTGTTACAGGTACCCCGTACCAGACAACGGAAATATATTTAATACTTTTATACTATACATATATTTAAGATTTTTATTATATCATACACATATTTAATACACATCCAGACCCGGGAACATTGAAAACTTTTTGTTCCGTCGGCGGGATTCAAACCCGCGACCCCCGGCTTGAGCTACCAACGCGCTCACCACTGAGCCACAGAGGTCGTCGAGTGGTTAGTTTAAATTGTAAAATAACAATTAAGAATATGTTTTTAAAATTATCTTGCTAGAGGAATCAATGGCGTGATTCCCGGGCTATTAAAATTAAGGCCTCACAGAAAGTGGCGTAAAATGACGTTGTATTCCCCGATTTTAAGATTTGCTGATTTTTAACCCCCGACAAAAAGAGGGGTGTTATAAGTTTGACGTGTATGTCTGTCGGTCTGTCTGTCTGTCTGTGGCATCGTAGCATCCAAACGGGTGGACCGATTTTGATCTAGTTTTTTTTGTTTGAAAGCTGACATGATCGAGAGTGTTCTTAGCTATAGTTCATCATCATCATCCTGCTCATTGCTGAAATATCACGGTTTACCTGGTTCATGATAGGCCGATTAGCAACTTGCAGTCGTTTGATGGTTTTATATTTTGCATTCTGGTTCATAATACTCATGAATATATTATACACATTATTAGAAAGTTGACCTGGTGCTGCAGCATCACCTGGTAATCAATAGGATACCCAACTCCTCGCCAACTTAGAGCAGAGGTTTCGTGTTTGGGCTCATTTTAATTGCGACAACTAGTAAGACGTAGATAAAAAGTAAATGTTTTCATGCTGCTGCTGCAGCATAACCTGGATTCTAAAGGAGCCGAGCTCCATATGAACCCAAAGTGGAGGTTTTATGTTTGGGCTCATATTGACGGCCTCATCCAAGAGGACATATCTGCACTAGTTTAAAAAGCATAAAATTAAATTAAATTAAGAAATTTAAAAAACCCCCGCCAAAAAACTTTAAAAAGTAATGAAATAATATTTACTGATTTTAAGTTTAAATAATTCCTAAGAGTAAAGTAATATTTTAGTCTATAAATGTTGTCAAGGTGTGTCGGGGGACCGCTAATGTAGATGTTTGAATTCACATTACATCATAGTTTAAGAGTCAGCTCACAGCGACCCGAATCGAGAGAATCAGTGACTTGGCGATACAAAATGCAAAAGTCGCTGTTGTCGTAGTATACTTGGCGGTCACCCGACACACCGTGACAACATTTATGGACTAAAATATTACTTTACACTTAGGAATTATTTAAACTTAAAGTCAGTAAATATTACTTTTTAAAGTTTTTTGCCGGGGTTTTTTTTTTAAATTTCTTAATTTAATGATTAATTAGATTCAGGAACGCGAACACTAATAACTTACTATAATCTTATAAAATAATAAAAAATAATTATGTTTGCTTTAAATATAAGTACAAAACAGCAATTTTAATGAAAGTCGGTGATTTTGTTGATAGTAGCCACCGGAAAGATCACAGGCTAGGTACTTTTTATCGCTTGATAATGTAGGGATTTTTTGCAATACTATAGTCTATAATAATAATAGCTGTCCCGGCAAATGTTGTTTTGCCATAGAATGGTTTTCACTGTTTTCCTCCTTTTCTCTTAAAGGTTTTTCTGTTTTTTTTTCTATAGACCTCACGGAGCCCGAGACCTTTCCAACGAATGCAAAACCGTGGAAATCGGTTCGTGCGTTCTGGAGTTATAGTATCAGGAAGGAAAAGTCGACTTATTTTTATATACTTATTAGATATTCTCATGTACATAATATGCTAAATCTAGTTAACTTCGTTTGGTTTGTCCTAATGTCAGATCCTCCAAGTTAAAGCCCATCGAAGCTACTAACTTGAAGTTTTCTTTTCTTCATAATATTTTCCTTCATTGGAATTCTACGCTCTTATAGACTTATAGTGTGAGCTAACTTAGGCGACTATCGGTCTAGACAGGACTTCGGCTAGACGCATTATAAAAAACTTAAACTTTTAGTTTTATAACAGTTTTTCTTAGATGTTAACTTATTGATTTTATATGAAAACAGTATCAAAGAATTTAAATTTTTATAATAATATAATAGCTCCCACACCGGTTTTGGTGACGGTGGCTGGTTTCATTGAAACCAGGCCAGCTACGCAGGAGTAATTTTATAGTGACGGAAGACCGACACGACCGGCGAGAGATCAGGCGCAGGACCGACTTTTTACATGCCCATCCGACGCATGGATCATCTTACTTGTCATACAATCAGGTGATCAGCCTGCATTGTCCTAACCAAACTTGGAAATAGCATGTTTCCAACGCGGGAATCGAACCCATGACCTCCGAGTCAAGAGCCGCGCTCTATACCACTAGACCACGGAGGCGTTTGTACTTTTATGGTAAGTATGTAAATTATTATTTAGGTAACACATTTTATTTTGAAATAAAGAAGAGTATATAGTGCGTTTTGAGTAAATGCTTTTTTAAGCTGTGCTCTTGAATTGCGTAGCCTGTGGCATAGCTTTTATCGCGGGCTTTGAGCGCGGCAACCGAATTAAGAAATTCCGTAACGAAAATAAACCTAACACCAGCGGTGTGGTGTTGAAAGCCGGTATTCCTATGCAATAATTTTACCGACCCCGAGGGCCACACATATTTTTTTGTTAAATTTTAGTGGGTGACCAGAACAAAACGCTTACGTTAACATTAACCATGCCTAGATTAGCCAATTAAAGGAAGCCTTTTTAATAGCTTAATTTCCTTCATTTATAGATAATGCTTCAGGTCTGATGATGATGATGATGATGTTTTGATGATGGGCTTAATCCGATTATCATAACAATAGCGAGGAGTTAACTGTTCAGAATTACATCTAATTAAAATATTTAACCACGCCACTTTGTTACAATGAATTAAAGTTGTGGTACAAACGATAAGAGACAACGGCCAGCGACAAGAGGTAGCGGAAAGCGATATTTACTTTGAATTATGTTCATAATTCTGCCCATTTATTTGTGGTTGGGTGGGATGTTTAGCCAAGTTACAATATTATGTATTTGAAAGACCACCTCAATGTCTAATTAACCCATCGATCGTGGAATAACGAGACACAATAGCTTATCTATTCTTATAGCGGTCGTTTAGGGCTTATCGCGGCCGGATGCGGCCGCTTAGGGCTCATGAATTAACTATTAACTTTTGGAGTGTCTGCCAGTGGGAAGCAACTGGCAAAAATGTCTGGCAATGGGAGACGAGATTTTTACAGTTATCTCGAAAAAATAAGATAAAAAAAATTGAGCTTTATACTCTATCGAAGGTTAGGTAGACCTTCACAACTGTATACCTAAAGTAACCGCGACCGAAACTCTACAGATGCTGGTCGTTCTTACCTATATATTATATACAGGAAAACTTTCAGCTTTAATAAAATGACAAAAAAAGGCTATCGTTGGCCCTTACTCTATTACGTACTATTATGTTTCGGATTAATTAGCGACACGTTCACAGTACCGTTGTCGCACGTTTCCGTTACTGGGCTCTAACCAAATAAAGCCTTACCAAATAGGTAACTTGTACCATCCCTAGCGGAAGGTGGAAATGCAGCAAATTACCATACACCGATTGTCCTGCGGGGGCGGTAGCGGGGGCGGGGAGCGGGGGGCATCCTGCACCCGCGGTGTTCATTAAATTGTGACACTGAAATTAATTATAATAATATTAGAATGAACAATTTTAAACGAGTAGAAGTTGCGAGCAGCTTGGCTAGAAATAGTTTACCGCGGTAATTGTATATTTTGCTTTATAGATATAGGTTTAGTACTTCTCTAATATATAAAATTCTCGTGTCACAGGGTGCGTGGTTGAACTCCTCTGAAACGGCTGGACCGATTTTCGTGAATCTTAGCAAGCATATCGGCTAGGGTTGAGAATAGGACAACATCTACATTTTATATAAAACTGACGGCACCATTGTGCGACGGGATTGCGATGAACGTTGCCATGATGACTAGGGTTACCATACGTCCCGTATTTCCCGGGACGTCCCGTATTTTAGGCATAGTTTAAAATGTCCCGGCGGGACTGACTCTGTCTCGTATTTGAACCAAATATTCACACATGCAAAGTTCGTAAAACGTAGGTACCTGTTTACATTTCTGACTCGGCTCGACTCGAGCGACTGTGTAGTAAGTGTGTTGTTACAAATATGATAAAACGAATAAAAATATGTTAAAACTGACTCGATCCTCGGAAAAATATAAAAAAATGACACTAAATAATTTTGTTTTTCATTTGTCCCGGGTAAAAAACTGAAATTCTGTATTTTTTGCACATTTAATCATTTGTCCCTTATAGGCTGAAAAAAATCAGGCAACCCTAATGGTGACATACTTATTTAGTCACTTCAATAAAATAATATGGGCGAAAATAGAAATACTTTATACGGCAATTTGCCGGGACACCTAGTATAGATATAAAAATAAGTAAAGATATTTACGGTCTGGATACACCATTCACGTGAAGATAAAATCAGCGAGTTTCCTTAGCTTTTCCTACTTGACTTTTAATTAAATTATTTTTGTGTTAATGATACGAATGTTTTTCTAAACAAGTCGAAATTAATAGTTTTTCTAAAACGACTGTATTTTTAGTTCAAACTCCTTGCATAATTTTTCTCTATGTATAAGACAGAGAAAAAATATGCTAAAATATGAAATGCCATAGTTAAAAATTTCGCCTCCCACCTATTAAAATTTTCATTTCAAATCAGATAGGCATACCAAGTAGATTAAATTCACTTGAATTAAACCTCATCATCACAGCCAAACAATAGTGGAGGTTTATTAAATTCTTCAGGACAAAGCGATGGAGTGCCAGATATCTTCAATAACCCTCGCCCCGACTCCTGCTATTTTTAGACATACAAACTCCTCTTGATGGGAATTCCTCGGACGTCTTGTCTGGAGCTAAAATAGTTGTCTTTAAGTTCTGTTTTTATTGCATAACGACTTTATAACTGCGACTGATTTAAAATGTCTACAATTCTTTTGTGGCTTTGAGTTCAAGAAAAATGTTGTTAAAAGTTAAAGAAAAAGTGGATTGTTTTAAATGAAATAGTTTTAGCTAGGAATAGTTTAAAGGCTTAGCTTTGCAGTGAACACTAAACAGTACCCTTGGGATAAATATATTTTCATTTTACGCGACTAAAGGTTTAGCATGACAAAATGTTACATGAACATTTCCTAACTAATATTAAGTTAAAACTAACTTTAAAGCTGCGCTTGCTTGAAACCCTCCTTAATGTAATAAATTGCATGTAACTGCAAAATGTTTTCTACTTATTTGACTTAACTATTTAGATTATTTTTGGTTTAAAAAAATAGATTCAATTACTGTCCAAGGTATAAGAAGCAAATAGGAGAAATTGAATCACAAAAAATAGGATCATTACAGCCCAGCCTGCACCTACTTATTCTGAGGAGTCTTGAAACGGAATGATTAATATAAATTCTTTATTTACAGCAAACATAGACGAAGGAATAAGTTTAATACAATAGACCATAGACAACATTAAAATAATATGCGGTAGAATTTCGAATGTATTTACGGTGGTAGAAACGTAGAAATAAGATTCATCAACAGCTCACAGCATAGCTGCAGCTCATTCCACGAGGCGTCATATCTGTTTGTTCAGATGAGGATGAGAGGATCTAATAACGAAGTATTGCTCCATCCGTACTCATGCAGACGAGCGTGGGATAAGTAAGAAGAGGCAGCGGATGGCCATTCTACGAATCGCTACAGTTTGACACTTAAAGTGGATGGTTATTATTTAGTACCAAAACTAAAAATACCCATGTACAGAAGGCAACCATATTACATATAATTTTTGAAGTTGAATAATTCGTTAATAAGAATCAAAAAATTATATATTTTTCATATTGGTAGATAATGTTAAGAGGGCGACTAACCCCAAAAATCAAACATCGTCCTTCTCTCTTCACACTCACGCCCGCCTTTCATATGCCAGGTGAAAAAGAACGACGCGGATTCATCGCCAAATTAGTTTTTTCTCAATAACTCGTAAATATACAACATTTTAAAAATCCGCTAGGTCGATCTCTCAATGATAGAATTTTATACAATGTGTTAAAATATTAACTCAGTTTAATGCACGGTTATGGCAAATAAATGAAAAATTCGTGAAAATTAGATTAATCATCATAAGAAATTAGATGCATCTTGGGATTTTTTCTATCGAGAAAATTTTAAGATAACGTGTTTTTGCTCAGATCGAATTCTTGGAAATATAATGTAGTATCTAATTTTAGAAAATGAACTAATTCGGGGCTCAAATGAATATAAGTATTTACAAATATACATATAAAAGTCTGATAAAACATATTTAAGTAGAAGCTTATTCGGGGCTTATTTTTAAGTATAAAAATGAATTATAAAGTCGAAAATTTTGGTTTAGCCGCCCCCTTAAGTATTTAAAATATTTAGTAAATCTAGGCATTAGAAAGAGTTTTGGGATGGGGTATTTTTAAGATGGCAGAGCTGGCAGCTATGGATAAGGCGAATTCGCAATATAGAAAAAGTAGTAATGTCTATAAAACTACGATTTTCTTAGGCTATTGGTTCAGTTTGTATTTTGTATAATTTGTATAAGTCAGTACACCATTTTTAATTTAATTTAGAAAAACAAATAATTATACTTAATTAAATTAAATAAAGTTAAGCTTATTGTCAGTTTTAAACCGTTCCCGTCTGTGACTTGTACCACACGCCGCGCCGTAATACAATATGTAAGCGCGATAACTTAGTTTGTATGTAGAAAAATTGTATCCTTCGCGAATTGAGCACTCCGCCAATTCCGGCGAGAAAATTACATTTGAGAAAATACATACAGAGTTACTGACAGACAATTGTACCGGTTTACTACATGTAAAGAACTTGGGGTGAGTTCACACTGAAACGAAAAGAGCTGCGACTTGGCGCTGCATAAAAGCAGTACAAAATAAAAATGTCAAAAAATGGCGCATCGTCGCTAGACACTACGTTTCGTCGTGTTTCAGTGTCACCCATAAAGTTAATATACCTAGCAGAATAGAGAAACAGAGGCCTGAGCAAGAGAGATGTCACTATCAGAAACACTGCGTGGTAAAAAGAGATAAGAAGAGTGTAATACATGATAGCAGCACTCTTTTTTCGACGTCCAGTCGGCACGTGCCGCACGTTGACAATTTAATCTGATAGAAATCATGTTCAATCATGCTTGTGTAAGTGTATACGTATACATATTTTTACATACGGATGTAAACCAATTTCGGTTTCGTTTGACAGCTCTATTCCTCTAGGTATATTAACTTTATGGTGTCACCAGATAGATCCTTGCAATAAATTACCTTCCGCAGTAGAATAAGAAATAAAAATTAAAAATTGCTGTCTCAATTTGGAGAAGAAAAAAATGCTTGCTCCAATCCATAACAGATTTCATTTTTTTTAACTGACTTCCAAAAAGGAGGAACTACATAATATGTTTGTCTGTTTGCAAATACGTAGGCCTTCAAAATGTTTATAAGCTGAGATGAGAAACATACATTTTCCCATCTGTGGTCTTTATTGCTTCAAATTAAATTAGAAGTTAAAACCTAACCTTCATTTTAGAGTTCATAAAGACAATACACTGCGGGCAAGAAAAATAGGGCACAACGAAATATTCATGTCTCGAAGGGACCATACGTCAGCGATATCGTCCCTTTAGGAAAATAATATTGTCTTATTGAAAATAACTGAACCAATATGTTCAGAGTTATGGAAAAAATTGGCATCATGCGCCAAAATGTGCCTATTTTATAAAGTGTTATTTCTTACTTTCGTTACTTGTTCTAAAAAAAATGTATGGAAGAGTACTAATTATATTTTATCTGTCGACCTATCCATCTGTTACCTCTTCACAATTAATGCGTTCAACTGATTTTGAATTTTGGTATGGTAATACCTGTGGTAATATTTTGAATTTCGGGAAAGGACATGGAATAAGTTTTTCTCTAGGAAAGATGTTGCGACGTTGCACTAATCATAATTATTATAATTATTAGTTATAGTTTTCAATGAAATAGTTTTATTTCCTTCGACTATTTTAATTCTACTGTCCCCATTTTTGTGCCATGCGGTGTATGTTTCATATAAATTAATGGAGATATCAGCGTGTCATGTCTAATGCAAGATGCATGTTGTGACGTCATAACTGTGGGCGACAGCCTGGTTTTATGGTGGTCCAGAAACAGACGTTAGAATATTTTAGACTCATTTAGAGCTCGAGGCGCCATGTTGGTCTAGTCTTTATGATCATCGTCGGTACCTTCTTTACATTAAAGCTAACAGTAGACTTTAGTAGGGGTAGTTGTCAGAATTTACGTTGAGGATTCGGAAAAAGCAGGTATCAGCTAACGTTCCGACTCGCGACTAAGCTTTGACCCATAGGCCGTAACCGTGCTAAGTAATGTTTTCGAATTCGAGTCTTAAATTGTGGATGCACCCGAAGGGACCCGATTCTCGCCCCTCGAATCTCATTTCCATTTAGCGAGTGACTATTGACTATTGAGTGAGGTAGCCAGAAGGATAATGATTTGGCTGTTTTTGTATGTGCCATTTAAGTACTAAATAAGGTGTCAAAAGACGTTTTTTTTTTCATTTCATCTTTTTAAGCAGTCGGGTTATAGTGTAGTTTATAACTTATTTGTGTTGAGAACCTACACTATCTAGTACCTAGCTTAGCCGTTCAAACCACAGTTGCAGCCTGCAGTGTAGATAGAAAATAGACTAGTCTCGGCGATTGATTCTGTCAACTGTCAAGTGATGCGGTGAGCACTGTCAAGGTCGGATGTTGCAGGCGAAACCGCACGTCAGTCTTGTATGAAAGGATATTGGACATACACACTAGCTGACCCACGCGGCTTCGCTCGTGTGAATTTTGTTATTACCTCCAAAACTATGCTAATCTCTATACAAGGTGTAACAAAACTAAGTAATAATACTTTAGGGTGTGTACGTGTTCATTGTAGAGAGTTCACTGTGAAAGTAGCAACGCTGAAAGACCAAAATTTTTTTTCACTTTTGTATGGATGGGCAAGCGCCCCAGCGCGGCGTCAAGAGTTTCTCCATACAAAAGTGAAAAAAAAATTGGTCTTACAGCGCTGCTACTTTCACTGTGAACTCTCTACGAGGAACATAATATACACACCCCAAAGTATTATCACTTAGTTTTGTTACACCATGTATACTCGTATAGACTCTATTTAAAAAACCTCAAAAAGTTCAGTTACGTAGTTTAAGATCTTAGCATAATCCACTACTAATATATAAGCGAAAATGTGTCTGTCTGTCTGTAACCTCTTGACGCCCAAACCGCTGAACGGATTTTGCTGAAATTTGGTATGGAGATACTTTGAGTCCCAGGAAAGGACATACGATTTGCGAGTGTCGTCTAGTTTTATCTAAAGGCCTCAATGATTAATATCTTTTAATTTAGCCTATCTAGATTCGAGACATCTAGGTAATCCAGCTGGAATGCCAGTGGCACTGGACAATCCCTGCGATGTGGGGCGGAATGCGAGTGACTGGCGTGGTATAGTCCCAACTCATGGTGCACTCTATTTAAATAAAGTGATTAAGGTTTATGTTATGTAGATTTTTAGTTTCGTAAGAAATATCTAGAGATTTGTTTTGTTAAAAAGCTAACCTATACTAAGAAGTAAGAATGTTTGTCTGTTGTTCTTCAAGCTTCTATATTTAATTAGGGACTTTTATCCGAAGACATGTCAATCCCATTATACCCTTTACTTAAATTTACACTTATATTTAAATTTACACTGTATAGTCTATATTAGCAAAAATACGGAAAAACGAATTGGCTTCTTCGGAAGTTGATTCAGAAGGAATGGACTGCACGAGCCCCATCGCATAAAGGTTAAAATTAAATTTTTCAAAAAAAGTCAATCTTTGGACCCGATACTTGACACATTCCATCCTTCAAGCTATCGCTTAACCTATTTCGAAGAAAAGTGTAAAGATTTTTGGGCCCCAAAAAGGATTTTGGGTCGTTTATATTGCAAAAAAAATACAGTTCTTGCTTGATATTTGCAACTAGACCTTCCGCGCGCCTTCGCTCGCGTAAATTAGATATTTCACAGACAAATTAGTCTACAAAAAATAGCCTATAATCCTTCCCGTGGTCTACTTCTTATCTGTGCCAAATAACAGAAAAATTGCTCCAGTAGTTCGTGATATAAGGCCTTTCAAATAATTTCCCCTGTTTTTCCACATTTTCCTTTTATTCTTCGCTCCAATTAGTCTTAGCGTGATAAAATATAGCTTACATGCCTTTCTCGATAAATGCATATTGGATATATGGAATCTCGGAATCGAAGAAATAGAGGAAAATGTGGTAAAAACGGGGGAAATTATTTTAAAGGGCTTATTTAAACGTTTATAATATATATATATATATATATATATATATATATATATATATATATATATATATATATATATATATATATATATATATATATATATATATATATATATAATATATATATATAATTGGAATCTCGGAATCGGCTCCAATGATTTTCATTTTAGTATATAGGGGGTTTCGGGGGCGATAAATCGATCTAGCTAGGAATCATTTCTAGAAAATGTCATTCTCATTGGATACCGGGCAAACAGCTAGTATAGAATTATAGATTAACCTGACGAATCACTGTGCCTGACTTAGTTTTATAGCAACGCGCAACGGCGCCAGTAGTATTTCAAAGCAACGTGTAGACTAGAAAGAAGATAAAAACCTCATTTCAACAGTCGGTTAAAACAATAGTGGAAGTAGTGGAAGATTCATAACAAAACGCAATTTAATTGAATCGTGTATTAATTTTTCATTTCTTTTCGTCTGTTTCTTGAATCATTTATTTTCATGATCTATTCGATTAATCATGCCTTGTGTCCATTTTGTTTTGTTGTTTTGGTTTGTTTTGTTTACGTTGTAATATACAACAGAGACCTATATAAAAATACTACCTATTTGTTTACCTACGTTAAATATTTGGTAAAGTTATTGTTATGTCAAGTTAATGTTAGCCATGGCCCATAAGGGTTTGATACAACCCATGGATTAGTTAAGATGTAAGACATCATTATCGTGTTAGGTATGCCTAAGCCTATAAATGATTTTAATAGTTTTCGATAAGACCAGAAAAGAATGCCAACGAAATTGTCAAAATATAGCAGCCAATTTCCAAATTTCATATGAACAAAAATAAGCTGGAAACGTCAACCGTGTAAAAAGTGTAGCTTTTTACTGATAATAAAAACTAATACCACACACGTGTGCTGACAGCTCTAATAGCTTCTGTCAACTCTCCCGACACTACCTGTTGACACCTAGCGAGCTGCGACATCTGTCCTTGCGTTAAGGCGTTAAGTTGATGGGGTAAGAGCGTGTACACATTGGGCGTTTTGAAGCGCACGCTTTGCTAACCCGCGTTTTAGAACCCCGGATTCTATTGAAGCGTACACATGCAAGCGCGCCAGTAACGCGCGAAGTGTAAGTTAAGTTTTCTATGAGAGGCCGCGCCGGCCCGGCCAGTTCCAAAAGTTTCAAATATTCTGTCAGAGAACTAAATATTCAGCTATCTGGTACCGACTTCAAAATTATGAAGATTGAGTACAGAAATAGTTGAGGTTTAGCCGAATTCGGAAAAAGGCACTATTAGATAGGAAAAATTATTTAATACTTTTTAGTTCATATTATAAGGATGTTATTATTGTTTTTACCTTGGAAGTCGGTTTTAATTTTTTGTTAAAAATAATAATTTCACTCTTTTTAGTTACCTACTAACCATCGCGTAAGTATATTTAATATTCTACGTATCTTAATTCTTATTACAATTTGTTAAGAGTCAGACGTTGTGCTCACAAAATATATAGTAGATAATTTTAAACAATACATTTAAAAAAATCGAAGTGAACAGGAAACACGTGCTAGCCGCTAGGCCAGAGGTCGGCAGACTTACCAATCACATGAGCCAAATATCGAGTTTGTACATTTTCCCATACCTGCAAAGAGCCGCTACATAAATTTTATAAGTCTAATGATAATAATTAGAGTCTAATTCGCTTCACACTACAAAGCTACATTTACAGTAAAAAAAAGCCGAAATGTGACCCTCGTTATTCCTTGAGATGCCTTAAAAATACTTCGTAAACATCAGAAAACAGATGATCTTATCTGAAGATAACGAAAATCTCAAATGCAATTTTTTTTCTAAACGGAGAGTTTACTGGCGGTGGACGTTTCCAAGTAGGTAAGTATAGTATAGTAGTAAGGTTCGTAAGTAGGAGTTTTTCTCACCCAAAACAATCCTCCTTAACCCATGTCACCAACATTTAATTGACGTAGGTTCCTAAACCTTAGCCAAATTTTTCTAAGTATTTTCACCATACTAACAAGGGTCACATTTCGGCCTGTCATTCGACAAAGGGTTGATTTTTGAGAAAAGTTTATCTGAGCTTTTTTGCTTCCCTTGGCGCCCCCTATCGATTGGTATAATAAAAAGGGGTGGTCATAGGGGGTAGTATTTTTGTCGTCAAAATTTTTTCTCCGTACCAACGAGGGTCACATTTCGGCCTGTCTTTCGACAGGGGTTGATTTTTGAGAAAAGTTTATCTGAGCTTTTTTGCTCCCCTTGGCGCCCCCTATCGATTGGTATATTCAAAAAGGGTGGTTATAAGAGGTTAAAATTTTGACGAAAAATTTTTCTAAGTCTTTTTTCCATAGTGCCCCGTTTCCTTCAGTCCAACCCAAATGTGTGCCTTACGCTCTGGAGTAAAGGTTGACTTTGTTACTTATGTTCAATTTTGTGGTACCTACTTGAACTTGTTTTTTTTTTTTGTATTAAAATCGCTTTGAAATGTACCAAATAAATAAGGACATAACGTGATGACTGATGATATTTTATGGTGTTGTGTGTATATTGAATCCATATTATACAACCATGTGAGTTGTGACATTGGTGACCCTGACATGGAAGTGATGATGATGATGATGATGATGAATGTAATTTGCATAGTAGCATATGCTTTCAGTTCTTAAAACAACGCCTAAACCCCCAAACTTGTATCAATAAGGAATCCGGAGTTCTCTTAGTATCTTCGGAACCATAGTATACCTTGGTGCAAAATCTTGCGTTTTGGTAGCATATGTATAGGATGCTTCTCATAAAACCAAAATCACCATATGTTTCCATATAAATTTTGAGGAGTTCCCTCGATTACTCATGGATCCCATCATCAGATCACCACTTTTGTGAAAATGGGACCAAATTGGAGTGAAACCTAATATAACAAAACAAAAATTTTGAAAATCGGTTCACAAACGGCGGAGCAGTGGTCGAACAACAAAAAAATCCATAGCTGAATATATAACCTCCTCGTATTTTGGAAGTCGGTTAAAAATTAAACAGCAGGAGTAGGCATTTTCGTCGTAACACAGAAAGTAGGTTATTACTTTCATACGCCGCGCCGGCGATTTAATTTCCGAATTATACGAAATAATAAATTACGAATTTTCGATTAGGTCACGAGGTCTAACGATATTTTAACCTTTTTTTCCAATTCAGAAAAGTGCAGAACATTTTCGGTGCGTGGTAAAAAGAGAGAGATTACTTCCTCTCCTACGCCACGCCGCGCGCCGGCGGTCTACGTCTCTCTCTACCTTACGAATCTTTGATCATGTCACATGTCGCGAATTAAACATTTTTAAAATTTTTACCCATAAAAAGTGCACAGCCCTAAAAAGCTTTCAATTCAATATAACATTCCGACATCGAACTGAAATATTTGCTATCGAACAATAACGCTCAGGCCAATACAATAAATCTTATGAGGAGGATCAGCAAACAAAGGCCTTAATCAAGGTAATCGGTTTACGTTTTTTTTGTCTCTAACATGGTCTATTGCGTAGGAAATTATATTAGAAAAAGACCGAAGTACAAAAATTACTTGTCAGATTAGGTATAACTGTTACAGATTAGTGTTTTTTAATAAAATGGATGCGCCTGATGGAAAGCGACTACCGTCGCCCATGACCACTCACAACATTAGAAGAGCTGCAGGTGCGTTGCCGGCCTTTTAAGAGGGAATACGCTATCTTCTTGAAGGTTTGCAGGTCGTATCGGTCCGGAAATACTGCTGGTGACAGTTCGTTCCATAGTTTTACAGTTCGCGGCTTCCCGTCGGTATTTTCAATTATATGCCGGTAGTCGGTAAGCGCCACAATCCTGCATCATGCTATCGAAATTTTCTAAGAGTGGGTTGCACCAACTTACTTTAACCCTTAATTCGACCCTAAATAGCGGGCTATACGTTTACTTTAAAAAATTCTAGCTCGAAAATTATTCCATATTTTAATGAGGTTTTTGTATTATACTATTAAAAAACTATTCTAGATTTAATAAAAAATACTATTTTATATGTTTCAAAGAAAAATAATATCAAAAAATCGAAAAATGTAAACCAAAGTCGATCGTTTGCAAGATACGTTTTTAAATAATGTCATTTAAGATATTTATAATGATCTAAGTTACACTTAAGCAATAGTTATTTATTGTCAACTATCTGAATCATGCGACTGAATTGTACCTATAATTATGCCTAAAGTATGTTTAGCCGATTATACATTGCCGCATTCTCTGAAATCACACTACGAAATTCTATGTATAGCGGGTTTCACGTCGTCGAATTAAAGGTGAAGTAGGTAATACAATCCTGGACCTTTTGTTAACTGCTGCAGCTGGAGCTGTTAGTTTAACTGGACTTATACTTCGTCCATGGTCTTCATTAGACTTAATATTTCAATATTTGGTCTCAGATTTGATAATATCCATATGAAAATGGTTCAGCCCCTTTAGTCTTAGCTTACTTTTGTACTGTTCTATGAGAAATATTTTGGTTATTATAGGAATTTTATATTTCTACCCTCTCTAAAGCTCTTACAAAAGCTTTCTTTTCCTCATTGAGTAAGATGTAGCTTACTGAATTTTTTTTTCTGATATTCATAATTTTGTAAAAATTGGTAAATTACTATTTTGAGGCTTTTCTTTTTAGATATTAATGTTTTTTGAAAAAAAAAATATACGTAATAGGCCTTTTAAAGGCCCAAAAGTATAACTGGATACGATAACTGACGTATTTTTATAAGTAAAATTTAACTAATTAACCTTTACTGTCTAGATGAAAATCCTCACCAACCACCTTGACTCAAGCACTTTTACTAGGCACTTAGATAGCTATTTAATTGGTATTTTATATTATCTCTTCCAATGTTTTCAAAGTTAAGTAGCTGTATTTTATTGAAATTTCTATTTTTTACAGATCAGAACCTTAAAAGCATCTTCTAAATGCTTTTTGAAATCAGCCAGTTGATAAATACTTTTACTCGAAGCTTCAGAACCTTTCATCTGCGAATGCTCTTAGTAGTCGAATTTTGATTCATTTTCAAATCCTCAAAGAAAACCACCAATTTATAGAATATTACGTTTGAAATTAAGTCTATAATGTAGCTACTACTCTCTGTGGACATTTAACATCCTAAAAAAGGACACTTATAATTATCTTTTGCAGAAACCTACAGCTACCCCTATGTTTCATCGCCAATAAATGTCACTGTTTAAGTAAATCGATATAACAAGCTTAGCTTAGCCCCGAAACCAATTATTTCTTCTTAATTTATTTTATTTCAAAAAAAAATAATTTAATGTAATGTGCTCTGAATCAGAGTTGCATAGCGGGCTATACGTATATATTGGAAGTATGTTTTGTAGGAACCCGGCAATGTATAATATACTATATTATAATTTTCTCGAAAATTGTCAAATAGGATTTTTTTTAATATTTTTCTGTACATCTTTAGACACTAAAGGAAAGGTATATGAACAAAAAAAATTAAAAATCTCGAAAAAAAATTCCGTCGAATTAAGGGTTAACTATAACTTTAACTTTAACTACAATGCAAAATGTCAAATCTTTGGTTCAAGTCAAAAATGGACGCCATATTTAACCATAACCTTGATCTCGACAAGGCTTTGAATGAACGTGGCGAAAAAAGGAACTAACGCTGTCATCATACAAAAACGCCATTTTTGACAGTTCTCCTTTACCAGCAGCGCCCCCGCCTACGTTCATTTCAAGCCTTGTCGGACCAGCTGTCATCTGTCAAATTCTGTGGTCAAAGTTAAGGTTAAAGTTAAAGTTAGCCTTAACTATAACCATAACTAGCTTTGACCATAACTTTAACTTTAACCACGCCTCTGGTGCAACCCACCCTAAGTGTGTCGGTATTTAATCGACAGCTGTACCTGGTTAATTTTTTGCACTCTACAGTCTACTAGTACGGGAGTCCTAGAAAAAATTGTTTTTGATTACTATCAAGCTAATTTTTTGTGAGTAGCTCCACTTAACAGAGATAGAAAGAATTTCATACTTTGACTTGATGGTCCTAAAATATGGATTGTTCTATATTTTGTAGGACAATGTTACTCTTAAATTATGTAACTATTAACCTATCAATATACAAAAAATCAGCTTGTCAGGGTTCCGTTTTAGGGTTCACTTCTCTTGTTGATTACAGAACCCTTTAACTAAAGTAACGTAAGGTTGGGTTGCACCAGAGGCATGGTTAAAGTTAAAGTTATTTTTATAGTTAAATATGGCGTCATTTAGCTTTAACTTTAACCATAACTTTAACCGGAGAAATTCACGTATGAGCGGAGGTAAGGACGCCATATTTAACTTTAACCAAAGATTTGACATTTTGCACTGTAGTTAAAGTTACAGTTAAAGTTAGTTGGTGCAACCCAGTCTAAGTTTTTTAATAAAAACGTAACCTCGAGTTTGTCACTTGATCGAGTTTTATATTCAGTGGTCTGTGACTACTTGAAGGATGATGATTTTAGCCATAGATTTAACCCTCAAATTATAGACGATGAAAACTTAAAGACATAATAATTTTGCTTGAAGATAATCAGGCTATCAACCTGTATTAAATATTCAGGACTCTCCTGAGTTCTGAATCCATTCCTCACAATACCATTCGCCTAAACTGTTAAACCGATTGTTATTATGAAATTTACCCTGGGCTATGAATACCAATGATAAGAGAAGCTATCTAAGAATACTGAGAAACTTCGGCGTCTACGATACGATTTTTTCTTCCAAAAGTCTTATAGGTCTATAAGACCCATGATTACAGCTAAGGGTTAATTCGTTTTTGTGGTTGTGACCTCTTCGGCCTATTGAATCCCAAAAGAGGTCATTTTCAGATCATTGTCGTAACGATTCTCGTCTCAATCAGTCGTCTTTTGAATCATTAAAATGTTTAATTTAAATTACATGATAGCATTTGCTTGTTTAATAACTGTGGGCCAAAGTGTTTATCTCGCTAATGGTAAGACTTTTATAAATTTGTATTTAATATTATAATTTATAATTAATAATTAGTTATGAAACTTTAATAGAGCACTTAAATGTAGTATTTATTGACCTCCAGCTTTCAGAAAGAACTAACAGAAAAGTTTTTTAATTCTTGTAAGACTGCAGTACACTTGTAAATCAATAATTTTTGCATTGTCTTCCATCTGAAAGTTTCTTGTGGTCCCTAATTTAATATCATCCTAAAATATCCTTGAAGCACTGTTCAATATTTTTTAATCCTTGTTACCTGTTTTCACTGTAACACATTCGCCTTGAAATTCTTAATTACGCTGTCCGGAATTTTTTTGATTCTGTATGAAGATGTGTTGATCCTTGTAAGTCTGTTATAAGTATTTAGTATACCATCTAGGCGTCCTTTTCATCCTTGTAAGCCTGTCTATTCGTCTACCCGGAAGTTCCTAGTGACCTTGTAGTACCGCGTGCGCGCGTGCTCCTCCCGGCGTTCGAGCACGGCGCGCGCGCGGTAGCTCATACAGCGACGCAGCGCGATGCACGCGCCGCCGGGGTAGCTGCGGACGAAGCCCTGTCTGAAATAAAATCATACGAATTACGAATCGATGTGAAAGCATTCAAGTGTACTGTGTAAGGTCTAGAATCAAGAGTCCAAGCTTTGAAGGGTTTACACATCGGAAGAGGCCACAGACTCACATGACAATTCCCTTGACGATTTTGTATATTTTGTATCGACGGTCAATGACTGTCAGGCAGCCTGTCGACCAGAGCCTGCAGGCGGACTGTTTAATGTGAGACCCTTTAGACTGGTCATAGATGGACCGCATCTTGAAGTCGGACTGCTCTAGAGCGATTGCGTTGTTTGCAGCTCAAGAAGTGCTCGAGCGGTCCGCGTATTGCGTATATAAATTTAGTATGGAAACTGCGCCGTGCGGCAAACGCTTCTTGCTGTCCATCTCGACTACAAGATGCGGTCCGTCTATGGCCGGCCTTACTAGTTCTGTTAGCAGTTAGACTTTAAAGACTAATAAAGGCCCTAGGCCTAGGGTATACGAAATGACACAAACAAGTCAAGTGATAGGGCGAAGCCAAACGAGCGTAATTAGTTAGTTGTGAGTCGCAGAATTTCGGCTGGCAGAAATTCTGCTGCATTCAGTTTCATACAAAAGTCCTGTTTGATTCACACGAGCATAATTTTGTGAGTCGTGATTTGTATGAAAAGATATTATTTACGCGACCGAAATTCTGCGGCTTACAACTCACAAATTACGCTCGTTTGGCTTCACCCTTATAGTAAGGCTCGGTTAACAATTTATATGAGTCCGCGCGACAGAGCGGTTTGGCCGCTACACAACGAAATAGAGCCTAGAGGCTAGGGTAGGTTGCGGTAGGTTCTATCGTACCCGCAACTCTGCCTTAAGAGGGCGACTAACCCAAAAAATCAAACATCGTCCTTCTCTCTTCACACTCACGCCCGTCTTTCATATGTCAGGTGAAAAAGAACGACGCGGATTCATCACCAAATTAGTTTTTTCTCAATAACTCGATAAATATACAACATTTTAAAAATCCGCTAGGTCAGTTTCTCAATGATAGAATTTTATACAATGTGTTAAAATATTAATTTAGTTCAATGCACGGTTATTGATATTTCTATCGAACAAATTTTAAGATATCGTTTTTTTGCTCAGATCGAATTCTCGGAAATATAATGTAGTATCTAATTTTAGAAGAGGGTTTTAGTGAGTAGGCAGGACAGGAGTCCCACATACCTCGGCCGATATCCCCAATTTGCCGGTTTTTTTTTTTTAAGGGGCTAGGGTACAGTTGTAGAGAAGGGCAGCAAACCGCGGTCTAGCCATTTCACGTGCGTGAAAATAATTTGCTTTATTAAAGGTCTAGTAAAGGACTTACAAGTTTCAAATGAGGAGTTGCATTTTTTCAGCGATTCAACTATAAAATTTAAAATAAGAAATAATCATGAAATCATAAGGTGATATCTCTGCCTATGACCTCTGTATTCTAGCTGCAAGTTTTTTCCACGTCAGGTCATATCGTCTCCGATGACTCTGATCCAAAAAGTAACGAGTCAATATCATCAGGGATACTGTACTAGTTGCCTCATAAATAAATCACTCAACACCATTCTACGGTTCAAAATTACCTCTAGCGCGATGTACAACTCAAAAAGCGCTACCTGTCATCGAAAGGTGGAACTAACACAGTTACAATAGTTCGTCAATTTGCCGTTAGATGGCATTTTGTTATCATACCTGAAAAATCAGTTACCTAAATGAAAATCCACACAATAATAATTTGTACTGTACTTGTCGTATTATGTAACAGGTGTAAAGTAGTTAATAATCTATTTTCTTTCTTTCTAATATTCAGTTTTATTAAAATAAACTTGTGAAGTCAAAAATTAAGTCTTCAAGTTTTTTAGACTAAAGTTACTTGTGTCTGTAGGGAATGCAAGTCTCGCGAGATTAGGCTCAAGCGAGATTTCGTGAATTTATGAAAATCAATCACCCGAGATCTCAAAATAAGTTGAAAAATTCAAATAACGCTTTGATTATGACGTTTGTTATTTCTATGCTCGAGTACAATCTCGTTAATTTTGCGAGATTTTTCCCTTGTCTCGACCGAGATCAATCTCGTTAAAAAGACCGAGATTTAGCGAAAACAATATCCAGAACGAGGTTGCATTTCCTAATTCAAATTCAAATTCAAAATTTATTTATTTGCCAAGAATATGGTGCAGTAGATGTGATTTTTTTGAGTTCAGACATATTAACGTGGTGTGTAAATATTGTCATTGTAATTATAATTTTTCCATGTCATTGAATTTTATTAATTAAAAATGATAGATAATAATTAACAGTATTTCTTAAAACATATTTTGTCCAATTAATGAATATTATACAAATAATGTCCTAGCATCTTTAAGCTAAAATGCTGTAAGTACCAGTTTTGATATAATTTGATATGGTATAGAAAAACGAAGGAAATAGCGCTCACTTGCAATAACACCCTGGTCTACACAACCCCAGCTTTTTCGGCACCCTGTAGACACGATTGGTGCGATTCGCCGACGTCCAGCAGAAATACTCCTCGTAGAACGCGCACGACCGGTAGACCTCCTCTGATGGACATTGGCTTTCTAGGTGCATAAATTGACTAATGTCCCTCTAGGTTGCCCTATGTTAAAGGGTTAATCCAACCTTCTAACGAGTTTCTGAGTATAGGTACTCAAGCAGCTCCAGAGCCACCATTTTATTTTGTACCTTAAGAGGGAACGGGGGTGCAGTAGAATTTAAACGAAGAATTAACTATTGCCATCACTCTTCTCCCTGCGCCGGCACGTGTATTGTAATAGAGACAGATACAATAAACGGAGGTAACGTAGTGGTCTGATTCCTCCTTCACAATAAAGCCAATCTAATTAAATTTTTCTTAAATATCTTCAGGCAGAGTAAGTCTATGCCTCTACGTTTTTATTTCACCTTAACGATCTTTCAAATTTGTTTTATGGTCGGTGGATTGGCGGGGTACGGGGCATTCGTTTTTTTAAGATTTTTGAAGGGTCATGTTTATTTTATTTATTAGCAAATTTAGAAAACATCGAACGTAGAGGCATGTTATATTTCACAGATCCCAATATTGTATAAAAAAATAATTTGTCTAGACGCATTGTCCGGGGGAGTAAATTGAGGAATACGTTTGTACGGAAAAACAGTGATAGCATTCCCTCTTAAGTATAATATTTATATTTTAGGAAACCAAAAAATAAAATATATTCTCGCCTTTGCATCGTCTTTGCATCGTCTTTGCATCGTCTTTGCATCGTCTTTGCATCGTCTTTGCATCGTCTTTGCATCGTCAAGCTACACTATACTACACAATACTACTTACTTATCATAGCCGACTGCACAGCAGCAATAAATAAACTTAAACATAAAACGCGATACATTTTCGCACATAACATAAAAAGTATATTCAATAGGTATCGGCTATTACCTTATTTATAGCATAATTATTCCATGCGAATGTAATTAAATTTTAATTGCATAAAACGTCCATAACGTGTCCATAATTATTTCCATATTTCAGTGTTTTTAATACCATGTCAACCTTTTTGCGTGTAGATTTAATATTTTATACCAGAGTGGATTTATTTTAAACTGGATCACGCCCGCAATTCCATTGCGGCAAAATTTGGTTATCACACGGGAACCGAATATTTTCCGGGATAAAAAGTATGCCATCCTACGTTCTTTCCAGAGACTCAAAGTATCTCCATACTACCGTAGCAAATTGCAGCGGTTAGTTCGGCTTTTAGCTAGTAATATATTATCTATGCTATAATATTATAAAGCTGAGCTGATAAGCAGACAGACGGACAGACAGGTTTGTCTTTCTACACACTTTCGCATTTATAATACATAATATTAGTAATATGGACAACGCGAGTTTGTGAAGTTCGAGTTCATAGAACTGGCAGCGTCCGTGTGTACAGTAATATTTTTTATGAAATAAGGGGGCAAACGAGCAAACGGGCCACCTGATGGAAAGCAACTACCGTCACCCACTACTCGCAACACAGGGTTGCCAGATTGGGGGTTTTTTTCGCAATTCTGGGGAAAACTTTGACTCTAGGCGAAAATTTGGGGAAACAGTATTCTTGGGGAAATGTTTGGGGTTAGCACTTCTAAAAAACACAATAATCAATTAATAAAACGAACGTGCTTTTCATTCGATTAACATCCTGGCAAATATGCAAGAATTCAGAGCCATTAAAAAAAATTAGCTAGTCTATGACTGACTCTGACCTCTGTCTTGTCTGTGACTGTCTGTCTCTGGCTGGGTTTGTTGTTTGTTTTAGTTTGTTTGGTCGAGTGCGTAAAAGGCCTGACAGACGTACGAACTTAAATCACGCCAGTTTTAAGTTCGCGAACTTACTCGGCTCGCGTCGTCGGTGAGTGGTGACCCTATGTAATTGTGTATCTGTTTAACTGTCGAGTGATCGAAACTACTAAATCGAACAAAAGTAGTTTCAATTTTATATTCGGGTTTTTTTTTTCTGTAACAAAGCGATTGGGGATTTTTTTTTGAAAACGTATCATTTTGGGGAAATATAAAAATCAGTTTGGGGGAAATCGTAAAATTGCATCTGGCAACCCTGTCGCAACATCAGAAGAGCTGCAGGTGCGTTGCCGGCCTTTTAAGAGGGAATACGCTCTCTTCTTCAAGGTTTGCAGGTCGTGTAGGTCCGGAAGTACTGCTTGCGACAGTTCGTTCCAGAGTTTTACAGTGCGCGGCAGAAAGTTACGCGTGAAACGCACGGTGGAAGACTACCACTCATCAAGGTGATGAGGATGGTACCTATATTTTTCGCGTGGGATGATGGTGAAAAGTTGCAGGTGGTATGATTCCGAACAATTCCTCAGAGCACTCCCCGTGATACAACCGATAGAGGATGCAGAGTGAAGCTACATTTCGGCGTAATTCCAAGGGGTCCAAGCTGTTCGAAACACTATGGCAGTCAACAATTCGAGCGGCCCTTTGTTGGATACGATTTAGAGGGAGCAGTTGGTGTTTTGGCGCCCCTGCCCAGAGATGAGAACAATATTCCATATGAGGCCGAACCTGCGCTTTGTAGAGTTGTAGGTGTTGGTACGGACTGAAGTACTGTCTCGTTCTGTTCAGAACACCAAGCATCTTCGAGCTAACTAAGCCTTACCTTCTAGATGATATCAAAACTGGACTTCGCTTGATATGTTAACGCCAAGTATTTTAATGCTATGGGAAATGGTTAAAGATGTGCCCTCAAAACGATTTGGCAGTACTTTTGACCACATAATTCAAAATTATTAAATCTATTTCAGAGCAATGTCCCACCAACGAGGAGTACCTGCTATGCGGCTCGACCTGTCCCACAAACTGCACCAATATCAACCCTGACTGCTCCGACGACTGCGCTGAAGGCTGCTTCTGTCTGACCGGCTACGTCAGAGACGCGAATGGAACTTGCATCAGCATTGACAAGTGTCCAGGTAAGTTGATGATTTTTAGATATTTTGTGGTGTCAACTTATATGTGCAAAGTTTATCTTGTAGATAAAGTTAGGAAATCAAATTATTTACAAACTTTGCACAGATTTTTATTTCCCAATTTGTAGGAAAGAACTGAGACGATGGGAAACCAAGATATTAAGATATTTATAAAATATGTAGTGATGTTAATTACGTTTTGTAACAAATTGTGGTTACAGCTGGTGGCAAATTTCTATAGCAATCTATCATATTTTGTCTATTACTTCTGTAGAAGACAACTACCTCACACAATATCTTCAGAGCTTGCAAAGATTGTTATTGCAAAATTGTATCTAACTATGTACTGTTGAATCTTATCAATAGCATCGAATAACATCCAACAGTCATATTAATTGTAGGACATAGGATACTTTTTATCCCGAAAAAATGTACGGTTTCCACGCGATTAACGAATTTTGGCGCAACGGAGTTGCGGGCGTCAGCTAGTCTATATATATATATAAAACTCAAAGGAGACTGTCTGACATGGTGATCTATCAACGCACAGCCCAAACCACTGGACCGATCGGGCTGAAATTTGGCGTGCAGGTTATATATGACGTAGGTTAAGAACGGATTTTGATTAATTTTACCTCCAAGGGGTTAAAATAGGGGACGAAAGTTTGTATATAATAATACTTCTTAACGCGAGCGAAGCCGCGGGCAAAAGCTCGTAGTAATATAAACTGTAAGTTCTGGTAATCTTCAGACAGCAATACATCAATATTCCAGGTCCCAGCCAATGCGGTGACAACGAGGAGTTCGTGCCCTGCGCCACCGTGTGTCCAGCGACCTGCCGCGTGCCGGAGCCCGAGGTCTGCGGTGCAGCTTGCGGGATGGGCTGCTTCTGTAAAGACGGCTTCTACAGAGACGAGAGGAGTAAAAAGTGTGTTACCCTGGACAACTGCCCTGCTGGTGAGTCGATTTTGATGTAGTTAGGCTATAGCATAGCTTTCATCGCAGGATTTGAACGCGGTTATCGAATCAAGAACAAAAAACCCTAACACAACCCACTCCGCAGGGGCTATCACGTAAAAACAGCGATCAACAATCCACTAGCAATAAACACGCGAGCAATTGCTGGGTGTCATGAATGTGACAAACAATGGTGTCATGTATAGTGATCGATTGCAATCGTATTGTTTTGGCTGATACGTGTTACGAAATAGCGATTTTGGAGCAATTATCGCGCAATAATTGCTATCGCATTGCTCTCGCAAGATACGTGATAGTTGATACGGGGGCCGATCGGCACCGCGGCGTGCAACATTTAACGCGTTCGTGCATGGGCGTACCCAGGTTCTGGGCCAGGGGGGGGGCAAATTACCCAGGTTCTGGTGCCGGGGGGGGGGGGGGGGGGCAAATCACCCAGGTTCTGGGCCAGGGGGGGGCAAATCAGATTTTTCATAAGCTAGGTGTTTATAAAGAATAAAAAATTAATAATTTTTAGTTGTAAAAATATTGTATTGCAAACAAATGGCAAAAATTCGTTCTTAATTTTAAATTTTTAGAGATAAAAGTACTAGATAATATACTTAGTAGGAACGTCAACATAATCCGGGGGGGGGGGGGGGGGGGGCAGCTGCCCTCCCCTCGGTACGCCCATGCGTTCGTGTGCGTGCGCCTACACGTATGCGAATTGTAATTGCATAAGTTGATAAAAATATGCAAAAGCTTTACCGCAGCGGTTCCGGAGGGCTACACGTATTTTTTTCCATCGAAAGCTGCCATGATCGAAAGTTTTCTAAGCTATTGCTAAGAAAATGGAAGTAATAATGATGCACAGACCTGCAGCTGTTCATAATCATCACCAACCCGCCCCATGCTGGAAAAGTTTTTATTTATTTTACGAACAGATGTAAGCTACTTCAAGCGAGAACTCTTATGACATCCAAAAATATTATATTATCATTTATCACTTATCAGAAACTCTTTTTAACGCGCTTTTATAATGAGCCAATGATAATGCTTATTTTCTTAAATTTTTTGTAAAAAATCATACAACAGATTTTTAGTTAAGGTCAATAGTAAGTATAGTACTAGCAATAGTTAAGATCATTTTCTCCTTAAAAATATTTATTATAACATCTTTTCAGAGGAATGCTTCAACGCCAACGAAGTGTTCGACATCTGCAGCGCCGCCTGCGAACCATCCTGTGCGGACCCACAGCCCATCTGTGCGACCCTGTGCAAGTCCGGCTGCGTCTGTGCTGATGGGTTCATCAGAGGACCAGATGGGTCCTGCGTGGGTGTCGACAAGTGCCCAGCTAACAGCACTGATACTAATGTCCTAAAGCGGTATTTAAATACTATCACTACTATCTTGCATTTGCCTACTGCTTAAGGGTGTAGAAGTTTTAAGGCCTGTTTCACCACTTCCTGATAAGTGACGAATAGGCTATCCACCAAATTAACTTGACAGATCATGTATGGAGAATCTGTCAAAAAAGTTGTGAATATCCCACAATATCCTATTCGGCACTTTATCAGAAAGTAGTGAAACAGGCCCTTAATTTACAAGCCATCATGAGTATTAGATTATATTCAACTGGCAATAAGAAGATGTAATTATTATTATTGTAAGTTCTATTATTATAATGGAGCACCGAACATATTTCAAAAATAAAATTTTGAAGACAGAACATGTTTAGTAAGTAGGTATGTATTATGTGACATCTGTTAATGAATTTAAGTAAATGAAGTGGAAGATCAAGTTAAAAAATTGTTTTAATTCAAAGACCTGTTTTTAAAAACTTAATGAATCCAGCTTTTAAAAACGAGATAAAGAAATCTCATGACAATGAAAAAAATTTCAGCTTACGCTTTTATATTTTATTTGCTTATTTTTAGGCGCGTGATATTCAGGCGAGATTGTAAACTCAATATTGAATAACAAACTGAAACATTCAGTCATTCATTCATCAATGGATCTGGCGATCAGTAAAAAACGTATCAAAATGGATAGAAAAATCATAAATGTGGAGTACTGTATCGAAATATCTTTATTTGTTGGTATTGTAACTATGTTGGCAACCTGAAACAAAAAAATACATTTTTATTAAATTTCACAACATATTTTTTATCTTCTCGTATTTTTTTTATAAATTGAAAACAAAAATTTAAAAAAATATTATTAAAGTTGTTACTTGAAACTGCCATCTATTGATAAATGGAGGAACAAATATAACATTGACTTGACTCAGTTAGAGGCTATGACTAGTTTAAGCTATACGATCACAGATGGCGCTTTCGAAATTTTTTTTATATCTCACTTCTCAATAATTATTATTATAACCAACTAAATGTGTCCAGGCTATTTAGCCGAAACTTTTTCGTTTTCGCTTCGTTATAGAATCGCTGATCAAAATGTATGGAATTGACATAAGACGAGTCGAACGTCAACGTCATATTAACGAACGCTTATATGTCAATTCCAATACATTATCATCGGCGATTCTATAACGAAGCGAAAACGAAAAGATTTTGCCTCACCCCCCAGGAATGTGTGGACTGTGGATGTAGGATAATTTGGAAGTACTATCAGAGAAGTTGATTCTTAGGCAGATGGCGGACCTAAGTAATTTGGTCGCGTTACGCCAAACCAATCAGACCCACAGTTGACATAAGCCGACCAACTGACGCAGGTTCGGTCAACTGCCTAGGAATCAATTTCCTCGATGGTACAATTACTTTTAATAAGAAAAGTAACATACAACATTATTCAGTTTTGGTTCTTTTTTTATTCAGTCTATTCCTTATCAAATCACAAGATTGCATCAAACCAAACAAAACCTTTTTTGACGTTTATGAGAAAGTCAATTTGTAGAGAAGTGGAAAGAAACGAGTCTGAATGATTAAAGTTGTTTTTTTTAGAACTGAGGTAAGTAATAAGTAATATAAGAGTGGGTTGCACCATCTTACTTTTAACTATAAGTAACTTTAACTATAACCACAATGCAAAATGTCAAATCTTTGGTTAAAGTAAAAAATGGACGCCATATTTAACCATAACCTTGAGCTCGACAAGGTTTTAAATGCACGTGGCGAAAAAAGGAACTAACGCTGTCATCATAGAAAAACGCCATTTTTGACAGTTCTCTTTTACCAGCAGCGCCCCCGCCCACGTTCATTTCAAGCCTTGTCGGGCCAGCTGTCATCTGTCAAATTTTGTGGTCAAAGTTAAAGTTAGCCGTAATTATAACCATAAATTTAACTTTAACCGCGCCTCTGGTGCAAAAGAACCCTAAGAGTAATTAATTCGTAGTCTAGAATCTATTATTTATAGGTTTTTGATCGGCGATCCTGCAAAGCAGTGATAAAGGACACTAGGCCAAGCCCTATGGTCTCTTACTTTCTTATACTCCTCCTCCCGGATCCCGTAGGCCATGTAGCTGTAGGTCAGGAACTGGCTGTTGTTGGAGACGAGCTGGAAGACCAGATCCCTGGTGCCTGCCCGGCCGTATATCACGGTGAAGTCCATCTCGCCCGTCGCGTCCGCCGTCGCCGATACCTCGATATAGGATATTACGTAGCCTTTCTGTGGAAATATTCAACAGAACTTTTTTACTTGGGCTACCTGGCAATTTCGTCTAAGTTCAACCTCTATAAGGTCTGGTGCAACATAAAGCACAATACCGAAAAAAAAAAATTATGTTGTAGATTGGTCTTTAATCTTCAATTGCTCACGATGATTTTTTTCCAAACTCAATAGGTTTTCAGAAAAAAAATGTACCGTAGTCATCGATTTTTCTGCAAATATTCTATAAACTTCCTAACCTGTTATTACTCTATGGCCCTATCAAGAACGCGGCGAGCGTCGTAACCGCCACTGTACAAGGCGTGCTGATATGAATGTTATTTTAATGTCCTTTACGTCGATATTCGTACTGACAGACATCGACCTACTAATTTCAGGGCGGTATCAGCCTTAAGTAGTGATGGCAGGAATCAGAGGCTAGACCTAACCTAACCTAACCTAACCTAGGCTAACCTAACCAAGGGCTAGAGCAAAAACACTTACTTTACCCCTAAATCAATATTTTTTATGAAAGTAAGCCACTTAATTTCCGCCACCCCATGTAGGCAATCTGTAGGGCCTCTATGGACGCAGCAGCCCCTAGGCCGTGGCCTATAACGGCCTAATTATAAATCGACGGGGCTGTCCTAATTAGAGCCTACGTCACAGCCACAGAAATTAATCTTGATTTATTTCTGTGGTCACAGTTGCCTACTTGTCTGGAATATTACGTACCGCTTTGATGCCCGATTTCTAAGTTTTTTTGATACGAATTTATCAATTCACTAGCGCTTGTGATGAGCTAACGTCAAAACAACAAACACCGGATAACGCTATTGAATAGACGAAGTAAAACTTAACTGAAGACTTTACTAATTATAAAAAGAGAAAGAAAATAAAACAAACATAAAGAGAAAAATAACATAAGAATGCTCAAAAGACTATTGTAACTAATTGTTAGTTATTACAAGCCTGTTACACTTTTTATAAAGTTCAAGATGACGCCCGTGCCAAAATTAGTTTATCGCGCGGGAACCGTACATTTTCCGGGATCAATAGTATCCTGTGTCCTTTCCCGGGACCCAAAGTATCTCCGTACAAAATTTCAGCAAAATCTTCAGCGGTTTGGGCGTGAAGAGGTAACAGACAGACACACTTCGCATTCAAAATATTGGTATGGATCTTTTGACTTTCCCTCCAAGTATACAGTATAAGTTTACCTTAGCTGAAGCGGTGACAGTGACGAAGAATGGGTCGTAGTTGTTCTTGTGTCGAAACCGATCCGACCCGCCGCTCATCGGCAGGGAATCTGAAAACATCGTACACTATGTCATAATCGTAGCTGAACAGGAAATTCAGACAAGAAAGTTTAAGGAGACACGGTAAAAAAAAGTTTAAACTAAACTTCTATAAAAACCTCTAAATAAATGAAGATTAAAAAAAAACTTCTTTTGGGGCGTCAAAATCGAAAATCAATTCTATCGGACCTTATGCGCAGGCATAAGGTCCACAGGCATAAGGTGCACAGGCATAAGGTGCACATTAATAACACCAAAATTAATAAAACTCAACAAACAACGTGTAAAATATAAAAACAATTTTCAAAGCACGTTTTCACGTCACAAATAAACAAAACCTTTGAACGGAAACCCTTCAAAGTACAAAGTAAAGGCAAAAGGTTTCAAGTGTTCAAACTTTACCGTGTAAATTTAGAAAACCACGTGAACGAAAGTATTAATTTTTCAGCGGTGAACTTCGTACCACTCCTCCTTATAAACCTTCCCTTCCACGATTATCTCGACAAGACTCAACTAGCCAACCGTACGCGATTATAAGCGATACTAACAAAGTTGAAAATTCGTGTTTATCTATCCTTAATATTATTTGTTAGTTTGTTTGTTTGTTTGAACGCGCTAATCTCAGGAACTACTGGTCCGATTTGAAAAATTCTTTCAGTGTTAGATAGCCCATTTATGGAGGGAGGCTATAGGCTATATTTTATCACGCTAATACTAATAGTAGCGAAGAAATAGAGGAAAGTGTGGAAAAAACGGGGGGAAATTATTTGGAAGGGCTTATTTGAACGCGCTAATCTCAGTAACTACTGGTCCGATTTGAAAAATTCTTTCAGTGTTAGATAACCTATTTATCAAGAAAGGCAATTAAAGGTTGTATTTTATTACGCTAAGACTAATAGCAGCAAAGAAATAGAGGAAAGTGTGGAAAAAATGGGAGAAATTATTTGAAATGGCTTATTTGAACGCGCTAATCTCGGGAACTACTGGTCCGATTTGAAAAATTCTTTCAGTGTTAGATAGCCTATTTATGGAAAAAGGCTATAGGCTATATTTTATTACGCTAAGACTAATGGGAGCGAAGAAATAGAGGAAAATTTGGAAAAAATGGGGGAAATTATTTGAAAGGGCTTATTTGCACATATCCATGTCGTCACTTATGGCTCTCGCGGAAGACCGGCGCTGAATATGCCTTCGGGTGTACCAGCATATGCCGAGCGTGGGCCAATTTGCAACTACTATTTTGAATTGCTTATATAATATTATAAAAGTAAATATGTACCGTGTTTTGTAGTGGCAAATAAAGCTTATTATTATTATTATTATTAATAGTCAATCGCCAGTCATAATTGGACGCTATTAAGCATTCGTGTACTAACCCACAAAAATTACGTATTGAGTTATGAATGCAGTTATGTTCTTTAGATGATTTAGAACAAGACTGCATTCAAAATTTGTGGGTTACAACAAAAAAATTGTGGGTTAGGACACTAATGCTAAACAGCGACCAATTGTGGACAGACAGACGGACAAACATAATTATAAGGGTTCCTTGTAACTACAGTACCCAATAACAGTTCTTTTGATTGAGGCACTTGTCATTCAAGGACACTTATAGCGAATTCTTGATATCACTATTGATAAAAGATAAGAGTTAAGAGTGTTAAGACATTTCAAAAAACATCGAATGAACAATTTAAACAATCTTAGAATAATATTCTGAAGAAACTAGACATGTTGTTGTGGAAAAATGACTAGATAGAAGCATTTTTTAACTTTTTTTTTTGTTAATTTATTACTAACAATTTTATTTGAACCAAACTTATGGAAAAGCCAAAGAAATATTCTGTATTGCTTCGAGAAGGTCGAACAATAAAAGAAATAAAATTTAATTGCAACAAAAACATCTTAATGTAAATGATGCCAAGTCAAGATGCTTGCTTTCACTGTAAAAAAGTTATTGTCAAGATTGCAATATTTTTTTGTTCTGGTTGTTTTCCTATTAAATTTCAACAAAGTGCTCTGACAAACTACTAAGGAATCAAGTGGTTATCTCTTTTCATCGTAAGAATGTTAACGAAAATTTGTATGACGTCGAATTTATTACCACAAAAACACAAATAATATTATTGTTTACGTCCTCAGAAGTAACAAAATAAAATACTCAGCTTGGATTGTACGTATGCTTTGCTGGATTTGTTCTTGGCAGGGACACTACCTTTCCCCCAGATAATTACTATTTGAAAACTCTAATCATATGAAAATTATGAGACTAGGCATAATATAATTTCATACATTTTATGAAATTTTGTACAAAATTTGTGACTTGATGTGCCGTTCGGACTTTAGTGAAAATTTGAACTTACTGTCATATTCTATCCCGACTTTGAAGTGTTGTGTCTCGTAATACTGTGGATATCCAAACGCGAGGGTCGCGGTGATGATGATGAGGAACCTGTACATCCTTGCTGCTCACTGTTGTTCACTGCTGCTCACTGTTGCTCACAACTGCTCACTGTTGATCGCTACTGTTGACACTGTACAACTGATCTCGGCTTCGGGAGATAAGAGTTAAGTCAGTGTATACATATGAATTGAAATAAATATCCATACTAATATTATCAATGCGAAAGTGCGTACGTCTGTTAACTCGTCACGCACAAACTGCTGAACCGATTTTGATGAAATTTGGTTAAAGGAGGGACAGTTACACTTTCGCATTTATAATATTATGGTGGTAATACGCAGGGGACTGCTGGTAGTGCTGAAATATTTGGCGCCCCTTTTGTCTAGCGCCCCCCCCCCCTAATGCCGCTACTGTAAGTATGGATTCGCTGTGTAAGTATTTTGTAATTGAGTAAGTCAATGTAAGAACATTAAAATAACTCAAAGAACGCGAGATCATTTCTTTAGTGTAGCCGCTGCGTTAAAAGATATCTACAGATAAAGATTTCGACATGTTAAATCTATCTTCACCAAGATAACATTGTTCAAATATGATTCACAGATGAAATAAAGCAACAATATTCTGATAATGCAGTTCTCTAATAAAAAATAAAATTTAGTTCAAGGAACGCGAAAATCACTTGGCAAGCTAAAGAAAGATTTGCGCTCAGAAAACTTCGATAGCGCGATGCAGCATTCTGTTAGTCTGTCACAATAACTTATCACTTTTAGTCAATAAACGTCATGATTTTTTTTTAATTTTGTTAGTCCCGCTAAAGCTCGAGAACGCTGAACCAATTTGGCTGATTTCAGTCTTAAAATTGTGGTAGAAGTCCGAAGGTTTATATTACTTTTATTAGCTAAAAGCCGAGCTTTGTGAGGGCTCGCATCGTCACACCTTGCCTGACTAATGATAACACATCTACATGTGAATAAAAATTACTATAATGTTAAAGGCTTAAAGCACAAATCAATAGACGTAATAGTTTTTCCAAAGTGTACCACAAAATGTTCAGATTGTGGGATATACTAGGGTTCACTTCGCTCGCCCTGATTAGGTCGGAAGTGATACGAAGTCTGGTCATTCATCAAGTTCTTATATAAAAACTATTCTGTCAGAACTGAAGGTCGTACTATAAATATATTTAGTATAAAACTTCATTCGATCAGAGGTAAAAATAAATGCAATAAACAGTCAGCTATCGCAGATGTGTTGTGTTTTCTTTTGCGTTTATTTATTTTGGTTGATTCATTTATTGTTGTTATAAATAACAGATGGTTTAAATATGAATGATGCGATAATGTCGGTTGATTCTCCAAAATTATATTGTAATATTACAATTACATTTAAGGCGACGCCTTGATAATTTAGCTGTAGCGATATCGATTTTTCTCAGCAATGACTAAAGCTAAGAAATTATAGTTCATTGTCAGTATTCATCATGTCCTTGTCTTTGAATTACCCATAGGATAACACGATTGGTCAATTTTTTATTACACAGAATAATCATTCAAAAAGACCTCTGTAAAAAAAGGGATTCTAATTTTGCCAACAGAGGAGAGTGATTTAAGCTTCCAAAATTTGTCCAAAGATTGGTTCAAGCGTGTTCATTAAAGTGTATACTTTAATTTGCCCATAGCTTATATAAAATGGTATATGGTTTTTTAATTACGCGACAAAATCCATTTTTTCGCTTACGCCCTTTCCATTTCTTTATGTTCCATTGCTTATTTTGTGTGTTGTGAAGTTTTAGATTGCTTGTTTTCTATGAGAGGCTGGCCCGGCCTCTCATAGAAAACAAGCAATCTAAAACATATCCAACATTGTTTTTTTTTTACTTGAACGTGGCGTCACCTTAACTAGATGACGCCCGCAACTCCGTTGCGCCTAAATTTGTTTATTGCCCGGGAACCGTACATAATAAGTACCCTGTGACCTTTCCCGGGACCCAATGTATCTGCATACTAAATTTCATCAAAATCGGTTCAGCGGTTTGGGCGTAAAAAGGTCACAGACAGATACACGTTCGCATTTATAATATTTCTTAATATTTGTAAAGATAATGGATATTATGGATAATGTTAATTGCGGCAGTTAATCTGGCCGATTCTCCTAAATTGCAGTGCAAAAATACAGTTATGTTATGGTTTCGATATGCTTATTATTGACATAAATGTAATTAAATGAATTGTTTAACAATGTTTTTTTTATTTCATTTTTTACTCCCACACCGGTTTCGGTGACGGTGGCCAGTTTCATTTTAAACCAGGCCAGTTACGCAGGAGTAATTTTACAGTGCCCAAGTGTGTGCGCAGTACACAAGAGCACTCTCTATTCCTTTACTCTCATAACCCAGTGGGGCGGAAGACCGACACAACTGGCGAGAGATCAGGCGCAGAACCGACTTTTTACATGCCCATCCGACGCATGGATCATCTTACTTGTCAGACAATCAGGTTAACCTTAACCAAACTTGGAAATAACATGTTTCCAACGCGGGAATCGAACTCACGACCTCCGAGTCAAGAGCCACGATCTAAACCACTGGACCACGGAGGCGTTATGGGTTTTCTGAATGTGAAAAGGTGAAATACACGCCACTTTCTAATTAAAACCTTTAATTTATTGGGTGGATTAAATGAGAAACTAGCCCGTCATTAGATTAGATTTACCTACTTGAGTTGTCATTACATAAGTGCTTTTAATTTATAATGGATTCCCTTTAAATGTTCAAATCACTTACCTACACCTACGATGAGCACTTTACCACACTGATAATGATATTATGGGAAAGTATTATATTATGGTTATTGTTTGGAGTCCTATTATTATTATGGTTGCGCTGAATGTCCCGGGAAAGAACCTTTTTATCCAAAAAAATGTACGGTTCCGGCGTGATAAATAAATTCTGGCACTACGGAGTCGTGGTTATGTAATTTGCGAGAAGCGTGCCTGGCAAAAAGGCCTGTTCAAAGAATCAAATATCAATACGATTTCATTTTTGTGCAAGTTAATGAATATGGTCATAATATTATTTGTAGTTTATAGCCTAATACTAGAGTAATATAACCAGGCACAGTGTTTTTGTCACTTCATTTGACTTATGTCTTCCATTTCAGCGCGGAATTCATAAAATAATAAAACAAAATGGCGTGCCTGGTCCTGCGAGCATAAACAAAAAACATATAAATCTAAAGATAACAAATAAATGTGAAATAAACAAGATATACGATGATATTTGTGAGGAAATATAAATTATTGGGCAGAAATGGAAAACTGGGAGAGCCATGCTTCGGCACGAATGGGCCGGCTTGACCGGATAAATACCACGTTCTCACAGAAAACCGGCGTGAAACAGCGCTTGCGCTGTGTTTCGCCGAGTGAGTGAGTTTACCGGAGGCCCAATCCCCTAACCCCTACCCTATTCCCTTCCCTACCCTCAACTATTCCCTTCCCTTCCCTTCCCTACCCTCCCCTATTACCCTATTCCCTCTTAAAAGGCCGGCAACGCACTTGCAGCTCTTCTGATGCTGCGAGTGTCCATGGGCGACGGAAGTTGCTTTCCATTAGGTGACCCGTTTGCTCGTTTGCCCCCTTATTTAATTTAAAAAAAAAAAAAAAAAAAATTATCGTAGGAATACAGCCTAAAAAAGTTGCTTATATTGTCTTTGTGCCGTTGCCGGAAGAGGTGTGTAAATTGTTGCAGTGGCGGATTTACAAATTTGCCGCCTGTAGGCTATTAAATTTTTGCCGCCCATATCTGACCTCTGAAATTCAATACGTTAGTTTAGTTCACAACCATATCCCACCAAAAAGGTTTTTTGAAAATTTTTGCTGAGACGACCACACAAGGTTTCACCCTGTGCGGTAGCGAAACAGCGAAACCTTATATATTTACTGGTATGTAGAATTTGTTTAAGTTAGGGTCAGTAGAGTTAGGCCGTGTAGATTCAGAAGCTAATTGGCTCTACATGACATCTCATGTGGTCGTCTCGGCAATATTTTGCAAGAAATGTTTTTGGTAGGATTTTTTATTTCTGTAAGATAAAAAAAATGGGGCTAAATTTGCCGACCCTCTAAATCTGCCGCTCAAGCCAGGCTCCAGCCTACTTAGCCTATTCGTAAATCCGCCACTGGATTGTAGAACCTAAACACCCGTAAGCACAGAATATATATTAGTTGTACCAACCGTAAGGCCGAATTTTACTCTTTAACTTATTATTATGTTATGTGCAGGTCCATTCGTGCCAAAGCATATCTCATTCGTCAATAAAAAGGTTTATTACAAACACTAAAGTTGCTCGCATTCGTAAAAAGAATTTAGGTCGAGGAAGAAGAATTTTCGTTCCATATTTGAATTTAATGAACACCAATCAAAGCGTTCAGCTTTCAAATTTTTTTTCCAATAAAAGTTTGCATTGCATTGACAGCCAGCACTTCTGAGGAATTTTATTGAGTGTGCTAAAAACAATACGTTTTTAGCATTGAATACCTATGCTTAATTACTAAATATTTTGATTTTCGATTTTGATACTTTTGATATATTTTGTTGGCGTTAACGATAATCGCTTGCCACTTATCTAGGCCCTCTGGCAATAATTGTTTCGCCATATACATTTAAAATAAAAAGTAAAAAGGCGAATAGTCGGCGCTTTTTGCCGACTATTCGCCGACTAGTCACCGACTACGAAAGAGGCCGGTTAGTCAGCTTTACCGACTAGTCGGCACATCTCTAATTTAAATACTTAAATACCATAATATTATATTACTTAAATAGTATATTATACTCAAATATTTGATATATGAAAGTAATTATAAATTATTCTTATTTATAGTTAAATAAAGACAAGTGAAGAAAAGTAGATATCTCACTCTCGAGTGTAGTTAAAAACTACTCTTCTCATAAAGTCAAAATCGCGACAAAACTCGATAAAAATATGTTGTCATGTTAGGGTTTTTTGACGACAGATCTACCCCAGAAAAATGTATGTCATGTTAGGGTCAATAGAGATCCAAACCATCAAACATCGAGAAAACAATATGTAGACAAAATTTTCTCGTTGGCGCATGCTAGGTCGGCAGAATAATTATTCCTTATTTACGGGGACAGAGTGTCTAGTTCGACATAATATAAGCTTAGGTAAGTACTTTAGAAAATAGCTGACCTTTCATAGAAACACCTGAATATTATGCAAAGGTTCCCATTTCATATCATAAGTCATGATTAATGTTGCGTTTACGCTAGCGCGTTTACGCATTATTAATGTATCGGTCGGGTTTTGCGTAAGTTTTCAAAGTTGTGCGGAGACTGCAGTGCGATGGCTACAGGTGGGGGAAGCGACCCTCTCACCCGGATGGTGTTGCCAGCTCGGGAATATATTTTACCCTAAACTGGGGAGAATAGCATGTGGAATTTGGATCTTTCGGGAATTTGTTTTATTGAAATACAAAACGAAAAGTATAGTAAAATTATTTTAAATACGTTAATGGTATGAAATTATTACAAGCCATTATGATATTTTTCATAGATGGCGTAATTTATTTGTTTTACTTCCAAAGTTGAAATATCCTCTACTAGGCCTTGTGATTCAGCTGTCGATAAAATGAATAAATATTGCTTCTTTAAATTAGCGAAAGTAAATTAAAAATAGGTATTTAAATGTTTAATAACCATGCAAGCTTAAATACTTTTCCAAAGTATTCACAGCGCGCGCGGATTTTGCAAGCGGACCAACAAAAATCTTACATTTGAGGGCCGACATTTCAATCATCAGATCATTTTTATCTTATTAATTTATTTACCACTTTGCCATCTTCTCAATAGGTTAAATCTATTAAAACGCCACTGAAACAAAATTTATCAGAAAATCAAAAATCTGGTCTTACTTTGGTCTTACTCAAGTTATTGCAAAACCTTCAGGTTGGCATCCCTGGCAGCCAGCCTCAGTATCCCAGCATCCGCCATGCTGCACGGCCGCGCGCGGAAACCGGCACGCGCGTGATTCGAATTCCGAATGTTTTGTTTTTTTTCTTTGAAGTTTACAGCCAGTGTCACATGTGGCCAGTGGTAGTGAGATGTTGACGGAGTTGAGCAGATATGGATGGGGAGAACCGCATCATTTTGAACGTTGGCGGCATCAGGTGAGACACTTAGACAAATTGCATTCGATGGTGAGGGTAGAAGTCAAAAGTTATGGAATTTGACATAATGAGTGACATGGATTTTGCGTTATGTCAAAACTTTGTTTTGATTAAGTTAGTTCGTCTACGAAATTATCGAATACAACTTGTCTAAATACACTGTCAGTAGTCCATCGCTTTATTTAGCATCCTAATTTTTTCATAATTATAAAAAATATCTACAGAAACGCCAAAAATACGCCAAATATTGTAATGGCGGTAGTTCACAAAACAATGACAAAAAAATTCATTACTTACCTCTGTAAATAAATGGACGGTTCTGATGATGATTAAACAATGAACCTCAAATGCCAGGGTTAAGTAAAACCCAGACCCAGCGAAAATGTTTTGAATAACCCGAACGCTTTTGTTAGCTCGCTACACAAGAAAATAAGCGATTTTTTAATTTCCGTGCCCGTGTGTACTTAGCTGGTGTACTTAATATCTGTTCATCATCAGCAAGTCTAAAATGGCAATCAATGTTTCATATTTGGTTTCATTGCTGTAACTTGTAACACATGTGAAATATTATGAAACTATGAAGTTGTACGGATTGTTGCAAGTAACTGTGGATGAAGAATATAAGCATTTAATGTGGGCATTTTAGACTATCAGCTGCTCTTTAACTTAGTTGATAAAGTACTAATATTCCATGCTAGGTGAAAGCTGTGTTGTTAATATCTACATTTTGGCCGCAACTTCGATCATTCGTTTATCGTGTGTGTTTTTCTGGAAGAAAATCTATCCCTTCTAGAACAGAAGATATATTTATGCCGAATTTCATAAAAATCGGTTTTGTAATCGGTAGCGTTAGATGACAGTAAAATAATTACAGTATTTGAATGTTAATAATAACAGTTAGTAAGTACACTATTTTGGAAAGAAATCTTTATACATGGATGACTCTTCGCCAAACGTAATCTTAACTATGTATTAAGTTGTAACAAAACTACGTGATAATACTTTAGGGTGTGTATGTGTTCCTTGTAGAGAGTTCACTGTGAAAGTAGCAGCACTTTACACACACGACAGTATTACCACTTAGTTTTTTTTACAGCCTGTAGCTATAATAATTAATTTTATTTTTTTTCTACCTTTGATATACAAAAGCAATAGATTATAATGGCCAAATATCCTTATTATTTATCACGTTATTGTGATGCGGGGCACAGCCGTCAGGAATCAGGATTTTATTAGGGCATTGCCAACATTCTCATAATAAGCACACGGTTAGCCGGAAAATTATTTTCCTAATGCCCCTTTTCTTTGATTCTTTCCTTACTGAAGGCAACTTCTGTATGTGGCGGTGACAATAATTAACAACTAGATGACGTGTTAATTATTGTCACCGCCGTCCGTCAATGTCGTCAAACCGTCGTGGGAACCGTACATTTGTCCGGGATAAAAGTAGCCTATGTTCTTTACCGGGTTTCAAAATATCTTCATACCAAATTTCAACTTTAACGTCTCTATACCATACGAAATTTCAGCAAATTTGATTCAGTGGTTAGGGCGGGAAGAGGTTACATATAGACAGACAGACACACTTTTGAATTTATTAGTACGGATGAATAATTCAATTTTATCTCTCTACGGACTTCACTGAAAAATCAGTAGCGGTGGTGCCTTAATTTCTATCAGGATAACCTATTTCTTTGGTATCGACGGGACCTACGTCCAACCAAATGGCTGGTACCATGGAGCTAATAAAGAGTAGCTCCGTGGCTGGTACCTAAGCAATAAAACATAGTACGTATGTACCATCGAGTAAATTGATTCCGAAGCAGTTAGACCTACGTCATGTGGTAGGCTTATGTCTATAACGCCTCCGTGGTCTAGTGGTTAAGAGCGTGGCTCTTGACTCGGAGGTCGTGGGTTCGATTGGAAACATCTTATTTCCAAGTTTGGTTAGGACACTGCAGGCTGATCACCTGATTGTTTGACAAGTAAGATGCGTCGGATGGGCATGTAAAAAGTCGGTCCTGCGCCTGATCTCTCGCCAGTCGTGTCGGTCGTCCATCCCACTGGGTTATGAGAGTGAAGGAATAAAGAGTGCTCTTGTGTACTGCGCACACACTTGAGCACTATAAAATTACTCCTGCGTAGCTGGCCTGGTTTCAATGAAACTGGCCACCGTCACCGAAATCGGTGTGGGGAGTATTATTATTATTATTTATCATGTCTATTCAATGTTGGCTGTGATCGGTCGGATGGGTTTGACCGCAATGGTTCGCCTAGGACTCAACTTCTCTGATAGTAAGTGGTCCATTTAAAAGTACGTCCGTTTTTAATGGAGGCCGGTTAAGTTTGTATTGCGTTACCCTTGAAGTCTTCTAAACGGTCATTCTGTAAATCTATTTATTTATAATGCACATGATCATTTTGGCTTGCGATATCAAATACCTTTTTTATGCTGACTTGAGCTTCTTTCTGATGAAGCGCCAACTGCATTCGCCGCTGAAAAGCTAGATAACAAAATTATTTAGCTTTTCAGCGGTCAAATGTAGCAAGTTAAATAATTAAATACTCAACAAATTACTAACTTTTTTTTATCTGAGTTCCGACTATGTGATAATTTCTTGTTATTGCCCGAATATAAATATGTAAATAAAATTTTTGGATCACGTCTCATTTCCGAGATAAATGTCATTATTGAAACATATGATTTTGTAGCGAAATCAAGCTCATCTGTTAGGTTTTTTTGATGTTTTGATTAAAAAGGGAAAGACTTCTTGGTGCAGCTGGCTTTACACTTGTAGTAAGATCCTGGAGATTCACTAATAAGGCTCCAATAGTAATCTGCTAACATAGCAGGGCCCCATCTTGAAAATAATTTCAGCCATATCTTCATGAAAGTGTTTACCATGTTCATGATGGACCATGGCCAACTGATCCTATATTTTTGGGCAAAAAGTCCAAGTGCGAATGAAGTAAATGACATATAGCATTCCTTTTTAAGAATACAGTCCAACGTCAGTTTTATTTTTGGCGAAAGTCAGCGGATTTGTTATGACCAAGAAAGTTCTTGGTTACATCAATAAAAACACCCCATGCTGGTTTTTTCAGTATGATTAAGAGTAAGATGATGTAAAAGTCTAAAAGATGAATCTTCGATCAGATTTCTTATGTACTACCAACGAATACGATTTGATTTTGACTTTGATTTTTGCCTCACTGAGCTTTGGAAATTTGATAGAGAAATTGTAATGCAGGACTATCTTTGTTCAAGTGTTTTACGAAAAATTTTATAAGGCCTAATTTAATGTCTTACGGCAGCAAAATGATTCAATCGGGCTCAAGCAATGGACCAAATTTATCAATTTCCTGACCCGGTACGGGAGTCTGTCGTGATGGTCAGATTTTGGCGTAAGTTCGCCAAAAATGTAACAAAATAAGTTAGGCCTACTAGCAGTCATGCATATAAAAAAAAAGTTCATCAATGAAACTAACATATAAAGTAAGTTTTATTTGTAAAATAATCTTATTTTAGAAATATCAGCTACATAAACACCAAACTTACGTCCATGTTACAGAAAATTTGAATTCATATTTCTCAGTTTCTAGATGTGATAACAAAATAAAATGCCTACATATATTTATAAGTAGTCAACCTCGATATGAAATGATATTTAACAAATCAGATTTTTTTTAGTGTTGAGTAGTATTATTTACCCAACGCATGGACACCGCGCGCGAGAAGGGTAGCGGCGCGGTGTTTTTTTGATGGCGCACGCCGCGCCGCGCCGCCGCACCGGCCGCATAGTATGCCTGCTTGCGTAGCCCAGTAATTTACTCAGTATCCATGATTCATTTATTTAAAGGGAAATTTGGTAAAAAATTAAGTACCTAATTTTATTACATAATTATAATGAGAATCGAGTACCGAATACACTCCTTAAGTATCTATTGCAAATGTCTCACCAGTAATGCATTATACCTTATAATGTATTATATCACAGGAAAATTTGTAAATGAAGCCTGTTTAACTGAACAAGTGCACAGAATTCCTTTGGGTTTTTTCTCACTTTGTTCACCGCATAGTGTTCCCAAGCGGGTATTTTGTATAATAAATATTTTGCATGTAAGTTTTGAAGTACCTGCCTGGGAGAACTGTGCTTCAAGTTAATACGGAAAGCCATAAGAGACATAAATTATTAGATAGGTTCACGTTGATTTTTATCGAAATGTCAGATTAAAAGTAACAGTATTTTGGCTAGGGATCCAGGCCGAAATGGGTATTAGCTTAGGCATCTCAAAATTAAAATAAATAGGTCAGTTTCTATTAAAACAGTAACGTAAAACATTTTATTGCGATATTCCTTCGAAATAATTTTACTAATTAGGCAAATGAAACATTTTTCATGAAGTTACTGGAATAAGAAATTGTAATAATATCATTATTCATTATTTTAATGGCCTGTAAAGGATACAAGTCCTTTGATATTAGTAATGACTAATAGGTTTATTTTGGTCTTTGTGTTAAATTTTTTGCTTTTCATTACAGTATTAGGATCTTACGTCCGCGTAACGAGAAAGGTTTGTCGGGGTAAAACTACGGATAAAATATTATAGCTTATGTCCTTTCCGAGTTGTATCTATGCCTAATTTCAGAAAGATAGGTTGAGTAATGAGAATGCTAAAGTAAACTATTTTCTATTATTTTATTTATTTTCCGCCTGAACCAAAAAAAGTTACGTCTTTTTCAAACTTAGGTAACCTACTTCTAGTTTAATTTAATTTAAGTGTATCTAGCTTATTTGATGTAAGAAATATTTTCTTTTAAAGATTAGTTTTTCTTATTTATATAACATTACCAGTTGTGTGAAACTATGTGAAATGCTTTTATCGCGTGGGAACCGTACTTTTTTGAATAAAAACTGTCCTATCTTATATATCCGGAACTTTACCTACTAACTTTTCATCTAAACTAGTTCAGCAGTTAAGCTCTTAACGTTAGACTTACATACTTTTGCATTTATAATATTATTTAATAAAGTATAATACAGTTTATTCCCCTGTACAAATAAAGTGTAATTTAAATGAAGCTAAACATGCTGGATGGAAAAATACGAAGTGTGTTTAAACAGTTTAAAACTGCTTCATTTTATGTTTGAAAAAGTTTTATAAGTCTCTGTGTGGAAATGTGCAGGTTTTTACATGTATTACAATACTAGACTAACGCCTCCGTGGTCTAGTGGTTAGAGCGTCGCTCTCGACTCCGGAGGTCGTGGGTTCGAATCCCGCGTTGGAAACATGTTATTTCCAAGTTTGGTAAGGACAATGCAGGCTGATCACCTGATTGTCTGACAAGTAAGATGATCCATGCGTCGGATGGGCATGTAAAAAAGTCGGTCCTGCGCCTGATCTCTCGCCAGTCGTGTCGGTCTTCCGTCCCACTGGGTTATGAGAGTAAAAAGAATAGAGAGTGCTCTTGTGTACTGCGCACACACTTGGGCACTATAAAATTACTCCTGCGTACCTGGTCTGGTTTCAATGAAACCGGCCACCGTCACCGAAACCGGTGTGGGGAGTATTATTATTATTTACAATACTAGATGACGCCCGCGACTCCATCGCATTGTTTATCGCGCTGGAACTGTGTATTTTTCCAGGATCCTATCCTGAGACTTACAAGTATCTGCATACTAAATTTCAGAAAAATCGGTGCAGCGGTTTGGGCGTGAAGAGGTAACGACAGACGGACACACATTCGCATTTGTTATATTAGTATGGATTGGATTTTTAGCAGACTTTAAGGACTACACCCATGTTTACTTACTTTAAACTGATTATGTGTGATATTGCTCAAAATAAACGTTGAAGTGCTCTAAAAATAGCTGCAAGGGGCAGTTCAATCGATGGCCAGGAATAGGTGAGGCTTACGGCAAATTGGGTTAGCCACTTCAACATCAGCTTTACTTGTCATCATCATTTATGTTTACCATATCACCTTATCACCATCTACCACATTTACCACTTCAATTTTGCCTCGTAAGGGCAGACCGCGACGTGACGCGTAGATACATTTCTAAGTTACAGACAGACAGGCTATATATAATTAAGAGGAATAAAGCAACAATCTCGAGCTGTCAAACGAAACAAAAATTGGTGTGTAAAAATAATATGTGTACGTATATTACTTACACAAGCATGATTGAACATGAATTCAATGAGATTAAATTGTCAACGTGCCGATAAGTGCGACTGGACGTCAAAAAAAAGAGTTTTGTTGTCATGTATCCACGTCTCTTTTTACCACGCAGTGTTACTGATAGTGACGTCTCGCTTGCTCAGACCTTTGTTTCTCTATTCCGCTAGGTATATTATTAACTTTATGGTCAGATCATGACAATTCAATGTTAATTATTGTGATCTGTCGGCTGGGTTTGAAATATCGCGACCAAACTACGTAGGTCCCCCATCTGCCTAGGAATCAACTTCCTCTGTAGTACATTTACGTCGGTCGCGATCGCTTGCCGCGTTGATCGGTACCTGAAGAGACATTCGAAGTTTGAGGTCGATGATGATACTTAATTCATAATTATCTTTAAAAAGCTTATTAATTTGCCGTCGCAGCGCTGATTGACTTCCGGTGCAGTAATGGCGGTTAAGGGGATGTGGAGGGGGGAGGGGGGAGGGGGGAGGGGTTATTAACAATTACGCCAGCTGGCTCTTGGGTGCGTTTAACGATCTGCTTGACAGGTTGCGTGGACTGTGTAATATGTGTATTGGTTTATAAGCGCGGCTTAATCTTTAGGGATAAAAAGCTTTTAGCTATGATGCATTAGGACTAGGAAAGTTATACGTGGGAGAGCCATGCTTCGGCACGAATGGGCCGACTCGACCGGATAAATACCACGTTCTCACAGAAAACCGGCGTGAAACAGCGCTTGCGCTGTGTTTCGCCGAGTGAGTAAGTTTATCGGAGGCCCAATCCCCTACCCTATTCCCTTCCCTTCCCTACCCTCCCCTATTACCCTATTCTCTCTTAAAAGGCCGGCAACGCACATGCAGCTCTTCTGATGCTGCGAGTGTTCATGGGCGACGGAAATTGCTTTCCATCAGGTGACCCGTTTGCTCGTTTGCCCCCTTATTTCCTAAAAAAAAAAAACTTCTGTCTTTGTGGTTTATGGTTGTGTTGTTTCAAGTTTCTTTAGGACAATGCATCCTGAACCCCGAACTAAGTTGTTTTTATTGTATCTTTCTAGAATTGCCGATCATGTATGGTATGGATGTTGACATTGTATAATTTTAAGTTACAATTGTAAATTTTATTTTAAAAAGATTATTTTTTTTCTCACTTTTTTGGTAAAATGTGGGACCCCATGCGAGTTTCTTACTCCGGTTCTTCTCGCCGGGTCCCGGGATAGTTCCCGAACCGGTGGTAGGCACCAGTAGTTTCAACGTTCTGAAAGCATTTGTTAGAAATCTATTCAGAAATAAAACAATTTTTGTTTTATTTTATAGGCGTTTGATAATGTCATGTGATACTGATACTATCATATCATCTCTGGTAAGAAACATGATTCATACGTCGGAAGGCAATCTCTCACCAGGTGCTGCGCATCCGTTCCACTGAGTTACAAGACGGAATAGGGAGTGCTCTTGTGTATTGAGTACACACTTGGCCACAATGAAAATTACTTCTGCGTAGCTTGAGATATACGCGGCAACCATCACCGAAAGTAGTATTAAAGAAATTTTATTAGTAATTAAATTATTAACTTTAACACGTCCTACCTATAGCTATAACCTACATACCTCTAGTGGACCCTTTATAACTATTGATTTAGGTAATTACAATAGGAAGGCTGATATGGGTCAGTCGGGGTCGATACTAAGAATCTGGTAATGCTGCCAAGTAGGCTATAGGTCTATACTTAGCCGCCTATAGTACTAGAGCAGGAAACACAGATTAAGTCCAATATAACTCTTTCAGCGCTGCTACTTTCACAGTGAATTCTATATAACGGATACATGTAACACATGCTAAAATAGGTACCATCATTTTGTTTTGTGACACTCTGTATACGAAAAAAAAACTATAAAATCCTAAACCGTTTTTCATGCGAACGCTAATAACACAAATTTTCGTGTACTTTTTCCACCATATTAACCTACTAGACGTCCCGCGCGGCTTCGCCCGCGTAAATTAGGAATATTAAGGAAACCGTACATTTTCCCATAAAAAATAGCTCTTATGTCCCTACTCCCTTCACTTAGTTTACTCTATATCTGTGCCAAATATTGCCATAAAAATTGCTCCAGTAGTTCGTAATTTCTAATATTTCCCCCGTTATATATAGCCTATAGTCTTAATCGATAAATGAGATATCTAACACTGAAATAAGTTTTTAAATCGGACCAGTAGTTCCTGAGATTAACATAAGAAAACGAACATAACACCTTCCCCATTTTGAAAGTCGGTTAAAATTGCAGCCTATGTGTTATTCTGATGTATAAGCTATATTATTGTAAAGTTTCATTAAAATCCGTTCAGTAGTTTTTGCGTGAAAGAGTAACAAACATCCATACATCCAAACAAACTTTCGCCTTTATAATATTAGTAGGATCAATCCGCAAGCGGCACCCGGCTACCGCATAACAATTGAAAATATATTGTGTCTGCGATTCCCACGATCCCTCGATTGAATTTATTACAAACTAGATGACGCCCGCAACTCCGTTGCGCTAAAACTCGTTTATCGCGCGGGAACCGTACATTTTTCCGGGATAAAAACTATCATATGTCCTTTCCCGGGACTCAAAGTATCTGCATGCCAAATTTCAGCAAAATCGGTCCAGCGGTTGGAGCGTGAAGAGGTAACAGACAGACAGACAGACGGACAGACAGACATACAGACACACTTTCGCATTTATAATATTTTATTATTATTATAAATGTTAACAAATTACACGACTGGTTGCGAAATAATTCATCATCAGGTGTTTTTTTTTCGAAACCAGTCGTGTAATTTGTTAAAATTCATAAATTTCCTAAAATAGTGGAAAAAGTGCACGAAAAATTGTGTTTTATTAGTGTTCAACATGAATTTCCACCAAGAACCGACAGTAACAATCAATAACATATATTTTTCATGCGATTTCTTTATCGATCTATTCGATTTTCCAAAGAATCGGCACACCCCTTCTAACTGAGCTGATTTCCCAGCAGGGCCCAAATAAACAGCTGTAATTGAATGGATTGTTGTAATTGGAGTCGATAGAATAAGGGCTTTCTAGGAATATATTTAAAGAATATTTCTGCTAGAATACCCTTATGGTGTAGTCGGTTCGAAGCATATAATAAATAACTAGAGATCGCCCAATGGTCGAAATTCGACCTTAGTTTCAACGACATTAGGACTACTACGTTTAATTTGTAAAAAAATATTGACTTTATCATATTTTTTCAACTCTTGTCTCTGGGACTAAGCTGATCTCAGACTGGCCGTGTGAGCATTGTCTAATAGTATCTTAGATTCAATAAAAAAACTATAATCCATTTTCAATTTGTCACCTTGTTGTCAACAGACTTCAACCATAAATAAAAGAGTATAATTCGTATGTATGTATGCTTGTCACTCAAAAATCTGTCATTTTTTCTAGTGTGTGTGTTGTAGTGTGTGTAATGTTTTATTTGTTAAAAAAATGTATGATAAAAGCATAATTTCAGAATAATATTAGCTCGATGCACTCCTTCACCATATAAACTACAACTGTGCAAAATTTCATTCACCTACGTTTCTCCATTTTTCGTCAAAAGGGATAAAAAGTTTTTGGCTCACGTATTATTAAAAAGATATGCTTTACTAGATTTTCCGGGGTATAAAGTATCCTATGTCCATTCCCGATATACGTGGGAGAGCCATGCTTCGGCACCAATGGGCCGGCGTGAAACAGCGCTTGCGCTGTGTTTCGCCGAGTGAGTTTACCGGAGGCCCAATCCCCTACCCTATTCCCTTCCCTACCCTCCTCTATACAGGGTGCAATTAAACCTACCTGCCAAATTTTTTTGGGGCTTAGGTATCATTAGGTGAGTCCATTAAGCCAAAACAAATAGGGTGTTAATTTTTTTACAATAACATATGTATACCCCATTCCCTCTTAAAAGGCCGGCAACGCACTTGCAGCTCTTCTGATGCTGCGAGTGTCCATGGGCGATGGAAGTTGCTTTCCATCAGGTGACCTGTTTGCTCGTTTGCCCCCTTATTTCATTTTAAAAAATCAAAGTATCTCCATGCCTTTCAGTAAAATCGGTTCAGCGATTTGGGCGTGAGGAGGGAACAGACAGACAGACACACTTTCCCATTTATAATAATAACGAGCTTTTGCCCGCGGCTTCGCTCGCGTTAAGAAGTATTATTATATACAATCTTTCATCCCCTATTTGAACCCCTTGGGGTTGGAATTTATCAAAATCCTTTCTTAGCGGATGCCTACGTTATAACATCTATCTGCATGCCAAATTTCAGCCCGATCCGTCCAGTGGTTTGGGCTGTGCGTTGATAGATCACTATGTTAATCAGTCAGTCACCTTTGAGTTTTAAATATATAGATATAGAAGTATTAAAGCAACTTGAAATCAAAAAAGGAACGAAGCTGCATAAATTATTATAATGCATTAAAATAAATCAAGTTCAGGGATTCGTGGACAATGTACAATTAAGCCTTTTATGCTGGCAACATTTTCCGAATGAAATAAGCGGATATTCCCCTATTAGCGATTTAAAAGTTCATCGCGTCGCGTGAACAGATCAGGTAATTGATCTGCTTATTTAAAATTGAGTGTCCAGTACACTTTTTAAATTATAGGGTTAATTTTGTAGTTTTATTGTATTACAGCGGTCCGTCCCGACTCCCGGCTTCTCACGGATGGATGTGTTTATTGATTATGATATGATACATTTTGTGTCATGAATAACTCTCAACTAACATTAACGAATATGATGCAAGTGTTCCATAATATAACGTCTTGCTGTTATAATGTAACCTTACGCTGTCTTTTTTTATAAAGAACAAACGACCAAACGAGCCACCTGATGGAAACTACCGTCGCCCATAGACACTTGCAACATCAGAAGAGCTGCAGGTGCGTTGCCGGCCTTTTAAGAGGGAATACTGCTGGCGACTATGGCGTTTGTCTATTTGTACGAATGACCCATTACTATCTAAGAACAAGTAGACTATAGTAGTTACTTGTCAGTTGTGTTGTGACATACATGTGGATCTTATTACCCACATTCGCACGACCTTTACAATTTAATCAGAGAAACCTTTTACAATGCTCGGATGAGTTTTCACAATGTATTTCTCATTTTAAAACCATTCTTAGGTTTCTATATAAGTAAACTATGTTAGTAAGAAAAGAAATAAAGGTTATTTGAAGTAAATAGCACAATATAATATTTTTGTGTCAAAATATTCATCTAAGTTATTATTCTCTGAAGTTATTTTTTCCTTCTAGACAGAAAACTAATAATATTTTTTCTGTGAAAAGCGAAAAATCGAACGTAGCTTTAACAGATCATAATATTGTATAAAAATCATTTGTCTTAACGCATTGCCCAGGGAGTAAATTGGGGAATACGTTTGTATGGAAAAACAGTGCGAGCGTACCCTTTTAATACTCTGTATTTTCTAAAGTAATGATCGTACAGTAAAAACGTTTGGAAGTAATTTATAGGAAATTTAATGTAGATAATTAATGTAGAAGTCACTAAAGAGATATTATAAATAATTTTCAAGTTACAAGCAAAAACCTTGATAAAGAGACCTTTCCCCCCACTCCCCCACCGCCGGCTCTAGTCCCACCCTCGGGGACTTTTAGTATATTCATCTGGACACCTTTAGGAACAACTGTACCAACTTTCAAAACTACACGAATTATTCGGTCTGATCGGCTTTAGAGGCATCTTTCACACCAAACTGACTGTCAGCCCCGGAAAGTGAGCATGCTTACTACATTACGCACTTTATGGTACTTAAACAGGGTGTAACAAAAGTAAGTAATTATTACTTACTTTAGGGTGTGCACATTTAACTGTGAAAATAGCAGAAAAGTTTTTAAAAAATTACCCTTTTAGCGCTGCTACTTTCACGTTGAAATGAATACACACCCTAAAGTATTATCACTTAGTTTTGAGCTCGCAAGTCACAGGTGCATATTAATATGATAGCGGTTGACAGTCTGACATGAACGCAGCATAAGGGTTGATTCAGACGGCAACGCGACGCGTAGATGATATTGATGATGATGATGATGATAGGATTTGACAGATTCGCAAGACGTCTCACGCAATTGAAATCTGTCAAATCCGTACAAATTTATGCCGCGCCTCGCCTCGCCTCGCCTCGTCGCGTTGCGGTCTGAATTGACCCTTTACTTTCTGTTTCTTCATTTTCTTGCAGACAAAATTCAAGCAAAAAATTCGCAACAAACTTATTTTAGAATTACGAACTTTTCTACTAAACACAATATGTTCCAAATATTTTACCCGACCGCATAAAAAGTTATTACACACGTATCTTGGCGGATTCAATTTACTGTAATCTGGTAATCAGAGGCGTATGCCGCAGTCAGGGGCGTATTACCGGGGGGCCTCGTAAAAGTCGGATTGTAAGGGTTGTGTTAGTGGGATCAGTTCGTCATAATTTTAGTTGTCACTGGGGAGTGGGGACTGTATTAGGTATTATATTATAGGCTTTGTTTTCAGTTATTTCTTGAGGTTAAAACTTAGGTCGGTACTAGGCTAGAATAGATTGCACTTTGCGACGGCATCGGCATTACTTTTTGAACGACCCGCCTCCATAGGATACTTATGTACTTAAATTAAAAATCTTATACAGAATGTAACAAAAATAAGTGATAATACTTTAGGGTGTGTACATGTTCCTTGTAGAGAGTTCACTGTAAAAGTAGCAGCGCTGAAAGACCAATTTTTTTTTCACTTTTGTATGAGGAAACTCGTGACGCTCGGGCCCTTGCCCATACAAAAGTGAAAATTTTTTTTCGTCTTTCAGTGTTGCTACTTTCACAGTAAACTCTCTACAAGGAACACGTACACACCCTAAAATATTATCACTTATTTTTGTTACACACTCTATATAAAATTCTCGTGTCACAATGTTAGGCCGCGTACTCCTCCGAAACGGCTTTACTGATTTTAACCCAATTTTATATGCATATTCAGTGGGTCTGAGCATCGGCTACTGAGTACTTATTATATTAATAAGTGCATTTGTTGAATAAATAATAGTAAATTATTACAACTCGAGACTGACGGCGACCATTGTTTGTGCGACGGGATAGCGATGGACGTTGCCATGGTGACATACTTATTTAGTCACTTCAATAAAATAATATGGGTGAAATACTTTTATGGCAAAGAAACGTTTTGCCGGGACAGTTAGTAAATACATAAATAATTAATATTGTTGTAAGAAATCTTATCTTAATTCCAAGAAGGTCATTTAAAAGACCTTTCTTCACTTAGCCATGTTTCTAATTTAAACCACAATTATTTAAAACCTTTTAATACAATAATAGTCAACCTTTCTATGGCATTCATAATACCCCTGCAAAAAACTAAAAAAAAATAATCAATAGTTGTTTAATGCTTCTTTACGGTAGACAATTATTATGATTTGGCCGTCGTTAACCTGTAAAACCCGTCTGGAAAGCTCTGTATTGAACCGAAAATACTAAAAGAAATAGGCTAAATAGATTTTCATTTTCTTTGAGAAAATAACGCTCGTAAAATGGAAAAATGATATTTGATGTTTTACGAAATTGAATTAAAAATTTGTAATAGAATATAGAATACCATTATTTTCTGAATTTCTGTATGAAAGACTTGGTTTTGAACAAAAAGTGAATGTGTACATTGTACAATGTACCATCGAGTAAATTGATTCATAGCAGACCGATCACAGCTAACTGCCTAGGAATCAATTTCCTCGATATAATCTATAATATAAAAATGAGTCACTGAATGTGTTGCTAAGCGCAAAACTCGAGAACGGTTGGACCGATTTCGCTAATTCTTTTTTTAAATTATTCCTTGAAGTACGAGGATGGTTCTTACGAAGAGAAATTTCTAAAAAAAAAAATCCTGAAAAAGACTAAAATAACACTTTTCTATACTCCCATACAAAAGATTTGTGATAATACTTAAAAGTCAAATATATAAAAATGGATTTTCAATTATGTTAGTAACGCTAAAACTCGAAAACAGCTGAACGGGTTGGGCTAATTTTAGTCTTAAAATATTCGTAGAAGTCCAGGGAAGGTTTTAAAGTGACACGAAGTTCACCGGGACAGCTAGTATTATATAAGAATACATATCAGTGGCGCGTGAGCTTTCGGTCTGTGCGTACGCGTATCGCGATCGTTAATGCAAGTGTACCTATCTACGTAATACGTATCGTTTGTTTCGTTTCAACGATTATTTTGCATGATGGAGGAAGAGGAAGATTTAAATTTACAAAGTAGCAATAGCAGGGATTCTGACTATATCAGAGAGTGTGAGATTGAACTTCACAACCTCGAATATTCAGGAGATATTACCATTCAAGATGATATAAATCATCAGCCTATTGTGCAGAAAAGAAAAACTCGAGAAGATGAGACGGAAAGTAGTGATGGTTTTACAACGGTTGTGCGTAAACCAAAACGCCTTATACGTAGTACATCTTTGATTGATAAGTCTGTTCAAAAACAAGCGGGATTTGAGCAAATGGAAGATTTTGAGAAAAAAAATGAAATTTGTGTTACTTCTAGTACTGAGTTACCTAAGCAGATGGCGATGGCACGGTTATTACTAAGCGAAAATATTCAGAATATTATTAAAATAAAATACAAATCTCCCTACAAGGTTTTTATACAATTTGAAAACGAAAATGATGCCGAAAAATTGCTCAATTGCTCAAAATTCAAAGATTTAGATTATCGTTGTCAAAAGACTTTTGAAAACTCCGTTTCTTATGGATTGATTAAAGGGGTTGATTTGGATTTAAAGGAAGATGAGATGTTTAAAATTTTCGAGTGTGAACATACTATATTAAACATAAAGAGATTGAAAAGGTTGTCCTCGGAAGGAAAATGGATAGATAGCGAATCAGTTCGAATATGTTTCCAAAATTCTACCTTACCTCCGTATGCATATGCATATGGTTGTAGGTTTAAGGTAGAACCTTTCGTATTTCCGGTGACCCAGTGCTTTGGCTGTTGGAAGTTTGGACACTATATAAAATTTTGTCCCAGTAAAAAAATGTTGTGCCCCAAGTGTGGGAATTCAAGTCATACAAATTGTTCATTAGAGAACATTAAATGCTTAAATTGTAAAGGCTCACATTTTGTACTTGATCGAGGATGCCCAATGTTTGCGAAAGAAAAAGAAATCCGTCTTTTGATGAGTGAACAAAATATTACTTATAAAAAAGCTCTAGAGATAATAGCTATACGACGTGAGGAAAAAAATAAATATAATTCTCATAATGATGACAACACAGCCAATAATGTTGAGATTGTAACCATTGTAACAGAAAATAATTTGACTACACCAAATTTGTACAGCGATGTTGTGAAAAGAAAAGTTGGAATACATGAAACACAAGATTTGAGTTCTGGTAGCTCTGGATCAGAAAATGGGGTTCGTATTTCAACAGGAAGAAAATTAAAAAGAGTGCAGAAACAAAGAAGGCAACGTAATAATGAAGATAGAAATCAAGGTGAAATAGTTAAAGAAATGGAAGTAGATAATCATATTGAAGAAGAAGAAAATGACACACAAAGTAATTATGTAGAAAAGGAAGAAAATAAAATAGATGTTAAAAAGTTACTGGAAAAGTTATACCAAGCAATAATGTCAAAGAAAACGTTTGAGGAAAAAATTGGTGCAGTTGTTAATATTATTATTGAGGAATGTAAAACGTTTATAGTTAATTTCTTTAATAAGTTTAATTTATTTGAGAGTATATTAGAAGCTGTACTTAATAATGGACAGCGATAGTTCGAAATTTATTGATATTAATATTGTACAGTGGAATGCTCAAAGTTTGCGCCCAAAATTGACTAGCTTTAGTGATTTTTTAATTCGAGAAAAAATTCACATTGCTATAATTAGTGAAACCTGGTTTGACTCCAATTTAGGAATTCATATTAATAGTTACAATATCTTCAGAAAAGACAGAGCGGACTCATATGGTGGTGTGGCAATTTTAATTCATAAATCTATTCGATGTTCGGTAAGTACTTTTCAATGCCATAATTCAAGTATAGAGACGCTTCATGTGAAGGTTCATAACTGTAAGTATATTCAAAATATTGTTTCTGTTTACTGCCCGTCATCTTCTAGAACAATGTTAGAGGACTGGCATTTTTTGTTTAGTTCTTTTCCTAATAAAACTATTATAGCGGGAGATTTTAATGCACACCATAGTGATTGGTCGTATAAAACAGATTTGAGAGGAACTCAGTTGTCGGATGTTATTTCAGACAATAATTATGTATATTTAAATGATGGAACACATACTCGTATAAAATTAGTAAATCAAAATTTACAAAGATCGTCGCCAGACATCACATTCGTGTCTGCGGATATTGCTATAAATTTTCTATGGACAGTTTTAAATGAGAATTTTGGTAGTGATCATCTTATAATTAAGTTCTACACAAAAATAAATTTTTCAAATAATTATTTTCAAAAAAGAAATGTAAAGAAAATTTCATGGTCCAAGTTTCAAGATAGTTTAGTTTCATCTTTTTCAGAAATTAATGTAGAATCCTTAAATAGCGATGTACAATTAATGTATGATGTTTTCCTAAATATGTTAAACACAGCGATTAACACCAGTGTACCTTTAATAAAAATATGTAATAACCCACAATCTAAGTTTAAGGCAAAAGATTATTGGTGTCAATCACTCTCATTAGCTGTAGCCCAACGCAGATTAGCTCTTAGTCAGTTTCGTCGAAATCCCACCCCAGATAATTTTATTAAACTACAATCTAAGATTAAGGAGGCAGCAAAAATGATTAAAATTAAAAAACAAGAAAGCCGTAAAAATTTTTATGATTCTATAAGTTCGGAAACTTCACCTACTGAAATGTGGAGACGAATGCAATGGATTAAGGGAATTCGTAGAAATGTGTCGTATGTAGATGTAGATAGTCGAAAAAATTTATTAGAATCACTTACTCCAGATTGGGTCGAAAATGTCTCTCCAACTTTTTCCTCCGAAAACTATGAATTAGAATCGAACTTTTCCCTACAAGAACTTAAAAATAGTATTAAAAATAAAGATACGGCGCCAGGAGATGATGGTATCACATACTCTATGATATCTTCGCTTCCAGAAACTTTATTAGTCTTTCTGTTGAATATTTACAATTTGGTTTTTAATACTGGACAGATTCCATGGCAATGGCGGGAGGTGGTTATTTTACCGATACCTAAAGTAAGTCAACATGGGGCCGATTTACAACTGAGGCCCATTTCTTTGATGACCTGTATTTGCAAAATTTTTCATAATATGATTCTTAAGCGTCTAGAATGGTTTGTTGAAAAAAATAATGTATTATCATCTACAACAGTAGGTTTTAGAAAGTCTCAATCTTGTATGGATAATTTAGTTCGTTTAGTTTCTTATATTCAAATTGGGATGTCTGATAATATGCCAACTCTTGTCTGTTTCTTGGATATCGAGAGTGCTTATAATGATGTTTTAATAGATAAAGTGGTTTTAAATTTGGATGAAATTAACGTTGGTAAAAAAATTTGTAAATATTTATGGTCTTTTTTGAAGGAGAGACACTTAAAAATCAAAAAAGATGATGGACTAGGAGATTTTATACGATGGACTTTTAAAGGCTTGGCACAAGGAGATCCGCTCTCTCCTACTCTTTTCAATTTAGTAACCCGAAGGATATGTAGATTAGTTTTGGATGAAGGAATTGGTGTTTCTCAGTATGCTGATGATTTTGCTATTTTTTTAAAAAACAAAGATCTTAATGAATGTGCAAGAAAAATCCAAAGTGTTCTTGACAAAATTATTGTAGCATTAAATGAAATTGGTTTAAAATTATCTATAAACAAAACAAAATTTTGTGTTTTTAGCAGAGGAAGGAGAAAGAATATACCGGTTTTAAATATTTATAATAATCAATTGTCTTCAGTAGATTGCTATAAATATTTGGGTGTATGGTTAGACAGGAGTCTCCTTTGGGGTAAGCACATTAAAATGACGGAAGAAAAATGTAATAAATATTTAAATATTCTAAAGGTTCTCGTGGGAACGTCATGGGGAGTTCATCCAATACATATGAGAGGTTTATATTTTTCATTAATTAGATCTAGACTTGATTACGGTAGTATTTTATATGGTAGTTCAGCTAAAAGCAATATTTCTAGATTGGATAAAGTTCAAAATCAGGTTTTAAGAATTATAGGTGGGTTTATTAGGAGTTCACCTATTCATTGCATGGAAAGTGAGCTGAGCATTCCACCACTATTTATAAGAAGACAATTTTTAGCATACAAATATATTTTAAAATCATATTCTTGGAAAGATAATGCAACAGTAGATTTAATAAAAGAGCTTAGTCTTAAATGTCAAGGTCGATATTGGTGTAGGAAAAAACTCCCACTTTTAGTTAATGTTTACCGTGAAACATGCAATTTAGAAGTTTACTCTAGTCATCTGCTGGATCAGTTTTGTTTAGATATATGGTTGTCTCAAATAGACATAAGGAGCTTTGTTATTCCCAATTTAAGCAGTGTTAAAAAGGCTAAGGATGAATATGAGCCAAATAATTTAAAATGTATAATTCAAGACGAAATAGCAGATAAATATAGATCATGGCATAAATTATTTACAGATGGCTCTAAAAGTAGTTCTGCACGAGGCGTAGGAATCTATGATCCAGCAAATGATCAAAGTTTTATGTTTAAAGTGATAGGAGAAGTTTCAATTATGTCATTAGAGTTAATTGGTATTTATGAATCTCTAAAATATGCTATTGAAAGTAATTTGAGAAAAATTGTAATTATGTCAGATAGTAAGAGTGCACTACAACATATCGTCCGATGTGCGATGGGATTACGAGGGATATCGATTGCTTATAACATTCTGGGATGTATTTATGAATGTGATAATAGACAAATTGATTTAAAGTTACAGTGGGTCCCGTCTCATATCGGATTACCAGGTAATGAAGAGGCAGATCAATTGGCAAAAGAAGCATGTTCGTCTGGAAGTGAATTAATTATAAAACCTTTTTATTCTGAATTGTTATCAAAATTTAAAAACAAAACATTATCTTTGTGGAAAGAATATTTCGATGAGAGATGTAAAACAAAAGGAATATGGTATAAAACAATCCAATGTGAGCCTCTTCATATCCCTTGGTTTGCAGATAGTAACATAAGTAGAAAATTGTTAAAAACAGCCTTAAGAATCCGTTCAGGACACATTCTATCAAAGTCATTTGCATTTTTAATGAAGATAGAAGATTCGGCTACCTGTGAAAATTGTAATAAAATAGATGATGTCTGGCATGTTTTGATGGAATGTGTCAAGTATAGAAGTAAAAGAAATTTACTCATCAACCAATTTAATATAAATATTTTAGATGTGGGATGGATTCTGAGTTGTTTGCACATGCCTAGATCTAATGCAGCTTTGGCTGTTTACAATTTATTGCTGGAAGTTGATGAGTGAATTTCATTAAGGCGGATACGATGGGGTTGACATGTCTATTGGCAAAAACCCCCATAAAAATAGATTAAAAAAAAAAAAAAAAAAAAAATAAGAATACATATTATATAAGAGCAAATTTTAAATTTGTGGTGTTATGGTATAAAAAAAAATATTCTCGGAAAATGTACGGTTCTATAAAACAAGCGAATAAAGGTGCGACGACGTTGCAGTCAACATTAATTCCACACTGATTTTATAAATGCGAAATTTTGTCCTGTCTGCCTGTCGCATACAACATCTTGCAATGTAATAATCATAAAGTTAATATAGTGGAATAGAGCAACAATCTTGAGCTGTCAAACGAAACCGAAATTGGTTTTATCTGTGTGTAAAAATATGTGTACGTATACACTTCCACAAGCATGATTGAACCTGATTTCTATGAGAAATTGTCAACGTGCGGCACGTGCCGACTGGATGTCAAAAAAAGAGTGCTGCTGTCATGTTTCACATGTCCCTTTTTACCACGCAGTGTTACTGATAGTGACATCTCTCTTGCTCAGACCTTTTTTTTTTCTATTCCGCTAGGTATATTTACTTTATGGTATTATAATACGTCGAAGACAATATGACTTTAACACTCTCCCTGCCAGCAATATATAATGGCTTTTAAGTTCAGGAGGCCATGGGGGTCGCCGGCGCACCCCAAGTTTTGCAATTCAGCAGGCCGCGCGTTAGAAGGCAAAATTGTTCCAGGAGGCCGAGGGGTCTGCCGGCGGGACCAACAAAAAACGTTTCGGTACGCCGTGGGATCCGTCTTGACCTTCCATTTTCAAACTGATTTTATACCTACTGGCGTGCTCTGACGGAAAATCCAATTTGCGTAATGGCGTCAGCATGAACTTAGCTACAAATTAAAAAAAAAAGAAGTCTGTAGGATGAATAGTATATTTTTTATGAGACTAAGAATATTACAAATAAAAACATCATAAGTAAAGTATTTATGTATATATTTATGTAAATTATTGAAAAAAAAAAAACACATATTAATGTTTCAAAGATGCTTTGACATGTATTGTCGCGAAACACTCTGCGCAAACACTAGGATAAAAAGGGCATAAAAGGCACACAGTGCTTGTCACTAGATGTTAAGTGACTACCGTCCGACTCGGATATAAAGTCGGGATCTAAATCTGAGTCGTCGGACATTGTCAAAACAAGATTCGCGACACCAAAACAAGATTCACGACACGAGTTTCGCGGTTGACGCACGCGGCAGGCCGTGGCGGCCGGCGGCTAACTGTCTTAATTACAAGGTGGCGTGCTAATTAAAATTTAAAACTATGCAATTTGTGTTTGGCGCGCTGAAAGAAAAATATTGGAGGCTACCGGCGGACCCCATGGCCTCCTGACACAAAAGTTACAAAAGTGCATTGGCTTGCTGCACAAGAATTATTGGGGGCCGCCGGCGGATCCCATGGCAAGGGAGAGTGTTAAAAGTTTGGCGACCTTCTGAAGTGTTCTGATACTTCTGAACAACCTTCTCTTTTTTGTGGATTAAGAACATTTCGGGGCGAAATTTTGTAAAATAACAACGAGAAACATTCCGCTTCACAGCGGTGAAATTAATTTTTAAAACCCTGCGACGTTTGGAGCACAAGTCATAAGCTACTGCGATTAGCGATTATAGATAAAATTAATAATATATTAAGGATAACGAAACGATCAATCATTTATTTATTTAAATTGGCACTTAAATGTATGTTATATTTTAATTACACCTGCAATTACTTATACAAAAAAATGCAGTTTTCCTAACAAAAGATAAGCTTAATAAAAATAAATTCTAAATAAGTTCCTGGCAAAAAAGAAAAATGCCACCTCTGTGTTTTTAATAATTAATTATTATTAATTACTTTAATCTCGCGGGTTACTCAATTTTTTTTACAAACTAGTTCGATTAACCAGAATTTTCTGCAAACACTCTTCATCTTGTATCTTGGACCACACAGTAAGAATTTGTTTGGGCCAATAAACGTAAGCTTAATGTCAGTCTTAGATCCCACTGTTTTAAGATAAGTACAAAGTTATGCCCTAATAACGCGATTTCAAAATGCTCTAAAAGGTATTAGCAACCTTATTAAAAGAGAGAATTATAAGACATGAATAGAAAAAGATGATCTTAAAAGCGTTTCACAGCTTGAATTTTACGCGGTGCGGCATTGAAACCTATTTTGAAGGTAATTAAATATTTATTTACCATTCGATAACTTATGCAAATTAAAGCAACTTTTGTTATGAAACCTCTTCCATAAACGCAATGTTGTGCCAAAATTAGTTTATGGCGCGGGAAGCGTACTCCTTTCTCGGGACTCAAAGTATCTTCATACTAAAATTCAGCAAAATCGGTTCAGCGGTTTGGGGGTGAAGAAGTAACAGACAGACAGACAAACAGACACACTTTCGTATTTATAATATTACTATGGATGATGAGAAAAAGATTGTTATCTTAGCTTACAAGCGTTTCTAAACCTGATCACTTTCAGGGCTGCTATTTTCACAGTGCACTAACATAAGGATGTTTTGTTACACTCTGTATAAGTTCTAAAGTCTAAGTGCCTGTTTCACCACTTCCTGATAAGTGCCAAATAGGCTATTATGCATCACTCAACTACGCAACGCAAAACAACAGATAAATTATGGAGAATGTGTCAAAAAAGTTGTGAATAGCCTATTCGGCACTTTATGAGAAAGTGGTGAAACAGGCCCTAAAACATGCAAATACAAGTAATTAGTGCTTTGAAAACCGTTTGCATTTGCATATTGATGTTGAAATTAGGCAAAATATTTTGTCAAGTTAATTGCCAAGTCTAGACAAGATAGATAGCTGATAGCAACTGCCACTGATAAAACTAGATAGACAAATGGATATAGGTAGAAACTGTTTGAGGTAGGCATGTGACAGTTGCCGTCTGCCGTCTGCCGTATAGTTCTATCGTATTATCATCTCTGAATTAAGCTAAGTACTCACATGCGGTTTTGCGCGATAGTTTTACTCCAAATCGAGCAATAACCACCGTGTGGACCATAAAGTTAATATACCTAGCGGAATAGAGAAACAAAAGCCTGAGCAAGAGAGATGTCACTATCAGTAACACTGCGTGGTAAAAAGAGACGTGTGATACATGACAGCAGCACTCTTTTTTTGACGTCCAGTCGGCACGTGCCGCACGTTGACAATTTAATCTCATAGAAATCATGTTCAATCATGCTTGTGTAAGTGTACACATAATATTTTTACATACAGATGAAACCAATTTCGGTTTCGTTTTACAGCTCGAGATTGTTGCTATATTCCGCTAGGTATATTTACTTTATGGTGTGGACCGCAAAACTGACAGCTCGAAAGCTCTCTTCGAGCCGGCTCGATGGAATTAAATATGTCAAATATGTCATTTCCTTCGATTCGGAGTAAAACTGTCGAGCAAAACCGTATGTGAGTACTTAGCATTAGGTTGATGTTTTGCTAACGTTTGGTTTTAGTTCGGCCTATTTTATCTGTAGACCTATTTGATCGAAACCTTAACCAAATGATTTGGAAATCATTATATTGAATTTAATACGGTAACATAAAAAATGTAAAAACAAAACAGGCAAATTCAGAAAAACGGCTCGAGTAGCCGTTTGTTGAAATTAGTTTTTTTGTTGCTACGAAACGTACTTTTGGCGAACTTTCGGCTAGAGCCTAGAGCTTTGGTAAAAGTTGAAAGGTAATTTTGACTGAAGTTGGCTAAGCTTTGGTCGGATAAACATTAAACAACTCTTTACATTCCAGTGCTTATCTGTACCTAGTCCAGCGAAATAGCCGCTACAGTTTTCAAATGTTATATAAAATGTTTTTTTTTAATTTCTAAATCAGATAAGAGGATACACCAGGGGCTAGAGAAATTACAAAAAAGTACGTGTTATATCTATAGGGCCGCAGAACGCGATAGAGACAACTGCAGAAAATCAACGATTCGTTGTCCCCTGATTCCTTCTCCAAAACTTAACCGATTTAAGTACTATTTTCATTAAAGATTAAAGAAAGGCCTAAGCTTTGTTCCTATATTTTAGTTTTTTTTTGTATAATCTAGCCAAATCTGTTTTCTGGATGTTTGAACACAGCGGAAAATCTGGCCATTTTTTGGGTATTTGAACGTTCATATCTTATTTAATAATTAAATTATGAAAAAAAAAGAAAACATAGGGACATTATATTAGTGGCCGTAGATATTCAGAAAAAAATTATAACTCTACTAGCATTATCCAGAGAGGAAACAGGGGACAACGTTTGTATGGAAAAAAGGGCGGTGTGGACTCCTCTTAAAACTAATGGTCGATTTACGTTATTCCAATCCAGTAATCCAATCCAGCGCTGGAGTGCTACTTGAATAATTTAAACGGGCACCAGAATACACTGGAATGCGATACGGTCCATTCCAGTGCATTCCAGTACCCGTTTATATTATTCCAGTAGCAGTAGCAATTGGAATAACGTAAACCGACATAACAATTTTGAAACGTTTACATGACACCTACGGCCTAACAAAACATTACTTATTAAAAAAAAAATATCAATATCGGTTTAGTGCATAAACCTATAATGCTACAGTATATATTATGTCTATGGTTTAGTGCCACCGCACAACGGAGACACGACAGTTTTTAGACAGACTATCGCATAATAAAATAAGTACTAGACGCGTACATTTGAAACATAACGTCTCATAGACAAAGTTGTCAAATGCGTACAAGAACTGCACGGCGACAAGTCTGACTAAAGACTGTCGGCTTCCCTTTGAAGTGTATCCGAGCACGCACATCAACGACAAAACTGTCTAGCGGTGTACCTAGTGAGATTAGTGACTAGACTTATCCGAGCGTTCTCTACTGATGGATATTCAATCATTGCATGCATTGCGTTGTCGTAGACAAAACAGTTTCGTCTTGGTATGCGCCGCGTGGTGAAACAAGATTGTCTAAAAACTGTCGTGTCTCTAATGTGCGGTGGCCCTTAGTCATTATATTTTCAACCCTATGAAAGCTGATACAACGTATAACATAAATAAGGCAATTGGGATTTATACATCCCAACCTGTTTGCGCCTTTATGTTTACTTAGGAGTATCATGTATCGGAAGCGAGGGTCTACGGGTTAGGGTCGATTGGACCCGAATAAATTTAACACTTTATGTTAAAGGGTTAAGCCGAGTATCGCATGACAGAAGATGTGGCATAACAATAATAACATAATATCTGGCTATACATAAAATACACATTTTTCCGATTTAAAATCATTTTTCTGGGTCCTAGAGCCTTCAAATATCTGGTATCTTTTATGTTAAGAAGTAACAGATCTGCAAATATCTTAAAGATCCTTATTTAATAAATTAATTAGTTATTAATTGATAAATATAAGGTACACCTGGTAAACAAGGAGAAATATGATCTTGTGACACTAAAATTTTATTGATATTATCATGGTGGATGGGAAGGATGCCACGAAATTGATAAAAATATTTATGTGACATGCTAAATGTTTTGATGAAATTGACAGAATTGTGAGTATAAAATTGGTGTCTCTCAAATGACACTTGCGTGCTTAAAAAGCCTTTCAAAGTTTAGAAAATACTTTACACAATATTGGTACGCGTAATTAGTTTTTTCCAGTCTCCTAACTAGTTTTGTGTGACTTTATATTCTAGATTATGACGGCGCTACCGAAATAGTTTTACTTCAAATATGATTTTTTGATAGATAATATTGTAATTGGTAATTTCCAAACGAAATAGAGTTATCGCTCTGACGTAACGCTAAACACTGAATAGGCGGCCAATTAAAATGATACTGGCCGAATATGGCAAAACTATGGTTTATTGTCTGTGGATAAAAAAAGAAGGAGAAGAAAAAAAGGGTTCGGACCAAAGAGAATATAATCACTCGTGGTTCGGACAAGATTCGGAGGTTGATTGTTGAACGCGCTCGCAATTCAAGTGTTTGGCGGACGCCATAGTTTCAATTGGAAATTATTACGACTAATTGTCGTTGTTTCATAATCTCTATTAGTAGAAACTCAATAACAATTATAGTAGAGAGATTATAAGGTGGTATCTTTTCGTACTGAATTCTCCTCGCCCGTTTTCCCACGCCACTGTCTTGACTCCTGAAGCAGCACTTTATGATGAACTATGAAGACCTATCATGATAATAGCCACGTCCCTTTAAATACTTTTCATATTGTGTGTGTTGAAAAATATGTGATTTCCGAGGGATTTGTTTACCAAGCCATAGTGGGCTCACAGATCTGTGAGCCATGATATTATGTTACGTATAATTTAAGAATATAATATCACGGTATTGAAATTGTTGTATTGCATATGTATTGAATAATTATTGGGTATGTAATTTGTATTGTGTAGTGCACAGTGCCATTGCAATGGGTAGGAAAGAGATAGGTATACGCTGAAATGGTATCTCCGCGCGATAGAAATAAGGCGGGGCTTCTGCGTATATCCCCGCACCGGGATAAGTGGGCGGGGTTTTCTCCCTCTGCGCTAGCGCATGGCGGGAGTGAAGCTTAGACGTATAAATAGGCCGGTCGACGTTGCGACGTGGCGTTGTGATAGAATAGTAATTGGGCATAGGACTCATACGGCAACTACGACTCCAGAAACTCTGACGGATGTTGGTCAGAGAACACCATTCTACACCATTCTTATCGGACGGATATAAATTGCTCCGATAGGTCAGATTACGGGTGTAACGAGTATAAATATTGAGTAGTCCGCCCTTTGCCTTGGTACAGTGCACATAGTTTAATTTTAATTGAAAGTTAATAAATCGAAGTGAAGAGTTAAAAGTGATTTAATTTAAAGTCATCGAAGCTCAAATATATAGATATACAGGGTGTAACAAAAATAAGTGATAATACTTTAGGGTGTGTAAGTGTTCCTTGTAGAGAGTTCACTGTGAAAGTAGCAGCGCTGAAAGACCCTTGCCCATACAAAACTGAAAATTTTTTTTCGTCTTTCAGAGCTGCTACTTTCACAGTGAACTCTCTACAAGGAACACGCACACATTATCACTTATTTTTGTTACACACTGTATAAATATCAACAAAAATCATACAGTCCACAATACTTTGTGACACGTATGTTTCGCGAAAAAGAACATTATGAGGAGTCCACACCGCCCTTTTTTCCAAACAAACGTTGTCCCCTGTTTCCTCCCTGGATAATGCTAGTAGTGTTATAATTTTTTTCCTGAATATCTACGGCCACTAATACGATGTCCCTATGTTTTCTTTTTTTCATAATTTAATTATTAAATAACATATGAACGTTCAAAAACCCAAAAAAATGGCCAGATTTTCCGCTGTGTTTAAACGTCTAGAAAACAGATTTGGCTAGATTATACAAAAAAAAAACAAAACATAGGAACACAGCTCAAGCCTTTTTTTAATCTTTAATGAAACAAGTACTTAGATCGGTTAAGTTTTGGAGAAGGAATCAGGGGACAACGAATCGTTGATTTTCTGGATTTTCTGCAGTTGTCTCTATCGCGTTCTGCAGTATAGGCTTGAGGTAAGGGAGACAGCTATAGATATTACACGTGCTTTTTTTTTCATTTCTCTAGCCCCTGGTGTATCCTCTTAAAATCTATCCAGGTACAAAATATATTGTTAGGAACAACCAGCTTAAGCGCGACTCTCGTAGCATAGTTTTTGTACGCTACGAGGGTCGCGCTTAAGTTGGTCGTAACATAGAGATCATGTTATTGTTACTTCGTGCAATTCATTACGAAAAAACCGTAAGAACGGCAATTATCTACTAATAATCTATACATATGAAAAGAAATTGGAGTGTCTGTTTGTAATATTGAAAGAACCGTTTTTTACTACATGCATATGAATGTTTATAGGGTACAGACACCAAAACAACATTTTTTACAATTTTTGTCTGTATGTCTGTCTGTTTGTTCCGGCTAATCTCTGAAATGGCTGGAGCGATTTTGACGGGACATTTTAGGCACATAGCTGATGTAGTAAGGAATAACTTAGGCTACTTTTTAACCGACTTCCGAAAAGGAGGTGGATATATTTCATTTTTTCTATATAGGAACCCTAAAAAGGTTTTTTTTTCTCTTTTTTATTATCTTTGTTATCACATTTTACTGACGCGGACGAAGTCGCGGGCAACAGCTAGTAATATTATAAATACGAAAGTGTGTCCGTCTGTCGATTTATTTATCTGTTTCTACTCTCTGTTACTTTCTCACGTTACAACCGCTTAACTGATTTTGATGAAATTTGGTATAGAGATACCTTGAGTCTCGGGAACCGACATAGGAAACTTTTTATCCCAGAAAAATGTACGATTGTTTTAAAGTCTTTTAAAAGTTATATTTGGAAAGAAAACCATCAAGTAGCAAGACTTGATGAATTTTCTTAGAAAGTAGATGCTACTTTTAGTATTAATTATTTTAGTAAATTCTAGCTTCTAAAAAAAGAGGGAAAAGAAAAATAATTCCTTTTCACTGTTAAGAGAAGACAAGATATTAATTGTGTTGCAACTTGCAACAGAAAACATAATAATAGCAGAGTAGACATAATGATAGAGTATGCCGACTTAGAACTGATGTTGAAATTTTTAAATTTGTCGTATTATGACGAAAATCGTCGCTAGGGTTGTTAAATTCTTACATATGAATTAAAAACTATGAACTAAAAAAAATGAATTAAAAAAAATTCGCTGAACTTGCGCTGGACGTGTTCCTCTTTGGTCGTATTGTTGTTTGTGTTTTGGCACATGCGATTAAAATTGACAGAATCCAATTTTGAAATCTTTATTTTAAATACTTAAAAATAAATCATATCAGCCAGCGCGAGGCACATTCCGTTCATAATCCTAGTGAAACCCGACGAATTTGACAGATATTGAAACCTGTCCGTTTCTTTGCAGTCGAACTACTGGTAGTTATGTCTATTGTGATAATAGGGCCTTATCACACTGGCGATTAGCGAGCGATTTGAAAGCGGTGACGCGACTGCGCAGTGCACACGCGGCGATAACGCCGCGGTTGCGGGGCGTGCACGCAGCTTGCCTTCGGCGTTTTGGACACTCAGCAGCAAAATGGATTTTAACGTCACTCCCTAGACGAGTCTACTATATATAATAATAATCTGTGTAGACGAGTGTACAAAATGGCGTCCACGCCACGCCGCGACGACGCTACGCTGTCGCGACGTGCACGCCGCGCAATCGCGGCGTGTGCGCTGGGCAGTCGCGTCGCTTTCAAATCGCTCGCTAATCGCCAGTGTGATGAGGCACTAATATTATACTGTAGAATACAAAATGTAAGTGCAGCTGTGAAGCAATGAGTTTATTAAAAGTTTCTAGAGGAATGTTCTTAATCTTTTGTTTTATAAAAAGCCTTAAGGACGCTATCACATTCTTTCGCAAATATCAGCGATTTTCAGGTACTATTTTAAAGAATCAGGAGACACGCTGAAGGATATTTTGGTTTCAAATGAAAGATAATATATTCATCTCCACGTCTATACCATAAAAAATGTATAGCCACATACAAAATTTTCACATAAATACGTTTACCATCACAATAATCGCAATTTATTAAAAAAATGGGGTGTGAGTAGGTTTTTTTTTATTGAAATAAGGAGGCAAACGAGCAAACGGGTCACCTGATGGAAAGCAACTTCCGTCGCCTATGGACACTCGCAGCATCAGAAAAGCTGAAGGTGCGTTGCCGGCCTTTTAAGAGGAAATAGGGTAATAGGGGAGGGTAGGGATGAGAAGGGAAGGGAAAAGGGGAGGGTAGGGAAGAGAATAGGGTTGGGAATTGGGCCTCCGGTAAACTCACTCACTCGGCGAAACACAGCGCAAGTGCTGTTTCACGCCGGTTTTCTGTGACAACGTGGTATTTCTCCGGTCGAGCCAGCCTATTCGTGCCGAAGCATGGCTCTCCCACGTATCAGGTACCACTATAGCTACATACACTGAACTAAGGAAAATAAATATACAAAAAAATTGTTGCTTATTTATTTCCCTATACGAAAAGCTAAATATTTTAAGTATATAAAAATAAATAACATTTCCATTTAAGTATAAGAAAAATAAGAAACGCTCTCAAATTTCTTCATACATTTTCGCCGGTATCAAGAAAGCGGCGAGCGTCGTAACCGCCACTGTACAAGGCGTGCTGATATTTAATGTTATTTTAATGTCCTTAACGTCGATATTCGTACTGACCTGCTAAGTTTTGTCATCATTTTTGTTTTAGCGTCCTTAATAATCTTTGTATGTAACAGATGCTATAGTTATGTAACACTATAGTATAATGTTTTGTGTTCGCCTGACTGGCATAAAAGAGTATAGAGCGATAAGTGATAACTCTCATACTTTTGACCGCTCATACTCCAGTTACTGCGTAAGTTTAGGTGTGCATTTTTTGGAACCAGTATTAAGCTATTACATAGCTTTTATAGCTTTGACCTCGGCGACTGAATCAAGAAATTTCGTAACGAAAAAAATCTAATAACTCCAACCGGTCGGTGCAGCGTAGCCAGGCTTCGACGCGGTGTTTGTGTGCGTGCAACTAGACGTATGCGATATTAATCGCATAAGTTGATAAAAAATGCTGTTTTAACGCGGCAGTCCCCAAATGCCACACATATGGATGTTTATTTACTTTATTTATTCACACATATTTTATACGTGGGAGAGTCATGCTTCGGCACGAATGGGCCGGCTTGACCGGAGAAATACCACGTTCTCACAGAAAACCGGCGTGAAACAGCACTTGCGCTGTGTTTCGCCGAGTGAGTGAGTTTACCGGAGGCCCAATCCCCGACCCTATTCCCCTCTCTTCCCTCCCCTATTCCCTTCCCTTCCTTACTATACTAACCTATTCCCTCTTAAAAGGCCGGCAACGCACTTGCAGCTCTTCTGATGCTGCGAGTGTCCATGGGCGACGGAAGTTGCTTTCCATCAGGTGACCCGTTTGCTCGTTTGCCCCCTTATTTCATAAAAAAAAAACATTTTTTTATTCAGTTACTATTCCAATTTATTATTCGTAGCTTATGACCTATGAGTGAGTAACTAAGAGCCGGGACACACGACGCGACGACGTTTCACCATGCGACGTCGCGTCGTGGGAATCTACGACACGCGTTGTAAAAAACTACGACACGACATCGTACGACGTCGTTATTTTTGTTAACGTGAGAAGTATTTAAAACTTATAATATTTTCAATTGTAAATCTTGAACATCCGACATTTTCAAACTGAAACATCACATGAATCAAATCCATGCATCCGTTCTATTGCTTTTATTTCTATTTATTTTGTACAATACTAGTTGTACTTTATACGTTATGTAGATATAAAATAACATTATGCATAGTGTAACAAAATAATGTGGTAATACTTTAGGGCTTGTAATTTGTATGTGTCGCTGCCAGATACATAACACTACTCAACAAATTTTCAACTTTTTTTTTATCTGAGTTCTTACTATGTAATTATAATTCCTTGTTATTGGTATAATATATATATGTTAATAAAATTTTTGGATCACATCTCATTTCCAAGATAAATGAAAAAGATTCAAACATGATTTTCTAGTAAAATCAAGCTCATCCGTTAGGTTTTTTTGATGTTTTGATTAAAAAGGGGAAGATTTCTTGGTGCAGCTGGCTTTACGCTTGTATTAAGATCCTGGAGATTCACTAATAAGGCTCCAACAGTAATCTGCTAGCAAAACAGGCCCCCATCTTGGAAAAAAACCGTATCTTCATGAAAGCGGTTCCCATGTTCATGGCTAACTGATCCCATATTTTCAGGTAAAAAGTTTAAATACGAAGTAAGTAAATGACATAATATATGATACTAGCTGATGCCCGTGACTTCATCCGCGTTAGCATTGTAGATCACATCCCAAGTATTATTAATTATTGTACAAAAATATTCAATGTACAGAATTGATGAGAATGATTTTATTCGTGGGAGAGCCATGCTTCGGCACGAATGGGCCGGCTCGACCGGAGAAATACCACGTTCTCACAGAAAACCGGCGTGAAACAGCGCTAGCGCTGTGTTTCGCCGAGTGAGTGAGTTTACCGAAGGCCCAATCCCTTACCCTATTCCCTTTCCTACCCTCCCCTATTCCCTTCCTATCCCTACCCTCTTCCCTCTTCCTTCCCTACCCTATTACCCTCTTAAAAGGCCGGCATCACCTGCAGCTCTTCTGATGCTGCGAGTGTCCATGGGCGAAGGAAGTTGCTTTCCATCAGGTGACCCTTTTGCTCGTTTGTCCCCTTATTTCATTAAAAAAAAATGACTTTACTACGATTTTATTATATATAGATGTTCCGCGCGGCTTTGCTTGCGTAATTTAGGAATTTCACGCAACCGTACATTTTTCCTCAAAAAAATAGCCTTTGTCCCTTCACGTGCTCTATTCTTCATGTTTGCCAAATAACATAAAAATTGCTCCAGTAGTTCTTATTTCTTAAGATAATAAGCAATTTCATATATGATATTGAATGTACCGTAACTTCTTGGTGGAAATTCATGTTTCACAGTAATAATATACACTTTTCATGCACTTTTTCCACTTTTATTAATAACAATTATGTTTTACACGACCGGTTTCGATAAAATCATCATCAGGTGTTAACCGGTCGTGTAAAACATAATTGTTATTAATAAAAGTGGGAAAAGTGCATGAAAAGTGTATATTATTACTGTGATAAGCAATTTCAAATTTGCCTCCCTTCGTTTTTTCCACATTTTCCTCTATTTCTCTGCTCTTATTAGTCTTAGTGTGATAACATATAGCCTATAGCCTTTTTCGATAAATGGGCTATCTAACACTGAAAGAATTTTTCAAATCGGGCCAGTAGTTCCTGAGAGTAGCGCGTTCAAATAAGCCCTTTCATATAATTTCCCCCGTTTTTCCACATTTTTCTCTATTTCTTTGCTCCTATTAGTCTTAGCGTGATAAAATATAGCCTATAGCCTTCCTCGATCAATGGGCTATCCAACAGTAAAATAATTTTTCAAATCGGACCAGTAGTTCCTGAGATTAGCGCGTTCAAACAAACAAACAAACAAACTCTGCAGAATTATAATATTAGTATAGATAACATTCCTTTTTAAGGATACAGTCCAACATCAGTTGTATTTTTGCCGAAAGTCAGCGGATTTGTTGTCACCGAGAAAATTCTTTGTCACATCAATAAAAGCTTCCCCTGCTTGTTTTTTAGTATAATTAAGAGTAAGTTGATGTAATAGATGAATCTTCGATTAGCTTTCTTACGTCCTACCTACGAATAAGATTCGATTTTGACTTCGATTTTCACTTAATCATAGAGAAAATGGCCTAACAAAACTTTGGAAACTTGCAAGAGAAATTGTAATGCAGGACTATCTTTGTTCAAGTGTTTTACGAAAATATTCATAAAGCCTAATTTTATGTGTTACGGCAGCAAAATAATTTAATCGGACTCATCCAATTAACCAAAATTTATCAATCTTATGGCCAGATTTTGGCGGAAGTTCGCCAAAAATGTAACAAAATAAGTTAGGACTACTAACATTCACGCCTATCAAATAAAAGTTCATCAAATAAACTAAAGTATAAATTAAGTTTTGTTTGTAAAATAATTTTATTTTCGAAATACCAGCTACATAAGCATCAAAGTTACGTCCACATTACAGAAAGTTTGAATTCATATTTCTCAGTTTCTAGGTGTGATATCAATATAAAATGCCTACATATATTTATTAGTAGTCAACCTCGATATGAAATGATATTATGTACCAAATCAGATTTTTTTTCAGTGTTGAGTAGTATTGGTATAAAAGTTTAAAAAAGTTACTCTTTTAGCGCAACTTTTTTTTTAATGAAAGCAAACGAGCAAACGGGTCACCTGATGGAAAGCAACTTCCGTCGCCCATAGACACTCGCAGCATCAAAAGAGCTGCAGGTGCGTTGCCGGCCTTATAAAAGGGAATAGGGTAATATAGGAGGATAGGGATGGGAAGGGAAGGGAATAGGGGAGGGTAGGGAAGGGAATAGTGTAGGGGTAAACTCACTCGCTCGGCGAAACACAGCGCAAGCACTGTTTCACGCCGGTTTTCTGTGAGAACGTGGTATTTCTCCGGTCGAGCCGGCCCATTCGTGCCGAAGCATGGCTCTCCCACTTTTGATATGACACTTGAAGTATTATCACTATACCCTGTATACAGATATTATATCGGTAAGTAGATATTATCTTGCCTACAATCGCCTTTATGTGAGCAGAAGATTTTAAATTATCATCAGGGGCCCTATTATGAGCTCTTAAATCCATTCACTTTACGTCCTTATACAGTCAGACAAGGACGTAAAAAGAATAGATTTAAGAGCTCATGATAGAGGCCCAGGTTTTTAAATTAGTCGCATTTTCTCATTCCAAAACAAATCCGAGAAATGAACATAAAATATTAAATACAGGACTTAAATCCCTATAATATTATGATTGAAAAAAGCTTTTAGCAAAATACTGAAACTGATTGGGTTATGCTGGACCTAGCTTTCAGTCGGATTTGGAGATCAATTCCAATATTAAACCAGAATTCAATTTTATCGGAAAATATTTTCGGCTTTTCCATGTATGATGACCTTTTACTCTTTAGTAGCTGCTAGAGCCTAGATGACGGTCGTAACTCCGTTGCGTCAAAATTCATTAGTCGCGTAAGAACCGTACAATTTTCTATGAATTTATACAGGGTGTAACAAAAATAAGTGATAATACTTTAGGGTGTGTACATGTTCCTTGTAGAGAGTTCACTGTGAAAGTAGCAGCGCTGAAAGACCAAAAAATTTTTTCACTTTTGTATGGGGAAACTCGTGACGCTCGGACCCTTGCCCATACAAAAGTGAAAAAATTTTTTGGTCTTTCAGCGCTGCTACTTTCACAGTGAACTCTCTACAGGGAACACGTACACACCCTAAAGTATTATCACTTATTTTTGTTACACCCTGTATATATTAGAATGAATTTGCTGTTGGCCTTATGCGCTTTCCCGGGATTTAAATTATCTTCATATCAAATTTTAGCAAAATCAATGGTTTGGGCGTGAAGGTGACGCCGCGTTAAAGTAAAAAACCGTGTCAGATATGTTTTAGATTGCTTATCTAAAACATATCTCATAGAAAACAAGCAAACAAGCAATGGAACAGCAAAAAATGTAAAGGGCGTAAGCGACAAAATGGTTTTTGTCACGTAATTTGAAAACCATAAATACATTTCATATAAGCTATGGGCAAATTAAAGTGTATACTTGAACCAATCTATGTACTATCAGAGAAGTTGATTCCTATGCAAATCGGGGACCTAAATAGTTTGGTTACGTTACGTCAAACCCAGCTGACAGATCACAATTAACATTGAATTGACATATTCGACCAAATAACGTTGGTCTGTCAATTGCATAGGAATCAACTTCCTCGATGGTACAATCTGTGAGCTTATATCACTCTCCTCTGTTGGCAAAATAAGAATCCCTTTTTTACAAAGGTCTTTTTGATTGATGATTCTGTGTTATAAAAGTTGACCAATCGTGTTATGCTATGGGTAATTCAAAGACAAAGACATGATGAATACTGACAATGACCTTTAATTTCTTAGCTTTAGTCATTGCTGAGAAGAATCGCTACAGCTAAATTACCAAGGCGTCACCTGAAGAGGTAACACGGACGGTGTTTCGGTGTGTGTCGATTTAATCCAAAAGCATATTTCATTAAGTGGTAGCCATCCTCATCACCTTGATACCTAAGTGGCAGTCTTCCACCGTGCGTTTTTCGCGTAACATTTTTCCGCGCACTGTAACACTAGAACGAACTGTCACCAGCAGTATTTCCGGACGAGTGGCAGCGCGAGTTGCTATTAAGATTCTTGCGCTGGCCACTTCCCAACTCACTTTCCAGCCCAAGAGCTGAGTATGAACGACGCATTACTTTTTAACCCCCGACCAAAAAGATGGGTGTTTTTTTTTTATGAAATAAGGGGGCAAACGAGCAAACGGTTCACCTGATGGAAAGCAACTTCCGTCGCCCATGGACACTCGCAGCATCAGAAGAGCTGCAGGTGCGTTGCCGGCCTTTTAAGAGGGTAGGGTAATAGGGGAGGGTAGGGATGGGAAGGGAATAGGGTAGGGGATTGGGCCTCCGGTAAACTCACTCACTCGGCGAAACACAGCGCTAGCGCTGTTTCACGCCGGTTTTCTGTGAGAACGTGGTATTTCTCCGGTCGAGCCGACCCATTCGTGCCGAAGCATGGCTCTCCCACGTATAAAATGTTAAGTTTAACGTATCTGTCTGTGTGTTTGTATATGTGTGTCTGTCTGTGGCATCGTAGCATCTAAACGAGTACACCGATTTTGATCTAGTTCTTTGTTTGAAAGCTGACGTTATCGAGCGTGTTCCTAGCTACAGTTCCGCATCAGCCGCTCAATGCTGAAAGATTAGAGTTTCATCTACATAAATATTTGAATGGGAGGTTGTGTTTTTTCTTGATTTAACGTTATTGTCTCTTTTCTTTCCAGATACGAAACCTATAAAGCGACACTGAAGAAGATCCCGGCGACGCGGCTCTCGCGGCTGACGGAGGCGCTGGCCAACTACGACCCCGTCCTCAACGAGTACTTCTTCGACAGGCACCCCGGGGTCTTCGCGCAGGTGCTCAACTACTACAGGTAATTTTGTACCTTAGACATTTGGCTCAAGGCAGTGGCGGGCATACACATTGCGAGGCCCCGGGCGGAAAATATTTGTGAGGCCCTTGGTCTTCGAAAAAATATCTTGTGAGGTCCATATAAGCGTAAGGCCCTCACAAAGGCCCTGTTTGCCGCCCTCTAGAGCCGCCACTAGCTCAAGGAGTAAAACCCTTTGCGCTGGCAGGGATGATACGTTTAACTTGTAGAAAATCGCAACAGTGAGCGCCGTATTTTACAGCTAGGTTATTTTAATGATGGGCATCTAGTGTTTGTTTCATTGTCAAAATATTATCTTCAAAGAATATTTTTTGGTGGCAGCGGTGGTAAATTATAGTCACCACCACTGCCAATATTTTCCTACTTTACGTTAGTAAGTGAGAATTCCTAAAGTTTGTATTTTATTCTTTCGAATGACATTTTCAGAGAACTAATTTAAATATAACGTACTTAACATCATTTTATTTGAAATAATTTTTTTCATTAATCAAATTCAAAATACTTTTCAAATACCAAACATAAACCTTTGAGTTGATCGTTTAAATGCTCACATGAATGTGATAATGGGATTGGCTGAGTACACACAAATATTTACCTATTAGTGTCGAATGCGCGGGCTCTAATTTCAAATTAATTTCCCGCTCAATTAATATTGATATGCTGTCATTATAACAATTGAAATTAGTTGCTCTTGCTCAAGATTGTTTATATTTTTTTTATGTTTTTAAAACGCAAAAGTTTGTCTGTAAGTGAGACTCCTGATTACTCCTGACTACGAAATATTATATTTTACTAAAAATGACGCCCGCAACTCCGTTGCGCTAAAATTCGTTTTTCGCGCGGAAACCGTACATTCTTTCTGGGATAAAAAGTATCCTATGTCCTTTCCCGTAGCTCAATGTATGTCCAATGTCCATGGTTTGGACGATTTGGACGTAAAGTGGTAACAATTGTGTGAGGTAACAGAGTGTGTTTGTCGGTCTATCTGTATAGACCGACAAACACACTTTCGCATTTATAATATTAGTATTTTTCTCAATTAATTTGTTAACACGTCATTGCTAAAATAACATACATACATAAAAAATTAACAACCAAAATCACATATATTTTGCAATAATCAGGTAAAAAGAGCAAATTTGCATGCGACCAGTTTTGTGAACTTTTTCAAATTCAACCACGGTATATGTGTCAAGGACATTGGAACGCTGCTGGCGCATAATGTCTGCTGTCTGGGCTCGAAGCATGATATATGCTGTACCAGAATTCAGCTTCTATTAAAGTACTACTAAAATAAATCGGGCATGCAGTAAGTCTACTGTCGTGCCTCTTAACGTCAACTGAACGTAAACATACTTACAGCTTTTTTGCGCATAGAAATAGTGAAACAGATATCTCTGAAAATATAAATGTAATATATACTTACTGACTTACATAATTCAGCCGCATGCAAATTGCAAAATAATCCTTTGATGTCATTTAGGTACCTAGCAATTTGAGGTAGCGGGACATTTGACAAGTGCCACTTTACAAGATGGCGGTGTCAGTTTTAATCATAAAGTTAATATAACTTTATATTAACTTTATGGTTTTAATTCCAACTACGTGCCAAATCATCCTTAATCGAAAGTTTTTTGTTTTTGACAGCCCAAACCATAGGAGTCTGGACGGATCGGGCTGAAATTTGGCACGCAGGTAGATGTTACAACGTGGGAATCCGCTAAGAAAGGATTTTGATCAATTCTACCCTCAAGGGGATAAAATAGGGGATGAAATATTGTATGAAACCGATCGGGCTGAGACTTTACCTAATTAATAAAATATACTCATACGTGGGAGAGCCATGCTTCGGCACGAATGGGCCGGCTCGACCGGAGAAATACCACGTTCTCACAGAAAACCGGCGTGAAACAGCGCTAGCGCTGTGTTTCACCGAGTGAGTGAGTTTACCGGAGGCCCAATCCCCTACCCTATTCCCTTCTCTACCCTCTCCTATTCCCTTCCCTACCCTTCCCTATTACCCTATTCCCTCTTAAAAGGCCGGCAACGCACCTGCAGCTCTTCTGATGCTGCGAGTGTCCATGGGCGACGGAAGTTGCTTTCCATCAGGTGACCCGTTTGCTCGTTTGCCTCCTTATTTCATAAAAAAAATGAACTCTATAGGGACTATCACTTTTTTTGTTACACCTTGTCAGCTGAAATCAATCACGTGAGCTCCGGCCTGACCGAGCATACCACCTCGCTCGGCCGGAAGATCTTCCTTTGCGGTCACAACCATATAATCCCGACACTACCAATGATAGCAACCTTTTAGAGCGTGGCTCTTGACTCGGAGGTTGTGGGTTCGATTCCCGCGGTGGAAACATGTTATTTCCAAGTTTGGTTAGGACAATGCAGGCTGACCAGTGACCGACCGATTGTCTGACAAGTAAGATGATCCATGCGTCGGATGGGCATGTAAAAAGTCGGCAAGTCGGCCTTGCGCCTGATCTCTTAGTGTAAGGAAAGAGAATGCTCTAGTGTACTGCGCACATACTTGGGCACTATAAAATGACTCCTGCGTAACTGGCCTGGTTTCAATGAAACCGGTAATGGGGGAGTTATTATTATAATAACAACCCAAGATAACAAGATAAATATAAATCAGACATAATATGCTTACTTTTGATTTAAATTCCCGCTTCATAAACACAAAATCCAACACTCGCCATTGATTTACGTTTAAAATAAATAGTGAGGTTACGTAAACAGATACCACCATTAAAAACTAATAAACATTTGACGCAATCGAACTGTACCAGATGTGATACATCAGAATGACAGGTTTATATAGTTAGCTCAGCTGATACAGAGGGGCTAAAATGGTCGCTTTGGAGAATCATATATTGAATCATTATGTGATTCATTTTTAAACTCCACTTTGCGTGCAATTCATATAGTGATTCGCTTCGATTAATGATTGGTCTTCCAATTTGGAATTCCAATCATTGATGTAAGCGAATCACTATATGAATTGCACGCAAAGTGGAGTTTAAAAGTGATTCGTTTCGAGTAATGATTGAACTCCACGCGCGAGCGCCGCTCGCGGGACAATCATTAATCTATGTGGATCACTATATTTTATTTTTATTTATTTATAAAGTCATCGCCACATCGTATACATTTTTTACTTACAACTAAAATAACAATTGGTATTATATCTGATGTACACGACAGCTAGCTAGCTACATAGCATTAATAACAATATTATGTATGTATTCTTATATTAAAACTAGCTGTTGCCCGCGACTTCGTCCGCGTGGACTTAAGTTTATAGCGCGCGATGTCAACAAAATTGGTGTCAAAAGCTTTTATAAAAAAAACCCTGGTACCCCTTAAATCAAAATAGCTGTGCAGTGTGCACATAATATTTCATTTTTTTAAATTAAACTTTATATATTATGCCAAATTTTAAAGCTTATTTAGCTCCCCAATTACACAACTTTACCCATAAACTATTTATCATTGATAGGTTTAAGGTTACGTCACTGTATATAATATAAAGTACTGACTTATTAAATAACGTAAAAAAGAAATAAGAATCGAAAAAAATAGAACCTCGAATGTATGATGATACCACCTCTTATAGAAAGATGTTGGGCAAGCGTTAGCGCGATGTAAGAGACGCACGGCGCCATCTAGTATGAATTTTTGAAACTAACTTGATTTGAACAAATTTTCGTATTTTCGCCCCCTTACTACCCTTTTTTCCAGTAAAAAAGTAGCCTATGTCCTTTCTCAGGCTTTAGACTATCTGTATACAAAATTTCATTACAATCGGTTCGGTAGTTTTGGCGTGAAAGCGAGACAGATAGACAGACAGACAGACAGAGATACTTTCGCATTTATAATATTAGTATAGATTTCAACAAAATAATTTAAACTTAAACAAATGAATCTGTTAGCTTTTTAGTAAAAACAAAGTATTTATCATTTTACACATCTAGATCTTTGATTCTATTTATTTTATTATATTGAGTAAATATTTTAGCCATCGGAGATTGTAACCCAAGATTGGTTTTGCAGGGAGGTATATAGAAAGTCTTAGTTATTTTTTTTCGAGGATATTTGTATGGTACATTCAGTGTTATACGATCATGAAGACTGTTGCATTTAATTTTCCCATTGATAATTTTATACAGAAAGCATAAGTCCAATAATGTTCTTCTATTTTTTAAGGTGGTCATAGCAAATTTATGCAAACGTGGTTCATATGGTTGCCGATGTGAAAATCCGCTAGTGCCATATGCTAGATATCTAGTAAAAACTCGCTGTATGTTTTCAATTCTGTGAGAATGCACTACATAATAAGGACTCCAGACTATACTACCATATTCAAGGTGGCTACGGACCAGAGCGTTGTATAATAGGACTTTAGTTTGAGGCTGCTTAAAATTTTTAGAATTTCTCTAAACAAAACCAAGCATGCGGGCTGCTTTTGCTAAGATGCTATCATAATGTTTAATAAATTTTAATTTGCTATCCACAATTACGCCTAGGTCTTTAATTTCGCCTACCTCTTTTACAGTGGTACCATCGATATCATATTTAGAAGCTACAGGTTTTAATTTTCGCGAAAATTTCATGTGGAAACATTTATTTGCGTTGAGCGTCATGTTATTAGAATCACACCAAGATTTTATTTCATTTAGATCCTTTTGGACTAGAGCGACGTCACTATGGTTTTTAATAATTTTGTATATTTTTAAGTCATCTGCATATAAAGATTTCTGACAGTGATTCAGGATGTAATATCATTAATAAATAGTAAAAAAAGTTCAGGACCCAAATGAGAACCTTGTGAAACGCCTGAATCTGCATAATATGTGCGAGACACAAAACCGTTTACAACTACATTTTGCGGTCGATTTGAAAGATATGATTTGAACCACTCCAAAAGAGAACCCGTAAAGCCAAATCTTCTAAGTTTTTGTATTAGCTGACGATGATTCACCTTGTCAAATGCGCTACTAAAATCGGTATATATCGCATCGATTTCGTCACCATTGTCTACATTTTCGCATAAATCGGAAATATATGGCACAAGATTAGTCAAAGTCGAACGTCCAATTCGGAAACCATGTTGATAATCAGACAAACTAGCCTCGGTGAAAGAAGTGATCGTTGGTAGTATTGTAGCTTCAAATAATTTTGAAAAACATGAGGGTATGGAAATAGGCCTGTAGTTGCATATATCTGCTTGGCTTCCCTTTTTATAAATTGGTACATTTCGAGCCTTTTTCCATTCTCGAGGAAATGTACCATCTTCAAGTGAGCGATTAAAAATAATTGTGAGAGGTTGAGCTAAGGCTTGCTCACAGCGTTTGACAAACAGTGGAGGAATTGAGTCGGGTCCTGCTCCTTTAAAATGGTCCAGTTTTTTATTAGTGGCCAAGATATCGCTTTCTGTTAATTTAATAGTTGACATGATTTTATACGAGATAGTGCCCGATGTATCTGTAGTTGTATTAGATGAAACATCTTTATTGAACACCGAGTAGAAATGTCGAGCAAATAATTCTACAATATTATCGCCAGCATTAGCTACTACATTGTTTAAATGCATTTCTGCAGGTATTGTCGAATGACCGCCGCGTTTGTTTTTTATAAAGCTCCAAAAAGCCTTTGGGTTACTTGGTATTTGAGACTCAATTTTATTTATGTATTCCGAATAGCATTTATTACATAATTTATGACATCTCGAGCGGAGCAGTTCGAATTCAATTTTATCACGGGGGTTAGCATATTTAAGAAATCTCTTACGAATTTTATCTTTGTCAGCTAATAGCTTGCACTGGTTACTACTAAACCAAACGGGCGTCTTACTACTTTTTACCTTATGCTTGGGAACATGATCTTCGATGACTTCGTTTATAACTTTATATAGTTCAGTGAGCATATCGTTACCACAATTACATTTCGATAACATATCATACCAATTAACATTATTGAGATCTCGAGATATTAAACTATAGTCAGCTTTATGGTAATTATACATTTCATTACTCTTTGGACGGAGATAGGAACTAGGGTTATAATTGTAATTAACACTTAACAATAGGTTCGGATGGTTTTCGTAAATTTTACACAAATCGCTTAAAGGTATCTAGATACAGTTGCGTTAGGAACATTACATATTATCAAATCTAAAAATTTCTTTTCACAATTGCTTATACTATTTACTTGGTGTAAGTTATTAGCTAAAATAAAGACAACAAAATTTTGTCCTAGAGGTGAACTATAATTACATGGGATCATTATACTATCGTTAACAGCGCCTTTGGACCAGTTTATGAAAGACAAATTAAAGTCACCGAGAATTATGATATCATCTATTTGATTTAATACCTTTTCAACACTATTTAAGAATCGAACTAATGTTTCTAATTTTACAGATGGTGGTAAATATATTACGCAAATCGCTATTTTTTTAACAGTATTCCCTACCGTTAATTCAATTTTTACCCATAGATTCTCGTCGTCAGTTTCCCATTTATGTACACGATCTGAGGGAATTTCCTTATCCACTACAAGCAAAATACCACCTCCATCTTTCTTTGTGCTATTGGTACATTGTCTATCTTTACGATGTACAATGTACCTACTATCAAAGATTTCTTGACTAGAAATATTAGCATTTAACCATGTTTCGGTGAAAGAAATAATTTTATATTTATTGCAGAAAACATATTTAAACAGATCAGAAGTTTTTGTTCTAAGACCTTGGATATTTTGGTAATATATATCAAGCATTTTGAATAATGAGATCTAAAAACATTTACAAAAAAGACAATACTATTACTTAAGATTATCTAAATATTCCAAACCTTTAATTAAAAGCGCCTGACTACCTTCATCCTTACGAATAAAAACACGTCCGTTACGAACCCAAACAAATTTGTACCCGATTTCCTTTACTTTTCTCAGTGTGTAATGCGTCGAGTTAGCGACCGGTCGTGCTCCGCGTTACACACGCAGCAAAAGTAATATTTTTGCGAATCGCGCGGCACATTGCTGCTGCACGTGACCATGGCGCTCATGGCCAACGAGAAGAGTCGCGAGACTGAGAGCCGCAAGGCTACGAAGAGCCGCAAGGTGGAGTCTTCTCGGCTTGGCAAGGACGAAGGCAGGAGGTGCGATGAGGAGGGCTTCATACTGGTGGAGAGGAGGAAGAAGCCCGCCGCCCGCAACCATCGCGGCACCGCACACTATGTACCTGAGCTGCGTCTGCGGAGCGAGGTCCCCGCGACGCCCCTGTACATATCCCGCCTGCACTGGTCCATGGAGGTCCAGGACGTCGTGGACTACATCCAGAAGAAGACGACACTGCGCCTGAGGGTCGAGCGTCTGCAGTCTCGCCACAAGGTTAACTTTAGCTCCTTTGTGGTGAGAGTACCGACGAATCTTCTGTCGACTTTCGAGGCGCCGGAGTTCTGGCCGATGGATGTAGTCTATCGGAGGTTCCGGGGGAGACTCCGGAACGAAGCGAGTCACGTCGCCGGCAAAATGTGACAGTGTTAGTTTTTAAGTATATATAAAATATGCATGTTACCTATTCCTTCTTAAAAGGCCGGCAACGCACCTGCAGCTCTTCTGATGTTACGAGTGTCAATGGGCGACGGAAGATTGCTTTCCATCAGGTGAACCGTTTGCTCGTTTGCCCCCTTATTTAATTAAAAAAATACTATCTTTTGTTTTGTCCCGGGAATGCAAAAGTACCTATATAAAAATTTCGATGCTGTAGCGGTAAAATTAAGACTGACGGACAGACAATTTTGCATTTGTGGCGGTAACCCAACTTGAAGAAGCAAAACTATGAAGTATCACGTCGGACGCGTAAAACTTGTCTCTGTGGAGGTTGCTCTCAGCTCTACCACAATATGATGCTTATACTGTGCTCTTCAGCTCAACCATTTCTCCGTATGTGATTTAAAATATGAGTAATAACATTTTAGGTAAATGTTACTTTGCATATTTATTTGGATAAATGCTCAAATTTTCCAGCTCTGAGTTATAGTGTGCAGTCGCACGAGAAAATGCAATTTCAAGTGAAAGTAACTTTATTTCGTCCCAGATAAAGTTCAATTCGACTTGTAGTATGGAAATGTAGGATTGAGTTTGAGAGCAACTTCGCGATTTCAAAATAACGCGAGATATAGCGCCATCTGGTGGTTTTTAAAGTTAATGCACCCATTTGTGGTCGGAAAAATGCAGGAAAATTCCGTAAATTTTGAGAAAATTATAGTTCTATCACGACCGACAGTGAAAATAGTCATAAGGACTTCTGTAATAGCCCCAAAGTGTAAGGTTTTCTGTAGAATGTTCTTTGGTCAAAGATTTATATGTAGTGCATACTATATTGACTAATATATATGCGGAAGTATTTTTTTTTAATGAAATAAGGGGGCAAACGAGCAAACGGGTCTCCTGATGGAAAGCAACTTCCGTCGCCCATGGACACTCGCAGCATCAGAAGAGCTGCAGGTGCGTTGCCGGCCTTTAAGTGGGTATAGGATAATAGGGGAGAGTAGGGAAGGGAATAGGGTAGGGGATTGGGCCTCCGGTAAACTCACTTACTCGGCGAAACACAGCTCAAGCTCTGTTTCACCCCGGTTTTCTGTGAGAACGTGGTATTTCTCCGGTCCTGTAAGCATGGCTCTCCCAAGTATAATAATATCTATCTGTCCATTTCAAGCTTTAAGTGTTGAACAAGAGTTGAAATTTAGTATAAAAATACTTTAGGCTCTGGGAAATAACTAAGGAATAGTTTGTTTCCCGAAAAAACTGTATGATTACAGCATGATAATACGAATTTTGCGCAAAAGAAAAACATGACATGAAGGCGTCTACCACACGTGCATGCATGACACAGTTTTGCTTGCGCATGCCGGCTTGTACACTGAACTTTGTGCGTGTAGTTGGTGAAACGGTAGTATTCGCAAGCCCCAAAGTTTGGCTTGTCGGTTTTTAAACTTGCTTGAAATTCTGGCATGCAAGCCTTCGTGTACAAACTTGTCTGCGCGTGTGGTTGGACGTTCAGTGTTCGAGTTGTTTATACGCCGTCGATCTCGGCAAGAATGTGGCTTGCGCATGCATAACTGTGCCGTGTGGTAGATAATTCAGTATTACGTCTTTTCATGCGAGAAGCATGCGCAAGCAAAACTGTGGTCAATCATGCGCGTGTGGTAGGCACCATATTAATAGAAGCTTTTATGCTTTAAGTATTCAATGTCCATTACCTAAGTCTGTAATATTTACATTAGATAGAGGCTAAATATTATTACAATTTCTAGTTCACAATGTAACAATTACTAGGTTTCAATGTGTAGATAGGCTTTTCAATATGATATGTGTTCACGAAATACAATAGAGAGGTACTATAATACCCCCAGGGGTTGTTTTAGAGGGGTTACGTTTACATTCGTAGTCTGAATCAATACGTCTTTGTTGCGAGTATGATAGGTTAAATTATTAATTACATAGTTCGTTTGCTAAGAAAATCTTGCGGGAATTGTAGATTTTTCTAGGATGAAAATTATCCTGTGTTATTTCTTGGAGTTCGTAGTATTTTTCATTGAAAACATTTAAATTAGTTAGTGATTTAACTAAGAGAACCTAAGGCTCAATTTATATACGTCTATCTTTTTTGTTTTATATAAGCATCTCAATAAATCGAAACAAAATCTGTTTAAAATCCTCAAAAACATATATTATATCTTAAGTCTGTGTATTTAAAGCGTTCTAAAATTCCGTATACGCTCCACAAAACACTTGACTTATAAATAATTAACCATAGACCCTTCATAGCGCCCTAAGGTTTAATCCCGGAAGCTAATAAGCTCTTTTAATATATTCACAGGGTGGGCTGGCGATGTGCCAACATCATGTCCTAGTGTCCAGATTAATGCTACTTGTGTTAGTACTAATTTAAACACTAAATTAAGGTCTCAGTGAATGATTTACATTGATGACGCCTGCAACTCTGTTGCGCCAAAATTCGTTTACCGCGCGAGAACCGCACTCTTTCTGGGATAAAAAGTGTGCTTTCCCAGGACTGAAACTATCTCCTTACCAAATTTTGTTCAACTTGGATCAGTGGTTTAAGCAGGAAGATGTAACAGACAGACACACTTTCGCATTTATAATATTAGTATGGATTTGTATGTATAAGACTGAAGAAGCTTTACAGTCTCCTCTATTATACTCCCAGGATGTGCCATCGTTGATAAAATCATTTACCAATTAATATAAAACTTATGTAATTATTTTTCAAAAAGTGATCTCATAAAACTCTTCCTTTGTACAATTTTTTTAAGATTTTGGTACCTTAATTTGATAATTGGTATTCACTTAAACTTATCAGTTAATAACTTGTTAAAGTTAAACCTTACATATTTTAAACAGAGTTACAACAGCACAGCTCGAATTTTGCACAGACAGTAAATTTAACAAGACCGAGATTTTGGCAACTCGGCTAATTAAATTATAACTTTATGCCAGCGGTTACAGCTTTCAGAACTTGATACCAGAGTTGCCAGATACTATTCTTCCGATAGTTCTAAGTTTGTACTTTTTTTTCATTTTTCTAGCCCCTGGTGTATCCTCTTAAAATGGGACTGAATAGCGGTTTATTAATAACCTAAAATCAACTAACGAAGCTAAAACTATCCGTTACATAATGACTTTCAATTTTTATTCCCGCACTAACGGTACAGTTACAGCAAACATTACAGCAGTAAAAGTTGATTACAGCAATAAGCTCGTAACTGGCTATAAAGCTTGTGTTACCGACTACCGTGCTGCCACTTTAAACCGCTGCCAATTACATACAGATTGGCGCATCATAATACGCTTTGTCGCTATTAAGTGGGCTAGGCAGCTCTTAGTAATAATATAATGTAGAAGCTTATTATATGACTAGATGACGCCCGCAACTCCGTTGCGCCAAAATTCGTTTATCGCGCGGGAACCGCACATTTTTCCGGGATAAAAAGTATCCTATGTCCTTTGCCGGGACTCAAAATATCTCCGTACAAAATTTCAGAAAAGTCAGTTCCGCAGTTTGAGCGTAAACAGGTAACAAACATACAGATAGATTAGTTAAAAACATACAGCCGAGAATGACTTAGTTCTGAAATTTTGAAGAACAAAGTCTCTACCACATACAGGCTGTTGTGGTAAAGAATTTATTCTGACTTACAGGTCCTTAATAATTATAATATGGCTTTTATATAAGTAAATTCATATAATTTTCACATTTCGGTACGGATATATTTAGATTTTAAATTTTGTTAAAGTATTATACTGTTGCATTCTGCACGCATTGCACTTTTTACTTTATCCATTTTGCCAAGGGCAACATTTTATTAAGAATGAAACAGCCGGTGCAAATCTTCAACTTATTTCAGATTTATTTAAATATTTCGCCGTTGAAATTGTTCCGGCGACTTTCAAGAGAGTTTATGACTAAAGTCATTAGGGGTTGTCTGCATTGCGTTAAATAGCTTCTTTTGTTGTAAGAAATACTTTGAAGTGTTTATATTTCAAGATCACCTTGACGACTTAAGAGGGTATCCTCTAATATTTCTCTAGCCCCTGGTGTATACTAGGGGCTAGAGAAATGAAAAAAGTAGGTACGTCTAATATCTATCTATAGCTGTCTCCCTTACCTCAAGCCTATACCGCAGAACGCGATAAAGACAACTGCAGAAAATCCAGAAAATCAACGATTCTTTGTCCCCTGATTCCTTCTCCAAAACCGATTTAAGTACTTTTTTCATTAAAAATTAAAAAAAGGCTTGAGCTGTGTTTCTATGTTTTATTTTTTTTGTATAATCTAGCCAAATCTGGTTCACAGCGGAAAATCTGGCCATTTTTTTGGGTTTTTGAACGTTTATATCTTATTTAATAATTAAATTATGAAAAAAAAAGAAAACATAAGGACATTGTATTAGTGGCCGTAGATATTCAGGAAAAAAATTATAACTCTACTAGCATTATCCAGGGAGGAAACAGGGGACAACGTTTGTATGGAAAAAAGGGCGGTGTGGACTCCTCATAATCTATGAGTAACTTAGACATCATCCACTACAAACGTTTGATTTTAATAGAGAACATGCAAATATAATATTTATGAAAATTTTGCTATTAAAACGTTAAAAAAATATAAAAGAAGGGCCTCTGCAAACTTAATATTTCATAAAATATTGTTTTTTACAAAAATTACGAATTAAAAGTAACTTGAAACGGAACGGATTTTAAAAACACCAATCAGCGTTCAGTGACGTCACACATGCTATCCCCGAGTTCCATTTAGCGTTAAAAACGATCAAAATGCCTCCATTTTCAGCGTTTTGATCGTTTTTAACGCTAAATGGAACGCGGGGCATGACAACTTTTTGAGAGGTACGATCAGGTACCAATTGTCAGGATCATTGTCAATAATTGTCAAACAGTAGTGACATCATACAGGCTATAGATTTTGTCCGTTCCGTTTTGGAGAAAATTTAAATTGACAATTTTAAACCGCATTTTTTGAAGTAAATTCCAGTGTTTTATTTTTTTTAATATACTTGTTGTTATATTCTACATGGAGTTCTTTAAAATAAACACAAAAATAAAAATATCGCATCTTCCCTATCTTATACGTATATTATTATAAAATTCTCGTGTCACAATGTAAGGCCGCGTACTCCTCCGACACGGCTTTACTGATTTTAACCAAATTTTATATGCATATTCAGTGGGTCTGAGAATCGGCTACTGGGTACTTTTTATATTGAATAAATAATAGTAAATTATTACAACTTGAGACTGACGGTGATCTGACGACTGATGTTTGTGCGACGGGATAGCGATACTTATTTAGTAATTTCGATAAAATAATATGGGCGAAATACTTGATTTATATTATGGCAAAGCAACGTTTGCCAGGACAGCTATTCTATGTAAAAGACAGACGTAGCGGCCAAATCGCTCATTCCCGTGAACGCATATGAATTCAGCTTCCAGAAACTCTACCAGGTTTCAATGAAACCATCACTGTCACCGAAACCAGTGTCGAAGGTGACCAGATGACGCAGTGTTGATACAGGCCTACATTATCCAGTGGCCGGTTTAACGACCACGTTAACGGTCGTTTTACGGACTGTTTACGTTCGTATCTCACTATCGACGTTTGTGGCTCTGGAATCTTTATCTTTTAGTTGGAGATTAAGGCGCTGTGGTTGTTGCAACTACGTAAAATGGATTTTCTAAAACACGTTTTAGTAAAGGAAATGTCATTATTTAAGGATAAAAAAAGTACCGTTTTAAAATTAAGAAAATTTACTATACGCAAAGGTATATCAGTACACAATTTAAAAAATTCTGCTCGATAGAAAAAAATCTCAAAGATAACTGTTATAACGCTGTTTTTCATAATTAAATCATTTTATGGCTAAACTAGCTATTTGACCGAGCTTTGCTCGGTATTCGATGGAAATGACATTTTCTAAAAATGATTCCTAGCTAGATCGATTTATCGACCCCGGAACCCTATAACCTACTAAGTTTCATGAAAATCGTTGGAGCCGATTTCAAGATTCCAATTATATTATATATACATCGACGGTGGAAAGGCAAAAGTTACCAAGCGACATATAGCTATTTTTACAGGAGAGCCGTTTAAAGATTCATTTTTTCTTTAAAAAATCGTAGAAAATTAGCTATTAGAGATATTTTAAAAAATCCAACGGATTTTTAAAGTATTTAATGACTTTATTAATTGGTTTATTTAAAAAAAAGTTATTTCTGTATACTTAGCGTAGAACTTCTACGCTAAGTATACAGAAATAACCGGTAGAAGTGGCGTTTGGTTACAATTTACCTAAATTTAGAAGCAGGTAAAAGTTACCAACCGACAAAAACGTTTAATTTTTTATCTAGTAAAGATATCTAAATATATATTTTTTTCCAAATGGTCCCAAGCAAAAAGGGTTAAGTAGAGTTTTTTTTATTATTTGAACAAGCAAAGGGGTCTAAATTTCATAATATTCAATTATTATAACTAGCAATGTTTACTAAACGACAAATAAAATTCTGTTAGTGTAAGTAATTATTTACCTGCCGCCAAATAAATTTGAGCTAGAACTTAAAAGTTTTAACTTTTTAGACTCAGTGAGGAAATTTGCTCAGTATAGTTATGCTGCAATCGAAAATAACTGAAGTTAAACTGTTGAAGAAAAACCTATCAAGTATACAATATTTGAAATATGCCTTTGAATAAATAATTTTCAAACAAACAATTGAAGCTGAGTTCTTCGTCAAAAACAATATTCAGTATTCCAATGAACCGTAACCTTCTTACCGACTTCTAAAATGTATGAAGATTGAGTACATATAATAAAAAATAGTTTAGGCTTAGTCCATTCGTAAAAATCGGCCAAGTATGAGTTTGACTCGTGCACAACTCGAAGGGTTCCGTACCATTATAGAGCAAAAATAGACTAAAATAGTTTTTTTTGTATGGGATTATTTATCTATTTTATTTTAATTTTATTATTAATTATAAAAGTATAAAAACAATTGAGTATTTTGTGAACGTTTCAAGTGCCTGGCTGTTGGCCATTATTGATGTCTAGCAAAAAAGGCCAAAAAATCAGGTTTGTTGCATGGAAAAAATATATTTTTTTAATTTGTTGTTACAGCAGCAACGGAAATACACTATATGTAAAAATTACAGATGTCTAGCTGTAGCCGTTCTTGAGATACAGACTGGAGACAGACAGACAGACAGACATCGAAGTTTTAGTAATAGGGTCCCGTTTTTACCCTTTGGGTACGGAACCCCAAAAAGGGCACTACTATAAAATAAGAATTATGTAACACTTTTTAGTTTATTCATAAGAATATTAATTTTGTTTTTGCCAAGGAAGTCAGTTCCCATTTTTTGTTTGAAAATAATCTATTTTTCTCTTTTTTACGGCTAGTCAACAAGGAACCCTTATAGTTTCGGTATGTCCGTCTGTCTGTCCGTCTATCTGTCCGTCTGTCTGTCCGTCTGTCTGTCCGCGGTTTTTCTCAGAGACTATAAGGCCTACAAAGCTGTAATTCGGCATGAATGTACATCTGAATCAAACCGACAAAATGGTAAGTATATAAAACCTTAAAAAAAAAATTTGTGGTTTATTTTTTCCACGTCCACCCCACCGTGTGGAGTGTCGTTGGATAGGTTTTTTAAAAATATTATGAGTATTCAAAGATAATTTTCCGATTTGGGGATCCATTTGTGAAATATGAAGTTTTAACAATTATGGACTAAAATATTACTTTACACAGGTTAGGAATTATTTGAACTTAAAGGCAGTAAATATTATTTCATTACTTTTTAAAGTTGTTTTGGTGGGGGTTTTTTTAAATTTCTTAATTTAATTTTATTTCATACTTTTTAAACTTGTGTTGGTTATAGTGCAGAATAATTCCTATCAACAGAATTATATTCTCATGATTACCTATCTATCAATGTCCTTTTCGATGAGGCCGTTAATATGAGCCCAAATATGAAACCTCCACTTTGGGTTCAAATCCAGGTGATGCTGCAGCAGCAGCATGTAAATATTTACTGTTTATACTTTATATACTTCTTACTGGCTGTCGCAATTAAAATGAGCCCAAACACGAAACTTCTGCTCTAAGTTGGCGAGGAATTGGATATCCTATTGATTACCAGGTGATGCTGCAGCACCAGGTCAACTTTACATTATTACGCGTATACGTGTATATTCACAAATGTCACCAACCAGAATGAAATATAAAACCCATCAATCGACTACAAGTTGCTAACGGCCTTTCATGAACCAGATAAACCCTGATTGTCAAGTACTGAGCAGGCTGATGATGATGAATTATAGCTAAGAATACTCTCGATCATGTCAGCTTTCAAACAAAAAAAACTAGATCAAAATCGGTTCACCCGTTTGGAAGCTACGATGCCACGGACAGATACACACACAGACAAACAGACAGACAGACAGACAGACAGACAGATAGACAGACAGACAGACCGACACGTCAAACTTATAACACCCCTCTTTTTTGTCAAGGGTTAAAAACGTGTAAAGCCAAAAATTACCAAGTAAAAAAAGAAACATGTAGATATTACCAAATGCCTACTTTTTAAAAAGGTGTTAAAAAGTTGTCGCTTGGTCGCCGAAAATAAGAAAAATACCTGTTTCCACAGAGTTCCTAAGCGACATCAAAAGTGCTCGTAGAGACATGGGGCTAAGACCAATCGATAGAGAAAAATTCGCTGATTCCGAATATATAAATAACTCATTTTGACCCCTAGTGTCGCTTGGTAACTTTTGCCTTTCCACCGTCGACATACAAAAATTGCTCGTTTAAAGATATAAGATTACACACTTTCTAGAAAAAACAAAAAAAAATAGTATATGTGTCGTAACCTAACGTAAACGATTTGATATATTTAATTTGTGTAATACTAAAAACAAAAGGTTTTTACTCCTATTTTCTATTATCAAGGCACGCGGCGAGCGCGTAACAGCCACTGTACAAGGCGCGCTGATATGAATGTGCTTAACGTCGATATTCGTACTGACAGACATCGACCTGCTTATTTTAGGGACTACTGGGCCTTAATGCTAGATACTGATCATCAACATCTATCGCTGTGCTGAACGTAGCCTTTCCCCAATGAGTGCCAACTATTCCGATTTCAGGCAGCCCTCATCCATCCGCTGCCTGTTTTTTTTCAAATAATTGTGCCTCAAAGCGTCCTACGCTGTTTGCTGAAATCAGGCTTATTTCAACGTCAACTTTTGTAAAGTAAGTAGGTTTAAGTTTAGCACTTACGGTGTTCATATTCGCCGAATATGCAGAAAGTAAAATCAGTCGCGGAGCTTCTTTTGCGTAACTTCGGCATGGTGTCTTGTTGATTAGCTTTGTCCACACTGTGCCTTTTTCTGTTCGTCAAGGGCATGCGTTATAGCGCAGTCAATAACGAACGTGAGGCATGCCAGCGACGCATGCCCTCTGATCGTATACAAAACTTCAAAAATGGCATTATTGGCGTTGCGTTCCTTGACGCATTCAATTATTGAATGCGCCAATATTATGAAAGTTGATGACGAAAATTGAAGATGAAAGTGCACAGTGTGGACATAACTATTTTATTCTTTCTGTCCTAAAACTAAATTTCCCACGCTCCGACGGCGTAAATAAGGAATTTCACGAGTTCATTTTCCTGTAATAAAGTAGCCTATATGTCCTTACGGATAAGGACACAGGCACAGATATAATATATACCCATCATCACGGGATGTTCTATATCTGTGCCAAATTACATAAATATCGGTGCAGTAGTTCGTGAGAATAAAACAAACAGATATTAAATAATATATTTTACTAGCTGGTGCCCGCGACTTCGTCCGCGTCAGCATAGTAGATCACGTCCCAAGTATTATTTTTCAAAACTATTCAATGTACAGAATTGAGTTTCCTACGATTTTATTATATGTATAGATGACTTACTTTGTTCCTAAAAAGGAGAAAGTTCCTTATACAAAGGGTAAAAACGGACCCTATTTAAGCAAACGTCAATAAACTTTCATGTTTCTAACTCAAGAAATGACGGACTTTCATTGAAACTTTCTACCCCAATTTCACCCCCTTGGGGGTAGAATTTTCAGAAACGCTTAAACACGTATCCAATCATTTTTAATCAGTAACCCAAACATAAAATTTCATGTTTCTAACTCAAGAAATAACGGAGTTTCATTCAAACTTTAATCCCCAATTTCACCCCCTTGGTAGTAGAATTTCCAAAAACGCTTAAACACGTATCCATTCATTTTTAATCAGTAACCCAAAAATAAAGTTTCATGTTTCTAACTCAAGAAATGACGGACTTTCATTAAAACTTTCAACCCTTATTTCACCCCCTTCGGGGTAAAATTTTCAAAATTCCTTCCTTAGTGGGTGTCTACTTAATAAAACAACCCTACTCACCAAATTTCGTGGCTGTAACTTTTACAGTTTTTGCTCAGCGATGATGAGTCAGTCAGTCAGTCAGTCAGGACATGTAATTTTATAAGTAAAGATTAGTATAGGTGTCACATACACAAATACCGTTTTCAAAACAAAACTATTCAATCTGCATACATTAGAGAATTAAATAATTTGATGACGTAACTATCTTAATACGAACGGGCTATAGGGTCTTTGTTATTAATTTAGACAAGGTCCTGGGGGCATTGTTCGGCTGTCACCGTGACGCGGGTAAGGTGTAGACTGTAGACTGTAGAGCCTAAATACATAATTCCTATCGTCGTTTAGTTCATATAACTATTCAGTGTCAGCGAGGATGATAAATTATTAGGCCAGACAATAAAAAAAAGTAAGAATGAATTGAAAACGCGTATAATTAGTAGAAAATTTAGTCACATATTGGTCCTATAGCATTAATTTTCGGTTTATCTTATGTATAAAATTCCTAATACTCCTCCGAAACGGTAATTACTGATTTTTACCAAATTTCATATGCATATTCAATAGGCTATTGGCTACTTTTTATATTGATAAGTGAATTAATTGTTGAATAAATAATAGTAAATTATTACTACTCGAGACTGACGGCGACCATTGTTTGTGCGACGGGATAGCGATGGACGTTGCCATGGTGCCATACTTATTTAGTCACTTCAATAAAATAATATGGGCAAAACAACATTTGCCGGGATAGCTCGTAAGATACTTCATTAGTCATTATGAATTATACTCTTTTGTTTATGGTTGAAGTCTGTTGTCAAATTAAAAATGGATTTTTTATTAAATCTGAAATAGTCAATACTTTAAACAGAGAGCCAAAAGAAGAAGATAATTAAATTTAACGTCGAATTTCGACCATTGGGCGATCTTTAGTAATATTTAATTTGCAAAATTCAATTAAAGTTTAGCGGGTTAAGCGTGTAAATGTGACAAATAGTTTAATAACCTTACTAGATATTTGACCGAGCTTTTCTAAAAAGGATTCCTAGCCAGATCGATTTATCGCGCCCGAAACCCCCTATATACTAAATTTCATGAAAATCGTTGGAGTCGATTCCGAGATTACAATTATATATATATATATATATATATATATATATATATATATATATATATATATATATATATATATATATATCTGTCTGTCTGTCTGTCTGTCTGCTTGTCTGTTACCTCTTCACGCCTAAACGGCTGAACCGATTGGGCTGAAATTTGGTACAGAGATACTTTGAGTCCCGAGAAAGGACATAGGATACTTTTTAACCCGGAAAAATGTACGGTTCCCACGCGAAAAACTAATTTTGACGCACCGGAGTTGCGGGCGTCATCTAGTAATAAAATATACGACACTAAACATTTCAAAATCAGTACAATAGTTTCGTAGCTCATTCCACAAATAATATTCCCACAGAGATGCGAAAACAACTTTTTGCATTCACATTTTGAAATTACAAATTTTAAGTATCCCCCAAAAGCCAGATCAAAGAGCTACTTAGCGATATTGAAATTATGATGGAGGACGCTCCTTTAATATTATCTTCATATTATTATTCCCAAAATGGATTATACAGATTATCTGCGAAAATAAATTCGCGGCCGAATTAATTATTTAACTGATGAAAAAGGTTTTGAAGTCTAGGTCTTTAGTATTTTGAATCTCAACAAAGCTCTTTATGAAACCGCCGTTTATTGAAAACTAGTGATTCGCCTCGGCTCCGCCCGTGGTTCATACATAGCATATACCACTCAGGGACGTCTTAGCTGTACAATGGTGAAAGATTTTTGAAATCGGTCCAGTAGTTTCTGAGATTATTGCGTTCAAGCAAACAAACAAACTCTTCAGCTTTATAAAATTGGTATGATTTCCACTGATTCTTTGCTCCTATTGGTTGCAGCATGATGTTATATTTAAAATAGCCTAAAGCCTTGCTCGGTCAGTAGTTTATCTAACATATTTTTTTTAATTAAAAGCTCCTGAGCTCCTGAGATTAGCGCGTTCAAACAAACAAACAAACCAAATATTTAGCTTTACAGTATTAGTAAAGATAGCTGATGATTTATCACAGAATAACCGATTAAGTGAAAGACTATAATAGTTCTCCATCTGACGTGGCCGCTACGTAAATTTTACGTTTCACTACACTTCGCTACGCCCCGCTACTCCCCGCTACACTTCGCTACGTCTCGCTTCGGCCCGCTTCGCTTGTTCAGCTTGAAGCGATATAACTTCGCCTATTTCGGTTGTACCCTGTTTTACCTTTTACAAGTTATTTTTTGGCTCATAAACAGTTTTGTTGAGTTTTGTTTGGATGACGGCTTGAGGTCTAGTTTTATCTAATTTTGAGTATAATAAAACCTATAGGTATATAACTGAGAACGCATTGAAATCATAATAAATCTGTATTAATCTTATATCTTTAAACGAGCAATTCTTGTATACATATTTATAGTTGGAATCTCGGAATCGGCTCCAAAGATTTTCATGAAATTTAGTATATAGGGGGTGTCGGGGGCGATAAATCGATCTAGCTAGGAATCATTTTTAGAAAATGTCATTTTATTCGTGTTTTATTGAATACCGAGCAAAGCTCGGTCAAATAGCTAGTGTTAATTTAAATTGCAAAATTGGAATTTAGGGTGCAGTTCAAATTAGGAGAAAGCTACTGATGTGGCTTGCGATCCAACGGGAATCTTACATTTTGCCACGATAAAAAGCAGGCTGTAATCAATTGTATCCTTCGTTGTTTACTATCTGCGTTTTTTACTCGGCGAGATGTATGAAATTCTAAGGTACTGTGACCTGTCCACATGTCCACGTTACGACGTCGTCAACGTGGAACGGTGCGGTAACGTGGCACGGTACGTTGTCGTGACGTGAAAATTTACGTCAACGTCACGTAAAAATGCACGTCACGATGTAGCAACATTGTTATTCGTCACCATGCCTTGTAAAACTGTTACATCGTTCACTACTTATCTAGATTTGGATCGAACAATACAATACGTGTTCTGCTTCTGCTATTGTTAAGAAGACACTCTTTCTCCATCTTCTTTTTTTTAAGATAAGATAAGACGTTAAATATTGCTACACCGTAACGTGCATTTTCACGTAACGTGACGTAAATTTTCACGTCACGTCATCGTACCGTGCTACGTTACCGCACCGTTCCACGTTGACGACGTCGTGACGTGGAGATGTGGACAGGCCGTTAGAAGCGTTTTGAATAACGCGTAGCGCTCTGTGCTAATATTTCATATTTACTAACTGTATACCACTATTAACAAATACAAAGCAAAAGTACAGCAATAACGAACATAAATAATAAAAAAGTTAGTTTACGGAGTTGTGTAAACTGAACTAGAAATATGATTGCCGACTGTGATGGAGCGATTCCCGATACATCATCATCACTGACAGCTGCGTGTTGACAGCTACGATTTGACAGCTGTGCTGCCTTTGTCAATCATTAACTTGTCAAAATGTTATAAACGCTGTTTGTACGTGAGTCGGTATCGCCATGCTACTCATAGTTCTACAACACGATACTATATTATAAGGGTTGATTCAGACCGCAACACGACGCGTAGATGCATTTCTAAATTAGTATGGATTTGACAGATTCGCAAGACGTCTGACGCAATTGAAATCTGTCAAATCCATACTAATTTAGAAATGCATCTACGCGTCGCGTTGCTGTCTGAATCAACCATAATACTGCAATGTTTTGGCACTAGAGGCAGCAGCATAAAAAGTAAACAAAAAGTTTGGTTCGACCAATGAGTTTCTAAAATACTAGAGTAGCAATGTCTTACAAAAGATTCTCAGAAATGCGTAACCACTTTTTTGTTCAAAAGACAATGTCAAGTCATATATTCGTTATGTCATTATGTATGTGAGATATGCCTGCAGGCATCTTCGAAGTGGCAACGCGTTGCTACCGTAAACTTCCAATCTAGTTACGTTAGTAACATAGAATATCATTGGGTTCGACGTTGATTCCTATGCAATTGACAGACCAACGTTATTTGGTCGAATATGTCAATTCAATGTTAATTGTGATCTGTCAGCTGGGTTTGACGTAACGCAACCAAACTACTTAGGTCTCCGATTTGCATAGGAATCAACTTCTCTGATAGTACTTCGCGTGCGACATCGCGTTCCCAAACAACGAGCAATGCTCGTCTTTCGAAAGTTTGTTCTTTAGTCTGCTATCGAAATCGGACGTCAATCGGAATTTTAAAAATGCATCAATGCCTAATTATGCCGTATTGAGCTGTAGAAATTCGAATAGAAACGTTGGCCTAGATAATGAACAATTTCTTATCATCAGTACGTCACAGTAAGTAGGAAAAAAGTGGCAAAAATGGAGGGACAAGCAGTATCTATCTTAAAAATATCCCATAATGGCCGGTTGCTTTTTCTCTGTATCCTGTTATATATTGCCACTTCACTTGGAATTAAAATTTACACGTAATTTGTTTAGATATTTCATGTATTCCTATTTAGATTTTTTATTAATGCCACGTCATATACCACGTTTTAGTAACGCAGTCCGCAGACGTCAAACCACCATTTTAGTTTTATTTTATTATTTTAATTCTTACCATCTGTCAATTTTTTTTTTCTCTCTTTTCAAAGTTAAGACCACACCTACTCTGTAAATTCATTTGCTAGTTCTTGACTTCTTGTCGCTATTATTATTTGTTTTTTCTGTAAATAATTTTGTGTTTAGTTTTTTTTTATGAAATAAGGGGGCAAACGAGCAAACGGGTCACCTGATGGAAAGCAACTTCCGTCGCCCATGGACACTCGCAGCATCAGAAGCGCTGCAAATGCGTTGCCGGCCTTTTAAGAGGTAATAAGGTACTAGAGGAGGGTAGGGAAGGTAAGGGAAGAGAGGGGTAGGGAAGGGAAGGGAATAGGGGAGGGGTTAGGGGATTGGGCCTCCGGTAAACTCACTCACTCGGCGAAACACAGTGCAAGCGCTGTTTCACGCCGATTTTCTGTGAGAACGTGGTATTTATCCGGTCGAGCCGGCCCATTCGTGCCGAAGCATGGCTCTCCCACGTATAAAACGTTTAGTAGCGTTGTGAAGCCACTCATTGGCCTCTGCAGAAAATTGTCTTTGGTTTTCTTTAAAAAATCCGCAATTACTTAGTTGCCAACCAAATAGATGACGTCATCAACTATGTAGCGCCAAAATTCGTTTATCGGGCGGCAGCCGTACATTTTTATAGGATGAAAAGTATCCTATGTCCTTTCCCGGGACTCAAAGTATCTCCATACCAAATCTCATCAAAATCAGTTCAGCGGTTTAAGCGTGAAGAGGTAGTAGACAGACAGACACACTTTCACATTTATAATAAATAAATAAATAATAAAATTTTATTTTTCACACAACTTAACATAGTAGGTATTTAACATATTAAATTGGAGTGTGAACTGGAGCCTAAGCTAGGATACCCTGTGTTTCAGGTCTCCATAATATTAGTATGGACGAATAAGTAAGAGCCTCCTAAAATGCCAGTGCACTATCAGTAATTGCTGTACCCATTTGAGGTTTCTAATATAAGTGACGTGGGCTCGAGCGAGGTCGCTTATGAAAGCGTCCCCAATTTCTCACTCATAAAGAGCAGCTAAAGCTATATTGAAATATTACGAGCAGACAAATCTCCTGATGGAGAGCCCATGTTCAGCAAATGTAAAATTGCCACTTTGAGTGAATAAAACTTCCTTCTAACAGTTCACTTATTTGAAATTTCAGAAGTTTGATACCTATTTTGAAAAAGACAATAATATAGTACACTGTGATAGTAGCAACGCTAAAAAAGCTATTTTTGTAATTTATTTCCATGGGCTAGCTGCGCCACAGCGTCATGAATTTGCCCACACGATATTTAAAAAAAAGTTATTCTTTCAGCTCTGCTACTTTCACAGTAAACTCTATACAGGGGACTCATAGGCACCCTCAAGTATTATGCCTTTCTTTTGTTACACTCTGTATACAGTTCAATTTAAAACAACTTATTTTAAAACGCATCCAGCTTCATTTAAAATGCATTCAGCTTAATTTAAAACGCATGCAGATTACGTTAAAACGCAACCAGCTTATTTTAAAACGCGGATGCGCTTAAGCTGGATAGCTTATTTTGAAACGCATCACACCGCCACGTTTCGTTTTGTGTGAGCTGACCCTTATGTGAAACAAGATCTCGAAGTTCAAATGTTTGACTGATTTAATTAAGTGATACCGACGTTTGGAATGTAATGGCTAGGGCGGTAATGGTTCGGCGGTTTGGGCGGAAGGGCGGAAGTCAGAGTCAGGTGTATCGTTCTTATCCGAAATTGATCTGAGCATCTTGTTTAGAAGTTCAGTCTTGATTTTAAATTGCTTAAATTATGCTAATTTTAACTTGGTGGAGCGAATGTGTTGGCGAGGGAATTTCGTTAGTTTCGAGGTCAAAGGGATTTTAGCTTCGTAGCCCAGCCACAGGAATGGATGGAAAAAAAAAGAAATGTTAGCACCATAATCCTGCATTGTGCTATCGAAGTTTCTGAGAACGGCAAGATGAAATGACATCAGTGGGCTTCGGCCTGACCGAGCATGCTATCTCGCCCAGTCAGAAGATCTTCCTTTTCGGCCGCCACTACATCTAAAGAAAAAAGAAGGAAACGTCGAAAGTCTATTAAATTAATTATCAAATTTAATAGATTTTAGTTAGAGTAAGGCCGACCATAGACGGACCTTATCTTGCAGTCGAAACTGACTGCAAAATGCGGTTCCGCTCGAGCAGTTCTTGAGCGGTCGGTGCAGATTTCAACGACCGCTCTAGAGCAGTCGGTTCCGACTGAAACTTACGGTTCGTGAATGGCCAGTCTTAAAATATAGGTTACTAGCTGTCCCGGCAAACGTTTCATTGCCATATAAAGTATTTCGCCCGTATTATTCTATTGAAGTGACTAAATAAGTATGTCACCATGGCAACGTCCATCGCTATCCCGTCGCACAAACAATGGTCGCCGTCAGTCTCGACTTGTAATAATTTACTATTATTTATTCAACAAACGCACTTATCAATATAAAAAGTACCCAGTAGCCGATTCTCAGACCCACTGAATATGCATATAAAATTTGGTTAAAATCAGTAAAACCGTTTCGGAGGAGTACGGTGACTAACACGAGAATTTTATACATAAGATCATGATTTAAGTGGTTAAGTAAATTTTTTATCATGAAAATATATAAAATAATTTCTTGTTATCGAAATGCGGGAAGCCTAAGTCAGCAAAAAAGGTCTAATGATGATCATCTTTCCAGAACTGGCAAGCTGCACTACCCCACAAATGTCTGCGGGCCACTGTTCGAGGAGGAGCTGGAGTTCTGGGGCCTGGACTCCAACCAGGTGGAGCCCTGCTGCTGGTCTACATACAGCATACACAGGGACACTCAGGTAAGGTAGACCTATCCACATACTAGCTAAGAACCGAGCTTTATGACGGCTCGCGCTTTTTTTCTACGTGGTAATAATCTTGGCAGTTTTTTTATATTTTAATAGTAATCAAACCTTGACTGATCGATATTAATTGATAACACTTCTAGTATTTATGTGCATGATGGAAGAGACTGGTCTCCACGACACAGGGAATCCTAGTGTGGAGATCAGAGTTTGTATAAGATTAGCGTGTAAGTTTCTTTAAGCGAAATAAAGATTTGTTTGTTTGTTTGTTTGTTCTACATATAAATAAAAATTACTATGTTAAAGCACAAATCGATAGTCGTGATAGTTTTTCTATAAAGTGTACCACAAAAGTACGTGGGAAAGCCATGCTTCGGCACGAATAAGCCAGCTCAACCGGAGAAATGCCACGTTCTCACAGAAAACCGGCGTAAAACAGCGCTTGCACTGTGTTTCGCCGAGTGAGTGAGTTTACCGGAGGCCCAATCCCCTACCCCATTCCCTTCCCTACCCTCCCCTATTCCCTTCCCTTCCCTAACCTCCCCTATTCCCTTCCCTTCCCTACCCCTCTCTTCCCTTACCTTCCCTACCCTCCTCTAGTACCCTATTACCTCTTAAAAGGCCGGCAACGCATTTGCAGCTCTTCTGATGCTGCGAGTGTCCATGGGCGACGGAAGTTGCTTTCCATCATTTGACCCGTTTGCTCGTTTGCCCCTTTATTTCAAGAAAAAAAGTGCTCAGGTTGTGTCCTTAACACTAGAGAAACCTCTAACATAGATTATCCGTTTTCCTAAAAGTCTAAATGCCTTAGAATAGTCTAAGGTATTTTAGGTCACGTTCAGTTCTTAAATCACTCAGTTTAGATATTCAGCAATTTGGTGCCTTCTGTTTTAAGTGAGTTATGCCTATCCAAATAGTAATTGCGCCAAAAATTGCGGCCGCAATATATAAACCCTAAAATCTAAATACAAGTAAAAATAATTACGCAATAATTTAGTGTCTAAACACACTAGGCCGAAAATACGCGGCCGAAGTTCGGCATGATTCCGCCCGAAATGTATTTTTCTCACGAACGTCAACTTTCTTCCCACTGCGCTTACCGATGCTGTCGTTTTCCGCCTCCGTCGATGAAAAAATAATATGCGCACTATGGACAGTAAATAAAAAAACCTCAGATCACATGTTTGTTAACAGCCAACAATCACATAATGATCTGAGACATTTCTTATTTTCCTGCCCTAGGTGCGTAATGCCGAAATTACGTCGCGTTATATTGTAAGCGCATTGTTGACTCATACCGAACTTCGGCCACGTATTTTCGGCCTAGTCTGTTTAGACATTAAGACTATTGAAAATGTTTACACAATAAGTATTATACAATGTTTAATCCTTGTTCGATACGTTCGAAACTTGCGAAATGAAATCTTTGTGTAAGTTTTTTTTTGTTACTAGCTGTACGAAAACTCTTACTTTGACCGTTGGAACCGTACAGTTTTTATGGTATAACTATTATAAACTGTATGTCACTATTACTATTTATATTATCAGATAGAATTTCCTAAACCTTTTACCCGACAATCTATATTATATATATAAAACTCAAAGGTGACTGACTGATTGACATAGTGATCTATCAACGCACAGCCCAAACCACTGGACGGATCGGGCTGAAATTTGGCCTGCAGGTAGATGTTATGACGTAGGCATCCGCTAAGAAAGGATTTTGATAAATTCCAACCCCAAGGGGTTCAAATAGGGGATGAAAGTTTGTATATAATAATACTTCTTAACGCGAGCGAAGCCGCGGGCAAAAGCTCGTAAAATAATAAAGCTCTTATTTACACCTACACGTTGTAAAAACAAGAGCAGTATTTTTAAGCTGCTGTAAATTGCGTTTAAGGCTGCATTTTCAGGCAAAGTCGCGGGTCGTATCCGTCGTACATTTAGGTCTTAGTGCTCTACTTACGGTCTAGAAATCTAGAGCATGACTGCTGCCAAGACTACCACTTACTTTGCTGTTAATTTTCCAAAAATTCTAAAATAAGGAGTAGATTTCAACTGCTTGGGAATCAAATATTTTGCCACGATAAAAAGGTACGTTTTTTCTGTGGTCTACTCTAACACGTAACATAACATTGTATTTAAATTACTGCTTTTTTGAAAATTTGGCTATCATACGTCATTTTGACACCATACAACGTAGCTGATCTGACCCTGTGACATCATGCTTTATCAAGCAGCCTGTGTCCCTCTTCGTGGTATCATCTCAGGTATTTAATGTCATCAAAACTAGTTCAGCAATCAGTAAATCATAATTCTAGTCACCTGGCAAAGATGAATCAAGATTGAGGAAAAAGGCATTGTATTTATTTCCGCATCACTAAATAGCGTTTGTTTCGTGAAAAATCGTACACGATTCTTTGGTAGAGCAGATTTATTACTTATATTATGTGCGTGGAATTGTGATTTTCCTGAAACAATACTTCCGTTTATTTAGTATGAAGTCAGTGTTTGCAGTATGTTTAACAATTTTTTTTTAATGAAAATAAGGGGGCAAACGAGCAAACGGGTCATCTGATGGAAAGCAACTTCCGTCGCCCATGGACACTCGCAGCATCAGAAGAGCTGCAGGTGCGTTGCCGGCCTTTTAAGAGGGAATACGCTCTTTTCTTGAAGGGTTGCAGGTCGTATAGGTCCGGAAATACTGCTGGTGACAGGCTGTGATATGATCAGTATTATTATATCGATCAAGACGTATCTAAAGAGTAAAGATACATCTCAAGCTCAAAACCAACATTGCTGTTTAGTCCTTATAGAGTAGGTACGTATAAGAAATATACATACAAAAATAATTTTCGAAAAATACCCTTCTTTAAACGTTTTGTGATACACTAGAAAAACATAATATTATAACAAAACACTATTAAATAAAATATCACATTTACGATCTTACCACAAAAGATTAAACATCTGTTGAACAGTTGTTTTGAGACCACTTTGTACTGAATTTTTCTCTAATCAATTTAGTACAAAATGGTCATCAAATCAATACAATACAAATTTTGTAGTAAGACCGTAAAACTTAAAAACTTAGCATTCAAAACACTCATACAGCCATTTTGAATATCAAAATATGTTCAGCTAAAGTAAGATTAATTTGAATGGACGGAAAGTTCTGCCGCAGAGCACGCGAAGAGGTATGATAATTTAATTACGTTTTGCGAACTATGCGCGGTGTTTATGTTTTGGTTTGTTGACTTAAAGGTTATTCGCTTAATTCAAACTTTTAGTTAGTATTTGAGTTAGAATCAAAATTAAATAAATTGTAGACTTTACAGCTTAAGTCAGGATAATGATTTTACAAACCAGCCTTTATTATTATTATATTTTAATAACAATTATTATTTATTTATACGAACTTTAAGTTCACAGAATTTAAGAGCAAACTTAAATTTGTAGGACCGCCAATTTGCGCAGATCCTTTCTTTTTGTGCTCTGTATGATGTTATAATGTGCAAATAAAGAATTAATTATAATTATTATTATTTTTTGAATATATACCATGAAACATGATGACAATATTTCTTCAAATCTTTGTCTTTCGAGATACATTTTGCAATGTAAAATCTAAAGACAAAACATTCTATGTTACAACAGCTTATTTATTGTTATACACATTTTTCCGGGATAAGAAGTATCCTATGTCCTTTCACGAAACTCAAAGTATCTTCATACCAAATTTTATCAAAATAGATTCAATAGTTTGGGTCTGAAAAGGAGCAGACAGACATACTTTCGCAGTTATAATATTATATTAGTATGGTTTATAATAATTATAGTACCTATCATACTGTTTCTCTCAGCTACTCCCAACGGACGTTCGGCCATCTCCATACAAACGCCACCGTTCTTTGTGTCTGAATCTCATTACTGGTTCTGCTGATACCTTTTGAACCTTAACGCCTTGTAATAAAGTTGAATATCGTATACACCTGTGAATGCACTGGGAGTTAGGACTTGAGCGTTTAAGCCGGCTTTAGTGTAATGATAATTTTGCTTTCCGAATTGCTGGAAAAATATCCGGTTACTGAGGGATTTTTTTTGCGGCCCCTACTGTGGGACCTCTTGTTCCCCCTTCCGAAGGGAAGAGCCAATTCTTTACATGTTTCGTTATATCTAAACAGTTTTTTACTGAGGGATTGTTAATGTAACTTTTCCGCACTGTAAGTTTAACACATTCAAATCAACGCCACCTCTAGTTTCTGCACTAATTAACATAAACTCAAAACTCTAAATCTAAATTAATGTGAGTAAACTGAGAACTAAAATCACTTATTAATTAACTAGCTGACGCCCGCAACTCCGTTTATCGCACGGGAAGCGTACATTTTTCCGGGATAAAATTATACTTTGTCCTTTCTCGGGACTCAAAGTATCTCCATACCAAATTTCAGCAAAATCGCTTCAGCGGTTTGGGCGTGAAGAGGTAACAGACAGACAGACACACTTTCGCATTGATAATATTAGTATGGAAGTATGGATAGTTACTTCGTAGGTTCTAAATAGTTGTCAAAATTCTAAATTAACCTAGATTCATTAAATCCTCAAACTAGCTTTTCTATCACCTAAAATCTAGATAAGTCGCCGGATTAGATACCTTTGTAGCTAGCGATGTGACGTCACAGACATGACGTCACTTATCTCCCCAATAATCTACACAGTAAAAGATATACAGTAGTGTAAGTCCAGCCGAGTCTTTAAATCAAATCGGCTCTTCTTGTTACTTCCCAAGTTGTGCTGCAGTGGTCAACGGATAGTTCTGCAAACATTTATTGTAAAAACCACAAATGCAAAAATTTCATATATTTAAAATTTATTGGGAAGACAAACTTAACTGACAAGACGATCATTACCACTTCTATATTCACCACTTTTATAGCAATTAAACGAATTGTATTGAATTGTCGTATGAAGCGCGGCTAGTACTGCATTATTCTAAACGCTGAATGTAAGTTTTATTACTTCTGAATCTCTATTAATTCTTCAAGCCCCATAAGAGCACCGGTGATCGCCACAACAATAGAATACAATAGCATTTCCTGGAAACTGTGATCGAAGTATTAACACATTAGCAACATTTTGTATAGCGTCGAATCAGCTACTATTCGTTATCACAAGAGGCGTTGTTTTGATCCCATAGTATAAATTATAGTTTACAACTTGTACATATTCCTATGATGAGAAGTGCCAAAAACTGACATTCAGCCCTTTGTTCACTAAGGTTATCTGAAAGCATGTTCATATGTGCGTACGACAGATTTAGGCAGTCGAGTGTTAAGACGATCTACTATATGTTATTACACTGGGACATATCTGTGTAGCTTTGTTCAAAGAAGCCACATTTGTCGGCTTATCAGGCGGGATTACTGAATCTCTGGGTATCCTTGTGAAGCATGTTGCCATTATAGGATATTGGTTGAATATTTTTCATTTCATCTTAAATAAAATAAATAAATAAATAAACGTTTATTCCCCTTTTTTGACCATTACACCCCAAGAATAATACAATTCGGCGGCGGCAAAATGGCGGTACCCACAATTTGCTTAACATTCCTGCATCGCGCTATCGAAGTTTTCTGCGCGCGTCAGTATATATACGACAGCTGAAATGTATCACAAGGGCTCCGGCCTGACCGAGCATATCACCTCGCTCGGTCGGAAGATCTTCCTATGCGGCCACCACGCATTATTCCCACATTGGTGACCCTCGACAGAACACGCCTCCTTCATCATCATCACTCCCCGCCCCACCCTACGAGACTCATACACAGCACACACCCTAAAGTATTTCACTTACTTTTGTTATACCCTGTATACTAATATTATGAACCTGAAGTGTTTGTATGTTTGAAAGTGCTAATCTCAGGAACCGCTTGTTCGATTGAAAAAATATTTTTGTGTTGGATAGCCCATATATCGAGGGAGGCCTTAAACTCATAAATAATGCCGTTTTTTTTTATTTTCCTGATTATTCATGTTATGATTGAATTTACTTTTAGTTGAAAATACGAACTTAAAATGCCTAATATCTCGGCTCCGATATAGTTTAGCTATATGTCCCCCATAATAAAGTTTACTCCCCTTCATATGTTCTTTCATATAATGCCGGTTTGGTGAGTGGCCGCGAAATTTGAAAATGACGCCAATATTACCCATTACCCAAACCCCTTTAACGTACAAGTACAAGATTGCAGATATAGAATACAAAACAATCCACATTCCACAGTAAGTAAATGTTACAGTGTATAGTGTATACGACAATACAAAAATATTATGCATATTTATTAATGGCATAACAAGATTTCAAAGCCCAACGAAGCAAGGCAGGGAGTGTAATGATCAAAAACTGAATTGGCATCCACTCAGGTAGTGACCGCGGTTCGCAGTCCCTGATTTTCAGTGGATCCAGACTGTCAGGTGAATGACAGACCACACAAGTCACCAGTCCTCTTTTAATAAATATATAATACAAAATAATATACATATACCTACAGACATATTGTGTACTAATAATTGCTAAGTATAAGTACTTAATATATGTGTACTTTATGTAATAACTTCAATAACTTAATATTAGATGTCTTCTGTTCCTCTTACGAGAAAAAACCCGCTAGAACCATATATTTTTCGTCGTTAATAAGTGCCATCGCTATAAAAGGTGTAACAAAACTAAATAAACGGTTCCGCAGTTTGAGCGTGAAGAGGTTACAGACAGACAGACAGACGGACGGACAGACAGACAGACAGATACACTTTCGAATTTATAATATTAGTATGGATGTATGGAAGTATGGATTTATACTTGATGATGACATGACCTCGTTAAAATATAGGTTTCGATATCAAGATTATTTGTAGCTATAAAATATACATCTCCGTAATATTATGTATACAGTATACACCCCTTACTGATGAAATATACATTAAGTATACATAAAGAACCGGACAAAGGAAGGTTCGATATTCAGGTGACCTTGAGGAGAAAAATGTATTGTGTTACCTACAGAGTACAGACTACAAACACATCAGCGTATTATCTACATAATTTCATTACAAACTAGCTGTCCCGGTGAACTTCGTGTCACTTTAAAACCTTCCCTGGACTTCTACGAATATTTTAAGACTAAAATTAGCCCAATCCGTTCAGCCGTTTTCGAGTTTTAGCGTTACTAACACAATTGAAAATCCATTTTTATATACAGTGTGTAACAAAAATAAGTGATAATACTTTAGGGTTTAATACTTTACGTGTTCCTTGTAGAGAGTTCACTGTGAAAGTAGCAGCGCTGAAAGACGAAAATTTTTTTTCACTTTTATATGGACAAGCGCCCGAGCGTCATGAGTTACCCCCATACAAAAGTGAAAAAAAATTTTAGTCTTTCAGCGCTGCTATTTTCACAGTGAATTCTCTACAAGGAACACGTACACACCCTAAAGTATTATCACTTATTTTTGTTACACCCTGTAAGTATAAAAGTGTTGTTTTTAGACTTTTTCAGGAAAATTTAATTTTTTTTTTAGAATTTTTCTCTCCGTAAGAACCATCCTCGTACTTCAAGGAATATTTTAAAAAAGAATTAGCGAAATCGGTCCTACCGTTCTCGAGTTTTGCGCTTAGCAACACATTCAGCGACTCATTTTTATTTTATAGATATTGTTTTTAAGATAAAGAGGGATCTATACTAATATTGTAAATGTGAAAGTGTGTCTGTCTGTTACCACTTCACGTCCAAATCGCTAAACTGATTTTGCTGAAATCTTTGTATGAGAATACTTTGAGTCCCGGAAAAGGACATAGGATACTTCATACGACCTGCAAACCTTCAAGAAAAGAGCGTATACCCTCTTAAAAGGCCGGCAACGCACCTGCAGCTCTTCTGATGTTGCGATTGTCCATGGGCGACGGTAGTTGCTTACCATCAGGTGACCCGTTTGCTCGTTTGCCCCCTTATTTAATAAAGAAAAAATACTTTTCACAATTTTTGCAATAAAATATTTTTAATGCAACGGAGTTGTTGGTGTCAAGTACTTGCAATGAAATTCAATAATAATGAAATTTGACGACCTCTGTGGCTCAGTGGGCGGGCTGTTGGTAGCTCAAGCCGGGGGTTGCGGGTTCGAATCCCGCCGAAGGAACAAAAAGTTTTCAAAGTTCCTGGGTCATGGGTGTGTATTAAATATGTGTATCATATAATAAAAATCTTAAATATATTATGTATAGTATAAAAGTATTAAATATATTTCCGTTGTCTGGTACCCGTAATACAAGTCCTTCAGGTACTTAGCACGGGGCCAGACTGACGTGGTGTGAAGCGTCCATAGATATTATTATTATTATTATTAATTATTGGGCAATACCATTGATAAACTTATTTATTTTGCAGTAAGATTAACAGCTGTACACAAAAATAATTTTGATATGATTATTATCTGACAAATATTACATTAAATTAAAATTAAGTTATCGTTAAATATTTCTGTATGCGGCTGTAAGTCAGTGGACCGTTGATATTTCAAATCAGTTTCAGATAATTCTATGCACAGACATACAAAATTATTATATCATAAATTATGTCTGTGATTGATGTTAGATCTCTCTGCATTCTCTAGCTCAGCAAATTATAAAAATTGATAAAATATTATATTCTAAGAATCTAGGCTTTGACTGAACTTATTTTAATTAAACTTTTCCGATTGCACTGTCACGACCGCGGCCAAACTTCTGGAAGGACGCCATGGAGCGAGCCCAAACTTTATATTCAAAATTGTAGCGAAAACTTGAAAATTGTGATTTACTCATAAATGATATTGGTACCAGAGAAAATTTTGTACCTGATTTTTTTTTATGAAATAAGGAGGCAAACGGGTCGCAAAGCAATTTCCGTCGCTCATGGACACTCGCAGCATCAGAAGAGCTGCAGGTGCGTTGCTGGCCTTTTAAGAGGGAATAGGGGAAGGAATTATAGGGGGGGGTAGGGAAGGGAAAAGGGTAGGGGATTGGGCCTCCGGTAAACTCACTCACTCGGCGAAACACAGCGCAAGCGCTGTTTCACGCCGGTTTTCTGTGAGCCCGTGGTATTTCTCCAGTCAAGCCGGCCTATTTGTGCCGAAGCATGGCTCTCCCACGTCAAAGAACTTATTTTACATAATATAGAACTAGCTGATATTCCAATGCGGAGAAATTCGTAAATCGTTCGGGGAGCCTTGCGATTTGCATTTTGCAGCGATAAAACTACACACTATGTCCTTCCGGGCCTTAAAGTATCTCTAAACAAAATTTCATTTTAATCGGTTCAGCGTATTAAGCGTGAAGATAAAATCGGTATACAGACAAATATTCACATATTTTATAAGAATGACTAGCTGTGCCGGTGAACTTCGTGTCACTTTAAAACCTTCCCTGGACTTCTACGAATATTTTAACACTAAAATTTGCCCAATCCGTTCAGCCGTTTTCGAGTTTTAACGTTACTAACACAACTGAAAATTCATTTTTATTTATTATAGTACCTGGATGACCGAGCTTTGCTCGGTATAGCAAACGCTCATTGACTTCGTGTTACTTAACAACGCCATCTGCTGGAATAGCTTTAGCTGTTGTTGTGTCGTTAAAGCAATTAGTTGCTCACGAAATAGTTTTATTATTCGCCAATAGATGTCAGGAAGAGTCATATTTTTCAGTTTATCGATTATCGATAAAACACGAATAAAAATACATTTACTAAAATTATTCCTAGCTAGATCGATTTATCGCCCCCGAAACCCCCTATATACTAAATTTCATGAAAATTGTTGGAGCCGATTCCGAGATTCCAATCATATATATACAAGAATTGCTCGTTTAAAGATATAAGATAGATGACTTGAATAGTAGTAACAAGTTCTCTTCGCTGTCACAAAACTTTACACTCTAAGTAATAAGATGATAAAGTTGTTTTATTGAGCTGTATTTTCAGATAATACGAACAGACAGACACTAAACATTTTATATACGACACATATATTATATAATAGCACAACTAGTTTACATTATTTAGTACAAAAGATAGTATCGGCACAGAATATAACATATTAGTAGTGTATCGGTTACTTTTTAAGATGAAATAGCGGCGTCATACTTGACGACAAAGTCGGAAACAGTTGGCATTAACGACATACATGTCCATTGGATGCATGATTTTTGCCTTGCGAGACTATAATCAGAATAATATTCTATTATACTTAGTAAACTTTAAACAATTATAGCTGCACTCAGAGAAATATTTTAATGATAATTATTTATTTTACTTTAATGTAATGAAGAGTTTGACAAAAAATATCGACGTAATCCGAATCTACATTAAATTAAAAATAAGTAATCATCACTATGAGTGCAGCCGCTAGTTTTGCCACGGGGATCAAATCCAACAAGTGAAAATATCTAAACAACTAGCATTAAATGAGCTCAAGTAGTTTAAGAACATTAGCACGAAGTGTGCGAGCATTACCGCATACCGCGGCCCCATCAAAGATAAAAGCGTCTTCGAATTGACTGAGAATATAGAGCTATGGAGTTTAGATATTATGGCGAAAATCTATACTAATATTATAAATGTGAAAGTGTGTCTGTTACCTCTTCACGCTGAACCGATTCTGATGAATTTGGTATGGAGAAATGAAAATATTTATTTCTAAATAGGTTAACAAAGTTAACACTTTTAGGCCCACTTGCGCCGATATGAGTTAAAGTTAACTCTGAGTTAAACATCATGTTATATCTGTCACTCACCAAGTGAGTGATAGAGATGACATGATGTTTAACTCAGAGTTAACTTTAACCCAGGTCTACGCAAGTCCGCCTTAGAATGTATACATGAGGCACCACCGGTTCGGGAACTAACCCGGCGAGAAGAACCGCGGCGGCGTAAGCAACTCGCTCGGGGCCATCTTTTACCAAAAAGGTGAAAAATAACAATAATAGCTTAAGCATTACACTAGGTACCTATGTAAAAAAGTTGTACACTTATATAAAAGCGGCGGATGGTTTGTGGAGAGTGTAGATACATTGAGTCCTGGGAAAGGACATATCATATTTTTATCCCGGAAAAATGTGTGGTTCTCGCGCGATTGCGGATTTGTGCACAAAACGGAGTTGTGGGCAAAAACTAGTATTCTATGTACCAGCGGTTTGGACGTGAAGAGGTAACAGACAGACACACTTTCGCATTTATAATATTAGTATGGATTTTATAGTTCACTTCTATTAGCTTCTGCAATCTGCATGCAATATCTCCATATAGCCGGGATTGATTCGTTTTAGATCAAAGGCTAACATCAAACATAAAGGTGCTCCCTCACCTCGAGCATGCGCGTGTAATGTAACATTTTAGATTCGAGCATTACATTACAATACTACTTCCCTGACTGACGAGCATTAGCGTGTAATGTCATTATACATTCGACTTTGACCATTCCATAGCAAGTTGACTTCACTGTGACGTAGAATTGATGTTACAAGTTGTGTCAAGATATTACACATTGTATCATTACAAGGTGCGCATTGTAATGCTCGGCTCTCCATTGTATTACAAGCGAATGCTCCAGGTGAGGGAGCGCCTTTATATTCTTTAGTTCCCGCTTCGCTTTTCGCCCGAAAATTGACGGAAAATGTAAAATATAAAATTACACAGAAATTGCGACTTTGTTTTTTTTATCTTTTGAATATCCGGTTCGAAAATCGTTATAGAGACTTGATTCTTATGCCTCGAAAGAAATTTCGATCACTGCCATTTGAGAGGCTGATTAAAGAGTTTGTAATCAAAGCTAAATTCGAGGAGAAGAATCGGCCTTATAAAATTATCTTATTACACTGGGTTGAATTGTGTACCATCGGAACACAATAAGCCACGAACATGCATGGGTAATGATTTTATTAGTTACTAATAGTAAGTATAGTACTAATTATTAGAAGAATTGATGGTCACGTATTCGTTGTTTTTACAGGAAAAAATATTACAAAAATACTAGATGTTGTTTTTAGCTAGAAACGAAATATCTACAATATTTTCGTATACGCAAGAAAGGGCTATGTTATTAATATGTATGTATTTATTGGATATAGTGTATGTAGTTGTTTATGTAGATTATATAGTCTATATAGCTTAGTTAATTTGACTGCTTGATACATGTAGGATTAGTATGAATAATGACCGTCGGCTTAGCGAAGACATCGATACAAATATCTTGTGCAACCTTACAAGAAATATCGACGTTTCTACTACTGTTTGTTTATGTCATTTTGCATTTGAGCGAATTATGAATTACTACATTATGAATTTATGACGCATGCAACTCTGTCGCACCAAAACCATAACCGAAATTCTACCACGATAAATGTATCCTATGTACTTTCCCGGGGCTCAAAGTATCTCCATACCTAGAAAAATCGATTCAGCGGTTTGGGCATGCGAGGTAACAAACAGACAGACAGATACACATAATATTATTATGAAATATAGAGTATAAGAGCCAGCGGCAGCCAGGTAGAGGTAAGAACGACCAGTGACTATGGATTTTGGATTGCGGTTACTTTAGAAGAAGTCAAGTACAAGTTAGATTTTTGGAACGAAGTTCCTTATCGCGCGTTGTGACAGGGGGCTAGACGGAAAAAATCATACGAAAAGTTGTAACGACACGACACTTTTTGCCACAGACATAGATCAAGATAGATACCGCATGTACCGCGAATTACAATGTACATACACATGCGGTATCTATCTTGATCTATGTCTGTGCTTTTTGCTTTAGTAGTTTTTTGCTTATGCTTTTTTTCATAAGTTTAATTCGGGCGTCCCTTGACACCTCTCATTATCTTATTTTCTCTGAAATTTTCTGGCTGCCACTGGCTCTTTTTATTTTATATAAGTAGTGGCTGTCGTTTTCAATTTGAGTGACAGGCAATCTACACCAAATACCGCACTTAGAGACTAATATTAATTACATAATTGCAATGAAATATGACAGATAATGTATGGAGCTAATGTCAAAATCTTCATTTAATTACAGTTAAGTAATTAATGTTCGTTTATAAGTGCGGCTGTAAAACACCCGTAAGTAATTGTCACGAACAAAGAACGATCGATGTGCTAAACTACAATTTCCCGTGCCGTACAGAGCTCGAGATAACGAGGTGCCGGAATCAACAGTTTCGTACCGGATCCGGAAACATTTCAGTATGCACTAACTTCGTAACTCCCAAGTAGTTGGTACCGGGTATTGAGATTTAATGGATTTAAGCTGTGAATTCTGATAGGTTAAATTTTTACTATGCCGCAGACGTATCGACGCCTTCGAGATGTGGTGCTGGAGAAAAATGCTCCGAATCCCATGGACTGCATTCAGAACCAACGCATCCGTTCTGGCTCAACTAAATATAAAAACAAGGCTCTCTACCATCTGCCTCAAACGCATTTTAGAATATTTCGGACACATAGCCAGAAAAAAAGGCGACAATCTTGAAAAACTGATGGTAGCTGGTAACATTGAGGGACCACGAGGTCGCAGTCCCACGTGTTGGTCCGATCAAATCCGCACCACACTTGAGTCCACCGTCTACGACGCTCTTCGAGTGGCCGAGGATAGGAACAGCTGGCGTAAGACCATTAGAAAGAAGGTCATGGAAAGGGGAGGTCACGACCCTCAGACATGAGGAACACGACTGGAGGAGGAGGAGGAAATTTTTACTATAATTTTAGGCTACAAATTGTGTCTGTCTTTCTGTCTCTATTTCAGTCTGTAAGGTAAAATTTGACGCTCTTACCGTTGAACTTTTAAGAAGATAGTTGGACACACGGAAAAGGACATAAATTAGGACGTTGTAATATACGATGCCCCGCGACAAACAAATTTGTGTGCAAATTAATTTGTCAGTATCAACTATCAACATACCAATACAAAATATTAACAAAGGTACTTTAAAAAGTCTCCTTGTCTTTATCTGGCATAATATTGGAAAAATCACATGACAAACATAAACAGCAAACAGCAGATTTTAAACAGTTTATATACGCTGTGTATTTTATTAGCAAGACTCGTGCAAGAGGGTATACAATATTCTGACGCATCACCCAACTAAAATAATATAGACTTGCGTCTAAGTGGGTCGGTGTTTGATGATGATGATGAATTGTACAACAAGCTAATGATGTTTTATTGGACATAACAACGTTCACGTTACGTACGTCGTAACGTTTACGGGCTGCATCACGTAGCTGCACGTAAACTTATACGGCGCCGGCGAGTATGACAGTAAAAACGTGATTTAAATATTATGTCTTATTAACTGTTTTATAACTAACTAGATGATGCCCGCAACTCTGTTGCGCCAAAATGCGTTTATCACGCGGGAACCGTACATTTTCCGGGGTCCTTTCCCTTTAATATCTACAGACATATTTTAGCATTTATCTTCTTTAATTATTCTTGTAAAGGTATATGTATATAATATATAATTGGAATCTCGGAATCGGCTCCAACGATTTTCATGAAATTTAGTATTTAGGGGGTTTTGGGGGGGCGATAAATCGATCTAGCTAGAATCATTTTTAGAAAATGTCATTTTATTCCTGTTTGATCAAATACCGAGCAAAGCTCGGTAAAAATAGCTAGTGATAATATTAAGTATGGATAAGTTTATTTCAAGTGCCATTATTGATTTTAGTAAAACGAGAGCTTAAAAATCCTTTAAATAACTCATAATATCATTTTGTTTTTTGTTGTCGTTCGGCAACAGAAATACCTACCTAATTTGAAAAAAAATCAACTGTATAGCTACCGACATTTTTCAGACATTACCCTTAAATGGAACCCTAAAAACGAAGATACAAAAATATATCTTTCTCTTTCACCCTTTTGGTTTTTAATTTGATGTTTGGTGAAACAAACAAGCTTCTTTTATATTTTATCCTATTTACTCGTAGACTATCTTCAAGCTTATTTCTAATAGGGTACTACTTTACCGAGTTTAAGGACCATCGAACTTTCTAGTGCCGCATCGTTTTCGACCGGATACCTATCCTACTACTAGTTGAGTGCGGACCACTCAACTAGTAGAGGTAATGGGAGCTCTACACGATTAGTTAGATCTTAGGCATCCATTACACGCTCATACAAGTGACAGTCAATTCCGTCAATCATGAATTATGTTTGACTGATGGTGACTGATGGACTGACGAATGGTATTAGACGGTCACTCAATTCTCTTCAGTTTTATGTCAGTCAAAGTAAAAATTTTCGAATGTATACTTTTCTAATTTTTTTCCTTTTTTGTCAGAATATGTGACAACACTCACTCAAAATTCGTGACTGATGGTTGCATGAAGCAAAAATCAAAATATCCAGATTTTCGTCAATCAACTTCATGCAACCATCAGTCACAGCATTACACAACAGGTTATGCATCAGTCACAGTCATGATTGTGGTAAAACTGACAGCAAAACCTACCGTGTAATGGATGCCTTACAACTGAAGATTGTCTGTCTCGCTTTAATTGTATAGATGTGGTTGAAGTAGCATATTTGTAATATATTATCCAAACTAATATTATAAATTCAAAAGTGTCTCTGTCTGTCTCTTACCTCTTCATGCCCAAACTGCTGAACTGATTTTGCTGAAATTTGGTATTTAACTTTGAGTTCCAGGTAAAGTAATTATACGTACATTTTTCAACGTACATTTTTCCGGAATATACAGTACCCTATGTCCTTTACATATGGTACTTTATATATTGGAAAAATGTACGGTTCTCGCGCGACAAAAGAATTTTGTCGCAACGGAATTGCGGGCGTCATCGATGGTTTGTTATTATATATTTGTATCACCGAAATTAATTTTGAATTAATGGGCCACGTATAAATTTAGTCGGGTTATGTCAAGTCAATCATAGTCGTGATAATTTCTCGGCTTGGATCGACATAAACCGACCAATTAACGTTAACTAATGAATTTTCCTGATAGTATTTAAAATTATATAAACACGCTTAACTTTAAATTAAAAGTCTGAATCTCAAATTAATGATAAATAATAATAAAAATTCTGTTTAATTCAAATAATAAGAAGCAATTTCGCCCCGCATTTCATCTTCAACAAATTCTAGAGGGCATACGGCACAATTTTTAGGCGCAGTAAACAAAAAACTCATAAACCTTCTTACTTCTGCCGTAATTTTTGTATTCCGTAACTTTTAAATGAAATCGCCGGGTACGAGTTTCAAATTCACGTTTCTGAGACAGTTAATTAAACAATGTATCGGAGTTTTCAAAATGACGGCCGTTTTTTTTTCAATCTTCTTGGGCAATAAACAAAAAGTTTTGAGGATCATAATATAAACCTAATCATTAAGATATACTTTTTAGTCTTTTGGTTAAACATGCCATTCGTTTATTTATTCATACGCATTCTTAATATTATCAACACTAGCTATTTGACCGAGATTTTCTCGGTATTCGATAAAACACGAATAAAATGACATTTTTTAAAAATGATTCCTAGCTAGATCGATTTATCGCCCCCGAAAGCCCCTATATACTAAATTTCATGAAAATCGTTGGAGCCGATTTTGAGATTCCAATTTTATATTATATATAAAATATACAAGAATTGCTCGTTTAAAGATATAAGATTATTAACTCGAAAATGTGTGAGTCTATAAACACTTGCCGCCTCAACTCCTAAACCGACTTGGATGAATGTGGTCTGTAGGTGCTCGGACAAATGTACAGTTTCTTGGATATTTTTTATACAGCAAATAAAATTCTAATATCACAAAATAAAATTTTTCCGAAACGCAAGCAATAGTATTCGATAAAGCGATTGTAATCTAAAATATCAATTGAGTTGGGTCCGAATATGTTTCTGTAGCGCCGGATACAATATTTTCGTGGTCCCCTCGTGACCCCCCATAATGTACCCCCGCGAGGTACCCCTACATCCGCTGGTCAAAACACGATTACATCAAGGGGTCAGGAAATGTTTTACAAGGTTATGTACTTCAAAGACTGTTTATCTTCTATATTGGACCGTTTTTCTGCTTATATTATGTTTTGACCCACGTACAATGTCTGTATGTAATGTCAGTATATATAATTTAAGAAACCTTATAATAAAATGACGTGTTTATGGTCGAAACAACGACAAAAGATTTCGTACATTTAAAACAAAGTTTTATGACTCTCCTTTGTGCCGTAGCAGATCTAATGATTCAAATTGTGTGTGAGGAACATTTAAGAAAATAAGCCTTTTTAAATGCTCTATGTCAAGGTTTAAAAAAATTGTTCTGGTTGGTCATAGAAGTCAAAATAGACTGAGGCTACTAAGCCAGGTAGCTTACTAAGTACCTCAGTCTACTTCGATCTTTTACGTCGTTTCATCGAAAGCAATAATTATTATACTAAGTATCCATCATCAAACAACTTAATGAATATTATTTTTCAACGTGTTACATTAAAACGTCCATTATAAAACTATGTTTGGGGCCATTCAACAAGGTCAATATTTCAGTCACAGTTCATAACATCCGATGTTGGCGTAAAAACACGTTTGTAGAAAAAATTAGCGATAGAAAACAGATCTCGATGCTTCAGATATAATTTAAATTAAATTTATGGAGGTCTCGCCCCGATAATTTATAATTAACACTCTAATTTATTACATAGCCGGGTGTTTCTGCAGAATCACGTCTATCGTGCAAGAGAAAATATTAATAAAATCGGCCAAGTGCGAGTTGGATTCGCTCACCAAGGGTTCCGTACCATACCATATAGGGGAAAAAATAGACATAAAATTATTTTTTGTATGGTAAGCCCCCTTAATTAATAATTTTATTTAAATTTTATTCTTAATTATTTAAGTATAAATACAACTAAGTATTTTGTGAAAATACCAGGTGCCTACTTGTTGCCGTCTTTGACATCGAGCAAAATATGGCAAAAAAATCATGTTTATTGTATGGGAGCCCCCCTTTAATATTGATTTTAATTTGTTTTTAGTACTTGGTAGAATGTTAGAACTAAACATACTACTACCTTACCACCTACATGTACATTGTAAAATAAATTCTGTGTATAAAGAATTTGAATTTGAATTTTGCTGTAATTATAGCGGCAACAGAAATACATAATCTGTGTAAAATTCAACTCTCTAGCTATTACTGTTCTCGAGTTGCAGCCTGGAGACAGACAGACGGACAGACATCGAAGTCTTAGTAGTAGGGTCCCGTTTTTACCCTTTGGGTACGGAACCCTAAAAACTATCTTGTATCTTTTTTAAAGTGTCCGTTAGACTCTGGAAGAGCTACTGGTCCATGAAGACGCTGATGAAAGGAGATTTACCAATCTCCCTGAAACGCAGAGTCGTCGACATATTGTGTATTTTGCCCATCCTAACTTACGGTGCTCAGACCTGGTCATTGACCGAGTCGCAACGGTCCCAGCTCGGGGATTGCCAAAGAGCGATGGAGCGCAGCATTTTAGGGGTCAGACCAGCGGATCGAATAAGAAATAGCACCCTGTGCTCCAAAACTGGTATTGCAGACGTCGGCATAAAAGCTGCCAAGCTAATAATATGAGACTGCGCGGGCAAGCGCATGCGTCCTGACCGCTGGGCAAAGATCACCACAGAATGGGTACCAGACGATGGACAGCGCCGCCGTGACCGGCCTCGAAAAAGATGGCGCGATGAGCTAGACAAATACGAGCCAGGTTGGCCTACGGCTGCGTTGGGTCGAGAGGATTGGAAGACTTTGGGGGAGGCCTTTGCCCAGCAGTGGGACAGCTTAGGCTCTTAATAATAATAATAATAGACTACTTCGTTTTTGGCGAAATATTTCTGATTAGAAGTTTATCTATTCATAAACGCTGTTGCGTTATGTAAAAATATTATCCAATCAACTACGCTGTCTATCTTTTGTCAAAAACTCCGAAAACTATCTTGTATTTTTCATCTAAGATGAAAGATGATAAGACTCTAAAGTAAAGATGTCACGAATATTCGGCAACTATTTGGTATTCGGCCGAATAATACGTACTATTCGGCTGAATACCGAATACCAAACCATGTAAAAAAACACGTTATATTACTCAAAATTATGTATTTATATCCAAATTACAACACTTTACTAATAAAAAATTATCTGTGGTAAGTTGTGATGGATAAAGACAAGCTATTCAGCATTTTTTCATAGCAAACGATTACGCTTTTCATCGTAAATATTATCAGTTTCAGAAAATAACCTCTCACTATACACGCTACTACGAGTACCAAGAGAAGAACGCGACTTGTCTTAATCCAGCTACCGCACCCCCAAAAAGTATGTATTTCGTGCCGAATATTCGGCACTTCGGCCGAAAGTGTTGCCGAATATTCGGTACCGTATTCGGTCAATATACTAATTCGTAGCATCCCTACTCTTAAGTTATTAGATTCTCGAACTCGTAGTAAATTTTAAATATCAAAGAGAGTTATTTCATAGAGACAAAAATATCTCAATATTATAATAGCTCATGAATTGTATGCGGAAACAGGGCATCACAATATATCACTTATGTAAATTAAACTCCATCCAATATATTCATCGTCATGGTACAAACAAATACTGCAGAAAATACCGATTTCCATAAAGGGGAAAACAGTTCAAGTGCCTCCAAGAAAAGCTCTCCTCTTCAACTCTGTTGAGCCAAAATTTGACTATCGGACAGGAACCGTACCTTTTTCCGAGATAAAAAGTATCTTATGTCGGACTCAAAGTATCTCCATACCAAATTTCAGCTAAATTGGTTCAGCGGTTTGGGCGTGTAGAGGTGTCAGACAAACAGACAGATAGATAGACGGATAGACGTATACATTGCATTTATAAAATTAAGTAGGGATTTAGTCCAGTTTCTAAAATTTTTTACAGGGGCTTTATGTTTTTACTTGTACGTAACGAAACGCGTTCAGTACACACTACACACTGAACCTGTTCTAAACGTATAAACGCGTTTATAACACCGAATTGCATTTCACAATCATAAACTAAACGCGTTCACAGCAAATCCGAGTTTTATCTTCTGAACGCCCAATGTTCGCGGTTTATGTCATAAAACCCGTTAAAGTTCTGTCAGTATAGTGTCATAGCGGATCGAAAATCATAGACGAAAACTTATTTTATCTTTAAGGCAAGACTACACAGTGAGCTTAATGAAACCAGGCCAGCTACGCTGGAGCAATTTTTATCAGCCGATGGTTGTGAGCAGTATCCTTCCAGCAGTATCCTTTCCAGATCATCCTTTACTCTCATTACCTAGTGGGACGGACGAGCGACACGATTGGCGAGTGACCAGTCGCAGGACCAACTTTGCATGGATTTTCATTCTTGTTTCACAATAAGGTCAACAACTTTCCAAATCGAACCTACAACCTCCGACTCAAGAGTCAATCCCTAAACCAGCAGACAAAAGATCGATAATGGTGATGATGGAATAGATGAAGTCATAACAACATTTACTGATGAAGTATTTTACGATCGCCCTAATAAAGTGTTTACTAGCGAGATTAATAAAACCTAATGAACCAAAGTTTAAGTTTAACAATAAGAGTAAAACTCTTGTTGAAGGCTTGTATAAAATTTCCTTAGTAACATCCACACTTGACATAGTATTTTTTGTAAAATGGACCAATGCGTCTCTTTATTCTTCACAATCCTGAATTGGTTTCCTATCGAGGTTTCTGGGATCTATCCAACACAGTGTTTCCCAACCATTTTCAGCCACCGTAGGACGTCGAGCACAGCTTTCACGGACCCCCTTAATAAAATAGACAGCAAAAAAATCGAAGTATATAATTATGGTCCAGAGAAGACATACATATTATACTCGCGCACCCCCAGGGGTCCGCGGATCACAGGTTGAGAAACACTGGTCTTACATAACGTATCAATGACAACGTCTAAAATTATATGAGTGGGGTCAAGCATAACATTTATCTTACCGAATATATCTGAAGAACGTCTGTCGAATCAGATACTTTCTGCATAATATCGAAATTTGAAATTGAATTCCTTATCTTTAATTTTTTTTAATGAAATAAGGGGACAAACGAGCAAACGGGTCACCTGATGGAAAGCAACTTCCGTCGCCCATGGACACTCGCAGCATCAGAAGAGCTGCAGGTGCGTTGCCGGCCTTTTAAGAGGGAATAGGGTAATAGGGGAGGGTAGGGAAGGGAATAGGGGAGGTTAGAGAAGGGAAAAGGGTAGGGGATTGGGCCTCCGGTAAACTCACTCACTCGGCGAAACACAGCGCAAGCGCTGTTTCACGCCGGTTTTCTGTGAGCTCGTGGTATTTCTCCGGTCAAGTCGGCTCATTCGTGCCGAAGCATGGCTCTCCCACGTCAAAAATAATAATATAAGGAACTTCTATTGATTACTCGTATTTACGATAGAATCGTCATAAACAAATACAAAACACAAATAATAGGGTTGTAAATACTGTTACTGTTTATTGGCCAATTTATATTATTCCAATCCAGTGATACAATCCAGCACTGGATTGTGGAATAACGTAAGCAGGCCAGTGTTTTTATTCCAGTGAATACAATTCAGTTTATTCCATTGCCCCTAGTTTACAAATTATTATATTACTAGATGACGCCTGCAACTCCGTTGCGGCAAAATTCGTTTATCTTGGAACTGCACATTTTCCTGGGACTCAAAGTATCTCCGTGTCAAATTTCAACAAAATCGGCTCAGCGGGTAATTGTAGTGAAGAGTTAACAAACAGGCAGACACACTTTCGCATTTATAATATGATAGTATGGATTCCAGAAGATTGGATTACTGGATTAGAATTATGTAAACCCGCTATAACCCCAAAACACTAAAATAAGTATTAATAGAAGGGGGTACTGTTTACGCAGAAATTGTCCCCAAATAACATAATCTCGTTAACGTGGGAGAGCCATGCTTCGGCACGAATGGGCCGGCTCGACCGGAGAAATAGCACGTTCTCACAGAAAACCGGCGTAAAACAGCGCTTGCGCTGTGTTTCGCCGAGTGAGTGTGTTTACCGGAGGCCCAATCTCCTACCCTATTCCCTTCCCTACCCTCCCCTATTCCCTTCCTTTCCCTTCCCATCCCTACCCTCCGCTATTACCCTATTCCCTCTTAAAAGGCCGGCAACGCACCTGCAGCTCTTCTGATGCTGCGAGTGTCCATGGGCGACGGAAGTTGCTTTCCATCAGGTGACCGTGACGTTTGCTCGTTTGCCCCCTTATTACATAAAAAAAAATCTGAATGTTATACAATGAGCTACTTAGTACATTGTTGTGCTACCTCCTTAGAAAAACAACAAATAATGGAAAAACAAAAAATATTTTTTTCCTTGTTCAGTACACATAATATTTATTATTATGTTTATTTCGTTACTAAGGACATTATTTGCCACAAGACTCAATTTAATACGGTTTATTCACATCTTAAAAGCTCCGTGTACACAAAAACTTGAAATTGAATGTGATTTGTGTGAAGAAATTTATTGCTTTATATAGCTTAAAAGCTTGTTTGTTATTCTTTGGCTTTAAAAGCTTTTGAAGTTGTACAATATTGTTAATATTTAATAAGTTGAATATTAGAGCAGACCACAATTGTTAGACTTTTGAATCTTTTTAAGAATAGGTATATTTAAGGTCAGTACCATAAAGTTAATAATCTAGCGGAATAGAGCAACAATCTCGAGCTGTCAAACGAAACCGAAATCGATTTATTTACATCTGTGTGTAAAAATATGTGTACGTATACACTTACACAAGCATGATTGAACATGAATTCTATGAGATTAAATTGTCAACGTGCCGATAAGGACGTCAAAAAAAGAGTTCTACTGTCATGTATCTCGTCTCTTTCACGTCTCTTTTTACCACGCAGTGTTACGATAGTGACATCTCTCTTGCTCAGGCCTTTGTTTCTCTATTCCGTTAGGTATATTAACTTTATGGTCAGTACACACCGAAGCGAGATAAAACGAGACATGAGGATGTGTAATCCAAACTTGTGTTAGAAATTGTTTAAATAAAACTACCGTATAAAAATTTTATCAAATATTAATAGGGTAGTTCTAAAACTGTTATATTATGATTTATTTCCGAAAGGTATAAATTGGATAGTCGCCATATTGGTACTCTCATTACTGTTCTAAACGTCGAACCGACAAGTGTAATTAGTTACTAAAGTGTTAGGTACTGTATAATAAAAGTACATAATTGATCTGATTTGGGTTTTACTCTTTCACTTGAAACTTAATATTATAAACGCAAAAGTGTGTATGTCTGTCTGTTCTTCACGCTTAAACCGCTAAACCAACATTGATTTATTGATGAAATTTGATACAGTGCACATACTTTGAGTCCCAGGAAAGGACATAGGTGGATTTGTATGGATCTCGCGCGATAAGATAAACGAATTCTGGCGCAAAAATATAATTAAAAAAGTCAAGCAATAGTTTTTTTTAATATGAAATAAGGGGGCAAACGAGCGAACGGGTCACCTGATGGAAAGCAACTTCCTTCGCCCATGGACACTCGCAGCATCAGAAGAGCTGCAGGTGCGTTGCCGGCCTTTTAAGAGGGAGTAGGATAATAGGGGAGGGTATGGAAGGGAATAGGGTAGGAGTTGGATCTCCGGTAAACTCACTTACTCGGCGAAACATAGCTGTTGAGGACAGCGGTCTCGCACCCAAAAAAACACATAGTGAGTGTATACAAACTCGTTAACAGTGAAATATGACAATAAACTCAGTGCAAAATAAGTGTTTTTAAAAATAAACTTTAGAAGTGAACTGTGATAAATCTGTGGCTCCCTAAGAGGTAAAAAGTTGTTATTTTAATAAAATAGAACGTTAACTAATAAGTATCAGAAAATTAGTGTCTGAAATATAAATAGTTTGGAAAATATTAGGAAAAATGTGCTAAAAAACTATGTAAATTGTATTAACTTTTATCTTCGCCTAGCTGTAACTGTGTTAAATATAAGTGTTAATATTTAGAATAAGTTGATTATTGTGGAACGATAAATAAAGAATTTCCCGAAATGCGTTTCAATTACCTTGGCTCATGGCAAAATAGGGAAAATAGGGAAAATAGCCGCTTCCGATAGTGAAAATAAGACTGAAGAGACGTACGAATCGGAGCGGCTCTCTCTACGGCATTGCCGCGGGCGGGTACCCCGGAGGGGGCTTCTATACGGCATTGCCGCGGTCGGGTACCTCAGAGGGGCTTTCTATATGGCATTGCCTTGAGCCGGGTAAGCGAGACGGATTTCGGGGCCTATGTTCTCCTCGACGACTCGTGTGTTTTATTTACGCCCCCGCTCAGCAAGATATACCGGTGTAGCCTTGGAATCTTCGAGTCCGATCCGAGCCAGCGACGAAACCTATGGGCGAATACTGTCCCAAACAATAGCGGAAGCACTTTTTCACGCCGGTTTTCTGTGAGAACGTGCTATTTCTCCGGTCGAGCCGGCCCATTCGTGCCGAAACATGGCTCTCCCACATATATAAATGCGTCCGCCCAAACTTGCGTTTTTGGCACATCAAAATTACAATCAGTTGTAGGGAATGCAATCCCGACTCGAGATTGCAAATTCGAAATCCCGAGGGATTAGAATTAATATCAATCCCGCGGGATCACGGAATTTTCGGGATCCCGTCTAGTTTAAAAAAAATATTAAATTCGGATGACTGAAAAAGCTAATAACTGCTTGTTTGTGATAGTGAGGTTAACTAAAATAACATATTACTCGAAAGAAAATAAAAACCTTTATTCTTTAATCTTACCAACTAAATAATTATCAGGTTTTAAGGAAATTAACTTAGGTAATCAAAACAATAAGCATTCAAGGGATTTAGGAATTAGTTACCAACGAGTGACTTTGAAAATTACTCCTTAAAAACAAAGGGTATTAATAGTGTCATCTACTAAATGGCATCTAATGTCCGTTGCAATGTACCCCGCTGCTGAGAATGCTCTCTTCGACTTAACACTGGTTGGCAACAGCGTGGCGAAGCAATTATATGATGCAAACTGCAAAAATCGCCACCATGTTCCTCCACACTCAAATAGATCCATTTCTTTTTTATGGTAGACTTTTGCAAACTGCAAAAATCGCCACCTTGTTCCTCCACACTCAAATAGATCCATTTCTTTTTTATGGTAGACTTTAATTTGTCTAAGCCCGTGGACGTGGATACGTGCAAAAGGACTTTTAGACGCTCGTAGAGTTTCTTCGAATTCCTCTTGAAGCGATTTATTAGTTCCGACCAATCCCGTCAATCTCAACGGGGATCTCGTCATATGATGCGTCGGGATTTATCCCGAAAAATTACACGAGATCTCGCAAGATCGGGATCCCGCGGGATCGGGATCGCATGTATGCACGCGTACGTACGCGAGCATCGCTATCTTGCGTTCCGTTTCTTTCAGTTTTAACTGATTTTGAATATTTGGGTAATTTTACTGTAAAGTATGTCAGTCAGACCACGTTTAAATTATCATTAAAATGTGTTAAAGTTAAGTTATCATATACGTTTGCATTGTGATAGTACTAAAGATAAAGAATACAGAAACATTACTAGCTATTTTACAACTTCAAATATACGTAAATTCTACGTATATAACGCACAATACATAATATGGGCCCTTGTACAGCCATCTGTTGCTTTGGGCTGTGTGTGTGGTTTAAGTTATAGGCGGGAGCGTGTTTAAATGACATGTTTTTACCCGACTGCGTTATGGCCTTTTTGTAGTGTCTTTATATAAGTGCGTTTATTTGACACGCCTATAGGTACGGTTATATTATAACTTGAGTGGTCATTCGTTAGATTATACGATTATAAGATGTATAAATCTTCTAATCTAAAAAGTAAAAAGACGAATTTTTGTTTACCAGTTTACACCGAAACGAGGTGTAAATCGGTAATATATATCTATAATATAATATACTATATAGTATACGTGGGAGAGCCATGCTTCGGCACGAATGGGCCGGCTCGACCGGAGAAATACCACGTTCTCACAGAAAACCGGCGTGAAACAGCGCTTGCGCTGTGTTTCGCCGAGTGAGTGAGTTTACCGGAGGCCCAATCCCCTACCCTATTCCCTTCCCTACCTTCCCCTATTCCCTTCCCTACCCTCCCTATTCCCTCTTAAAAGGCCGGCAACGCACTTGCAGCTCTTTTGATGCTGCGAGTGTCCATGGGCGACGGAAGTTGCTTTCCATCAGGTGACCCGTTTGCTCGTTTGCCCCCTTATTTCATAAAAAAAAAAAATATATAAAACTCAAAGGTGACTGACTGACATGTTGATCTATCAACGCACAGCCCAAACCACTGGACAGATCGGGCTGAAATTTGGCATGCAGGTAGATGTTATGACGAAGGCATCCGCTAAGAAAGGATTTTGATAAATTCCAACCCCAAGGGGTTAAAATAGGGGATGAAAGTATGTATATAATAATACTTCTTAACGCGAGCGAAGCTGCGGGCAAAAGCTCGTAAGTATATAAGATCAATAAAATCTTCAAATATTAAATAATGTAGTTTCGTGTGACTTAATATTTCTGTTATTGCATAATCATGTCGCGTCGCGTCCCGTTGTATCTTATTTCAGAGTGATCTTTAGCCATAAGAGCGGTACTGGCGACATTAAAGCAGGCAAGCAATCATCTACCACATCATGATGTGGTAGTACTTAATAAAATATAAATAAATATATCTATAATAATATCTCACAATCTCCCCTCTCGCACGTTATCGCTCATGACTTACTTCCACATCCTGAACCTTCAGCTATTTACGACTCCATAAACTGTGATCTCGCATCAGCGGCAGATCACGCCGCCGGCGGAGGGGGGAGGGCGTGTAGAGAAAAATGGGGGAGGGTAAAGGAAGGGGGAGGATGTATCAAACAAATATCAGACTGGCAGTTAATTAGGTCGGTGCAGTTTTCATGTGAAAGAAAACTTTACATCCTTATCCTTACTAATATTATAATAATTATTATAAGAAGTAATAATATTGAAAGACTATATAAAATTTGCACGCCACTCAAAGGAAAAATAAGAGAGCTTTATCACTTAACAGCTCTATAACATTGTACCTTATTTCAATATAACTCTGTTATAAAAGTGAATAAATGATTTCTATTGTATTCTATTAGGATGACTGCTAATAGTTGACCAATCTATGCGGTATTTTATTCAGGAAATTTGTTATTTTATCTAGAATGCATTATAGTCACTTAAAATTTATTTCATTTAAATAATTAACGCCAAGATATATTCTTTATTAAAAGTCTGCAAGTTTGTCTGAAATAATCTGTTAATCTATACGTGGGAGAGCCATGCTTCGGCACGAATGTGCCGGCTCGACCGGAGAAATACCACGTTCTCACAGAAAACCGGCGTGAAACAGCGCTTGCGCTGTGTTTCGCTGAGTAAGTGAGTTTACCGGAGGCCCAATCCCCTACCCTATTCCCTTCCCTACCCTTCCCTATTCCCTTCCCTTCCTTACCCTCCCCTATTACCCTATTCCCTCTTAAAAGGCCGGCAACACACTTGCAGCTCTTCTGATGCTGCGAGTGTCCATGGGCGACGGAAGTTGCTTTCCATCAGGTGACCCGTTTGCTCGTTTGCCCCCTTATTTCATAAAAAAAAGGATATTATTTACACGAATTTACATACATTTAAAAATTTTAATACGTCATCAGCTGGCAAAATTATTACACTTTCTTTTCTCACTGTTCACAAGATCATCCAAAACACAGCACTCTCTTAGTATCAGGCGATCCGTCAGGTCGTTTAAGCCAACACGTCCGTGACAAATAAGTGGGCTCAATTTTCCCTGACATCTGACAGTGTGACGGGAAATTATGTCAGAAATAATGAGATCATTAACTTCCGAGACTTTTCCCAGATTTCCCGAAATTTTCCGACTTTTCCGACATCGCGCAAGCTACGTGACAGCTGAACTTACAGGAAAATGTGTCTTGTTTTGGGTAACTGGTAATTTGTGAAGGAAGAAGTTTATTTGAACTGTGCGTGTCGCAGTGCTTATTACCACTAACTAACTATAGACTCGTTCGAAACGCCTGGAACGATTATACGTGGGAGAGCCATGCTTCGGCACGAATGGGCCGGCTCGACCGGAGAAATACCACGTTCTCACAGAAAACTGGCGTGAAACAGCGCTAGCGCTGTATTTCGCCGAGTGAGTGAGTTTACCGGAGGCCCGATCCCCTACCCTATTCCCTTCCTTACCCTTTCCTATTCCCTTCCCATCCCTACCCTCCCCTATTACCCTATTCCCTCTTAAAAGGCTGGCAACGCACCTGCAGCTCTTCTGATGTTGCTTTCCATCAGGTGACCCGTTTGCTCGTTTGCCCCCTTATTTCATAAAAAAAAAGATTAAATTGTTAATATTTAGGTGTTAGACATAATAAAATGTCTGAGAGTCGACCAACAATCTATTTTTCATACCCCCGAAAAAAGAGGTCTACACCTTTATTTTTTTGGTTTTCTTAGTTTTTGTGTTATTATTTTTTATTAATATCGTAGAAAACTCTTTAGCTTTTTACATCGTGTTGGGCAAAACAACGTCATAGACCTGGATCCCAGAAGGATAAGACATAACTTACTCTCTGATGGATGAAACCATAGGTTATTAGTAGTGCCTCGTGTACTTAGAATACTTGCAAATTTGTGTAGCTCTACGTGTTACAGTTAGATGGATCAGCTAGTGTAGTCATCAATTCTGATGTCTTTACGATATCCTGTCACTAAAAGTTGTCAGTTTATTTGAAGCTCTCAAAACATTATATTCCACTATAAGCTTGCTCATAAACAGCTCTGTTTTATATGATCTTTATTGTTTTACTATGCAGGCTGGTCTTGGCTCGACGCCAACCGTGCGACCGTAATGCGCCTTCCTTTAAATTGTTGGTATAAAATATAACTTAATAGTATACAGCGTTAGTTTTTATTTAACAACTTTCAGTCCGGATTGGAAGCAATAAATAATGCGATTTTCTTCCTTTCTCTTATTTAACTGTTAAACGATTTTTAATAATCATTTTAAGCATAATATATTTGGGTATTGTTTCGTAAACAATATTAAAGTATTTCACGTTCTAATCTTGGACATAATATTATTCTGTCCCTCTACACGTGTTTAGTCGAAACTAAGGCGTAACAAGAAGGTTGATGATAATAATACCCCCCACACCGGTTTCGGTGACGGTGGCCGGTTTCATTGAAACCAGGCCAGGTACGCAGGAGTAATTTTATAGTGCCCAAGTGTGTGCGCAGTACACAAGAGCATTCTCTATTCCTTTACTCCTTATAACTTAGTGAGACGGAAGACCGAAACGACTGACGAGAGATCAGGCTTAGGACCGACTTTTTACATGGCCATCCGACGCATGGATCATCTTACTTGTCAGACAATCAGGACAAGTGATCAGCCTGCATTGTCCTAACCAAACTTGGAAATAACATGTTTCCAACGCGGGAATCGAACCCACGACCTCAGAGTCAAGAGCCATGCTCTTAACCACTGGACCACGGAGGCGTTCAAAATTCAAAATAATACTGGACGGTTAATGATACTGGACGCTTATATACATATATACCCTCGTTGAGGCTTAACTACTGGTCAGATTTCACCAAATATAGGATAAACTACGGAACCCTGAATATCGGACTTGTATTCAATGTTTTTAATATGATTCCGATTTTGGCGGAAAAAAGTGTCAATAGATTAATAATGTAACGCAGATGTTATTTTTTTAATTAATTACTTGTTATCAGTTGTTTTAGTCCATGATGGACTGCAGAGTTTTTTATTTAAACCCTCATTGTAGTTTATCTGTCGATCAAAGCCTTTACGAGCATACACTTAACAAACAAGGACGCAGCTGTGCCCGTGGCGACACGGCCTTATAAAGTATGGTTTATCACGTACATGCTCCATATTTAGGTTGTATTTTTGAAATTTAAGTGTGATAGTTTGGGACGCTTTCAGAGAAAAATAATGGCCTTTAAAATCATAAGCACCTATACGACACGTACTTTAAAAAAAAACTAAATGGTACGCACGTAGTGTTCGCACGTAGTAGTAGTAGTTATGGTAGAACGCACGTAGTGTAGCGGTACCATGTAGCGTAGCGGTACCACGTAGCGTAGCGGTACCACGTAGCGTAGCGGTACCACGTACTAAGTGGCGTAGCTGTACTACGTGGCGTAGCGGTACCACGTGGCGTAGCGGTACCACGTGGCGTAGCGGTTCCACGTGGCGTAGCGGTACCACGTGGCGTAGCGGTACCACGTGGCGTAGCGGTACCACGTGGCGTAGCGGTACCACGTGGCGTAGCGGTACCACGTGGCGTAGCGGTACCACGTAGCGTAGCGGTACCACTTGGCGTAGCGGTACCACGTGGCGTAGCGGTACCACGTAGCGTAGCGGTACCACGTAGCGTAGCGGTACCACGTAGCGTAGCGGTACCACGTAGCGTAGCGGTACCACGTAGCGTATAGGTGCTACGTAGCGTAGCGGTACCACGTAGCGTAGCGGTACCACGTAGCGTAGCGGTACCACGTAGCGTAGCGGTACCACGTAGCGTATAGGTGCTACGTAGCGTAGCGGTACCACGTAGCGTAGCGGTACCACGTAGCGTATAGGTGCTACGTAGCGTAGCGGTACCACGTAGCGTAGCGGTACCACGTAGCGTAGCGGTACCACGTAGCGTATAGGTGCTACGTAGCGTAGCGGTACCACGTAGCGTAGCGGTACCACGTAGCGTAGCGGTACCACGTACTAAGTGGCGTAGCTGTACTACGTGGCGTAGCGGTACCACGTGGCGTAGCGGTACCACGTGGCGTAGCGGTTCCACGTGGCGTAGCGGTACCACGTGGCGTAGCGGTACCACGTGGCGTAGCGGTACCACGTGGCGTAGCGGTACCACGTGGCGTAGCGGTACCACGTGGCGTAGCGGTACCACGTAGCGTAGCGGTACCACTTGGCGTAGCGGTACCACGTGGCGTAGCGGTACCACGTAGCGTAGCGGTACCACGTAGCGTAGCGGTACCACGTAGCGTAGCGGTACCACGTAGCGTAGCGGTACCACGTAGCGTATAGGTGCTACGTAGCGTAGCGGTACCACGTAGCGTAGCGGTACCACGTAGCGTAGCGGTACCACGTAGCGTAGCGGTACCACGTAGCGTATAGGTGCTACGTAGCGTAGCGGTACCACGTAGCGTAGCGGTACCACGTAGCGTATAGGTGCTACGTAGCGTAGCGGTACCACGTAGCGTAGCGGTACCACGTAGCGTAGCGGTACCACGTAGCGTATAGGTGCTACGTAGCGTAGCGGTACCACGTAGCGTAGCGGTACCACGTAGCGTATAGGTGCTACGTAGCGTAGCGGTACCACGTAGCGTAGCGGTACCACGTAGCGTATAGGTGCTACGTAGCGTAGCGGTACCACGTAGCGTAGCGGTACCACGTAGCGTATAGGTGCTACGTAGCGTAGCGGTACCACGTAGCGTAGCGGTACCACGTAGCGTAGCGGTACCACGTAGCGTATAGGTGCTACGTAGCGTAGCGGTACCACGTAGCGTAGTGGTACCACGTAGCGTATAGGTGCTACGTAGCGTAGCGGTACCACGTAGCGTAGCGGTACCACGTAGCGTAGCGGTACCACGTAGCGTATAGGTGCTACGTAGCGTAGCGGTACCACGTAGCGTAGCGGTACCACGTAGCGTATAGGTGCTACGTAGCGTAGCGGTACCACGTAGCGTAGCGGTACCACGTAGCGTAGCGGTACCACGGGGCGTAGCGGTACCACGTAGCGTAGCGGTACGACGTAGCGTAGCGGTACCACGTAGCGTAGAGGTACCACGTAGCGTAGCGGTACCACGGGGCGTAGCGGTACCACGTAGCGTAGCGGTACGACGTAGCGTAGCGGTACCACGTAGCGTATAGGTGCTACGTAGCGTAGCGGTACTAAATAACGTGGCAGTAATCTACGTTAAGTTGAAAATCATAAAATGACATTACGTATCGTACGAGCATAAAAGCGACACAGAACATACTAATATTTTATTCTCTTTAAAATACTGTCTCTGTTTTATGCCTCATATTGCGCTGTATTCACCGTTCGAAGTTACAGCCGCTATCGGTGTGACAGCTATAACTTGTTAGTTGTACAACTTGACGATAATGTTTCGGTGTTTAGTGTGCAGTGGCTAAACAGCCACACTATTAGATATTATTATCGTACTACTAAGCTAATTTAGTGTTTGTTGTTTAATGTTTATACAATAGTTGCGTTCCGGGTGTCTGATGAAATATTTTGTATAATTGCACAATATGGATACATCTTGTTCTAAAAAGTTGTATTATTTTTATAGTTAGTGTAAAAATACCTAAATAAAATACGCTATCTTACTTAATATAATATTATGCGTAATTATAAATGCGTTTTATACCCATAAATAAATAAAAATAAAATTTTACTGTCAGACAAAAATTCCATATTAACATTATAAATAAAAAATATAATATATATTATAGTATTTAAGGTAAAAGATTACAACATAAACTCACCTTCATAATTTCATGAATAAAAACCAAGAAACGCCGAAAAATACTCTAATTTGATAATGATAAAATACGATTTATGGACTCCGTATTTTTGTTTTACAACCTGTCTAGACAGATATTTATGCTGTACCTTTTTACGTGGCCCCACAAAAATACTTTACTGGCAGGTATGGTCATCCATAAAGTACGTCACACGAATATCATAATTTCATGATTTCTAGACGGGGGGTCTTCTCCTTGTCACACAAATTTTATAATTATGTCTCCGGTGGTCACATATTTTGTGAGACATTTTTAGTACATAGAAATCATCCATAAATTACGTCACATGAATTTCATGATTTTTAGACTCCCCTCCCTCTTCTCCTTGTCACATGTTGTCACATTTATGAGACCCGTCCCTAGTGTGACGTCATAAATTTTCAATTCGACATGTAACGAATAAACGTTACACGTATAGGGGTGGTCTAGAGTGGAGGTCGGCAAAGTGCGACAAGGAATAGAGGGTTCTATATTCGCATTAAAAAAAAATTCATCGCAAAATCTTAGACTTTGAGGTGGTTTAAATTTTTAGATGTGAAATTGCATATTTGTGACGTCATACTTTCTCACAGCACCTGTGAGAAGGAAAAGGTCTGAAAATCATGAAATTCGTGTGACGTACTTAATGGATAATCCCTATGTATTATAAAAGGGCAAAACTTTTATTCTTAGTTCACCTTATATTTCCAACTTTTTCGTTTGTTTTGATTTCATATCGCAGGAAAATATAGTTAAAGACTAAGAAAGTTTTATATTATATTTTCTAAGTTTTCCGTGTATGGAAGTAAGTTATTCCATGTCAATTTGAGTTTTCCGATTTCTGACACTAAATGATATTCTACCTGAAACTGGAGTTGTGTATTGAATAAAATAATAATAATAATATATTTATCTGTGTTGTAGACATATGGACGCTGTTAAGCATTCGTGTACTAACCCATAAAAATACGTGTTAAGTTATGAATGTAGCTATGTTCTTTAGATGATTTAGAACAAGACTGCATTCAAAATTTAACAACAAAAATTTTGTTGGTGAGGACAGAAATGCTTAACAGCGACCATATACATATATAATTGAAACTAAAAATAACTACGAAACCTACTTTCTTTATTAATATTTACACGGCCCTCTTGACTTGTCGTGATAAAACATAATATTATTAAAAATAAGCGTGCTCGCTTTAGTCACCCATGTAAAATTTAATAAAAGAGTATGAAAACAAACTATCATACGTCCTTTCCCGCAAGCACTCTATATCTATGCTAAATAACATTAAAATAAGCCCAGTACTTTCAAAGCGACTATTTAATGCAAACTAACAAACTTTTCAACTCGATAATTAGTAATAAAAAATTTATAATAAGGATATAAAATCATGTAATCGTTAATTTCTTACACCAATGAATAAGTATTAAGTTCCAACACAAAACAAAATTTCCTTTAGTGTGTTCCCAGTTTCGGTATTTCAAAGAATCTTTATTAAAGGCGCATATAAAATATTTGTACAAGGGAACGCTCTTGGTCCGTTTTTATATCGGACATTTTGCGCTTTTTATTCGTGTTTTAGTGCATAGTGTTATCGATGCGAGCCAGGCTTCAAAAGACGGCTGAAATAATACTCCTTTGTAGTTCGCAGGCATTATTAAGGTATAGAGTTTACTAGATAGGTCTAGCTTTTACATACCTAGGTTTTACATTAAAGTTATGACTGAAAAGTAGGCAGGAAAATATTTGCTAATATTTTAAAACCAAAAGTTAGGCGTACTTGTTACTTGACATAAAAACTAATGAACGAATTTATTGAACGATTCGGTATTAGTTTAGGGTCTCGATTATTTTGTAATAACTATTTTTCTTCATAAAATCATAATACACATATTTTAATTTTACTAATACAATATAAAAAGCAAAAAAAAAAACAGAAATTCACCTTTTTTTTTTATAAAATAAGGAGGGCAAACGAGCAAACGGGTCACCTGATGGAAAGCAACTTCCGTCGCCCATGGACACTCGCAGCATCGGAAGAGCTGCAGGTGCCGTTGCCGGCCTTTAAGAGGGAATAGGGTAATAGGAGAGGGTAGGGAAGGGAAGGGAATAGGGGAGGGTAGGGAAGGGAATAGGGTAGGGGATTGGGCCTCCGGTAAACTCACTCACTCGGCGAAACACAGCGCAAGCGCTGTTTCACGCCGGTTTTCTGTGAGAACGTGGTATTTCTCCTGTCGATCCGGCCCATTCGTGCCGAATAAAATACCTTAAGTAAAAAATTTATTCCATATTGTATAGTAGTAATGTACTTATTCTCCACTATATTAATATGATGAATACTAACTGACCCGACAGACGTTGTCCGGTCTTCACGATGATTATTTAATTGGAATTGGTATAATTAAGAAAAAAAAATCAAATTTCATCAAAATTTAATTAATAGTTTAGGCGAAAATCATAAAAGTTTATTGTGCGGGAACCGTACATTTTCCGTGACAAGAAGTATTCCTTTTCCTTTCCCGAGACTCAAAGTATCTCAATACCAAACTTCATCAAAATCGATTGAATAGTTTACGCGCAAATCATAAAAGTTTATTGTGCAGTAACCTTACATTTTTTCGGGATAAAATGTATCCTATGTCCTTCTCCGGGACTAAAAGTATCTTGATACCAAATTTCAGCAAAATCGGTTGGTTTTTAACACCTCACATTGCATTAGTCCATACTGATACTCCATAGTTCAATTAGCAGTGCCCTAAACTTTCTATATTTTTTTAATGAAATAAGCGGGTAAACGAGCAAACGGGTCACCTGATGGAAAGCAACTTCCGTCGCCCATGGACACACGCAGCATCAGAAGAGCTGCAGGTGCGTTGCCGGCCTTTTAAAAGGGCAAACTCACTCACTCGGCGAAACACAGCGCAAGCGCTGTTTCACGCCGGTTTTCTGTGAGCCCGTGGTATTTCCCGGTCGAGCCGGCCCATTCCTGCCGAAGCATGGCTCTACCATGCATATTTCGACATCCAAAATCCTGACAAAGCTGCTATTGCTGTTGATTACACTGTAATGATACCGTGAAAAAAAAAGATGGCCGCTCTTAAAAATACACCTCAACTTAAAAAGAAAACTTTTTGAGATACACTTTTAGGAACCCTTAGAGGTTTTACTTTTTGAGCGAGGCAAAATATTTACGTGGAAAACTTTTCCAAAGGAAATATTGTATTATTTAAATTTTTGTGGCTAAATTATGAATTTCGGTAAGTACTCTTAAAGTTTTATTTTCTTAGTTAAAAATGTTGACGAAATTTCTATATAATATCGCAGCTTCGTGAATCGTTAATATTTTGTAAATAAGGCATTTGCGTCAAAATATAATCCCACCAAACACATACCTGTTAAAATGGGGCCTAGTTCCTATCGACTAATTTTTGGCCTAAAAAAGATTTGAAATCCAATCCAATGCCTAGTTCAAATGCACTTCATCGATCGTAATCATCTTCATCAACAGCCTGATTCCATACTTCCTTCTCCTCCTATCTACTTCTGATTAAATTCGTTGCGGGTCCCAAGACAGCTTTAGTATGTCTCCCTGAGATCATATCAAAGGGGTTTCGTGGTTGGATACCGCTGTCGATCCTGGCGACATAGGAAATACAGTGGTGGGAATGTGTGGTGGGCCAAAGCCCGTTTTAAAGCCTAACTCCATAATACTTCTAATTTGAACTTGGCACAAATTTTACCTTTGCAAGTTTGCAATTGACACTGAGCTACAGAGGGGGTCAAAAGTGCGTCGAAACGGTTCGTGTAAATAGTGCACAGCATGCGCGCGGCCTGCTGGAACTTGGCCTGCGCACTTCCGTGGGTCTTGATTTTTAGTTTGGATTTCTTCTCCAAAAAGTTAAGTCTAGAACAAACGTTGTTGTTGTCATGATAATATATTTTTACGAGCTTTTGCCCACGGCTTCGCTCGCGTTAAGAAGTATTATTGTATACAAACTTTCATCCCCTATTTGAACCCCTTGGGGTTGGAATTTATCAAAATCCTTTCTTAGCGGATGCCTACGTCATAACATCCACCTGCATGCTAAATTTCAGCCCGATCCGTCCAGTGGTTTGGGCTGTGCGTTGATAGATCACTATGGCAATCAGTCAGTCAGTCACCTTTGAGTTTTATATATATAAGATCTTGGAACCTTACAAGTCTCACTAACCTACACTAACCGGCAATTTAACGGGAACCGTACATTTTGTCATGAAATTTAATCTCCGCATATTGTGTTTAATCTAAATGGCATAATCTGTCTATTACCTAGTTTTGTACTTAGTCTGTGTGTAAACAATTTCTCTAACGTGGATAGTAAAATCCATACTTCTATACTAATATTATAAACGTGAGAGTGTGTCTGTCTGTTACCACTTTACGCTGAAACGGTTGAACTGATTCTAGTGAAATTTGGTACGAAGATAGTTTGAGTCCCGAGAAAGGAAAAATGTACGGTTCCCGCACGTTAAACTGATATCTTCGCAATGGAGGGCGTTACCGTACCTAATACCTAATAACTAACAAAAAATCAGAACTTTTATAAGCTATTTTCTTCAACATCGCCTGATAATTTTATATGTGAGTGATTTTCTATTACATTTATAGCCATTCCACACGGCGCGTTGCTTCAGCGTTGCGTCGACGCAGCGCTGCCGTGGCGTTGTTTTACATACAAATAACCAAGGTGTTCACACAGCGCGCTGCGTCGTCGCAACGCAGACATGACGGACTGTTGCCCCCGAGATGAAGCGCGAAGCGTTATTACGAAGCAGTGTTAAGACTGCTTCGTAATAACGCTGCAATAACGCAGCGCCCGTGTTGCCGACTATGCGTCAAACGGCAGCGCTGCGTCGACGCAACGCAGACGCAACGCGCCGTGTGGACTGGCTCTAACTGGTTAGGGCGATGTCGAGTCAATAAATATGTGATATATTACGTTATAACAAGATATATTATATGTTAAGTATATTATATCAGCGGGGTTCGAGAGACCCGCTGTGCTAATCCTTTTAACCCTAAAATAAAACATTTGGGGTAACACTTAAGATAAATGTGCTTATAGTGTTAATAATAACAATAAATTATATTATCTTTACGTGAATTTAATGGTTTTAAATGTATTTAGTCTAAGAGTAATTCTCCGAGGCCCCTCAAAATGTGGTCACACGCTCTTTACTACTACCCTAATAAACATACAGCCTTAGGACCAAACACACGTTATTCCTCATTTATTTAAGTAGTTATCTGATTTCAATAAAAAACATTCATAATTATTTATAGTTTTTGTTTAATGGTTAATTCAATGTCGAAATCGGGGGCAAAATCGGTGTTCTCCGCGTGTCACACTCTGTTCGCGCTTACGGAAAGCTTTAATAACTTTTGTATTCTATTATTAGCATAGATTGTGATACATCAAAATAATCTAGATTAACTTGGCTACCTATTTCCTAAAATAAAATAATGTTATACCATAAGTTAAAAAAGTTAATAGGCATAACGTCTGTGTCACACGATTTTGCTAGTTTCACGAGCGGGTAATAAAACTTCACCTAACTTCCAAACGCGACGACTTATGGTTACACGTTTTAGCTGCACCAACGCTCAGTGTCTTTCCAGCATCAGTACATCCCCTGTAGACAAGTGGCAAAACGCTAACGCTAACGCTTGCGCTAGCGCTACAAAATGTATGGATTTGACATTAGTATTCGCTAGCGAAGCGATGACTTATGTCAAATCGCATACATTTTGTAGCGCTAGCGTTAGCGTCAGCGTTAGCGCTTTGCCACTTGTCTACAGGCCCAGGGGACTCAAACCCTCGTTGCTTCAAAACAAAGAAAATATAAGATAAGATATTCCTTAAAAATTATGTGGTCGCTGTAGTCACGTAACTTTTGCGAGCATGTTTTGAATGATAATAATTTATAATTATGACGCTCATATCAAATTAAGGAATAAGGTATATGATCGAGATTATTTCCTAGTACCTTTTTTGTTTATTTACCTACTACTTTAATCATAATTCTAAAAAAATGTAAAATTTCCGTAACTTTCGTGGTACAATTTTCGTGGATTTTCACCCATGAAAGTTACCTAGTGACCTACGAAAGCTACGTAGGCTGTTTCGTACATCGTTTTCCTATGTGAATTGGCTATAGTATAGTATTTCCAGCTTTTTTTGAAAAACAAAACATATGTGGCTGTATACATCAATCTACCTTCTGATTTTTTCCCCAAATATATCGAATCTGCTTCTAATCTAGTGGATTTACCTGAATATCAGTATTTTACATGAACAACTAATATTACATCCTCAATCCAAATGCAATGCGATACGATACTCAGACGAGGGCGAGCGAAGCGAGCAAGATTTCAATCCATATTTTGTTCCTAGGACATTCAATCGTAACTTTCGTGGAGTTTGTCGCAACTTTCGTGGGGACCGAAATTTCAAATTTGATTATCTCAGTAGTCTATCGACCGATGTACATGCCTTAAGATCGTATTTATTATCTTTAGAGCACCTTAAAGGTGTTAGCATTTATTTAAAGATAACTCGAAAATAAAAAATTCCCACGAAAGTGACGCGGAGAATCATTTTTGAAGAATCACTCCCAATATAGAGATAGTTTTTTTTTATCTTGCAAGTGCTAATCTCAGATATGCATTGTTTAATCTTAGATTTATTTAATGGAAATGACAGGTAATGTGAAAAATTATAAATGCCGAGCTGTTAGTAAGATGACCGAGCAATAGCTTACCTTTTATACTATTTAATTTAAATATTATTAAGTGGGAACAGGCACATCTTTTTTTTTACCTCTCTACTCTCCCTCCGATTTTTTAATCCCCTAGTTTATCAAACTTTACCCACTCCAAAAAAGTACAGCCGCTAAAGAAGTGGTCACTTCGAAACTAATAGACAAAAGGAACACTGTTTTTTTTAATGAAATAAGGGGCAAACAAGCAAATGGGTCCTGATGGAAAGCAACTTCCGTCGCCCATGGACACTCGCAGCATCAGAAGTGCTGCAGGTGCGTTTTCGGCCTTTTAAGAGGGAATAGGGTAGGGAAGGGAAGGGAATAGGGAAGGGGAGGGAATAGGGCAGGGTAGGGAAGGGAATAGGGTAGGGGATTGGGCCTCCGGTAAACTAACTCACCCGGCGAAACACAGCGCAAGCGGTGTTTCACGCCGGTTTTCTGTGAGCCTGTGGTATTTCTCATGAAGCATGGCTCTCCCACGTTTTATGAATATTCGTTTTTATTTATAATATAGTAAGTAGGAAGTTTAGGAGTTTTCTTGCCAAGCCGAGTAAGGGCCAACCACGTACCACAACAACACGACATCGCAACGACAAAATGTCGTCGAGCAGTGGTTACGTGTGAATGGTGTCGCTGCAGCTTTTTGTAGTTGCGTTGTGGTACCGACAAAATGACGACGTGGTTGCGTTGTCGCCAGTGGATGCGATTTGTGGTTACGTTCGAAAGTCAATGAAATCCGTTTCATTGACGTTCACACAAGTGGTCGACAACGACTGCAAAATGTGGTATGTGTGAATGGTCCAGGGCCCGTACCACGAAACGGTTTTGAGACTCAAACAATCGTACGAGAATGTTGCGTCCTTCTCTAACAGACGTGAAATGACGTTGTTAGAGCAGGACGCGGCATTCTCGTACGATTGTTTGAGTCTCAAAAAGGTTTCGTAGTAGGCCTACAGTTCATATTTTACAATACGAAATATACGCCCGATCACGTGGTGTGGTTGTGGTACGTGTGGATTGGCCCTAAAGGTGAAGTAATATTGTTGCCGATAGACCTGTAAGCAATAACATTTGATATTCAATGCTTTCCTTAATAAAACCCTGATAATAAAAGTTTGGGTGTGGGGTACTGTGGAAATGCATGATATTGTAATCTTTAGGCAATCTTTAAGTAAAAATATTATAGATTACTATAAAGTATTTCGCCCGTATTATTTTATTGAAGTGACTAAATAAGTATGTCACCATGGCAACGTCCATCGCTATCCCGTCGCAAAAACAATAGTCGCCGTCGGTCTCGAATTGTAATAATTTACTATTATTTATTCAACAAATGCACTTATCAATATAAAAAGTACCCAGTAGTCGATTCTCAGACCCACTGAATATGCATATAAAATTTGGTTAAAGTCAGTAAAGCCGTTTCGGAGGAGTACGCGGCCTAACATTGTGACACGAGAATTTTATACAAAAGAAGATATCATTATGGCGTAATGTACTTATAAAGTATATATTTACTAAACGTTATGTTATTATTTCAGCGTTAAGAGAAAACAGACAGACACTTTTTCGAAAACTATTTGCTTACCTACATTAAACTATGAACTTGAAAATATTAATAGGTGCTCTCACTGTAGGTACATTGTTTTAAAATACTTTTAGCACTTAAGTAAAAGATGTTCGGTTACATTTTACTCAAGGAAATGCTAGGAAAAGTCTGTGAAGGTGAATTATTCTATTCCCTTCCCTAACCCTCCCCCTCCCCCTCCCCTATTACTCTATTCTCTCTTAAGGCGAATAGAGTCGTGAAATGGTCATTTTGTTTTTCTAACTACTCATTCATTTCTGACAGGAAAGAGTTGAAAAAAATATATGTGAAAGATCAGTTTAACATCTAATTTATGACCATTTCACGACTCTATTCGCCTTAAGAGAGAATAGAGTAATAGGGGAGGGGGAGGGTTAGGGAAGGGAATAGGGTAGGGGATTGGGCCTCCGGTAAACTCACTCACTCGGCGAAACACAGCGCAGGCGCTGTTTCACGCCGGTTTTCTGTGAGAGCGTGGTATTTCTCCAGTCAAGCCACATGCGGTCGCCCATTCGTGCCGAAGCATGGCTCTCCCATGTTTCAAAACACGCCCAGGACTTTTATTAAAACTTCAAATTCACATCAAGCTAGCATCTGAGTTGCAACTTTGTGATCTGGAATAAAGGCCGGAGAAAATTTAGAACCCCTTAAAAAATAAAGAAAAAAAAACTTATCTTCGGAGAAAAAATATAACACTTTGAAAAAAGTAAGCCATACTAATATAAATATGTCTTTCTGTGCGACTTTGCTGTTTGGTACGGATATATTTTGTGTCCCAGAAAAGGATTCAGAATACTTTTTATCCCGGAGAAATGTACGGTTCCTGTGCGATAAACAAAGTTGCAGGCGTCATCTAGTTACACTTAAATCACAGTTACAAACATAGCGTCAACTTTAACAAAACAAATATTAAAGTTCAAAACAATATCTTTTGTACAGCGTTATACTTTTTTACAATGTAAGTAAATAATATACTGAAAAATATAACCATAAAAGTAATATTCTTGTAAGAATTTCTTACGCAATTTTGTTACTTGTAAGCTAGTAATATACACAAATATCAGTTCATATGGATTCCAGATAACGATTTCATATAATAGGCCATTTAAAGAATAAATTTGGCCAAAGGGTATGGAAAAATTCCTATTGATAGCTGCAGCTTTTCAGTTACTTCTTTTAGTATGTTATAAGTCCATTTGTAGACTATAATAACATAATAAATATTACGTATCGAAGCAAAAGCGTAGTGTCCTGATAGTAGGAGTAGTTTTAGAGGCATTTTGTAACATTTGAGTTCTAAAATACCCTCAACATTTTCTAATCTATTTTATATTTGATCTGCTTTTATTGCAAAATTCAGTTATTTCTACTAACGCAAAGCAGTATTCTATGGAAATTACAATATCCTTTGGCCTAAGCTACTTACTTTTCCCGTTCTTTTGGTATATTTTGGTACGGTGGCGTCCCAGGCAACTCTCGAGCAAAGGAACGGCCGTAGCAAACTTTCCTATAAGCGGTTCGCGACTACTCCACCAGTAATGTTTTGCCAAATATCTGTGGAACCTCCTGTTTTGTCTCCAGAATACCCTGGCCATCCTGGACAAGTTGGACATCGACAGCGAGAAGCCGTCAGAGGAGGAGATCGCCAGGATCTTCGGTTACGAGGAGGCTTACCATGCTGGCGAGCTGGGGATCTGGCAGCGCCTTAAGCCGCGCGTGTGGGCACTGTTTGATGAACCCTCCAGCAGTTCTGCCGCTAAGGTGAGTTGGTATTTTTAAGAGGCAAACGAGCAAACGGGTCACCTGATGGAAAGCAACTACCGTCGCCTTAAGACACTCGCAATATTAGAGCTGCAGATGCGTTGTCAGATTTTAGCTGCAAGTGCGTTGCCGGATATTGAAGATGTGGCAGTTTAAATTTATAAAGTTAGTTTTCTAGCCTGTGGTAAAACTATGTACTGTGTACTCGTTGTCTACTGTCTATGTCTCTCTCTATTAACCGTGACAATGAATCCGTGAAAAATGGTGGTTGTGCTTTGTATTTAAGGGGGTGACAGACGTGCGAGTGAGTACGCGGACTTATGGCTCAGCAATCTTAATCTTCGTGTGTCTCCTAAAGTTGGCGTACTTAAAGATTGCCGCGCAAGTTCGCCGTCTTGGAATTCTACTCGTAGCTCGTCTCAGCTCGTCTGGTAACACTGCGAGCCACGAGCCGTGGGCCGCAAGCTGCGAGCCTGGGGGCATGGTAATCCAGTGTGAGCCATTCTCGTGTGTCACCTGTTATCTTAAAATGAATAAAGCTGTAACTTTAATTAAATGAAGTTTTGGACCTAAAAATAATAAATATTTTTTTATTATTCGTAATTTTTGACATATTATCTATATCTATATCTTATATATAAAAATGGATTTTCAAATGTGTTAGTCGCGCTAAAACTCGAAAACGGCTGAACGGATTGGGCTGATTTTAGTCTTAAAATATTCGTAGGAAGGTTTTAAAGTGACACGAAGTTCACCGGGGCAGGTAGTAATATAATATAGAGCTTACGGCAAAATCTCCATTTCTCCATTTGTTGGTTTTCTCAGAGCCCGATGCTATTCTTTAATGATTTCAGTCGGTATTGTCGGTTCATTATAAATAAGAAAGGTTTGTTTGCATCGAATACGCTTCGTATTGTTGGATTGATTTGGCTCATGATATCGTATGATAATATTATGTAGATAATAGGAAGAATAAATCCAACAGGCCGCGCTACACCGGAATGGCAGCGGCGAGGCGAGCATTTTAAATGTCATAATATGATTTTAAAGTTTATCTTCATTATTGTAATACATACTCGTAGTATCGCTTAAAAAATCTACGGCCGCCCGTGGCCGCTCGTGCCCGCTGGCGGCCACGTTTTCACAAGCGATACTTACTAATAAATGTATTAGAATAATGAAGATAAAGTTTAAAATCATATGACACTGAAAGTGCTCGCCGCGCCGCTGCCATTCCGGTGTAGCGCGGTCCTTAGTCGAGGAAAAATGCAAGGTTCCGACAAGCTTATGTTCGTATAGAGAGGCTGGAATCTTCTTACAGACGTGACATTTTAAAAATCGGTTCCGTACCGTTATAGAGCCTGGCCTTGAAAAATAGGCCAATTGTGCTTTTATTAGGCCACAACGTTTGTTGTAAAAACACGTTTGGTTTATGGGAGCCCCCCTATGCGAAAATATCAGAAGTCTAGCGATAGCTGTTCTTGAGATACAGCCTGGAGACAGACAGATGGACAGACATCGAAGTCTTAGTAATAGGGCACCTTTGGGTAGGGAACTCTATAAATGTAATATTTTTAGGCAAAATTTAGGATCTTTTAAGAAAACTAAGACCATTTAAGAAACGAATGTAATTACCATCAGAAATCAGCTGTAATAGCTGGAGTTGAGGGTTTTTATTTGGGCTGGTGATTAAGTAGCACTTAAGGGTCAGTACTTAATGAGAATTGAGGACCTACGAAGGGTCGTTTTCGAGTGACAATGGCCCTTGTCTGTAATTGATCTTATTTAAGTGTATCGTTAAAGCAGATTATAGGGAATGAAATTACACTAACTATTAGAGCCAGTCCACACGGCGCATTGCCGTTGGACGCAAAGCCGGCCACACGGGCGCTGCGTCATCGCGGCGTTATGTTGCGTCAAAATTTGGAATAAAAGCATAGTAAAAGGAGAGGAAGTAAGTTATCTTCATACAAAGGCACCGCGCGCAGCTTGTATGTGTGCGCCATAGTATCAATGCGTCGCCACACGGCACACAACAAAATCTCGGCGAGTTTTAGAGGCTGGTACCGCCGAGATTTTTTTGATACTATGGCGCACACAAGCCACGCGCGGTGTCTTTGTATGAAGATAACTTACTTCCCCTCCTTTTACTATGATAGAAGTTTCTTAGATGTCCTTTCCCGGGAATCAAAGTATATATAATTTCAGGTACATCGGTACAACGGTTTTGGGCGTAAAGAGCTAACAGACAGACAGACAGTTTGCATTTATAATATTAGTATCAAAGTATTGCCTTTATTTTTGTCGAGAAATCTTAAAATTGATTATTATATTACTTGCATCAACATCAGTATTTAATATTTATACTGTACAATTTGTACATTCTTATAGGGAGAGTAAAACACAGAATACTTAAATCACTCAACACCACCACTCGGGCTCGTAGCTGATAGAAGTAGTGACCGTCCGACCGAAGTCGAGCGACCACTCCCCACTCTCCCCACTACCTACCCAAGTAGGCGGGGCATATCTTTATTTATCAATACACTACATATACTAACGGAACTAAGAAAACAAAACCCTTAGTTTCTATTAAGGGTGTGCCCTCAGGTACAGTTACATTTGATACAGAAGGTTAAATGGTCGTCGATGTCAATAAAATCTAGATAGACAATCACCGTAAACTCACAGCCAATTGTTTCTTGAGATTGCGAGCTCCTCATGGCGCCAAGCCGTTGTCGTTTAATTATCTCGGTCTTGATTAGATGAGATTTAGATGTATTTTGGGTCTGTTTTTAGTTTTATAAAAAAAATTGCGTCATTTTAGTTTTGGTAGTGTGTATTGTGTATAGTTAATGTTTAAGAGAGTTTTGAAAATATTAATTTTAAAAGAAAATTTACTTACTAAAATGGTTATCAACAAAATCTTGCAAAGAAGTGGCAAAAATGGCTTTTTTAATCCTGGAAACTACGAATAATAAAAACTGAGGAAACGTAACTCCCATACTTCAATCGGTTTGAATTTGGTACCATTTCGCACACTAAAATAAGGCAATGCTACGAAACACTACATTCAAATTGACAAATTAAAGCCTTTGACAATAATTGTCACTTCTATAATTATTACACAAAATGTTTCCATGTATTCGGGCCTCTTTTTGCATAAATTAAGTAGGTATGCATGTATTCGGGTCACATTTTGTAGAATCGGAACAATTTTTTTGACACAGTTACTGTTTCTTAGTTTTTATTATTCGTAGCCTGGAGATAACTTAAACAAACTGAACATTTTTAAACCTTAAACTTAAATACCGATGCCTATTTTTTTTAAACAAAACACAGACAAAAGATAATCGATATTTTTTTGGAAGTCTGAGAAAGCAATTAATTTCCATTTACAAGACTTATAGCCATGACATTATAATTAATTACAGTGCGAAAATGTCAGGGAAACACAAAATGACTTACCTATATTAATATTCATATTCGCATACATAAACATGAGCTTGCCAACGCGTAGGTTTGTGGATCTCTTAATAATATATTATCAATGTCCTTGTCTCAACTCATTTTGGCTGAAACTTGTTAAGTGTAATAGGCCCTTAAACAAGCTTTTAAGGGCTCAACAAACAGTAATGAATACCTAATTCAAAATACCTTTTTATCATTTTAATTTATCATTGAATAAATTTATTTCGAGTTTTGAATATTTAAATTTTTTGTTAATTTAACGAAGGGTAAACGTTTTTATAATTATTGTAGGATCTTTGTGAAAGCGTTAAGTTTTTGCTTGGCCATTTATATACGAAATATTTTTTATCTACCTCTTGTTTATTTTATGAAAAAGGTTATGATTAAGTGATAATGATTACAAGAATATTTTCATGTTCGTATTTTAATCCTTTTCAATATTAATATCGAAAAAAATCCCGATTGTCTAGTTTTTAAAAGTTTAAGCACAAAAAAAATACCGAAATTATTGCAGACAAAAATCATGGATTTTTCTCAGCAATGACTAAAGCTAAGAAATTAAAGTTCATTGTCAGTATTCATCATGTCTTTGTCTTTGAATTGTCCATAGCATAACACGATTGGTCAACTTTTATAATACAGAATAATCAATCAAAAAGGCCTCTTTAAAAAAAGGGATTCTAATTTTGCCAATAGAGGAGAGTGATTTAAGTTTCAAAAATTTGTACATAGATTGGTTCAAGCTTACACTTTAATTTACCCATAGCTTATATGAAATATATTTATGGTTTTTAAATTACGCGACAAAAACCATTTTGTCGCTTACGCCCTTTCCATTTCTTGCTGTTCCATTTCTTGTTTTCTATGAGAGGCCGGGCCAGCCTCTTATAGAAAACAAACAATCTAAAACATATCCAACACGGTTTTTTTACTTTAACGCGGCGTCACCTTAATCTATTACATAATAAAACACATACACACGATACCAATTTTATTGATAGCATAATTAAAGGATGTTTAAAGGCTTATGATCATTATTACAATTAACATTTTCCTTTATTAGTAACAATAACGCCAATTAGAAAAATTATAAAAAGGAAATTTGGTGCAATTAAAAACTTAAGACAAAGCTCGCGAAAACTTTTGAAAGTTCAAAAGAAAATTGATGTGTTTTTGTCAATTGTCCGAAAGTTTCGAAAAAGTTCCGGAGCTTTTGTTATTAATTGTAAGTTTACAGAACCCTTGTCAGAGCAAAAGCTTTCGGGTTTACAGGTTTCACGGCTTGCAGGTGTACAGGATATATTTGGGTTTGGATATTGTTATTGGTATAGTTTGCAAATGGCTATTAATTTTAACATAGAGCTTAAGTTGGTTATTTGTTTTTATTACACTATATAAGTAGTAATTAGAAATTACGTATATTTTGTGTCTTTTTTTAATAATTACAAACATATCCGAAGAGAAACAAATTTATATCAATAGTTTGGCCTAAGACTCAATATATTATACACGACTAAAAAAGTGGGTATCCGTTCTGCAACCTTACGAAAATAATTACCAAAGTTCGAAGACCTATCTATTCACCCCAAATTACGGCATCAATCGATCAATCGATTTGTACAGTTTTTTTTCTTTTGCGTATTTAGTTATGAAATATTAAAAATTACTAAGTATAAGAAATTGTATCGGTTATTGTGCTAGTTAGTAATTAACTCTCTATCTCTCAAAACTGAATAAAATCACTTAGTTTATAATAATAGAAATAGAAACAATATTTTTACCTTTATTAATATGACGACCTCGGCTCAGTGGTGAGCGCGTTGGTAGCTCAAGCCGGGGGTCGCGGGTTCGAATCCCGCCGACGGAACAAAAAGTTTTCAATGTTCCCGGGTCTGGATGTGTATTAAATATGTGTATGATATAATAAAAATCTTAAATATATGTATAGTATAAATATAAAAGTATTAAATATATTTCCGTTGTCTGGTACCTGTAACACAAGTCCTTTAGGTACTTAGCACGGGGCCAGACTGACGTGGTGTGAAGCGTCCATAGATATTATATTATTATTATATTATATCTTCTTAAAAAAAAAAAAATTCTCGTGTCACAATGTTAGGCCGCGTACTCTTTCGAAACGGCTTTACTGATTTTAACCAAATTTTATATGCATATTCAGTGGATCTGAGAATCGGCTACTGGGTACTTATTATATTGATAAGTGCATTTGTTGAATAAATAATAGTAAATTATTACAACTCGAGACTGACGGCCACCATTGTTTGTGCGACGGGATAGCGATGGACGTTGCCATGGTGACATACTTATTTGCTTCACTTCAATAAAATAATATCGGCGAAATACTTTATAAGTATGGCAAAGAAACGTTTGCCGGGACAGCTAGTTATATTATAAGATATTATGTTCTACAAACGTAATATAATATATTAAATTAAATTAGATCCAGATTTCGGGAATGCCATCTACATAGTAGATTATCTAACTCACATTCGCTCCAACGAGCTCAAAGCACCTGATATAATTAACCGACATAGCCGGAATGCCAGGAAATTGTACACCGGTTATTATGCAGACATCTGAACCCGACTCTGAAAATTTTATGACATGTAAGCAGTAAAAACAACTAGTTTAAAGAATTGTAATAATTAAAATGTGAAAGAAATGGAATAGTATAATATTAAGATTAAAAGATATGTGATAGAAATAGAAAACAACAACTAATTATGTATATTTTATAAATATATGAGGATATTTTTTTTTCTTTGTTTAAGTTTAGCACTTACACATTATTTTCTGCCACCATATTTTGGTTGCCTGGAAGAAACCGCTGAAAGCGGTAAGGCCGCCTATTTGCTATGTTCCTTGCCTAATGTTGTTTTTTGTTATTTTATATTGTTTATAATGCAAATAAAGAATTTATAAAATAAATAAATAAAATAGCATTAACATAGACTGTAAAAACCTTTTTTGTAATAAAACGTAAAAACTGTTTAGATATAACGAAGCCTGTAAACAAATGTCTCTTCCCTTCGGAAGGGGGAACAAGAGGTCCCATAGTAGGGGCCGCAAAAAAAAAAACCCGACTCTGTAATTATTCGGATTGACGTTAAAAGCCGAACCTTATTTTTTGTGCGAATACGAACCGTATTTTGGCAATGCGAAAAAAATGTTCTATTTTTGAAATTGGAGTGTTTGTGCTTCTTATACTCTTCTATATTATTCAAATCTATTGCGACTAGTGAGTAGTGAGGCTCAGGACTGACTTTTGACATGCCCCAGGTGATCAGGCGACATTGTCCTCACTTTACAACGCAGGAATCGAACTCACGACCTTCGTGAGCCTTTTTTTTACATGGGGAAATGCTTTGCGCTTCCCCGGCAAATTGGGGATATCGGCCGGGGTATGTGGGACTCCTGTAGTCTACCCACTAAAACCCGGGTACGATAGAACCTACCGCCACTCTACCAGACCTTCGATAGTCTAGCTCTAAACCACTGCACCACGGAGGCGTTCATTTCCTTCTTTTTAGAATTATTAGGTTCTTGACGACTGTCTTTTTCTTTCAATATTACAATGAAAGCTAACCCAAACGCGCTGTTTAAAAAGAAATGTGCTCGCGGAATTCGATAAATGATGAAAAGAAAAATGATCTTTTCGTCTGGAAATGGAAGAAAGATCCATCTTTGTTCCATTTCTAACACAAATACGAAAATGTCGGTTCCGGTAAATAAATTTGTGCGTCAAAATAATTTGACAAATTGTTACCTACTGCAAAGTTTTTGGGGCATGTCATAGGAGATAGCGAACTTATTTCGGTTTCGATTTAAAGATTTTTACTTCGCGTTAAGACATTTCGTCACTTGTATGAGAACAATAAAATATTACAACATTGTTAATAGTCGACAGAGCGGATTGATTATATTATATTATAAAACTTTGATAATCGAATGTCTTTGCTATTATTTTATTTTAAATTTTAAGAAAAACTCATAGCTATGCAATATAAACGATTAAATCAAGTCAATACATGGAGTTGTGTATTAAAGTGAATGCTTAAAAAATCAATAGAATATTCTAATAGAAAACAAAAAAAAGTTAACAGAGAAAAATACAAAGATTAAAATGGTATCATAATAATATAATAGTACTTTTGAAGTAAAAATTTATTTGTATTAAAATGCAAGACGAGGCACCAGCGGTCATCGATCTTACGAGTTAAGTCTAGAAGTGTTCATAATAATATGTAATATACTTTTACCGTATGTTGTAAACTTTAAAAAATTCTGATATCTCATATTATAGAAACGGACTTAAGTTACGCTATCAGAAAAAGTTTACTACTTAAATTTCAAGCCCTTAAAGTGAAAATAGCTTTTTTCCTTGCTTTTCGCATCGGTATATAAGGCAAATATAAGGCATATAAGGCAAACGTATGTTGCCTGTGTAACAGCTTGTAACTTACACCACAAGCCGTGGACAGGAATGAAAGATAATAATGATTGATGGTTTGACTTTTCAACTAAAGAAAAATCTACGTTACGAACTACGTTAAAATGCCGAAGCACTTTTTTGTGAGAATTTCCTTTTGGAATATAAATTTTTATTACCAAAGTCGCGCTTTTTGTAGAACGAGGCCATATTGCTTCGATGCGTTGCGGTGTGTTGCGAAGTAACGCAACGATCAGGATAATGCATTGTATGACGGGCTAAAATGATTGTGTTAGCGCAACGCATTTCCTGTTCTGTCAGTATTTCAGTCAAAATGATGCGTCCAACTATACGCAACGCATTGTGGTATAATATTATCATTTTAACTATTATGGCCATCATATTCTACGAGGCGCTGATCGTTTTGGTTCACTAGCCAACCTGACACGAGCGCATACTCAAGAAAGCACAATGATAATAATAAGTGTCCGGTTAGATCGGCCTGCAATAAACTGATCGGAACGATCAGTCTCCCCGTATACAGGGTGCAATTAAACCTTCCTGCCAATTTTTTTCCAGGGCTTAGGTATTATTAGGAGAGTCTATTTAACCAAAAAAAATTGGGTGTTATTTTTTTTATTACATATTTTATCTCATTTAAAATCGTTGCAGAACGGTCACTCACGGCGCGGGGGAATTAATTGTAGCGGTTTTTAGGATAACTTTCGCAAGCTATTTTTCAACATTTTAGTACTGAGTGACTATAAAAGAAAAAATACGTGTATTTTATTTTTAATAAACAGGATATATCAAAATTTGGCAGAAAGGTTTAATTGCACCCTGTATTATTATCATGGGCCTTTGAGTGATAGAGCGTCGGAGCGTCCTCCGCACCGCAACGCATCGGAACAATGTAGCTTCACTTTCCATAAGTCATTTTGCGAAAACCTAAAAAATCTTTCCGTTTCGATCGTTAGGAAAATCGTATATTTTCAGCGCGGCACAAGTCGTTCTCTTATATTGACGTACTAAAATGTTTTCGCGTAAAGACCCGTTGTATCGAAAACTTAATAAAACCGAAATTGGGACTGGGATTGTGGAAGTATAAAGTGGCTGATATTAAAATTGGGAGACATTTCAGTGTTTTACGCGTTAGAAGATTAAGCTACGCGCACGTTACAACTCAATGCAGCGAGCTGCATTTGCCATACCTACATTTAAAAAAATTAAAATAGGTATTATAAATACACTATTTGAACGACGGTACTATGATGTAAACCACCCTACATGGGGTAAGGTAGTACCACCGTACTTCATACATACTAGGGCGATTCCGCTAGAGACGACCCTCAACACGAATTTTGAAAGTCTAGCATTTGTTACATTTTCTTATTGAATTATAAATAAAAAGATGTATATTTACTAGCAAAAGAACTTTTATGAGTAAAAATTGTAATTTGAATGATTTAGAGCATTTTGAAGTGATATCAACTAACAGCGCGAGAAAAACTGCTTATGCCACACATGATCATTTTTACTCTAAATCACTATCTCGAAGTTAAATTTCATTACATAATATTGACTGTATAATATAAGTTTATATTTCGGTCCAAAAAAAACAACAATTTTGAAATAGTTTTCAAACATTATTAAAGGAAAATTGCCATGGTTGCACCCGCGATAAAAAAGGTACAAAAGTTTAGTTTTCTCGCTAAAATATGTTGTTAATAATTTAAAACTTTGTAAAAGTAAGGAGAAATGTGAGGGAAATTAGAATTAATCATTGGAACAAACTATTTTATTATTTTTAATAAAAAAACAGAACCTTTAAAGTGGTTGCGCCCGCGATCGAAGCAGTGCAATTGGAAATGCAACAAATTATTTTTTGACTATTCTAGTGAATTTCGTCTTATTTCATATTATTAAAATAAACAATTACGTTAGATTATATTTGTTATTATTACTTTACATGTAATTACAAGATTTATAAAAAATTGAATGGAGTCACATCGTGTTTTATATTTTTCGAAATATTTCATGTATTACTTAACAGATGTTTCAAAATGATGATTTATATTCTTTTATTTTTAAATATTTTAGAAGAAATGCTACAAATGACAGGAAAATCATAAATATTTAATATTTTTCTTTGAAAAGAATATTTTTACTTATAATTCTTCCATATTCTTTTAAATTATAAATATTAATTTTGAATTAAACGTGTGCTATAGTTCGGTTTTATAACAAAACATCGAAAAAGGTTTGCTTAAGTTACATTATTTAATTGTTTTTAGTGATTTAGATGATTTCTTTTTTTAGATCGATAAATGACTGATAATTAAAAAATAATAAAATTTTAAATAGTATTATTACAATTTACTAATAATATTATGTATTGCATATCAAAAATGTAGAAATTAGTCGCAGACTTATGAATAAATTCAATTTCTATAGACTCGTTGCGCCCGCGATATTCCGATGTTGCACCCGCGATCGTGAAAATTGTTAATAATTCCTAGTACTAATTACTTAAATTAATTGTATCTAGTTAAATCATTTCTTTGTCTTATACACTTTTGAAATATGGGTTACTAAATTACTTAAAGTTCCACAATTAACAGTATTCTCAAATGAACTCGTCCGAGTTCTTAATAGAGGACCAATTTGGTTGCACCCGCGATAGTACTTCAAACATGTTTTGTGGCTTTTCTTAGATTTAATTTTAGTTTTCATTTACAATTTATAATTGAACTAGTTAAAATGTATCCCTTCATAAGATAATTTATTTATAAATGTGTTTTATTTTGTCAGTAGGACGCTTTAAGTGCGTCAAAATGTTGCACCCGCGATAATGGAATCGCCCACTATGAATAATGCGGCCCGCCTCACTACATCATAATATACGCGTTTTTTGATGTGATGGTAAAAAAATATCCACAATACATTTAGAGTTTATGGTTATACCAGAAAATATACGTTTTTTTTTAAATGAAATTAGGGGGCAAACGAGCAAACGGGTCACCTGATGGAAAGCAACTTCCGTCGCCCATGAACACTCGCAGCATCAGAAGAGCTGCAAGTGCGTTGCCGGCCTTTTAAGAGGGAATAGGGTAATAGCGGAGGGAAGGGAAGGGAATAGTTGAGGGTAGGGAAGGGAATAGGGTAGGGGTTAGGGGATTGGGCCTCCGGTAAACTCACTCACTCGGCGAAACACAGCGCAAGCGCTGTTTCACGCCGGTTTTCTGTGAGAACGTGGTATTTATCCGGTCGAGCCGGCCCATTCGTGCCGAAGCATGGCTCTCCCACGTATAAAAATGTATTGTTTATGGTTATTCTTAGTGTGATAAGTTAGAAATGTCACTTGACAGAAAATATACATCGATACCTCGTAAATTAACTATATTCCCAAAAAAACGTCTCCGTGGTCTAGTGGTATAGAGTGCGGGTCTTGACTCGGAGGTCGTGGGTTCGATTCCCGCGTTGGAAACATGTTATTTCCAAGTTTGGTTAGGACAATGCAGGCTGATCACCTTTGACAAGATTGTCTGACAAGTAAGATGCAATCCATGCGTCGGATGGGCATGTAAAAAGTCGGTCCTAAGCCTGATCTCTCGCCGGTCGTGTCAGCCCTATCCCACTGGGTTATGAGAGTAAAGGAATAGAGAATGCTCTTGTGTACTGCGCACACACTTGGGCACTTATAAAATTACTTCTGCGTAGCTGGCCTTGTTTCAATGAAACCGGCCACCGTCACCGAAACCGCTGTGGGAGCTATTATTATTATATTTCCAAAAACGGATTTTGAGGACATTTTGGACAGTCATAGGCTACGGATGACTATTTTGTCACAGCGAAAATAATCGGTGCCCAACTAAGTTTACGCAGTCTTAAAATAAGCTGGATAAAAAGCTTGTAAAAATGTCTAATTATGCTACTAATGCCCGTTGCAGACGATGCGCAGTAGCTTGCGCAAGTACTAATGCTAAGCATATATTTTCATCGTGTGAACGCATTTTGCTTAGTGAAAGTGTGAGTGCAAGTTGCTTAGTAGCACTCGCTTTGGTCCTCGCGCAAGTGCGACTCATTTGCCCCCGCTCCGTCTACTTCACCCCCGCGCTACTTCACTGGTCATCGTTTGAACATGCGTTGACCAGTACTAGCGCCAGTACTAGCGCCAGTTCAGTCTGTTTGTTGTTTTGGTAAAGATGTAGAAACCTACCACTAGATTGTTGGGGAGTTGGTTGTTTTATTGAGTCTTAATGTTTTAAGTTTGTGAATTAAAAATGAATAAATGGAATTCAGACAAAACTATACAGTTTTCCTTTTTCTAAATTCTGTATTTCCTGCATCAGTTCCTCTGCTATCACTCCATTTAGCTCTTGAATTAGGCACTTAAAAAGTTTATTCAAAACCATATGCTTGTCCATGGTTGCCTACTATGCACTGGCACTATACAAAGCTACTTCGCGTGATCTTTTTACGTTTGAACGCTGGCGCAAGTACCTGCGCAAGTACTCGCGCAAGCTACTGTGCATCGTCTGCAACGGGCATAAGTGTCAGTAAGTACTTTTTTAAAACATACAATTTCCTCTATTATTTCGTCTGTGTTTTTGTTTCATGATCTATGACGCTTTGCCTTCCTGACAGATAATATTTTTTAAGTTGATTGATCGTCATACAAAAGTGGTTATGCGCCGGCTGCACAACGATTATCCTTATTTTTATAGCGTCAAGGTCCAAAAGAGCATTGAAAATTGGTACCCTTTTTTAACACCCCGCCCTATATTTTCCCAAAAAAATAAATGTGTCCAGTTTAGTATTTTTTACCCCGCGAGATTGTCCGCCTTTACTGTGGTACTTGTTACTCAATATTTGCCAGATCAAATAAACAAAAGCACAACAAAAGTCAATACTAATATCATTAATGAGTAGGTGTCTAAGTTTCAATATTTGCCAGATCAAATAAATAAAATTCAAATATATGGAGACAATTTGACTGTGGAAAAAACATAAAACTTTTTTTTGCGAAAAATATAGGTACGGTTTCCGTGTAATAGCTAGGCAACATAATAAGCAGATGTACTAATAACAACAACCTCTTTGGCTCAGTTGGTGGGCGTGTTGGTAGCTCAAGCCGAGGCCCGAGAGTCGCGGGTACGAATCCCGCCGACTTAACAAAAAGTTTTCAAAAGTTCCTGGGTCATGGATGTGTCTAAAATATGTGTATCATATAATAAAAATCTTAAATATATGTATAGTATAAAAGTATTAAATATATTTCCGTTGCCTGTTTCCTATCACACAAGTCCTTTAGGTACTTAGCACGGGGCCAGACTGACGTGGTGTGAAGCGTCAATAGATATTATTATTATAACACAATAGATATGTCATGCCAAAGCGAAAAGTGTGGTCAAATATCCCCATTTTGGAATTATTTGGGGCCAATTTGAAATTTGAGGTGTGTTTTTAGGTGGCGTATTTTCCCGTAGATAATACGTGGCGTATATTTTTTTATTTCGCATGGGAGCTGATAGACAAACAGACGATAATCCGAAACCAAACCCCAGCTGCGAGGGATTTTGTTTTATGCGTTGTCGTTTGGTCGCTACATTCGTTTGGTGTTGGATATATTTTTTTAAAACAATCGCTAGCAGTTCAAACAATTCAACAATTATTAAGCTATTGCAAAGCTTTTATCGCGGGCTTTATTTTTTCCGTAACGAAAAAAACCTAACATGGTCGGTGCGTTATTGCCAGACGACACTATTTTTGGGTGCGTGCGACTAAAAATGCTACGCTGTATGCAATAGCTTTACGGTGACAGTTCCCGAGTGAACACGGATTATTAATTTATTTTATTAAAAATAAGTAGAGAGTTAAAAATTAACTAGTCGGAAGTCATCTAGTTTTTATGGATAGTCTAATAATACCTCTATATTATACCTATAATAATTATAGGTGTGCCTACTTCCTTTACTAATAAAACATTACCACAGCGAATTTAAACGAGACAAATTTTTAACTGGAGTTTTTGTGATACTCTATTTTATTCTAACCCAGTAGTCTAAGTCAGTCCTGCGCCTGATCTCTCACCAGTGTGAGAGACCAGGCGCAGGACTGACTTTTTAAATGCCCGTTCCACGCGTGGTACTAACTTTCTTGTCAGACAATCAGGTGAACAAGCAGCATCGTCCTATCTTTACAACGCGGGAATCGAACTCACGATCTCCGAAAGCCTCGCTCTAAACCACAACAACATATTCTGCCTCGTTCACGGTTTTGACAATATTTTCTTGATCTCAGAAAACGAAACGAAAATGGCATAAACATTTACTTCCCGAGTATTTATCTATAGAGATTAGAGGTATATTAGAGAGTGCGATTTATCCCAAAAATATATTCATATGACGTTTAACAAACTTCGGCAAAAAAAAACCAATAATACGACCTGCAAACCTTCAAAAAGATAGCGGCGTATATTCTAAAAGGCCGGCAACGCACCTGCGTGTCTGCTCATATTGCGAGTGTCTATGGGCGACGGTATTTGCTTTCCAGACGCAATTACCTAGATGTGAACTAGGTACAGGATCCAGGGATATTAAAAGTACTTACTTTTGGGAGAGCCATGCTTCGGCACGAATGGGCCGGCTCGACCGGAGAAATACCACGTTCTCACAGAAAACCGGCGTGAAACAGCGATTACGCTGTGTTTCGCCGAGTGAGTGAGTTTACCGGAGGCCCAATCCCCTACCCTATTCCCTTCCCTACCCTCCCCTATTACCCTATTCCCTCTTAAAAGGCCGGCAACGCACCTGCAGCTCTTCTGATGCTGCGAGTGTCCATGGGCGAAGGAAGTTGCTTTCCATCAGGTGACCCGTTTGCTCGTTTGGCCCCTTATTCCATAAAAAAAAAAAACATTAATTTAAAAATCATCAAATCACTTGAAAAAGAGTAAACTGTCTATCTAAGCATTATTTGAAGTCCTTGAATTTTACGGATGACCATGGGTCACCCTTTTAAAAAAACATTATAACTTGATCATGATCATTATTTCCCAGGTGATATCAGGCGCGTCAGTCTTCTTCATCTGCGTGTCAGTCCTGTGCTTCTGTCTGAAGACCCACCCGGAGCTGCGCGTTGTGGACCCCCTGGTGGACCTCCCCGTCAACTCCACCATCCTGGAGGGGCCGTGGGACAACGGGACTCCCCATGTCGCCTTCTTCTACATCGAGCTAGTCTGCAATGTCTGGTTCACCATTGAGCTGCTGGTGCGATCTGTGGTGAGTGATTTTTGACTAAGACTGCTGGCTTAGCATGGTCACCATAGAAAGGTTCTTACGGTAAAGTAGACTAAGTGATGGAATAACAAAGCAAGTCTGACAGTTTGTCCGCAATAACTGTCAGCATTTCTATTCTTTAGCATTTCTACTGTGGCCGTGCTTAGCCTGCATTTGACTGACTTAGCCGTAATTTTTGGAGGATGTTACAAGATATTATAAATGCGAAAGTTATGTCAGTCTATCTGTCTGTCTTCTTGTCGCTTTAACGTCTGGACCGATTTTAATGAACACGATGATGATAAAAAGATACTGAGTCCCGAAAAAGGACAATTTTTATCGCGGAAAACGAATTTCGATGCAAAAAAACTGTGAAACCTCAAAATTGCGGGCAACAAAGATTGAGCCTTACGTATTTTTGCTTTAGGCTTACGTTAATCTTGTAGAGTTTTTGAAAAGTGGCTTTTGCAGTCGGATACAGTTTATGGAGTAAATATCATCAAAGATAATTCATTATTTTTAAAGCAAAAACACTTTATTTAAGTATGTTTCATTTTTACTCATCGAAAAAAAAAACAAGTTCTATAAACGCTAAAACTTAAGAGCTATTGTTCACCGGAACTTGGGTTGGCCAACAAATGGGCGTTTAAAATAAATTGCCTATTAACCCCACAGCTATTAAGCAGATTACCCCACTAACCGTGTTTAATATTTAAAATCGCCGATTCTTGGTGATAAAACGATTTTGGGTTAATTCAGTTCAGTGGTTATAGTTTTTAGGGTATATTCTAAATTCAAAATTCCTGCTTTACCGAATTTCTAAAATGCTGTCGTAATAAATCTTTATTTTTAAAACACCAAAAACCGAATGACAGACGTAGTTTGACAATCTATTTAGGATTACTCGAGATCGCCCAATGGTCGAAATTCGACCTTAGTTTCAACGACATTAGGACTACTACCTATATTTTGTAAAAAAATATTAACTTTATCATACACTCTTGTCTCTGGGACTCGGCTGATCTCAGACTGGCCGTGTAAGCATTGTCTAATAGTCTCTAAGATTCAATAAAAAAACTATAATCCATTTTCAATTTGTCAACTTGTTGTCAACAGACTTCTACCGTAAATAAAAGAGTATGATTCGTATATATAGGTTTGTCACTCAAAAATCTGTCATCTTCTTGAGTGTGCGTTATGTAGTGTGTGTAATGTTTTATTTGTTAAAAAAATGTATGATAAAAGCATAATTTCAAAATAGTATTAGCTCGATGCACTCCTTCACCATATAATCTATAACTGTGCAAAATTTCATTCACCTACGTTTCCGCATTTTTCGCCAAAAGAGATACAAAGTTTTTCGCTTGCGTATTAATATAATAGGTATATATAAATATTATACTAGACGAAAATCATTTATCGCACAGGAACCGTACATTTTATCAGGATAAAACCACCCTATGTCCTTTCCCGGGACTCAAGGTATTTGCATACCAAATTTCATCAAAATTGGTTCAGTGCTTTAGCCGTGAAGAGGTAACAGAAAGACAAACAGACACACTTTTACATTTATAATATTAGTATGGATGTGTGGATGTTTGTGATAGCGCAAATCAGTCCTCCAATCGGCAGGAAACTTTGTCAATTGTACTGAATGTAAATTACTTTAATTAAACTAATTAGTATTCAGTAATTAATGGATTAAGTGAATTTTGTAGGTTAATTAACAAATTAAACCAAAACTCTCTACCGGGAGAGGTTGCTTAGGGGGTGAGGTCTTATCGCTTTTAAAAAGATTGCGGCCGAGGTCTATTAGCAACATTGTTACCGCAGTCTGAAATGGCTTGGACTTCCATACTAATATTATAAATGCGAATGTGTGTCTGTTTGTATGTTACCTCTTCATGCGCAAACCGCTTAACCGATTTTGCTGAAAATTAGTATGCAGATACTTTGAGTCCCGGGAAAGGACATAGGATACTTTTTATCCCGAAAAAATGTACGGTTCCCGCGCGATAAACGAGTTTTGGCGCGACGGAGTTGCAGGCGTCATTTATTACTAATATTATAAATGCAAAAGTGTGTCTGTCTGTCTGTCTGTCTATCTGCCTGTTACATCTTCACGGCCAAACCACTGAACCGATTTTGACGTCATGTTGTAGCTGGGGTTCACGTAGTGCATAATATTGTATTCTTTGGCTGGGGTGAGAGGAAAATAGTTACTTGAAACTTTTTAATGATAATATTAAATTTAATACTTCTAAATCATTGTTTTAACGTGTTTTGCCAATATTATATATATTATCATTTTATTTAAGTAGGTACAGTTTATGTAAGTATACAAATTATTTGAGCATATCTATTTTATCTAATTATTATGCATTTACTTATAAAGATTGTAATATATTCTATTTTATTCTACTTAATTAGTTTGCACGCCAGTGTGCATCTGTCGAGCGAACGACAACAAGGCTCCACAGAACACCAGGGATCGCGGTGTAGGTACTATACCGCGATCATCACCTGAGTGGGGTCCTTTTCGGCAGCATTCGCATTACACTACATTGTGTTTTGTACCCAGATAGATATTAAAAATGTGTATTATAATGTCCGTCTGATTGTTTTTTTTTCTCTGTTTTTTGTTTTGCTATGTTCTGTTTTGTAATGTGGTGTAATGTGTTTACATGTTGAATAAATGTTTATTATTATTATTATTATTTTGTTGAAACTTGGTATGGGTATACTTTAAGCCCCGGGAAAGGACAAAGGCTACCTTTGTCCCGGAAAAATGTACGGTTCCATCGCGATAAACGCTCGCTAAAACTCGAGAACGGTTAGACCGATTTGGCTGATTTAAGTCTTGAAAAGTTCGTGGGGGTCAGGGAAGGTTCATATTAGGGGGGATGCGAAGTTAACCGGATCATCTAGTAACGATATAAAATTTAAAATACATAAAATATTCCTTTTCATCTAGAAATTCTCTCGATCTTGAAGCGATCAGCCGCGAGATCAGCCAAGACTAACATTGGCACGAATATATAACATAGTATGTTGTATGTAAAACGAGGAATATTTGTGTAAATGTTAGCTGTGCGATATAAAGTTATTGTATGTTTTGATTTGGGTTAGATAGTTCTGTGGAGAATTCAAATCAAATAAAGTATATGCTGGTATATGTCATTAATTGTAACCTGATTGGCAAGTCAAAAATGCAAAGTTTCTAGATATTATCTAGTAAGCCTGTCTTTTATTCCTCAAAAACCCTTAACAATCTAAATTCTAACTTCATAGAGATATTATGTTCCATCGAGTAAATCGGTTGCGCTTTGTGAAACCCAGTTAACCGATCACGAATTACATTGAATTGAGATAATCCAAGCAAATGACGTAGGTCCGTCAACTGCCTAGGAATCAATTTCAACGATAGTTCATACCTACTTACTTTACTAAAAAAACCGCGAGGCTAACAAGGTAGTGTGTTTTTAAAGTATAAGATTATAATAATAGCTCCCACACCGGTTTCGGTGACGGTGGCCGGCTTCATTGAAACCAGGCCAGCTACGCAGGAGTAATTTTATAGTGCCCAAGTGTGTGCGCAGTACACAAGAGCACTCTCTATTCCTTTACTCTCATAACCCAGTGGGACGGAAGACCGACACGACCGGTGAGAGATCAGGCGCAGGACCGACTTTTTACATGCCCATCCGACGCATGGATCATCTTACTTGTCAGACAATCAGGTGATCAGCCTGCAATGTCCTAACCAAACTTGGAAATAACTTGTTTCCAACGCGGGAATCGAACCCACGACCTCCGAGTCAAGAGCCGCGCTCTGTACCACTAGACCACGGAGGCGTATAAGATTAAAGGTAAGAGATATTTACTTTCGATCAGGTGATCAGCTTGTTTCGATACATAAAAAGGCAATGAAAAGAGAAAATTAATGAATAATTTCTATACAGCGCTATCTTTGACGCTTTTCCATGTAAAACTTTCCTTAATAAATAAAACATATTACCCTCAATAGAGAAAAAAGTTACTTTGACGACGCGATAATAAGTAAATAGGTATTTTATAGATCATAAAACAGACAAAAATCATAAAGATACTCAGCCGGGGTTGTTGTAAGCCGTCGAACTTATAAAAATACTCTTAGGAGTCTGAATGTGACATAAAATATGAGATTTTTTTTACTATTATGTGATATTATATAGAAACGAGCTTTGCCCGCGGCTTCGCTCGCGTTAAGAAATATTATAAGGCGGGCGCCAGACATGTGATCAAATACGCAAATTCACCAAGTGTGGCACTGACATTTGCCTATTTGTGCAAAGTTAATTGCTGGCATTTTCCTATTTGTGCAAAGTTTGCTCAAACTTTGAAGCCCATGTCTGGCGCCGGCTTTATATACAAACTTTCATCCCCTATTTTAACCTCTTGGAGGTAGAATTGATCAAAATCCTTTCTTAGCGGATGCCTACGTCATATCATCTCCCTGCATGCCAAATTTCAGTCCGATCGGTCCAGTGGTTTGGGCTGTACGTTGATAGATCACCATGTCAGTCAGTCACCTTTGAGTTTTATATATATAGATTTGTTTGTTTGTGATAGTAAACCTACACTATAAATGGAAGATGGTCACCGACGAAATATGAATAGTGTAATGAATAATAAACGAATTTAAAGCAATGCAGTATTGCACATTCTATATACCTATACCTACTTACCTTGATTATTTGACATATTTTATATACTTACCTTGATACTTAAACTCATATTATAATATGTATTATTTATTTATTTACCGAGTTTAACCGTTTAAGTGTGAGAGCTGCAGTTAATCATTTTGGTAATTTAAACAGCTAAAAAGCGCTGTAATATCTTATGGAAGCTCTGTATATTTTTGCTGCAATGAAGAATTTTTATTTATTTTTATTTATTTATTTATTCGCATTGTGGTGCGTTGTTGCAACGGCGACGTTCCAACGTTTTACATGCATACTTTATCATACACACCATTCATAATAATATTATGTTGCGTCGTCGGAACGACGTAAATGCGCTATCACAAGGCTACCACAGCTGTTGTTTTGTCGCATGTCACCGCAACGCAGTTATGGTATAATGGGCTTTTCCGTTCCGACAACGCAACTGAACAATGTTTCTTCGCTATTCGATATAGGCAAATAGGTTAATTTTGCATACTAATGATTTATGTACTTATGCAAAATTAACTATATATTTTATAGTTGTGTTCAGTAGGATTAACGTTTTTGCTCACACCGGGAGCGGGGAAGTCCCGTGGTTTTGCGGGATCCCCGGCTTTGGTCCTTCGAGTCGGATTCCCACTAAACCAAAAATAGTTTCCTGATATTGCATACGATTTTGAATTCACACTCAATAGTAATAAGACTCATATTTCTCAATAGCTACTAATTATTACGTGAACCACGGTATAATCACAGTAAACATAACACTCTTCTCATCACATACAAAGACAAGTTTGTGTATGTGTGTAGGTCAGTACTTCATTAATTTAATTTCTTCCATTATTACGGAAACACGCATTGCTGAATATAATTTTCAAGTCGGTTTTGTGTTGCTGCTTTATATCTTATATCTTTAAACGAGCAATTCTTGTATATATAATATATATATTTGGAATCTCGGAATCGGCTCCAACGATTTTATGAAATTTAGTATATAGGGGGTTTCGGGGCGATAAATCGATCTAGCTAGGAATAATTTTTAGAAAATGTCATTTTATTCGTGTTTTATCGAATACCGAACAAAGCTCAGTCAAATAGCTATTTTTATTATAATACAAGCATATACAGACATGCCAATCACTGTATTCCAGCCCAAAATGAACTTTTAACCGTCACTGTAAGTGACGTAACATATAACCTCAACAACTAACTGCGATCCGTCAACGTCACGACTAATATCATTACTGGGTAACGTTCAACAATGTCAACCCACGGGAACCAAACGGGAACCATAATATATTTTACGTACCTATTTGTTAGATAAAAACAGCTTCCTCCGTTGCTAGATTATTATTAATCGCGTAATCTATTCCTATTAATAACTGTACTAGTTATTATTGGTTAGTATTAATTTTTGGTAGATAATACGAGTTGTTTAGTAGATAGATAATAGTAATCCCATCAAAACATCCTGTAAAAAAACCAAGTCTCGCAACTCAGTTTTTATACCGTAAAAATTTAAGAGATCATGCAATACCAAGTCGGTTAATTTATTCAGTCCCTACCTAGGGGACCTTCTGTCTCAAGTTATTACGTAAGTTATTATCATATCAATATTAAAAATCTTTTACGTTTTAAATAAATAGATCGACTTGGACATCGCATGATTAGATTGTTTAGTATAACACTATACAGTATCACACAGCACTACGGGCCTGCATCAATCGCAAATCGCAATCAATAGACTAAACAATCTAATAATATAATAATTATTATGTATAAATTGTAAAATACACTGTGTTTTCATGCGATGTCCAAGTCGATATATTTATTTAAAACGTAAAAGATTTTTAATATTGATATGATAATAACTTACGTAATAACTTGAGACAGAAGGTCCCCTAGGTAGGGACTGAATAAATTAACTGACTTGGTATTGCATGGATCTCATATATTTTTACGGTATAAAAACTGAGTTGCGAGACTTGGTTTTTTTACAGGATGTTTTGATGGGATCTCACTTCTTTTTGTAGAGTCCTACTTTTCTCCTTTTTGGTATCTTTTACTACTATAAATATCAATAACGATTTTTATAAGAAACAAATAAAACTTACAAATAATATAATACTTGCCTTTCATGACTACCCAATATCCATACTAATATTATTATAAATGCGAAAGTGTGTTTGTTTCTTTGATTGTCCTTCCTTCACGGCCTAGCGAAGCAACCAATCGACTTGATATTTGATGTAGACTTAGTTGAAAGGATCAAGAGTAACATAGGCTACTTTAGGTCTTGGAAAAACGTCAGGTTTCCAAAGGAGGTTTAGAAGAATATTCATATTTTACGCGATTTTTGAATTCCACGCGAGCGAAGCCGCGGGCGAAAGCTTGTACTTTAACAGCTATTACTCCTTCGAATATACGTACGGAAATATCGATGGCACCGGTACAATGATTCATAAATTGCAATTAATGTAACTTTGTAATCTTATATATGTATGAGTTTATAAAGTTATTCACGAAGTTAGAGAAAGAAGAAGAAAACTGGACAGTAATTATGAAAATATGTTTATTAGGTTTTCCCTTAATGAGGACACAAAACACTAGCTAGATATCTCTCTACCGACGATAAACCGGAGATATTGATGGTACGGGTATAATTATTAATAAACCGCAAATGTAACTTTGTAATTCTATACATTTATATGGGATTACAAAGTTATTTACGAAGTTAGTGTATCTAGAAAACTGGACAGAAATTTTGAAATATTTGATTTTTTCCTTGATTTAGACACTAAACACTAATTATGTTCTAAGTTTGAAGATTCTATGTCTGCTAGAAGTGCCTTAGACTTTTGGTGATCGGTCAGTCAGTCAGTCAGTCAGTCAGTGACAAAATTACGAAACTTTAACAAGTTACAGCTCTTAAACTACTCGTTCAAATTGAATAAAATTTTAAATATACCGTTTTTATACAATGCTTGCCTAGCAACTAAAAATTCAGGCTTGTTGGTTTATCCACAATGAAGATATAGGGGGTCAAAAAGAGCCTGAATTGGTTCGAGAAAAGGATGGTACGGCCGTGCCGCTTTTTTGCTCGACTTGGCGGGGGCACTGCCGTGCCCCCAGATAAGAAATGCGAAATTTAAGTACGTAATTATATCACAGAATATAATTGACTGTTTTTCTCACAGGAAAACTTTAAATAAGAGTTATCAAAGCCAATTCAAAAGCTGTAAATACTTTAATGACAAAAAATAATCAAAAATTTGGTGGAACATTTTTGATTGGTGGATTTATTCACCAACCATGATTTATCTCACTTTCTGAAACAAGATAATATTTCAAGAAAAACTCTATCCCAATGATACAAAAACTTCATCTTTTTACCCACCCGAGTAATACGTTACCGGACCTCGATAAATCAGGCTCCACTTTGACTAATGTCCGCAAATAGGATCATCCCGGAATCCCGGAGTCCTGTACCGTTACCCTTCCCTTTAATCTTTTACCTTTTACGGGATAAAGAGCGGGATGTGCTGATCGTAAGCGATTGTGGATCTGACCCTTTAGCCAAGACGTTTTCTTTATTACGTCTTGGCTTTTGGACGACTGGAGGTGATAAGTTTTTGATAATGTTTATTTTAAGCTTTTTTTAGGGTTCTGTACCCAAAGGGTAAAAATAGGACTCTATTACTGAGACTTCGATGTCTGTCCGTCTCTCTGTCTCTAGGCTGTATCTCAAGAACCGCTATAGCTATTTTTCTGAAATTTTAGTTCCAAAGTTCCATAGTAATATTTTATATATTATTACTATGGAAATATGCATGTTAAAATAGTAAAACAGAGTTTTGAGAGCTATTATAAACTTTCTATTAAATTGTAAAATATAAAACCTATTATATAACTTTAGCAATTAAATTTTTACAGCTCATGAACGTTTCTAGAACCCACGTTTTTGTGACCTAAAAATAAAATAAATAAAAAATAAAAATTGTATTAATACTGAGTAAAATTGACCACCGGTTCGGGAACTAATCCGGCTAGAAGAACCGGCGTTTCTTACGCCGGTTCTTCTCGCCGGAACTCGGAACTCGCACGGGGCCCACTTTTTACCAAAAAAATTGAAAAATTAGTCTTAAAAAAGTTCACTTTGTCACTCCTTGTAAAACAATATAGCTCGATTCAGAAGCAATTAAGATTAATTGCCATGCATGTTAAGGATAACTTTAGCACTTAAGCGCAAACACTCGTGTTACACCCTAAATTAAGCTGAGTCTGTACGATCCGAAATTCCGGAAAACATTTCAGAAGCAAAATTATCAATTAATTAATCTTCTTCTTCTTCTTTGTCGTTTTCTTCATTCCTGAAGGTCGCTCCTGAAAAAGTTCTCCTCTACTTTGGTTGTTAAGCTCTTCCATTTTGTTCGGTCTTCTGCTTCTCTAAGGGCGGCTGTTATTTTCAGTTCAGTGAGTGTCGTAATTTGGTCACACCATCGGGTAGGTGATCGAGCCCTGGGTCGCTTGCCTTCAATTTTTCCCGTGACTATTAGCTTTTACAGGTTTTCTGGTGCCGGCGAGCGATGTGACCAAAATAGGATAAAATTCTCCTGTAACGTGTCGATAGTCTGACTTTAACGCTGAGCTGGTCGAGAATAGATTTGTTAGTCTTTTTGGCTGTCCACTGTCCAATTAAAAATTAATAAATACAATATTTAAAATATCCGAAATATTCCAGCAGCGAGCGAGTTGATAGTTGATATGGCTGAGAACACTTTCGATCATATCAGTTCTAAAAACAAAAAAACTAGATCAAAATCTGGGTCGATTATCGATGAGCACATACATACACACAGACAGTCAAACAGACAACTGACAAATTAAACTCGAAAGCCCCTCTGTTTTCTTCGGGGGTTAAAAATCAAAGTAAGAATTAAGATATTTCAATGAGTTCAATATTAATGTTATGTGGATGTGAGAATTAAATTAATTAAAGAAATTAAAAACTATTTTCAAAGGTTTATTACAGAAGAGTAATTCTTCTTTGAATCGTCTCATATTATACACCTAGCCTTACAAGTAACAAACACTTGAGTGTATTCGGTAAATAAGTTTGTTACAAGAATGTTACAGTTGGGGTCAAGTTCTTTCGAAGTGTATTAACCGTCACTTGGGACAAGTTGCCAGCTCGTGAGAGATATCGCGATTCAGATGTTGACACGCCTTGGCTCGAATAAGCTGACTCAAAACAAATAGCGTATCCTTTGGCGCGAATAGAGCAGCTTATTGGATTGTTATCGCGCTTTAGGTATGACATTGGCTTGAATGGGTGGAGTTATCACAGAAATAGCTATTTAATATGCGTGGCCATGCTTGTTGTTAATAGAATAATTTTGTATAAAGAATTGAATGACAAAAATAAAAAAGCGAGGACAAAAATCGCGTTGACTTACTGAGAAGTAAGTCAATGCGATTTTTGTCCTTGCTTTTTGATTTTTGTCATTCAATTATTTATACAAAATCATACTATTAACAAAATCAAGGACAAAAATAAAAAAGCAAGGACAAAAATCGCGTTGACTTACTGAGAAGTAAGTCAATGCGATTTTTGTCCTTGCTTTTTTATTTTTGTCCTTGATTTTTGTGGTCTATTTAGTCATCCCAAAGCATCGCTTGCAACACACTTTACAAGAGATGCCGTCATTTTACAGAAAACCTTCAGAAACCTAGCAGAAATAATTGACAGCTACGTATTCAATATTCATCACACGTGTGCTAAGCTCAATTTACACCGCCGCGGAATGGAATGCAAAGGAAGCGTCAAGCTTAATCGCTCATCATTACCCGACCTGACTGATTTTCCAGACTTTTCCATGAAATTTTCCAAACGCAAAAAGCGTTTTCTAGTTCACGTCAAGCGGACATATTCATGCCCTTTGACGTCCGAAACCGCACGACGAAAAATACAAAATATTTTATCTTTACCACTGGCATAGTATTTCGAATATTTCATAGTAAAACTTTAACACTTTATTTCAAAGAATCAGGCGTTATTTTGCGAAAATTTGTAGCATAACTAGATGACGCAGGCAACTCTGTTGCCCAAAATGCGTTCATCGCACGGGAACCGTACGTTTTTCAGGGATAAGAGGTATTCTATGTTCTTGCCTGGGACTCAAAGTATGTCCATACCCAGCAAAATGATAGAGGGTTCGGGAGTGGAGAGGTAATAGACAGACATACATATTATAGTTTCGCATTTACTATATTTGTATGGATGTATTAATATAGTTTGATTAGTTAGATACGTAGTGAAACAAGGGCGGCGGTTAACGAACTAATTAATTATTAGACTGTATGCATTCGCACGGAGCGATCGCGAAGTACAACATGTTACCTATCTATAGTTAATGCGCATACGGCGCGTACCCAACAGATTTATAAACAGATCACTATATTTCTTGGTCGGACTATGTCAAGTCAATATTATGTCGTGAACCCATGAGTCATCTCTGATGGCTTGACATAGCCCGACTAATTTTCGCAGGTTCGCCAACTGCCTCTAAACAATCAATCTAAAAATGAATCGCTAACTGCGTGTGTGAGGCTGGATTTATATGCGACAGCACGAACGTGCGGTTTGGCGGTTAAGGGTCTCACACATTAACAGTTCGCCAGCAGGCTCTTGTTGACAGGCTGCTTGACAGTCATAATTGACCGTCGATACAAAATCTACAAAATCGTCAGGGGAACTGGGAGTCTGTAATCTTTTCCGATTAAGAGGATACACCAGGGGCTAGAGAAATGAAAAAAAGTACGTGTAATATCTATAGCTGTCTCCCTTACCTCAAGCCGCAAAACGCGATAGAGACAACTGCAGAAAATCAACGATTCGTTGTCCCCTGATTCTTTCTCCAAAACTTAACCGATTTAAGTACTTTTTTCATTAAATATTAAAGAGGGCTTGAGTTGTGTTCCTATGTTTTGTTTTTTTATGTATAATCTAGCCAAATCTGTTTTCTGGATGTTTGAACACAGCGGAAAATCTGGCCATTTTTTTGGGTTTTTGAACGTTCATATCTTATTTAATAATTAAATTATGAAAAAAAAGAAAACATAGGGACATTGTATTAGTGGCCGTAGATATTCAGGAAATTATAACTCTACTAGCATTATCCAGGGAGGAAACAGGGGACTTTGTTTGTATGGAAAAAAGGGCGGTGTGGACTCCTCTTGACTGCCAGGCGGCGGCCTGCCGGCGAACTGTTAATATGGGGGCCTTTACACTCCGAGATGACAAACAATATAATATGTAAAAGTTGAACAATAAATCTATTTAATATATTATGTGTTTGAGACTGTGTGTGGATAGGACTCGAAGATTCCAAGGCTACACCGGTATATCTTGTTGAGCGGGGGCGTAAATAATACACGAGTCGTCGAGAAGAACATTGGCCCCGAAACGCATCTCGCTTACCTGGCTCAAGGCAATGCCATATAGAAAGCCCCTCTGAGATACCCGACCGCGGCAATGCCGTATAGAAGCCCCCTCCGGGGTACCTGCCTGCGGCAACGCCGTACAGAGAGCCGCTCCGATTCGCACATCTCTTCAGTCTTATTTTCACTATCGGAAGCGGCTATTTTCCCTATTTTCCCTATTTTGCCATGAGCCAAGGTAATTGAAACTCATTTCGGGAAACTCTTTATTTATCGTTCCACAATAATCAACTTACTCTAAATATGAACACTTATATTTAACGTAGTTATAGCTACTCGTAGGCGAAGATAAAAGTTAATACAATTTACATAGTTTTTCAACACATTTTTCCTAATATTTTCCGAACTATTTATTTTTCAGACACTAATTTTCTGGTACTTATTAGTTAACGTTCTATTTTATTAAAATAACAATTTTTTACCTCTTAGGGAGCCACAGATTTATCACAGTTCACTTCTAAAGTTTATTTTTTAAAAACACTTATTTTGCACTGACTTTATTTTCATATTTCACTTTTAACGAGTCTGTATGCACTCACTATGTGTTTATCGGGTGCGAGGCTGCTGTCCTCAACAATATGTAAAAGACAGCGCGGCGCGACGCTCTTTAAAAAAAGTTGCCTGTAACTACGAGTAGCTTGTGATAGTGATGACTGATGATGTTTTACCACTTTTATTTAACCCTCAAACGATATTAGCTATAAGCGAGTTCATCTATATTATGTTAATTTAGTCTATTAGCCTGCATCGTAACCTAATCGTTTCGTTATCGTGGCGTTGCGGAGTGTACGGTGAGCAAAATATGATGCATATTATTAAAAAATGGATGCATATTATTTAGAAAAAAATACGGTCGTATTCAGAGGTTATTGGTGTGTTGTATGATTTTTGGTATTTTTCGCTGAGTTACTGACTAACCTAACCGATAGGCAACGAGTAAGTATACTAATTTCTTAGCAGACAGAAGCATAAAGGTCGTAGTTGACGGCGAATGCTCGGTAACTCAGTCTGTTGATGCTGGTGTCCCTCAGGGCTGTGTGCTATCACCTACTCTATTCATACTGCATATAAATGACATGTTACAAACCAACGGCATTCATTGCAATGCAGATGATAGTACAGGTGATGCTGTATATACCAGCTCCCTTAATATTTCTCGGCAAAATGTCACTGAGAGTCGAAACGAACTTGTGTCTAAGGTGGAGAATTCATTGGAGAAGGTCCCGGAATGGAGTATACGTAACTTAGTCCAATTCAACCCCACCAAGACACAGGTCTGCGCGTTCACCACTAAAAAGTCACCAATGGTCGTTTATCCTCGTTTCGAGGGCATATCTTTAACCATCTCCCCTAGCATTGAGATACTTGACGTCAACATATCGAGCGAAGTCCAGTTCCGATATCATCTAGAGGGTAAGGCCAAATTAGCCTCGAAGAAGCTTGGTGTTCTTAACAGAGCGAGACAGTACTTCAGTCCGGACCAACGCCTACAACTCTACAAGGCGCAGGTTCGGCCTCATATGGAATATTGTTCTCATCTCTGGGCAGGGGCGCCAAAATACCAACTGCTCCCTCTGTATCGTATCCAACGAAGGGCCGCTCGAATTGTTGACTGCCATAGTGTTTCAAACAGCTTGGACCCCTTGGAATTACGCCGAGATGTAGCTTCACTCTGCATCCTCTATCGGTTGTATCACGGGGAGTGCTCTGAGGAATTGTTCGGAATCATACCACCTGCAACTTTTCGCTATCGTCCCACGCGAAAAATATACCATCCTCAACACCTTGATGAGTGGCAGTCTTCCACTTTTTCGCGTAACTTTCTGCCGCGCACTGTAAAACTCTGGAACTAACTGTCACCAGCAGTATTTCCGGACCGATACGACCTGCAAACCTTCAAGAAAAGAGCGTATTCCCTCTTAAAAGGCCGGCAATGCACATGCAGCTCTTTTGATGTTGCGAGTGTCCATGGGCGACGGTAGTTGCTTACCATCAGGTGACCCGTTTGCTCGTTTGCCCCCTTATTTAATTTTAAAAAAAATACTGAAAGAGTTAGTTGCTAACGAATTCGGAAGTAAGACTTGTTTTATTGATAAACTTCAATTTTATCAAAAGTTTAACTTTATACTTTAACAGAGATAGTGTGGAGTTTATGTCAAAATCTTCAATAAATTAAAGTTAGGGCCCCGTGCGAGTTTCTTACGCCGGGTTAGTTCTCGAACTGGTGGTAGGCATCATGTCGACTTTCAGAAAATATTTGCAAACATTTATTCCGAATAAAAAAAATTGAGTTTGAGTTAAGGCGCTGACAACTGCCAATGACCTTGATCTCGCATCACTCTCGCACTACTGTCGATTTTCATGCCAGAGAGACAGAGATGTGAAATGTTCACTCGGTAGCGTGGATACATTTTTCGTTTGTTAGAGGAAAAAATAAATATTATGGGGAATCTAGATGTCAGAACCGAAAATGAAATCTGGCAATCTTTGGATTTTTGTAAAAGGTAATCAAATAAAAAAAATTTTAAAGCATAGATTGCATTATTACTTTAGAACTGTTTAAAGTTCCTGAAAGATGTGACTTTGGTATTTTTTTTCGTCCAGTAGGATTACATTATTTTATTGTTTAAATTAGACAAGCTTTTCCAAATATAATCAAATATCACTATATATTTTTTTGTACCAATCAATGAATACATACGTCTAGAAAACTGCACAAAGATGTCAAATTGGCAGCTATCTTCGCCTTAACTTAAACACTAACGGTCTTACTACAAAAAAATTAAACACCTGTTGAACAGTTGATTAAAGAAAAAATCAGTACAAAATGGTCTCAAAACAACTGTGATTTTAAATAATATTTTATGAATGATTGACAATTAATTCTAATGCAATTTAATTAATGACAATTAATTCTAATGCAAGTATGTAATAATCATCATTTTAAATATTTTTTAAGTTAAAATGTATGATTATATTATTTTAAAATTTCATATTTCTACGCCCAAAGGCTGAAATTTTGATACACAATATGTCTATAAATAATAACACCTTATGTACCAATTTCCTGAAATAAATGATTCTGATTCTGAACTGTTCAACAGATGTTTAGTTTTTAGTGATAAGACCGTCAATCTCTCGGAGTAAGAGCGCCAAACTGTACTTATATTTTTCTTGCCTCATTAGTTTTTAATTTGATTTTTCAACTTAATTAAGTGTAGCTGGCGGGTTCTCGGAAATAAACTTTTGAGTATTTCCAAGATGTAACTATTACAAGCTGCTCAATCAATTCAGCAAATGAATTGTCAAAACTGTCAAACTGACAAATGTCAAATTAGTACGAATTACTAGATATGAATTGCAAGCAGACTTGCATTTTGCGATTAAAAAATTGAACCATTTTAGCCCGCTGTACTTCGTTGCAAAATAAAAACTAAATAGATTGCTTGCTCTACGCAAATAATTTAAAAACGTGAAGGTGAGTACAAAATGAATAGAAATTATTATTTTCTGGCTCATCTTAGGGTTTTATCTATAGGCTTAATATACTTCAACTTATAATAAATTATAAAAAACAACCTATTAGAATTATGTTTAATAGTTCGTAGTCCTTTTCTACTATTTTGAATTTTGAACTATCTTATGTAGGTAACATTGAAGAAAATTATTCCTAGGCAGTTGATGGACCTATACGTCATATTAATATGGTGATCAGGTTATGTCAATTCAATATAAGGGTCAATTCAGACCGCAACGTGACGAGGCGAGCGAGGCGCGGCACGGCATAACTTTGTATGGATTTGACAGATTTCAATATACAATATGTTAAAATATTAAGTTAGTTCAATGCACGGTTATGGCAATAAATGAAAAATTCGTGAAAATTAGATGCATCTTTGTGATTTTTTTCTATCGAGAAAATTTTAAGATATCGTGTTTTTGCTCAGATCGAATTCTCGGAAATATAATGTAGTATCTAATTTTAGAAAATGAAACAATTCGGGGCTTATATTCAAGTATGAAAATGAATTATAAAATCGACACTTTAGGGTTAGTCGACCCCTTAACGCGACCATATTACATATGGTCGCGTTAAGGGGTAGGTTAGGCGGTAGGTTCGCCAATCTGCCTAGGAATTAACTTCTCTGATAGTACATTCCAGGGAGCATTTTCTTATATCAAAAATCTAAATCTGTTACATAGTTAAAAAGTGTGTGAGTTTGTTTGTTATCTCTGGAGCTAATTGACAGACATTTACGTTTATAATTTTATTAAATTCACAAATACCTATTTTGTATTATAACCAGATGACGATTCGTTGCGCCAGAATTCATTTATCGCGCGAGAACCGTACATTTTTCCGGGATCTATGTCCTTGACCGGGACTCAAAGTATCAAATTTCAGCAAAATCGGTTTAGCGGTTTGGGCATGAAGAGGTTACAGATAGACACACATTCGCATTTATAATATTTAACAAAATAATTTAGATATTCCAATTTTTTGCTATCTCTACTCCGTGGTACATACGGGACTCATAATTAAACATCACGCCTCGCTCTCGGGGGGTTTCTTTATTCAACACAATATTTATCGTCGTGTAGCTGAAAAACAAAATTATCCCAGCTATCAGGGGGTTAGCAGGAAAATTGACAGCTACGAATTCGTACCGAAAGGTAAAAATTTATTATTAGGACACCGTAAAAAAAGGAACGTTATAAAATAAATTATTATTAGCCATTAGGATACTGTAGATGCCCTCAACTCCGTTGCGTCAAAATGTGTTTATCGCGCGGGACCCGTATATTATTTCGGGATAAAAAGTATCATAAGTCCTTTTCCGGAACTCAAATTTGAATCTATTTTTTCATTCATTTCATCCATTCCATACAAAATGAAATTTTGCATGGAAACACCATAGGTACAACATTTCAGCACAATCGGTTCAGCGGTTTGGGCGTGAAGAAATAACAGGCACACAGACACACTTTGTATTTGTACAGTTGATTATGGAAGTATGGATTGTAATATAAATAAAAATTCAATTCTTATCTGTTGATTCATTTTCCAATCACTTGATGTTTCAAGTTCTTGTCCACTCCTTACAAGCAACTAAATAAAAGCGATTTTTCTTATCATTATCATCATCATCATCAAAATCAGCCTGTTGCCGTCCACGTCGAACGTAAGCCTCCCCCAATGATCGCCAAATATCCCGATCTTGGGCAACCCTCATCCATCTGCTGCCAGCCACTTTCTTCAAATCGTCGGTCCATCGTATTTTTCTAATAATTGGCCAAAAGGATTGCTAGAAATCTATAGGGTAGGCATCTGTGGTATAATTGCAGAAAATACTACCTTATCATTGTTTCGACGGTTCTTCTCACAGGACTCGAATGAAACCACTAAAATATGTTACAGTCATTTCTAGATAAGATTTTCGATTTCTAAAAAACATTTCTTTCTCTTCTTATTTCCTTTAAAAGTTTTTAACCTTCATAAAATTCGATATTGACTGCTCCCCTGTCAGAAAGCGATTCATAAATTACCATTACCGTACCAGGATTTTACGCGCGCCGAGGAGGTGTAAATAATATTTTTTACGGATTTTATTTCGACCTCTTTACGTTTGTTGCGGTAAATATGCAAATATGCGGTATCGTGGATAACGAACTGAATAAACCGGTATGTTTTGTGATATAACCCGATATTTGGTATTTCAAAATAAAATACTACAATACAGCTAAGAATTATTGAAGTGAATATTTCTTTGGCAGCGTTGTGGAGTTTTCTCGGGATGGAAAAAGATGATCAATATACGTGACCTAATCGACAATTCGTAAGACAAAGGGGGAGACCGTGTGCTCAGCATAGGAGAGGAAGTAATATCCCCCTCTATTTCTACCTCGAGGCGAACGGCACTTATCACAGAAGTCTGAAAAGAAGATTGTTAAATTACATTTGAAAGCCTACTCCTGCTATTTTCATCTTCTACCGTCAGTCTTCACTCCCGGAGTGCAACCCGTTGTTTTTCTAATCCTTAGGCTTGAAATGTCTGACTCGTCTTCTGGTTAGTGTTTATACTATAAAATGTCCATAGAGTCACAAAATACAAATACCGTTTAGTTTAGGCTCACGATCCATTTATAACGCTCGAGCACTCCACTGTACCGAAACTGAGTTTACCACAGACCAGTACATGCTTACATAAGTGCTCGTACTCTGGAGTACACAAGTGCAGATTAGGTACACTGGCGGACAGTGCTTTTGATGTTGATTGGTACTATTGTTTTTGACGTTAGAGACGGTTTGAATTCATAATAATTCTGAGGTTCTTTGTTCTAATTTTGAATTGAAGCAATTTGAATTTTATACAATAGTTAAACACCTTTCAAGGTTCACAATTCACATTACAACAATATAAGCGATGCGATGCATGATTTATTTAAAACATAACTTTATTTCTAACACCACAAGATAAGCAGGCTGTTGGTATAAGATCATGGATTATTTTTGAGCTATCTGTTCCAAAATTAAATAGCTTATTAAAAATGCATCTATACATATCGTGACATAAACTGACCTTAACGCTTAACGAAAACAAGTTAAACAACACAGTACGAATCTCTAACCAAATACAAAAAGAAGAGAAGAGAGTCAATTCTTTTACATTTTGTTTTATTAGTAAGGAACTTCTTTAAGTATTAATAACAATTTAAAATTTTGTTAGTCTCGCTAAATTCGAGAGCGGATCAAACGATTTAGCTAAAATTTTAGTCTTGAAATATTCGTGGCAGTCCAGGTTTATAATTAGGCTTCACTAAGGTTGGGTTGCACCAGAGGCGTGGTTAAAGTTAAAGTTATGGTCATAGTTATGGCAACTTTAACCTTAACCTTTACTTCGACCGGAGAAATTGACAGATGACAGCTGGTCCAACAAGGTTATAAATGAACGTGGGCGGGGGTGCTGCTGGTAAAGGAGAACTGTCAAAAATGGCGTTTTTGTATGATGGCAGCGTTAGTTCCTTTTTTCGCCACGTGCATTCAAAACCTTGTCGAGCTCTATGGTTATGGTTAAATATGGCGTCTTGATGGCGTCCATTTTTAACTTTAACCAAAGATTTGACATTTTGCATCGTAGTTAAAGTTATAGTTAAAGTAAAGTTATTAGTTCTTAAGATAATGTGTGTAAGATTTGTGCATGTAGAACTACACCTGTTATTTAGGAAACATTAATCTTTATTCTACAATTGTATGTTTTCTATGTCAAGATCTTTTCTAATGTATTTCCTTGTTGGTGTGTCAAATAAATAAATAAATAAAGTCAGTTGATTCAACTCAACCTTAGTTATTAACCTGAATCTTTGTCCGCAGGTAGCGCCCAACATTATCGAATTCGTGAAGTCCCCCGTCAATATCATTGACTTCCTAGCAACGCTGAGCTTCTATGTGGACGTGGTCGTGGAACTGACGGTGCTCAAACGTAACATAGACAAATCCGATATCCTGGAGTTCATTTCCATCATCAAAATCCTCAGGCTGTTCAAGCTGACGAGGCACAGCCCCGGACTGAAGATCCTGGTCCACACCTTCAAAGCATCAGCCAAGGAGTTGACTCTGCTGGTGTTTTTTCTGGTGCTCGGCATAGTAATCTTCGCGAGTCTGGTGTATTATGCGGAGAAGTCGCAGGTGAGTTTTTATTGCATATTTAATGATAAGTTAAGTTTAGTTAAGGGTAATGTATGGAATTCAAAATAATACTGAATCAAAGTTATGTTATCATTTAATTTCTTGAATATAATATATCCAACAAAGTTAATGCCACACTCAGAGAGAGAATCACTTAACTGTATTAGGCATGATGACTATTTTTTTTCTTATCGGTAATTATTGAAAGACACTTAATAAATAGAAACATCGTTGAAAGAGTGACTCTTATAGCTTAAAAATTCACCAAGATATGACAATTCAAATATTTCATAAAAAAGACCTGCCCCAAACGCTCCATACAAAGTGCTACGAAAGTATGACGTCAGTCTTTCGTAGTTTGTACGCATCGGGAGACAACTTTGTTCGATAGGTATAATAAATATTGCGTTTATGAAAGTGGTTTCATGACAAAAGTTGCTTTTAATTGCATAAGTTATCGAATTGTATACAAACATTAAGAAATTTAATTGAAAAAAAATTCGACTTGAATATCCAACTTTGAAGGCGCATAACAAAAAAAATACAAATGCTATCAAGCTGAAATTTTGGGAACACTTGTTTTTTTACCGTAATTCCTTGATTTTATTAACAAAGTTTGCTAACATTTGACCTTGTCATCATCCCTATTAAATGAAGATTTTGACATAAGCTCCATACATTATCTGTCAAACTCTTCATTAAATTGAAGTTCAATCATCATTAAACGTTTCTGAGTGCGTTATTCTACCATGCCACTTGCGAAAAAAGAGATTATTACACTGTGCGAGTTGGTATGGTCACGTCACAATGTTTTATCCATAATTGGAACAAAAATCTTACTAACAACTTGTACTATTATCTATTCTGTGCTGACAGACAAAACATTCTAATACTATAACTTCAGTACCGCATTGTAAATCTTATTATTAGAAAAGTTATGTGATGTGGATTTCGCCGCAAACCCAAACATTTGTTTGGCGCACAGTCACTGTACCTACTATTTCGTGTTATAAGAACTGTCTTATAACTTAAAGCTTATACAAAATTTTATATTTATAATATGCCAACATTTCTAAGGTTAATCTATATATGTTATAGTCAAAGTCCGATACACAGTCTCTTCGCGGAAGGACTGGTTTATCCTAGGTTTGGCCAAAGCCGTCAGGCGATCCCCGAAATACATTTCAATTTCGCCCTTTGCCTGAAGTATTTTTAGTCAAACCCAGGAGCTCCTAACTTTTCAGTCAAACGTCGAAAGTAAATTATTCTGTTTCGGTTTTGGCCTAGTCAATCCTAGAAGCGACTGCAAAACTCGGTCAAATGTTGATCTGAACATGTTTAAACAAGTTCATAATGTCTCTCGCGTTGTTCCCACCGATTGTTTTGTCATTTCATGTTCGTTCATTGAGCGTGCGGGCGTGTAATTGTGTAAAATTGAAGATGAGTGAATCAAACGGTGTTGTTGTTAAGTACTAAAAACGTGGATAAAGAAGCTTTAAAAGTAAAGTTTAAAGAGAAAATTTTTAATTTGAATAAAAATAAGTGTTCATTTCACATAAAAAACAAACAGTTGTATGAGCAGATTATCAGTGAGGTAGAATCCGCTAAAGTAGCTAAAAAGAAAACGTCAGACTATGAATATACATCAGTCTCGCACCGCGCGCGCGTGCATACGGTCGGGTTCGCGGGCGCGTAACTGCTAAAATGTCGTCTAACGTGTTAAAATGTAAAAACTGTAATATTGTGATTAACGAAGTTCTTTCTTTCATATCTAATAAAATTGATGTGATGGACGAGGAAAGCATAAGTCGCATGTGTTGAGTTTGACTCGTCAAACCCCGATTTAATAAAATTGTGTTTTGACGTTTGCCTGACCAAATTAGTCCCTCCCAGGTTTGACGAAAATTGTTTAGTCAAAGGCCGAAAATTTATATTTGTTTGGGCTTTGACTAAGTCATTCAGTCTGACCTGAGGATTGACCAGTCCAACCTAGGAGCGCCGGAGCTTCGGAGTTTGCCTATAACATATACATATAATAAAACTGTAGAAATGACAATTCTGTACATTAAAGATATCCAAAAAATAATAAGCGGGGGCTGTTACTACATCGCTATAGAAGCCAAAACTGTGGTTAGTTTTTTTGTCTGTCTGTCTGTATGTTTGTTCCAGCATCACACGAAAACTACTGATCCGATTTGAATGCGGTTTTCGCAGATATATTTTTCTTCTCCCAACTTAACATCTGGTGTACAAAAATTTTTCCCCCCACCTCTCCAAGGGGTCAAAAGAGGGGGTAAGATTTTGTACCAAACTTTTTTCTTTAACACGAAAACTACTGATCCGATTTGAATACGGTTTTCGCAGATATATTTATCTTCTTCCAACTTAACATCTGGTGTATAAGTTTTTCCCCCTTCACCCCTCTAAGGGGACCAAAGAGGGGGTCAAATTTTGTATCAAACTTTTTTCTTCAATGGACTAACTTCATATTATTAACTCTATTTTCCAATTTAACACCTGGTGTATAAATTTTTTCCCCCACCCCTTTAAGGGGGCCGAAGAGGGGGTCAGATATTGTATCAATTTTTTTTTAACATGAAAACTACTGATCCGATTTGAATATGATTTTCGCAGATATAATTGTCTTCTTCCAACTTCATATCTGGTGTATAAAATTTTTCGCCCCCACCCCTCAAACGGACCAAAGAAGGGGCAGATTTTGTATCAAACTTTTTTCTTGAATAAACTTACATCATATTATATGGTGGCCGGGGCCACAGGCTTTGGCCCCGGCCGGTATTGAGGGGGCTGCGCCCCCCCAACCCCCCCCCCCTCCCTCCTGCTAATGTTGCTAAGCAAAATGGTGTTGCGTCGTTAGTGTTGAGTTTTACTCCTCCTTCTTTAGAATCAAAGTAAGTTATTTATTAAAAGTGAAATTAATCTAACCAAAACTAAACATGCAGATTTTACGTGTCGTTTGATTAACATGCCGGCCGGCCGGTACTTGGGGGGGCAAGTGCTTCAAAAATTATTATTACCCGAATAACTCAGAGTGTTTCCATATTATAATGTCTCCGCGTTGGTGAATTGTGAGCAATTTCGTATGTTAATGAATCCTAGCTCGTCTCGAACAATAAAACACACTTAAATTTTGTTTATGTTACTTAACACAAGGGCATGTTCATTGTGTATGCTGTACAATTTGTACATTCTTATAGGGAGAGTAAAACACAGAATACTTATATCACTCAACACCACCACTCGGGCTCGTAGCTGATAGAAGAAGTGACCGTCCGACCGAAGTCGAGCGACCACTTCTACTCTCCCCACTACCTACCCAAGTAGGCGGGGCATATCTTTATTTATCAATACACTACATATTATGCAAATTATTTTGTTAATTATATCTAAAAAGAGGGGTTTTATAAGTTTGACTTCTCTGTCAGTCTGCGTATAACATAAATATTATGTTTAGGTCTTCCAGGATCTGATGGCAAATTTTGATGGCAGATTTTCAATATTCCTTGATCATTGGATCAATTTTTATATAATATGCATGTTTCACATACAGAATCAGCCGCTATAAGGAAAAAAAGGACCAAAATTCCAATTACCCTGGTATTGCTAGATTCAAGTTCTTTTTTCATTTTTTTGTCATCAAATTCTGATAGACCTATAGTTCTCCTTAGTATAGTTTTTTTGTTTGAAAGTTAAAAAATAAGAAAGTTAAAAAATAAATAGTAAGAAACTCATTCTTACGCCAGTTCTTCTCGCCGGGCTAGTTTCCGAATCAGTAGGCATCATTGTAGACTCGACGTTCAAAAAGAGCTACAATACTAATAATTTTGCTTTTTTTCACTTGATTTCATTTTACAACTTCTACCAACAAGACATCAGGTTAAAATTAAAGTTGTAAATATTACGCAAAAAGTTAATAGGTTTGCATTCCCGCTAAATGTACATTGAATAAGATTTTATTCATAAAAGAAGCTCATTTAAAGATGAAAAATATTATTTCATTTTACTTTAACCATCAAAAAGTTTGTAACTGACATCTTAGTTAATTTACTGACCCACTTTATTCAGCTGAATTGAAACAAAGAAAAACATTTTACAGCTTAAATTACTTACACTTTAAAATCTTTTTAGTGTAACATTGGTAAGAGCAAGAAGGTACTTTTGAATCCCGATAAAAGACATACCTACGAAAGTTTTTTCGCCTTGGAAAATTCAGTTTCCGTGATTAAAGGTGCCGGTTGGGAGCGGGCGACATGAAGCGGCAGTACATTTTTTCGGGATAAAATATATCTCTGACCCTTCCTAGGTCTAAAAATATTTTCATACCAATTTTCATGAAAATCGGTTCAGCGGTTTAAGCGTCGTAACAGACAGACAGCTAGATATACACTCATTTATAAATAATATTAGTAAGTATGAATAATTTTATGTACGTACAATAATTTTATCTAGATGTTACTCTTAAATAAAATTAAAATTAATAGACGTCAGCCAACTTGTATTATATCTTTGTTTATTGACAACACACCATGAAAACATGCAATCCATCAAACTTTTCAAGACACCATTTTTCTCTTGTCTATTGACTTTTCAATATCGTCATACGATACGTGACGCGCTGGAATCTACTTTTACTCCCTTCCTTGTACTACCTCCCTCTCCCTTTATACCTGGTTCTACCTGTATTACCTGGATCATATTTCACGTGTCAACCCATTCGGCGACGACGTGACGGCATCTCTTTTAAAATACAAGATCGTTTTGACCGTGACACGACATTTACCTGGTCGATATTAAAGGGAGTTTTTATCTTGGGTGTAGGAGTAAAAAAGCGGGGATAAATCGAATTATAATATCGTTGAAGGATATTACTTCTTTCTATAACTTTTTATTAAGCTGTCACCTTTCCACATAAGTTTAGAAAAGTTAAAAAAGCTCTGGCTTTTGAAACGGTTCGCATCTATAAATACGAAAATCCAATTATAAATGATATCGATTTTATGTCTTGTTATAGAGAAAATTGAGATGCGCGATGCTGAACCTATTGATATTTATTATTATTTATTGAGAATTGATATGCTTACTTAATAATAGAGTGTCCATTGTACGTGACATTTAAAATAGTAGCATTATAGCAAACTAAGGTTTGGATCATAATTGAAATAAACTTTAACCGTAGCTCGCCACATGCAATTGAAAAACACAACTCCTCTGGCGCACTCGTGTAAAAACTCCCAGACCGCATTACTCAAGCTAAGCATTAAAAATTCAAACAGTTGTTGTGAAAAATTATTCTTACACTCCCCAGTGCCAACTGTTCACAATGCAGGCTCCTTGCCAGGGAAACTTACATCCAAATCTTATTAGTATTTCTAGAGAAATATCCACAAAGTCTCAAATTTGAGCGCATGACTTGAGAATGGGTTTTGTCCATTTTTTTTTTAATTTTGCTCATTACAAAAACATTTCGAGGAATAAGGTCAGTGATCGTTTTTCTGTATATAAAAGAAAAAAATACCCATTAGTTACCTATATTTTTGAACAAATATGTTTAACCTTAGTTTGACCTTCAATGGCGTTAAATAACCTATAAATTCGACCAACATTACATTTCACTTTTGGTAAGCTTCTCGTATCAGCTTTCACATAATGAGAACTTGCATTTGACGAACCAGCCATTATAAATAAGATTGAAAGGAAATTTAAAACACTACAGAGGTCGATTGGCCGCCGGTGATGACATCAGAGCGAAACTTTAAAAATTTATTGATAAAAAACTAGCCAATGAATTTCAAAATTATTTAATTTATATTCTTAAAATACCCTATTTTAACGAAAAAAAAAAAAAAAAGTACATGTGATTTTTTTTGGACAATGCCCAACGTAAATTAGATATTTTACAGTCAAAGTAGTTTACCATAAATAGCCTATGATCCTTCACGTGGTCTACTTCTTATCTGTGCCAAATAACAGACAAATTGCTCCAGTAGTTCGTGAGATGAGTCCTTTCAAATAATTTCCCCCGTTTTTTTCTATATTTTCCTTTATTTCTTCGCTCCTATTTGTCTTAGCATGATAAATTATAGTTTAGAGCCTTCCTCGATAAATGTGCTATTTGACACTGAAAGAATTTTTCAAATCAGACCAGTACTTCCTGAGATTAGCGCGTTCAAACAAACAAACAAACTCTTCAGAATTATAATCTTACTAGCTGTCCCGGTGAACTTCGTGTCACTTTAAAACCTTCCCTGGACTTCTACGAATATTTTAAGACCAAAATCAGCCCAATCCGTTCAGCCGTTTTCGAGTCCGGCCGGCTCGACCGGAGAAATACCTTGTTCTCACAGAAGACCGGCGTGAAACAGCGCTTGCGCTGTGTTTCGCCGAGTGAGTGAGTTTACCGGAGGCCCAATCCCCTACCCTATTCCCTTCCTTACCCTCCCCCATTCCCTTCCCTTCCCATCCCTACCCTCCCCCATTCCCTTCCCTTCCCATCCCTACTCTCCCCTATTATCCTATTCCCTCTTAAAAGGCCGGCAACGCACCTGCAGCTCTTCTGATTCTGCGAGTGTCCATGGGCGACGGTAGTTGCTTTCCATCAGGTGACCCGTTTGCTCGTTTGCCCCCTTATTTCATAAAAAAAAAAAAAAAAAAAAACTGCCGTGCTAGCATACGCCAACGAGATATCTCACTCTACACGTTTTCTCGATGTTAACTGGTTTATCTCTTCATCTCTATTGACCCTAACATGACATACATTTTTTCTCGTACGTCTGTCGTCAAAATTAGAGATAATTTTGTTTTTTTTATATGTTCTATTTTTGTCTATATACTAACGAACAATATACGAACGAGAAATTTATCTCTCGAGTCTCGACGTACGCATGTTATCAAAAAAGAGATATATATCGCTATCGACAATATCACTACGCTCGAGAGTCCACGAGATATCTCGTTGCCGTATGCTAGACGGCCGTGTAGCGAATACAGAATATGGATTATATACAGTAGAATATAATAAATGTAGCAGACATAGTCCAAATACATTCAAAATGATTGCTGGATTTATTGTAGATTTTGATATAAGCTTCATACATTTTCTATCATTAAATGTAATATTATTATGTTACCCCAGCTTAGCATATCCATTTTATCCAGATGAATCATATCAGAATACCATTAATAATGATAAAGCAAGCATAAAGTTACATCGATTCTGCTTAAGCCAAACATCAGCGTTGGATTAGGAGATAATATCCATATTGCGTTTGTTACTCTTCATAATAAGCTGCATTATATTACACATTATATATACGTGGGGGAGCCATGCTTCAGCACGAATGGGCCGGCTCGACCGGAGAAATACCACGTTCTCACAGAAAACCGGCGTGAAACAGCGCTTACGATATGTTTCGCCGAGTGAGTGAGTTTACCGGAGGCCCAATTCCCTTCCCTATCCTCCCCTATTCTCTTCCCTTCCCATCCCTACCCTCCCCTATTACCCTATTCCCTCTTAAAAGGCCGTCAACGCACCTTTCACTTTGCACAACACACACAGCTCTTCTGATGCTGCGAGTGTCCATGGGCGACGGAAGTTGCTTTCCATCAGGTGACCCGTTTGCTCGTTTGCCCCCTTCTTTCATTAAAAAAAAAAAAAAAAAAACATTATAATAATTTAATGCCCTTTAACGATGTAGTTAAGTGTCATTAAAATTAACTATACCTAATTAAATTTTGTTTTGTATTCCGTGAGCAGAAGTTGAGCTAGTCTTTAAGTTCGTGGGTTCGATTTCCGCAAAAATAGAAAAGTATGACAAAGCAGAGTATTGCTTACACACTTCTACACTATAAATTTTATTAATCCCGTGTGGAGCTGGGGTGTTACAAAGGGCCACCACAATTGTTATTATTGTTATAATTTTTGCGTTGATACAAAGATAATGTGAAAGTATAAAAATATTTTTTTGTAATAAGTCGTAAAAAAAACTTCCTTACACCCAAAAAAGAGAAAAGAGAAAGGTTTGAAATTTTTACGTGGAACGCCAAGCAGAAACAGAAAAGAATTTTGTCGATTTATCGACGTACAAAATCTATACTAATATTATAAATGCGAAAGTATCTCTGTCTGTCTGTCTGTCTGTCTGTCTGTCTGTCTGTCTGTCTCGCTTTCACGCCAAAACTACTGAACCGATTGCAATGAAATTTTGTACACAGTTATTCTAGAGTCTGAGAAAGGACATAGGCTACATTTTGATGTGGGAAAATATCTTATTTCCATGAAAATATCGATGAAAATTTATTCGCATTGCGCAGGCCAGCGCTCATCCCGGGGGTCCTGGGTTCGAGTCCCGCAGGCGGAACAAGTTTTCAATGTTCCTGGGTCTTGGATGTGTATTAAAATAATATTTCAAAAATCTTAAATATATTTTATGTATAATATTATAAAAAATCCAGAAATATATCGATGCAATTTAGTTCTAATACGATTCAACAGATGGCGTTTTATTTTATTTTAGTTCTAATACGATTCAACAGATGGCGTTTTATTTTTTACTTAAATATATTTTATGTATCTATACTTCTATACTAATCCATACTAATATTATAAATGCGAAAGTATCTCTGTCTGTCTGTCTGTCTCACTTTCACGCCAAAAACTAATATTATAAATGCGAAAGTATCTCTGTCTGTCTGTCTGTCTGTCTGTCTCGCTTTCACGCCAAAACTACTGAACCGATTGCAATGAAATTTTGTACACAGTTATTCTAGAGTCTGAGAAAGGACATAGGTTACATTTTGATGTGGGAAAATATCTTATTTCCATGAAAATATCGATGAAAATTACTTCGCATTGCGCGTGGCCAGCGCTCATCCCGGGGGTCCTGGGTTCGAGTCCCGCAGGCGGAACAAAAAGTTTTCAATGTTCCTGGGTCTTGGATGTGTATTAAAATAATATTTCAAAAATCTTAAATATATTTTATGTATAATAATATTATAAAAAATCTAGAAATATATCGACGCGATGCAATGAACATTTTAGTTCTAATACGATTCAAAAGATGGCGCTTTTTTTTTACTTCGTTGGAACATAGAACTAATCATACTTATTAGTTATTATGTTTTTGTTTATAGTTTTTAATACGTTAGAATATTATGTTTAATAATATTATCACTTGCTATATTAATAATCAATCTATCTTATCTTATAGAACTCCTACTGCATTTCTAAGGAGTTCGAGTGTGTTGTGTTGGCCTATATTCCATCCAGAAAATATATCAATGCAATCAACATTTTAATTCTAATATATGAAAACAGATGGCGCTTTATTTTTTACTTCATTATTATAACAGAACTAATCATACCTACTTTATTATATATTATTGTTTTTATTCATAACTAGCTGTTGCCCGCGACTTCGTCCGCGTGGACTTTAGTTTATAGCGCGCGGTGTCAACAAAATGTGTGTCAAATTTAAAAACTTTTTAAAACCCTGGTAAGTGGTACCCCTCTTAGGGCCGCGCTACACCGGAATGGCAGCGCTGAAAGTGCTCGCCTCGCCGCTGCCATTCCGGTGTAGCGCGGCCCTTAATTAATCAAAATACCCAAAAACAGCTGTGCAGTGTGCACATAATCTGTACTAATATTATGAATGCGAAAGTATCTCTGTCTGTCTGTCTGTCTGTCAGTCTCGCTTTCACGCCAAACGCCAAAACTACCGAACCGATTGTAATGAAATTTTGTATACTGATAGTCTAAAGCCTGAGAAAGGACATAGGCTACTTTTTTACTGGAAAAAAGGGTTGTAAGGGTCGTAAATTTGTTCAAAAAATTCATAATAGATGGCGCCGTGCGTCTTCTACATCGCGCTGACGCTTGCTCAAAAGTCTTTCTATAAGAGGTGGTATCATCTTACATTTAAGTCTCGATTTTTTTCGATTGTTATATCTATTCTACGGTATTAAATAACTCAGTACTTTATCTGTGCAGGCAGTGACGTAACCTTAAGACCAAATTTCACCAACGACTGTTAAAGTTAATGCTCGAATTAGTATCACGTTAGCTGTTTTGTTTTTCATATGAATGAAAGAGAAGACAGGATATTTTAACAAGCTGTTAACACTAACAGACGTTGGTGAAATTGGGGCTAAACCTATCAATGATAAATAGTTTATGGGTAAAGTTGTGTAATTGGGGGGCTAAATAAGCTTTAAAATTTGGCATAATATATAAAGTTTAACATACAAAAATGAAGTACTTATTGTTTGCACACTGCACAGCTGTATTGATTTAAGGGGTACCAGGGTTTTTTTATAAAAGCTTTTGACACCAATTTTGTTGACATCGCGCGCTATAAACTGAAGTCCACGCGGACGAAGTCGCGGGCAACAGCTAGTGTTAGATAAATGTTAGTCAAGTTATTTCAATTTACAGTTAATTCGTTAGTTTTTACATACCTATTTCTATTATATTATATTTTTAATTTTACATCATTATTTGTGAAGTACTTTAGGGTGTGTATGTGTAATCTGTGTATATCTCCCCTGTAGAGATTTCGCTGTGAAAGTAGCAGTCCTAAAAGTAGTTTTTTTTAGGTCGTTTAGTTGTATCGACTTTTTTTTGTTATTTAATGCACGACGCTGGGGTGTTGACTCATACAAATAAAATAAAATAAAACTTTCAGCGCTGCTACTTTCACAGTGACCTCTATATACGGGACACATACACAACCTAATATAATATCACTTTGTTCTGTTACAGCCTGTAGTGTGTAATTTTTTTTGAGTACCGTTCAATAACTTGAATTTTTTTGTCTAAAATCTGTTTACATTTTAATTTGTAATTAGTCGATGTAATTAATATATTTTGAATGAATACAGTTTAACCTTTCTGTCTCACACAATAAAATATTTGAATCAGAAATCATTCAACTCCCAGTCTGAATAGTTTTCAAAGTCGTCAAATAGGCTATTTATAACTTACTAACTTCTACCCGCGGCTGCACCTTGGGAATAAGATAGTTACAGTATCCCACAAGAACTGTACTTTTTTGAGATAAAAAGAAGCTCAAAGTATAATACGTTAATATAAAGCCAGCCAGCTAATCTACTACCAGTACTATCATGCCAAATTTCATCAAATCCGTTTGATAGTTTTTGGGTTAAAAAGTTACAAATATAACTCCTATAATCCTCCATACTTATGTAATTACTAGTAAAGTATCTCCATACAAAATTTCAGCAAAATCGGTTCAGTGGTTTGGTCGTGAAGAAGTAACAGACAGACGGACAGATACACTTTCGCATTTATAATATTAGTATGGATTAATTATATGTTATAATAACAAATATGAATAGATTTCCCTGTTTTTCCCAGTATTTCACATTTTCCATTGATTCTTTGCTTACCTTTTTATAGCCTAAAGCCTTCCTCGATTGATAGAGTATTCAACTAAAATATTTGATTCAGATGGATCCCGAAATTTTTGAGAGCGCGTTTGACTCTTTATGTTTATAATAAAAGCTAAGCATACAACTTTTTCTGGACTTTCAATATGAGATGAAAACAACAGTGTACACTAAGCCTTACCGTAATGAAGACAAACCGTTTCCATATATTGCTGCGACTGCAGGCGTTAATATTTATAAGGCAAGTTTCGTTTGTTGTTGTGTGGCCACGAATGAAGCGTATGTGTTAGCGGAAGCGATTAGCGTTTTGAAAAATGTTCGAGATGCTGGTACCTTGTGTTTCAATGATGTTTTATAGGTTAGTGGGTCCCAAGCAGTATTGCTACAGCTTCAGAAAACCAAAAAGTTGCTCATCATTCATTGAAATGAAAATGCCACATTTTAAACTACGTTACTCATTGTGTGATTAAAGCTTCTCTAATGGTCGATAGCTTAGATAATAACTTGTTTCGTATATTATGTACCTCTAGGTTCCATAAGTAAAAAAAAAAAGTTATTTTCCAAATAATCGTGAAGTTTGCTCTAGTTTCCTTTCTATTTCTAGATTTTAAACTGGAGTAAACTATTTGCATACAAAATACGAAAATTTTGCTCTCACTACACCGCGCTGCCACCCGCTACGTTCATGGCCACGGCACGGATCATCGCATCGGTAAATCCAACGCTCAATATTCCGAGATACATAATAATAAAATTTTATCGCCACCACTGCCGCCTGTGCTCGTGGCCCCATGGATATTTCGTACCGCCTTCATTACGCAGCCGCAAATGTTTGGATATAATTAAATCATCCTTCTTTGTTTACATTTCTGTGTAGGAATTTTTTTGTTTAGGTTTTTGAGAGACGTTTAAGTTGAAATGAAACAATACATGACTTACGGCCGTTCCCAATATTTGGTCTATCTCTGATTTTGCCCTACTAGAGATAGGAATAGCTCATAATTGACATAAAATATATGTCTCTAATGTCTAATGTGAGTTATTCCCATGTTATTCCTATCTCTAGTAGGGCAAAACCAGAGATAGATCAAATATTGGGAACGGCCGTTAATTAACAGCAATGTAAAATTAAAATATTAATTGGAATGACATATCTGCTATTTTGCATCGTCGCGTCGCGTTTGCGTATCGTTTCGATGTTTGTAATGTTAAATATCAGAGTTAACTAGCTATTTGACCGAGATTTGCTCGGTATTCGATAAAACACGAATAAAATGACATTTTCTAAAAATTATTCCTAGCTAGATCGTTTTATCGCCCCCGAAACCCCCTATAAACTAAATTTCATGAAAATCGTTGGAGCCGATTTTTGCTCGCTTAAAGATATAAGATAATATTATAAGATTTGCAATTCTCCACACTTTTATTCCTTCAAGAATATAAAATAACTATTGTATAATACGATAATAAACAAACAAACATTATAACAAACTATTCGTTCGATAACAAACGGAAATGTGGAGTTAGATTTGAAAAGTTGTCGAAGGTCGTGATGGATGTGGAAATCCGAATGCAATTTATATTGCATTTTGTTGCAGATGAGATTTTTCATACGAAAACAATATTTTCTATGCAATGAATTACATTTATTGCTATATTGTTATCTAGACTTAAAGTTTGTCTGTTCGTAAATAAATATGAACAATGCATCGTTCAGGAGACGCTATCAAAAGTCGAATTGTTTGCGATGTCGTGCAATTTTTAGAAGGCCGTTCACGATGGACCATAATGCGCAGCCAACTACCATGATTGCGTCAGCTGTCAATAGTATTAAGTATGTACCTATGCGTTGCACAATCGACAAGCATGGCTAATTATCCATATAACTTCCATACTAATAATATCAATGTGAAAGTGTGTCTGTCTGTCTGTTACCTCTTCACGCCCAAACTGCTGAACCGATTTTGCTGAAATTTGCTATGTAGATACTTTGAGTCCCGGGAGAGGACATAGGATACTTTTTATCCCGGAAAAATGTACGGTTCCTACGCGATAAATGAATTTTGGTGCAACGGAGTCGCGAGCGCCATCTACTAGACGAATATAATGGTAATCGCCCATAATGGTCCGACATGGTTTGTTACACTTTATTTAATTAGGAGATTTAAACTCTAATTTATTCACAGGACAACCCCGACAATCAGTTCAAGTCAATCCCGCTCGGCCTGTGGTGGGCGATAGTGACCATGACCACGGTGGGCTACGGGGACATGGCGCCCAAGACCTACCTGGGTATGTTCGTGGGCGCGTTGTGCGCGCTGGCCGGCGTGCTCACGATCGCGCTGCCTGTTCCCGTGATCGTGTCAAACTTCTCCATGTTCTACTCGCATACGCAAGTAAGTGACCACGATGGGCGATATTGACCACGTTGGGTAACTTTGACCTTGGTGGGTAATATTGACAACGTTGATTGATTTTAACAACGTTGGGTAACAGTGGGCAATTTGATCACGATAGGTGATTTTGATCTGAATCACAGACGATTTTAACTACGCTGGGTGATTTTCAATACGGATGATGATTTTGACTATGGTGGGCAATATCGTATAGTGGGCGATTTTGATCACAGTAGGTGATATTGATCATGGTAGTCGAAATTGACCATGCTTCGCGATATTGAACACGATCAGCAACGGCGAATTGAATATCACTAGAGATCGCCCAATGGTCGAAATTCGACCTTAAGTTCAATTATCTTCTTATTTTGGCTGCCCGTTTAAAGTATTGACTATTTCAGATATTCACGTTAAAAACAACAATCCATTTTTAATTTAACAACATACTTCAACCATAAACAAAAGAGTGTAATTCGTATGTATAGGCTTGTCATTCAAAAATATGGTAGTGTGCACATTGTAGTGTGTGTAATGTTTTATTTGTTAAAAAAATGTATGATAAAAGCATAATTTTAAAACAATATTAACTCGATGCGCTCCTTCTCCATATACTTAAACTACAACTGTGCGAAAATTCACGTTTCCGCATTTTTCGTAATAAGGGTTCCAAAGTTTTTCGCTCGCGTAGTCAGAGAAGTCCACACCGCCCTTTTTTCCATACAAACGTTGTCCCCTGTTTCCTCCCTGGATAATGCTAGTAGAGTTATATTTTTTTCCTGAATATCTACGGCGTCTAATACAATGTCCCTATGTTTACTTTTTTTTTTAAATTTAATTATTAAATAAGATATGAACGTTTAAAAAGCCCAAAAAAATGGCCAGATTTTCCGCTGTGTTCAAACATCCAGAAAACAGATTTGGCTAGATTATACTAAAAACAAATAAAACATAGGAACACAGCTCAAGCCTTTCTTTAATCTTTAATGAAAAAAGTACTTAAATCGGTTAAGTTTTGGAGAAGAAATCAGGGGACAACGAATCGTTGATTTTCTGCAGTTGTCTCTGCGGTATATGCTTGAGGTAAGGGAGACAGCTATTATGCTATTACACGTACTTTTTTTATCAATTCTTTAGCCCCTGGTGTATCCTCTTAATATATGTATAGATAATTTAATTACTATAGTATCACGCAAATTGCGTTAATATACATGTAACGGCGTTAAATAAAGAACGAAATAACGGCAAGATCCTGCATCAATCCTGCCTAAAAATAGCAGTATTGCAGTTCTGGTTTATTCAACAGTCAATAAACGTCCGATATCTTATCGATAAATAATAATGTGAGAGTTAACATTCGATTCACATGCATTTTATACAAAACTTTTCAATAAAATCTCGCTTTTCATTAAGGTATTTTCCGAATCTACAATGTTTTTCTATTTGCAACTTTATCACCAATGTATGTAGATTCATAATCACTTATCCACGATAGATAAAATTGTTTACTGCTTCTCAATATTATAATTATTGAAACAATGAAAACGTTCTTATGATATTTGCTTTATTAATTGGCATAAATATAAACGGAGAATAGCGGTACGATATTTGGTTATTTTCCTCGTAAATTAAGTCAATATTGGGTACAGTCGAATTCGCGTAGCAAGCTACAGATACACGAAGATATTTTGTTATGAAGTGTTAGGATTCGTGTCGTGGCTTGGACCATAGTAAAGTCTGGTTAGTTCAATGTGGTCTCTCCTTTTCTTATTGGCCTTTGGTGGACCAATTATATTACTATACAACCGATTACTGATGATTACATATTCGTCTACGATTGCCCATGATCGACGTTGCTTGTTTATGTTTGCTATGCAATCACGATAGCAACCTTAATAATTTTTCTCGATGACGCCAAATCGTGAAGAGTGTCCTTAATCGCAGTTTGGCGGCTACACCGCATTCGGGTTTCAATCCTCGCGTTCAGGCGGACGCATTAAAATCCAGCCTTATGAATGGCGTTTTAGCAACGCAGTAACTATTTAGAAATTTGTGGATTAAGAGCCAGTCCACACGGGCCGTTGCGTCGGTGCAGCGCTGCCGTGGCGTTGTTTTACATACAAATAACCAAGGTGTTCACACGGCGCGATGCGTCGTCGCAACGCAGACTCTACATGACGGACAACAGCCCCCGAGACGAAGCGGGAGGGGGTGTTGACGTTAAGACTGCTTCGTAATAACGCTGCGATGACGCAGCACTCGTGTGGCTGGCTATGCGTCAAAATATTTGCGTTGCGACGCGCCGTATGGACTGGCTCTTAGACTATAGAAAAAAAAAGCTTATGGAGCGTATTTAACACGCTTTGTTAAACTTTGTTATACATTATACAAGACGCATAAAATTCAAATGAAGTGTCTGTTTTCGATACTAAAAATAAATCTAGATAATGATTAATGAACCTGAAAAGCCAATGAGGTGTGAAACCTACTTCAATAAATTATCGAAAAGGAAGCACAAAAACATTCCTTATCGCTACACAATAGAGTTGAGATTCCCGTATATTGTTCGCTAAAGCTCCTATTTATTTTATCGTTCGATTTTTCAGTTCTCTTGTCTAAAATAAGTATTTTTAAGAGCGCCTCTGGGTGCGAAAATTACAGCTTTTATGGTAATAGCCTCTTTGGACTGAAAGGTGATATTTTTCAGTAACTACACTTAATGGGGTCTGCCAATAATGTTTTTAAAGATATCATTTTGTCAGACAGCTGCGCAATGCGCATAAATAAGTCCCATCTACTTAGATGCAAAATAATCGTAACCTAGGTATAATTCGCATAAAGCTGACAATTGATAGACGGTGAATACACCATTATTTAAATAAAACCTCAATAGTCCCCGGCTATCCTCCTTGTTCTTAAAATTTTATTTATATTGGTGGTTATTGGTCGCAGCGTGATGTTAAATAGCCTTCCACGATAAATAAGACTATCCAACACAAAAATAATTGTTCAGTTCGAACCAGTTAATCCACAAATTCAATATCTTTTTTAGCACAAGGAGGTTCGCTAGGACATTTGAGGTTTTATTTATAATTGTGTATTTAACGTCTCTACAAACTTTTAGGACGAAAGTTTAATTTTCCTGATCAGGACAGGGGCGTACGGCATGACTTGTATTGCATTGTTATGATTTTGACAATGCAATTAGGAATTTTATAATTATTACACTTAAGAGGGCGACTAACCCAAAAAATCAAACATCGTCTTCTCTCTTCACACTCACGCCCGTCTTTCATAGGCCAGGTGAAAAAGGACGACGCGGATTCATCGTTAAATTAGTTTTTTCTCAATAACTCGATAAATATACAATATTTTGAAAATCCGCTAGGTCGGTTTCTCAATGATAGAATTTTATACAATGTGTTAAAATATTAACTTAGTTCAATGCACGGTTAGGGCAGTAAATGAAAAATTCGTGAAAATTAGATGCATCTTTGTGATTTTTTTCTATCGAGAAAATTTTAAGATATCGTGTTTTTGCTAAGATCGAATTCTCGGAAATATAATGTAGTATCTAATTTGAGAAAATGAAACAATATCGCTTTTAATATTCAAGTATAAAAATGAATTATAAATCGTACATTTTGGGTATATCGCCCCCTTAAGTGTCGAATGATTTCGCTAGTCATTCAATCAACTGACTGCGATATGTCTACCTCTAATGTTCTATACTTTTAACAACGAGGAGGTTGGAAGTTTCTGTAACGTGTCCTCTCTACTCTCATATCTGCTCTACCCACACTTTGCACTGCCAATAGAATTTTAATAATGCATAAGATGTCGACTATTACTACTGCTTTTATTTAAACAAGAAAATCCTTTTTAACTTTTAAAACGACGCCATTAAAGTAGATTTTTCCCTCAGCACTGCTTTTCCGCTTTTAGCGTAGCAAAATTTGTCCTTGTACGATATTTTATAATGTTAATAGTTAACTACTCAACGAGTTGAATTTATCAACGCGCATTACTAAAATTCTGGTATTCGTTACAATTATTACCTGTTATAAAAATAATAAAACTAAGTTATAAGACTTCAGGGTGTGTATGTTTCCAGGGGGTGTTTATGTATGCAATATAGAGTTCACTGTGAAAGTGGCAGCATTGCTTTAGATTTCAGTTTTTCTATGAAAAATTCTCCAAACCTGAAAAATATCCGATAACGCACCTGCAGCTCTTCTAATGTTGCGAGTGTCCATGGGCGACTGTAGTTGCTTTCCATCAAGTGACCCGTTTGCTCGTTTGCCCTCCTTATTTTATAAAAAAAACATAATAAGTATAGAAAAGTCGAACTGTTCTCTATTACTACATGTTACATGAAAAATGTTCTATACATTAGTGTAAATTGACAGCAAGAACCGTTTCTATCAAATAACCTGACCTTTGGCCGGTCTATAATAGTATTCAGGTCAAATAGCATCCAGTAAAACCTAATTTCTATCTAGACCGGGCTTTTATTGAAAATTGAAACAATGATGTTACGTAACTTAGGTCTTACACGAATAGTTGTGAGACGAATTTTTTATTGGATTTTTAACACTTCTAATTGCCTGTTCATCATTGTTGATCTTCTAAAGATCTTGATTAAAATTAACCCTGTACATCTCTACTATGCAACATTAACGCAGCTCCGTATTATTTAAGAATTAAGTATCATGGCAGCTGTATCGTTCTTTGAATGTATGTAAGAGGTATTTATAACAATAATAATAATTCAAATTATTGTAGCCTTCTACAAATATTCTAGAATATTTTACTTAGTAAAATGTACTGAAGACATCTCAGAAATTAGTTTGATGCGTTTTAAAACTTTCGCTGTAGTTTGAGTGCCCGAGATAAGTAACTTAATATCAACTTTGATCATAAAAATGAACACAAAAATATTTATTGTAAATATTAATTTGAAAAATGTTTTACCATTAACACCTCTATCGTGGGTATCGCAGACACAATAGATTTTCAATTGTTATGCGGCAGCCAGCGGATTGATGGGTTAGATGAATTGGGTAGTATACGTAACTTCACCAGAATGAGAGTTATATTTTTCGATTATAATATTTCTACCTATACAGCTCCTATACAGCTACTATACAGTCTGTAATAAAATGATAATACTTTAGGCATTTATACGTGGGAGAGCCATGCTTCGGCACGAATAGGCCGGCTCGACCGGAGAAATACCACGTTCTCACAGAAAACCGGCGTGAAACAGCGCTTGCGCTTTTTTTCGCTGAGTGAGTGAGTTTACTGGAGGCCCAATCCCCTACCCTATTCCCTTCCCTACCCTCCCCTATTCCCTTCCCTGCCCATCCCTACCCTCCCCTATTACCCTATTCCTTAAAAGGCCGGCAACGCACCTGCAGCTCTTCTGATGCTGCGAGTGTCCATGGGCGACGGAAGTTGCTTTCCATCAGGTGACCCGTTTGCTCGTTTGCCCCCTTATTTCATAAAAAAAAGGCAGAGGTTCCCATACTGTACGCCGCGGCGCCCTGGTGCGAGGTGGAAAGGGAAGAAGGGCGCCGCGAGTCGATCCTTCATCATTATCCGTAACCATAAATACTCGTATCATAAAATAAATTATAATAATATGAATTATACAAAACAGGCAGATGATTAAAATATATTTGTTTATTATTATTTACTTGCTTAACCTATACAGGGTGTAACAAAAATAAGTGATAATACTTTAGGGCGTGTACGTGTTCCTTGTAGAGAGTTCACTGTGAAAGTAGCAACTCTGAAAGACGTTTTTTTTTCACTTTTGTATGGGCAAGGGCCCGAGCGTCACGAGTTTCCCCATACAAAAGTGAAAAAATTTTTTGGTCTTTCAGCGTTGCTACTTTCACAGTGAACTCTCTTCAAGGAACACGTACACGCCCTAAAGTATTATCACTTATTTTTGTTACACCCTGTATATAAACATCAAAGGTTTACTTAGGTATATTTTTTGTAATAGCTAGGTATAATAGGGCGCCGTGACAAAAATTGAGACTTGCAAGTGCGCCGCCGGTTGAAAGAGATTGGGAACCCCTGCTTTAAGGTATGTATGTTTCTTTTTTATAGAGTTCACTGTAAAACTGGCAGAGCTGAAAGAGCAACTTTTTTGTGATTCCCCCCATGGCAAGCGCCCCAGCGTGCAGATACATGAATTTCCCTTTAATATAAAATTTTTAAAAATTACTCTTTTAGGGTTGTTACAATAAGATGAACCTTATACAGGGGCCTCATATTATATATCTGAAAATATTAACACTTTTGTTACACCCTGTATAGGAGGTACGTTATATTATGTGAATTTCTTTGAAATGCTCTAGATAATAAACGGTTTGTCGCATGGAGGCATAATATGAGGTGTAGTGAGATTTGCCTCAGGCATGACACTGGCGTTGGGTATGTTGCAGTCGTTTTTGAAATGAAAACATCTTTTAAGGCCTTATGCACGTTTTTTTTTCACGGGGAAAAACGTTAAACTCGCGTCTAAATCGCGTTAAAATTCATAAAACGAGATAGTGTCAACGCCGATGCAACATAATATCAGAGAAAGTACCTCTGTAGTTCAGTCGGTGATGCGTTGGTAGCGCAAACGCGGGTTCGAATTCCGCCGACGGAACAAAGAGTTTTCAATGTTCCTGGGTCTTGGATGACTATTAAATATATGTATGATTATATAATGAAAATATATAATGAAAATCTTAAATATATGTATAATATAAATACAAAAGTATTAAATATATTTCCGTTGTCTGGTACCCGTAACACAAGTCATTCAGGTACTTAGCACGGGGCCAGACTGACGTCGTGTGAAGCGTCCATAGATATTATTATTAGGGCGGATTCGACCAAACTGGAGTAAAATTTTACTCGAGTATAACTGTCTCCTAATCTAAGAGTAAGCTGGTTTTGCGTTTTTCCAACTTCTAATCCAAGAATGAGGTAATTACACGGGAGTAAATATTTACACGGGCTATTTTGGTGGAGTAAATATTAAACTGAGAATAGTTGCACAACAGGGTTCAACTGTCACGGTCGGTGTCATTGTGAACTATAATTGACATTTTATTTCATACTCTTTGGTAAAATGCAAACGATAATACCCTAGAGTAAATCAAAGGAGTAAATTATTCTCATGATAGTTATACTCGTGTTACTTCAAGTTTGGTCGAATCGGGCCTTAATATCTTCCCACACTTTTTAAGATGCGGTATTGTATGCCAGCTTTGCTATTTTCGTTTTCAGCACTATAATGATTACAAGAGTACCTTCTTTAAAAAGTAATCAATCAATTTAGAAGCGATGGGGCTATTCCATAATTGCTGTCCGATGGTCGTGCCTAGCGTGTCAATATTGACTTTCCTCTCGACTGCTATAAAAATGATTCAAATTCAAAAATGTTTATTTTATACTTTAAAGTTAAAACCAAATTAAACAGAGATTGGGACCACCTGGTCCAGCCCCGCTCTTCCATAAAATATAGCATACCTAACAACATTTAACTATAATTTAATAGGCAAGTACATAATCTAAGAAAAAATAATTTATTAACTAAAATAAGATCTAAGAAATTACATGCCAGTATGGTATACTATATAATATATTATATTGTGTATATGTGTATGTATGTGTGTATGTGTAATGTGTATGTGTATATTCGTAAGAGTGTGTAGGAAAAAAATAATATAATATTATTATATTTTATCATTTTAAAGGGGAGAGTAGAGCAAAAATTCAAGTATTAATATATTGAAATGATGATGAACTTATTAATTATTTTTTTATGAAATAAGAGGGGAAACGAGCAAACGGGTCGGCTGATGGAAAGCAACTATCATCGCCCATGGACACTCGTAACATCAGAAGAGCTGCAGGTGCGTTGCCGGCCTTTTAAGAGGGTATACGCTCTTTTCTTGAAGATTTGCAGGTCGTATCGGTCCGGAAATACTGCTGGTGACAGTTCATTCCAGAGTTTTACAGTACGCGGCAGAAAGTTACCCGATAAACGCACTGTGGAAGACTGCCACTCATCAAGGTGATGAGGATGGTATATTTTTCGCGTGGGACGACGGCGAAAAGTTGCAGGTGGTATGATTCCAATTTCTCAGAGCACTCCCCTTGATACAACCGATAGAGGATGCAGAGTGAAGCTACATCTCGGCGTAATTCCAAGGGTTCCAAGCTGTTTGAAACACTAATATTATAAACACTAATTATTACAAAATACCCAATTAATATTCTGCCTATATATTTTTGAAGACATGAGTGGAAGTAACAGCTTTAGAGCCAGAAAAATGATTCGAAATCAAAAAAATGTGGACTTTATGTTTAGTCAGATATTATGTTAGCTAGATGATGTACGTAAGTTACAAAACAAGGTTTTTTTGAATTATTAGGGAAAAAATGAGCAATTGTGTTATAAAATGTTTGTTATCTGGTTCTTCCACTCACCTTTTTATTTTCATAAGACTTATAGTATAAGTAGATAATATCGTTTTACGATAAAAAATATCCTATGTCAATAGCAAATTTCATCTAAAACAGTTAAAAAATACACAAATAGTTTTCAAACATTTTAATTAAGTATACAGTGGCAAAACCCTTACTTAATTTTACAGTGGCTAAATTAATTAATTTTAATTAAAAGAAACGAGCAAACAATACGTTTCACAAAGTTGTAGTTTTCTTTTAAAGTGCTACGCGCCTACTACGCTTTCGTAGCGGGTCTACGGCGTAGACCCGCTACGAGAGCGTAGCACAGTTAACGACTGCAATCACAGAGATTAAATTATTACTTAACTTTAATTTGATGAACATTTTGACCCAACTTTACAAGTTTTCTGTCATTGTCTTCATTAAATCAAAGTTAAATAAAATGTAATCATAGAGACAGTGCGTATGTTCGTGTTTTTAAGACTTGCTTTTTTATAGAATTCAAAACAATAATATGCGTTTTTGCAATTAAAACGTGGGAGAGCCATGCTTCGGCACTGCCGGATGGGCCGGCTCGACCGGAGAAATACCACGTTCTCACAGAAAACCGGCGTGAAACAGCGCTTGCGCTGTGTTTCGCCGAGTGATTGAGTTTACCGGAGGCACAATCCCCTACGCTATTCCCTTCCCTACCCTCCCCTATTACCCTATTCCCTCTTAAAAGGCCGGCAACGCACCTGCAGCTCTTCTGATGCTGCGAGTGTCCATGGGCGACGGAAGTTGCTTTCCATCAGGTGACCCGTTTGCTCATTTTCCCCCTTATTTCATTGAATAAAAATGCTTTATGGACATAATGTCTTACCTACTTACGAGATAACGCCCGCATCTTCATTGCACCAAAATTAGATTATCGCGTGAGAACCGAACTTTTTTGGGACAAAAGGTATCCTTTATCCTTTCCGGTCCTAAACAATATCCATAGTAAAGTTTCAACAAAATTGGTTTCGCTGTTTTGGCGTGAATATCCGTATACGAAATTTTGCCATTTCGCTGATTAACAGACGTGATTTAACAGTTAAAATACAGTATTTCTATAAGTTTTAATGCACAACATGTAAGATCATTTCAAATGACGACCTCTGTGGCTTAGTGGTGAGCGCGTTGGTAGCTCAAGCCGGGGGTCGCGGGTTCGAATCCCGCCGACGGAACAAAAAGTTTCTCAAAGTTCCTGGGTCATGGATGTGTATTAAATATGTGTATCATATAATAAAAAATCTTAAATATATGTATAGTATAAAAAGTATTAAATATATATCCGTTGTCTGGTACCTGTAACACAAGTCCTTCAGGTACTTACCACGGGGCCAGACTGACGTGGTGTGAAGCGTCGATAGATAAAAAAAAAAAAAATTGTAATCTAATGTTGGAGCTAGATTTTTGTTTTTTTTTAAGTATTTTTAAATAATCCAACTCAAACCCGCAACAGTTTTGTGATTTCTGCTGTAAAATGTTTAGAATATCACCTGTTTATGGATTGTATTGACGTCTTAACGGTATGAAAAAAATACAATGTACTGTTGAGAAAGTCGTCTATACAATGTTGGAATTACTTTTTACCACTTTAATATGAAATAGTTGAGTAAAAAAATATGTAACTCGGCAAAATTCTAGAGAAAATGGGCAAAGAATTGTTATTAATTTCGGCAACTTGGAGCTGTAATTCATATAAAAAAAACGACAGAAATAATCTATAGATAAAATTCTATCCAATTCGAGAAAAAAGGAAGAAAAAGAAAAGCAAATTGTGCCAAAAATACGATTCAAAACAACCTAAATCTCACATTATCCTTGCGGCGATTAATATAATGTGAGATTTAGGTTGTTTTGAATCGTGTTTTTTGGCACAATTTGTTATTTTTTTTCTATTTCCTCGAATTGGAAATAATATTTTATCTATATAGATTATTTCTGTCGTTTTCTTCTAAATTTCGGCAAAATTTCGTATACGGACTCTTAACAGGCAGATAGAAACACATTCGCATGGATATAGAAAGATTGTTTATTGTTGTAAGGACACCAAACAGTACATACATTAAAAACTTATAGAAATGATCATAAATAGTCAAGAAGAGCTGATGCATGTACCTTAGTAGGTGACACAGCGTTTACAATAGCAAGTTCAGGCAGAATATTATAACATCACAATAATTAATTTAACTAAAACTAACAGTAAAATTAATTTATACTTAATTACAAGAAACAAAAATTATAATAGCAATTCAATAGTAAAAAACACAAAATAAAATAAACAGCAGTCACATAGGATATAATCAAACATATAAATAGTTAAAAGTATACTAATTAATGATTAAAATTAATAAAATCTAAAATGACAATATATAAAATTCATAAATTATTACATTGATATTTAAATTAATAAAACATGTGAAAAATTAAAAAATATTGTGACAATGTATAAATATATATTACTTTAAAATATAGAATTAATAAAATAAAAATAATATTGCATTTCATTTAACATAAAAGTGACTAAAAATTTTCTTTTTAAATTGGTTGAATGAGTCGTGAAAAATGTCTATGTCAGCTAAATCATTATTAACAATATTATATTCGTTACTCATTCTAAGGATTGGTGCGTTAAGACCTAGATTAGTTTTGCAAGGAGGACCGCGTAGGATCTTACTTATCGGTCGTCGAGGCAGGTGGTACGGCACAAACACTGAAAAATATTCTAAAAGTTCGCAGCAACCTATATGGCCATTTACTATTTTGTGAAGTAATAGAATACCATGCACTATTCTTCTAGTCCTAAGGCAAGCCATATCAAAGAAGGCAAGGCGATAAGAATAAGGGGCCCTATGTGAAATGCCGCTGCAAGTAAAGGCCAGGTGTCTAGTAAAAGACCTTTGTATCCCCTCAATTCTTTGCGAAAGAATGGTGGTTTTAGGGTTCCAAACAGTACTAACATATTCAAGATGGCTTCTTACTAATGTGTTGTATAGACAAATTTTTGTGCTTATAGAAAACCCCTTGCTGTTGCGCTTTACAAATCCTAGAGCTTGCGACGCCTTTTTGACGACATTGTCGACGTGAGTGTTAAAACTGAGGTTAGTGTCCAGTGTGACACCAAGATCACGTATTTCTTTTACTTCTTTGAGTGCAAAACCATCTAGTACATAATTTGAGCAATGAGGCAATTTCCTTTTTGTAAATTTAATATAAAAGCACTTTTTTGGGTTCATAAACATTTTGTTCAGAGAACACCATTTGCTTAAGCTATCTAAATCGGCTTGTAAAAGTGCTGATTCTCTTAGTGAGTTAACGGTCAAATATAATTTTAAATCATCTGCAAACATAGATAAAAGGCAGTATCTTATTACAAGAGCAATATCATTGATAAATATAGAGAAGAGCACAGGTCCTAGGTGCGATCCCTGGGGCACGCCTGATGGAGCATCGTAAAGCAATGACTCAAATCCATTGACACTTACAAATTGTATTCTTCCTTCAAGATATGAAGCAAACCAGGTGAGAAGTGTACCAAATATACCACACGCCTCTAATTTAGACAACAGCAAGACGTGATCTACCTTATCAAACGCTGAGGAAAAGTCGGTATAAATAGCATCGACCTGTGAGCCTGAATCAACTACACTAGCGATGTGTGAAGTATAAGCGAGGAGATTGGTCTCAGTTGATCGGTTTTTCCTAAAACCATGTTGGAAGTCATTAAGAATGGGTTCGATGTGAAGTGAAAACGTTTGATAAATTATGCATTCAAAGAGCTTGGAGAAACACGGTAAGATACAGATAGGTCGATAGTTGCAAATATTGCTTTCATCACCCTTCTTGTGAACTGGGATTACACGAGCCTTTTTCCAAAGTGATGGAAACTTCCCAGTGCACAATGAGCGATTGAAAACAGTTGTAAGTGGGGAACTCAAGTTTTTACCGCACTTTTTGATAAATATCGGTGGTATACCGTCAGGCCCAGAACCTTTGTGTATATCAAGCTTCTTAATTTGTGCAAGCACCTGAGCTTCGGATATGATAATTTTACCTAACGTCTGACCATTACAGGGAATCGGTCGCTGCGCGAGATTAGTACTAGGGACGTACACAGAGGAAAAATGAGATGCGAATAAATTAGCGATTTCGGGACCAGAGTTAGCGCATTTTTGACCGAGAAACATTTGAGCAGGTATATTCGATTTACCCTTCCTTTTGGCCTTAACATAGCTCCAGAAGGCCTTTGGATTGTTTTGTATGTTAAGATCTAATTTGTACTTGTAATCCATGTAACATTTGTTTAAAAGTTTATGATAACGGTTTCTTATAATGTCAAATTCAATCTTATCTCTGGGATTGTTGTATCTTAAGTAGCGGCGCCTAATTTTATTTTTCTCATTTCTGAGTTTTATGAGGGGCTGGGTGAACCACGGCGGATTGTGTGACTGCGCCCTTTTACGCTTAGGAACGTGTGTTTCAAAAACCTGGTATAATGTTTTATTAATAAACTCGACCATATCGTCAACATCATCACAACATGTTAAATTATCGGCCCATTTGATCGTACTAAGGTGTCCATTAATGGCTGTGTAATCAGCCCTATAGAAGTTATAATCTCTGCGACATTTTGATTGCAATAACTCTGTACCAAAAAGCTGAAGACTCAAAAGTAAACAAGGGTGTTTAGGGTCTAACTTACTAAGAGGGAAGGGGGGTTGTTTAACAGAAGAATCTTTCAGGTTTGTTAATATTAAGTCAAGAAGCTTATTGTCACAATTACGAATGCAATTAAATTGAGATAAGTCATTAGTGCACATAAAATTGATTAGGGTACTCCCAAGAGTATTGTTGCAATTATTCGGCGTCAAATAGTTGGTACCGTCCACCTCTGACCAGCCAAGAAGACCAATATTAAAATCGCCCAGCATAACAATGTCGTCTACAAGATCTATTACATTACAAGCGTTATTAAAAAAATTAACAAGTTTATCGGATTTGACTGGAGGCGGGAGATATACGACGCACAAGGCAAGTTTCCTACGAGTATTATTTATTGTAATATTCAAAAGGAGCCACAGGTCCTCGCAATCTGTCTCCCAATCTTTCATACGCATAGATTGTATATGGCGTGACACAGCTATCAAGACACCTCCGCCATCTGATTTAGTGCTAGAGGTAGAGCTGCGATCACGACGATACACAATGTAGTCTTCATTAAATAGCTCACCTGTGCTCACTCCCGCATTCAGCCAAGTTTCGGTCAACGCAATAATTTGATAATTTGACTGTAAAATATTTAAATAAACATCGTTGGTCTTGGTCCGAAGACCTCTTACATTTTGGTAATAAATATCCATTAATTGATTAAAATAAACATGCCTTAAAAATAACATTAGCAATAACTAATTTAAGCAATATTTAAAACTACATAAGTCACGACATTTTTTTTAAACTCTCAACGTTACGTATTAGAATGGCTTGACTTTGTTCATCCCTGCGTGCATAGATGCGGCCACCCCGCACCCAAACGAACTTGTAGCCAGCTTCTTTCGCCTTCTTGCGCGCTGCGGCGTGGAGTGATTTGTTGGATGGTGACAAGTGTTCCGCAACAAATATAGGTGTACTGGCACCATCGAGCCCCAAGTGAGATGTACTTAACTTATTCTTGGCATTTTTTTTATTGTATGTAATGACCGCAGCTAGAAGGGCATCTCTATGGCGTGTAGTTCTGAGTTTGACTATCACTGTGCGAGGGCGTGTGTTGTCGCGGTTAATCTTAGCGACACGAGTAATATTTGACACGTCATCCTCAGGGATGTCATGGTTAATTGTTTTTGTAATCTGTGTAAATACCTTGAGGAGGTTTTCAGATTTTCGCTCCGGAATCCCGTTAATTTCGACGTTATTTTCACGTGTGCTTTGTTCCATACTACACAACCTATCGGACAGGTCACTTACAGTAGACATCAAGGCCGCATTTTCCGATTGTAGATTTTTTATTATGGTTGATTTCTGTTCCAAATCCTTTTTAAGATTTTCAAAGGATTCATTGAAAAAGGAGAATGACTCATGGAAGGTTGATAGCTGCTGGTTAATATTAATCAATTCTTTTGTGATAAGTTCACGCATAGCTGATTTGAACGAATTATCAAGTTCCTGTTTTATTATATCTCGTAGGCGCTCTTCGGTAACATACGGCGAGGTAGGCTTAGGAGTCGGGTTTTTTGCACGCATAGTAATGTTATTAGAATGCTCATCATAGTCAGTGGTATGTGTACTCGAGGGGCTGGCCGTCGAATTAGATTGGCGTATCGGTGTGTTCGAGTTATCGCCACCCTGTCGGTTCTTTATGACACATTTTGGGCATTTCCAACTGCGTCTGTTTTCGCTCGTCATTGAGCGGAATGCGTTGGAAGATATGCCAGCGCATTCAAGATCGTATGTTAAGTTGCATTTGGGACATTGCAGATAATCACGGTTTTTTATCGCAGCTAAACAGCCCGAACAATTCTTTGAAGCCATAATTAGCGTGAATATTTATTTTAAGGAACAGAAAATCGAAAAAAGACCAGTTGGCAAGCTAGGCTCGAACCCAGTACTATTCGTTCACTGTCCTTAGAGTCTTCCGCTTCGGTCACCCGTGTTATGACGTTGCTTCGGAAAACGTTGTACTAGTATGTAGATAGTTTGAACGTTGTTGGATGTCAGGATATTGAATTTGAATGCGTATTGTTTTCACATACCACCCACATTTTTTAATTATAATAAATATTATCGAGTTATTAATTGAAACTTTTGTCCATGTAATAATTATTATGGAGTCGAATATTAACAGCGGTTTGATAGAGCTTGATGCACTAAGAGTTATATATTGTATGTTCCGAGCTTAACTCACGGAATCTATTATTTTCTGGGCCACTATCTTGTTCACAATCACTGAGAGTCACAGTCACTTTCTGTATTACAGTTTAAAGCACCTTATCACTCGTAGATACTTTGGATAACATTGTCACGCAAACTTTGAGTATTAAAGTATAAATTGAAACTTAGGTTCAAACTTAAATCGATGTTTAACTATTTTTAATTCAATAATAAACGCGGAGCTGATCTTGCCTTGGCGACTAGCGACCTCTATGATAAGATAACAAGATGTTTCCAAATGTACTTCAAAGTCTCGCAAGCTCTTAGACTATCACTCAGCCATAACGCAGTGGTGTGATCCTACACTATAATACGAGTAGGTACTCCCTAACGACTTTAGCTTTCTCTTTCATAGAGGGATATACGCGAATACATTTTGTACTTTTACTATGAAAGTTGAAACTATGTTAGTTTTGTATCCATACTTAATATTATAAATGCGAAAGTGTGTCTGTCTGTTACCTCTTCAGGCCTAAACTGCTGAACTGATTTTGCTGAGGTACAGAGATATTTTGAGTCCCGGGAAATGATATAGTGTTTAGTAGCGGTCGTAAAAAGCGCCTATCTTTTAATCTTACCATCAAAATACCGAAGTATTATATTATATTACCACGTTTTTGTTGAGATAAGTGACCGCCAGGGGACACTAAGCTCACGTCACACATACTATCAACTTGGTTATGGATCGTAAGCGTGTCCCTTCAAGTATTCTCGGTATAAAACTCCCTTCTGCAATGCAATAACGTAATACGTTACGGCGTCTCTGCGCTTACGGCTCGGCATCCCTGCGTTTACGAATCGGTGTCTCCGCGCTTACGGCTCGGCGTCTCTGCACTTACGGCTCGGCATTCCCTCGCTTACGCCTCGACGTCTCTGTGCTTACGGCTCGGCATTCTCGCGCTTACGCCTTGGTATCTCTGCGCTCACGCCTCGTTTACGGCTCGGTCAACGCGTTTTCTTTATCGTTTCCAGCACCGTATTTATAAATAGGCTACTATAAGCCATGGCCTAGAGGCGGAAGCGTTCTAGGGCAGCGGCCATAGAGGCCCTACAGATAACGTACATTAAGAGGCGGAAAACAGGCTTACTTTCATAAAATACAATTTTGACACTGTCTTTAACGTTTTATTGAAAGTCTATAAAAATAAATCAAATTGGAGTGTCTGTTTGTAATATTGAAAGAACCGTTTTTTACTACATGCATATGAATCTATATACGCTACATACACCAAAACAACATTTTTTACAATTTTTGTCTGTATGTCTGTCTGTCTGTTTGTTCCGGCTAATCTCTGAAACGGCTGGAGCTATTTTGCCGGGACTTTTTTTGGTAGATAGCTGATGTAGTAAGGTGTAACTTAGGCTACTTTTTAACCGACTTCCAAAAAGGAGGAGGTTATATTTTACTTTTTTCATTTTTGTTAGCGGACTATCCATCTTTGTTATTATACTATGTTGACGCGGACGAAGTCGCGGGCAACAGCTGCTAGTGAATATATAAAACCCATTTCAACTATAATTTCATAAGTCAATAAAATCAAAATCAATACACTGCAGGGTTCATAAATAAATAGAATATAAATAACATAAACAATAATAAACGGCTCTCGGTCGGGAAATTATTGGATGTGCCGCTTAAATATTGTCATCAGGTTTCCAAGATATTAATGGTTCATTTGGGAAATATGGCGAAAGCTGATTAGGTTTGCTATTAATTACCTACATATTTATTATATTCATGCCTATTCTTTACTAACCCACATGTATACTAATATTATAAATACGACATTGTGTCTTTCTGTTACCTCCACGCCCAAACCGCTGAACCGATTTCGCTGAAATATGGTATGGAGATATTTTAAATCCCGGGAAAGGACATAGGATACTTTTTATCCCGGGAAATGTACGGTTCCCGCGTGACAAACGATTTTTGGTGCAACGGAGTTGCGGGGTTCATCTAGTCTATAATATAAAAATGAGTCGCTGAATGTGTTGCTAAGCGCAAAACTCGAGAACGGCTGAACGGATTGGGCTAATTTTAGTCTTAAAATATTCGTAGAAGTCCAGGGAAGGTTTTTAAGTGACACGAAGTTCACCGGGACAGCTAGTTAATTATAATAATAGTTTGTATATCAATTGTTTATTCTTAGTAAAAGCGTCATTTTGAGTAATGGATCACAATAATTTTCGCTATTTGGGCCACTAACACACCTTTTTTTTATGAGATAAGGGGGCAAACGAGTCACCTGATGGAAAGCAACTTCCGTCACCCATGGACACTCGCAGCATCAGAAGAGCTACAGGTGCGTTGCCGGCCTTTTAAGAGGGAATAGGGTAATAGGGGAGGGTAGGAATGGGAAAGGAATAGGGGAGGGTAGGGAAGGGAATAGGGTAGGGGATTGGGCCTCCGGTAAACTCACTAACTCGGCGATACACAGCGCAAACACGTTTCACGCCGGTTTTCTGTGAGAACGTGGTATTTCTGCGGTCGAGCCGGCCCATTCATGCCGAAGCATGGCTCTCCCACGTATAAATAAATCAACCTAACCTAACCTAAATAAATTAACATAAAAATACAATCTGTTTATTAATAAATAGTAAACAGGTTGTATTTTTAACTTTACGTGTGGTATCCAAATAGCAAAAAATAATTTTACAAACCTTTAAAAGTAAACGTATTCTTAACCGAGTAACCAACATTTTTCCATAAAAATTTCTGCACACATCATTAATTTCATATCTCAGGAGTTAAAAATTTAAATACATTTAACCCGAAGCAACGTCAGTTTTTAATTAAAATATACTGAGTTATGGCTCATGATCACATTCAGGGTTAGTAATTAAATTCTAGACACAAATTCTAGACATTACCCGTCACCTAGACTCAAGGCTTTAATTTAGGACATAAAATAGAACCCTAAACCCATGTTTTAAGGTTTAAATTCGAATGATTTATCGAATGAATTCGTTAAATCTTACTCTAATATTATTAGACAAATACTGTTCCTTCTGATAACCTAAAATATGATCTTAATATCATGTATTACTCTATACAAATCTTGTTCAATGTAAACAAATACCCTATTTAGTATGAAATATATATGTTATCGGCCAAACCCGAGTTCAGGACAAACCAGTTTTGCCTAGGCTCAACTAGTTCTTCCTATACGCGATAAGATTAACTAGTATAGCCTAGTCCAAACTAATTTGTCCTAAGCCCGATAGGATAGACCAGTTTAGACTAGGCCAAATTAGTTGAGCCTAATATCAATAAGCACACTCTGGGATAAACTGGTATGGCCTAGTCTAAACATTATAGTTATACTCGTGTTTCGTCCTCGAGATTAGTATAATTAGAATATGAACACACAGTAGTAGTAGCTAGTGTCTCCGCTTCAATCACTATGTTTAGAGGTTATAACTCTAAAAAAAAAAATATTTAAAAAAAAACTTACAGTTGGTCTCTGGTATATACTCTATGGTTTGCTCACTTTTCCTGTTCCGGTGGACTCCATTTTCCTCCTTCGGCCAACGGCGTTGATTCGACTTCATAAAGTATTTAGTGCTCGTCCGCTACACTAAATTCCGCGTTCGTGCTAAAATCTGTTAAAAAAATGCCAAAAAGGCGTAACCAAGATAAATTGGATCTAGTTTTTAAAAAATTACGTGAGTTGGAAAAACATTTTAAGCGCGATCGCCATGTTGAACAGGAAGATTCTTCTAGTCAGTGTTCTAGCTCTAGTTCCAGCTCTTCATCTAAATCAGATTCTCCGATGGAAGAAACACCAGGACCATCATATGGTATGCAGATAACTCATAATATTAATAACGTCCCTCGGGACTTCAAATTTTTTCCAGCACCCACGTGTTGCCTCGACACGTGGAAAGTTTTTCAGCATGCATAAATATAACAATATATTGGGCATAATTATGAAAGATCCGCCTTCTCGCGTCACAGACGCGAGACAGTGATTTATAACGGAGTCTTGCTATGCAGCGCTTTTTAAATGGCATGAAATACAATGGAGCACGTGGTCGGTCTACCCGACGGCAAAGGCATGCATACGCTATAGCCTTTAACCGGTTTCTCGCGTCACAACAGCTATCGCTTGAGCTGTAGGCGCGGTGTGTCCGTTAACGACGGTTTTCAGATAATAACATGCCTTTAACCGGTTTCTCGCGTCTCAACAATCTTTGCTTGTAAAGACGCGGTGATCTTCCGTTCACGACGGGTTTCAGAATATAATATGGCTATAACCGTTTTCTCACGTCACAACAGCTGCATTGGCTTGGATAGACGTGGTGATTTACGACGGTTTGTATCTTATTTCAGGTAATATGGCTAATGAGCCTAGCCAAAATGTGCTTCCCCAGACGTGTTACGCTGCTGTAGAGCCTCAATTAGAGGTTCAAATCAATTCTGATGTAAATTTGCTTCCAAGTACAAGCAATATTAATGAAACTGGTGAAAACCAGGGCACAAATGATGATTTTTCAGAAATCTTGGGCGAAGATCCGTCTACTTCTGTTGCATATGGCCCAGATATCCACAAAGAAGTAGCTTCTAGATTCACCTACATAGCCACTAAAGGGCTAGATAAAGAAGCACGAAAAAATCTAGTAGAAAAGTTTCAAATACCCAATAATTCTAAATTCATAGCTGCACCAAAGCTTAATGCTGAACTAAAAGCTGCCATAATCGACACGGCTGTAAAACGTGACAAGTCTATTGAAATCAAACAATGCGAGATAGCAGCAGCTATCTCTTCGCTGGGGACTATTATCTCTAATGAAATCAAGTCGGGCTCGGATAAAGAGCTTATACAAAGTCTGATGGACATGGGTCGACTACTATGTGATATTCAATATAACCAGTCCTTATGCAGAAGAAGCCTTATTTTAGGTCATGTAAGGAAGGAATTAAGAGACCATCTTTCTTCAACTAATATAGAGGAAAACCTCTTTGGACAAAATTTTATTGAAACTATAAAAACTGCAAAAGCAGTTTCTAAATCAAGCTCTGATCTTAAACCAGAAGCACGTAGGCAATTTTTTTCAGCAAGCTCCTCAAGAGGTAATTTAAACTCCAAGGCGAGGCCCACTACTCGCAGGCAGCAGACGGGCCAAATGCCACGCCAACAACAGCCTGCTGCGGCACGGACCAGACCTGTGACACAGAGAAGGAACGGTCAACCTTACTCGAGGTCATCCAAACAAAACCGCCGTCAGTAGACGAGGTGTGTTATGCAGGTAGACTTTCTTACTTTTATAAACAGTGGAGTTTAATCACTTCTAGCAGTACTATTTTATCTTGGATAAAAGGCTACAAAATTAAATTAAATAAGTCTATACAACAAAATTTTCCTCAAAGTTCCTCCAATTTATCTATGTTAGATGTAAAGGAATTAGAAGAACATGTTAACAGTCTAATATCAATTGGTGCTGTATCACCATGTACTCCTTGTGTCGATCAATTTGTATCCCGGGTTTTTCTAGTTCCTAAACCAAATGGTAAAAAAAGATTTATTTTGAACCTAAAAGAATTTAATAAATATGTTAATAAGCAACATTTTAAATTGGAGGATATTCGAACGGTGTTAAATCTCATTACCAAAGATTCTTATCTGGCAACACTCGACTTGAAGGATGCTTATTTTTTAATTAATGTTCATCCTTCTTCTAGGAAATATCTTCGTTTCTATATTGGTCACCAACTGTATGAGTTCAATGTTTTACCATTTGGATTATGTACAGCCCCTTATATTTTCACAAAAATAATGAAGCCAATTGTGAATATCTTAAGATCTAATGGGTTACTGTCTTCAATTTATCTCGATGACTTATTACTGATTGGGGCTAGTTATGATGAATGTGCAAGAAACATAGATATTACGAAAAGGTTACTAGTGAACCTAGGGTTTATTATAAACCAAGAAAAAAGTGTTATGTATCCATCAAAGACAGTAAGATATTTAGGCTATGTTATTGACACACACAATTGGACTTTAAGTTTACCGTGTGAAAAAAGAATTAAAATTAAAAATGAACTTTTATACATTATGCAATTAAAAAGATGTAGAATAAGAAAATTTGCAAGGTTAATTGGGTTATTAGTTTCAGCATGTCCAGCCATAGAATATGGTTGGTTATATTTAAAACAGTTAGAGAGGTGTAAATATCTTAATTTAATGGAAAATAATGATTATAATGAGTACATGACATTACCTAGTTCACTTTTGCCGGATTTGAATTGGTGGCTTAGCTCCATAATGTATTCAAATAACAGTATCAAAGATGACAATAACTATTGTCTAGAAATATTCTCTGACGCCTCAACTACGGGGTGGGGTGCCAGCTGTGGAGACCAAAGGGCTAGCGGCAGATGGTCACAAGAGGAAATTCACTTTCATATAAATCAATTGGAACTTCTTGCAGCATATTTTGCCCTAAAGATATTCTCAAAAAATTACAGTAACTGTAATATTTTAATGAGGGTTGATAATACAACAGCTATTAGCTACATCAATCGTATGGGAGGTATACAATATCCTCATCTTTCAAAGGTAGCAAGGGACATTTGGCAGTGGTGTGAAGTACGTAAATTATTTGTTTTTGCTTCATATATTAAGTCCTCTGATAATATTATTGCAGATCAAGAGTCAAGAAGGACCCATCCAGATGTAGAATGGGAGTTGTCTTTACAAGGCTATGAAATATTACTAAAAAATCTTTCAGTAATACCAGTCATAGATTTATTTGCTACACGAGTAAACAAAAAGTGTGTAAAATTTGTTTCTTGGTTTAATGATCCAGATGCTTTTACAATAGATGCTTTTACATTAGATTGGTCCAAAATTGGTATTTTTTATGCGTTTCCTCCAGTAGCAATTATTCCTAAAGTATTAAGAAAAATTATTGTAGACAAGGCTGAGGGTATTGTGGTTGTTCCACTGTGGCCTACACAACCCTGGTACCCTATGTTCTTACGCTTGCTAGCTTCTAAATTAGTATATATTGATTGTAATAACTTCTATATTCCTGATTCCAGCCATCGGAACATCCACAGAAACATTACCCTGGTTGCAGGGATTTTGTCAGGACAGCGTTGTTACAACGAGAAATCCCAAGTGCTTCAGCTGATATAATTTTAGCTTCTATATCAGAAAGTACCTTAAAACAATATGATGTATGCTACAAAAAATGGTATGATTTTTGTGTTACTAATATGATAAATATGTTTGAACCTTCAGTTCCTATGATTATAAAATTTCTTACCAAGATTTTTGTAGATGGTGCCCAATATGGGACTATCAATTCATATAGATCTGCTCTTTCTTTTATCATTAAAAAATTACCTGATGATGATAGGATTTCCAGGTTTTGTAAGGGTGTGTTTAAATTAAGACCGTCATTACCACGTTATACCTTTACTTGGGATGCAGGTGTCACAATTAACTATTTAGCAACATTATTTCCAAATGAAAATTTGACACTTGAACAGTTAACTAAGAAGTGTGTTACTCTGTTGGCCCTAGTCACTGCACACAGAGTGCAAACATTGTCGAAAATTAAATTAAATGAAATAGTCTATTGTAATGATAAAATAATGATTAAAATCTGTGATTTAATCAAAACTTCAAGACCAGGTATGAAACAACCATTATTATACCTACCTTATTATTGTGAACGTCCTGAGATTTGTCCTGCTAGTACATTAAGAGCTTACATAGACAGGTCTAAAGATATTATAAGACCAGAAAATTATCTTTTTGTCAGCTTTAGAAAACCATATAAAAATGTATCTCCTCAGACGCTCTCTCGTTGGATTAAAATTACATTACAGGATAGTGGGATTGACGTTTCCATATTTAAGTCTCACAGTACAAGACATGCAGCAACTTCTATGGCCAAGAAAATGGGCATTAATATAGATAATATCAGACAAGCTGCTGGATGGAGCGGCAATTCCTCTACCTTTGCTAGGTTCTATGATAGACCTATTATTGACAAAGACAACCTGGCTTTGGCAAATACGCTGTGTTCCTTATAAGGTTATATAAATAATAGAACTAAAATTATCTATTTGTTTATGTTCATTTATTACATATTATGTATTACAGTGTTGTTTTATGGTTTTATATATATTTCAAATATAAAGTATTGTACATGATTTGTGATATTTATTACTCTAAACATCTACTGTGTGTTCATATTCTAATTATACTAATCTCGAGGACGAAACACGAGTATAATTAACGATCAAACGAACTTACCTGTACGTGAAGTTCGATCGTAATTATATGAGTGTTTCGTCCGAAGAGATTAGTATATCCCACCCTCCCTAACAGGTGTAGGTACCCATAGATAAAATATCACAAATCTCTCTCAAGAAATGAAGTCGAATCAACGCCGTTGGCCGAAGGAGGAAAATGGAGTCCACCGGAACAGGAAAAGTGAGCAAACCATAGAGTATATACCAGAGACCAACTGTAAGTTTTTTTTTAAATATTTTTTTTTTTAGAGTTATAACCTCTAAACATAGTGATTGAAGCGGAGACACTAGCTACTACTACTGTGTGTTCATATTCTAATTATACTAATCTCTTCGGACGAAACACTCATATAATTACGATCGAACTTCACGTACAGGTAAGTTCGTTTGATCGTTAATAAATCAAAATAAATAGATACCTAAACTGAATAAAAAACTCCGTAATTGGATTTTTTTTATTAAAGTAGTAGCTTTCATTTTTTTAGCCTGTTCACAAGATTCTGTCACAAGATTTTGTGCTGCAGTTGTTCTAGCTTTATGAATGTCTATTTCAGATGAAGAAACTTTTTCTTGGTTCAGCAACGTTATCATCACTGTCTTCTGTCAGGGTAACATTGCGATCATCTTCTATTACCTTCCTTAAATCATCCTGAATATTATATTATGATTTCTTGCGGCAAAGAGGAAGTCTAAAGTCCAACTCTGTGTTCTATTCCAAATAATGCCTTGTTTGGCGATTGTTTTATCCCTGAAGGGTAAGCGCGGTTTTTCATGAATTGAACATATTATTATCTCAAGCCTTATTTCGTTGAAATGTTGTCCTTCATCCAAGAGCCTATAATATTCTCAATATCTTGATTGGCACGTTCAACAGAGGCTTTGACTGTGCCTGGGTTTTCCGTACACAATTTTGAGTGGGTCACAGACTGGCAAGACCAACGACCTCGCTAATTTTTACTATTTAGACTAGGCCATACCAGTATATCCTAAAGTGTGCGTATTGATATAAGGATCAACTAGTTTGGCCTAGTCTAAACTGGTTTATCCAATCGAGCTTAGGACAAATTAGTTTGAACTAGGATATACTAGTTAATCCTATCGCGTATAGGAAGAACTAGTTGAGCCTAGGCAGAACTGGTTTGTCCTGAAATCGGGTTTGGACGGTAACATATATAAATAAAATATGAATATAAAATTTGTTAGTCTAGCTAAAACTCGAGAACGGCTTAACCGATTTAGCTAATTTTAGTACTGGATATTCGTTGAAGTCTAGGGAAGGTTTATATAAGCAGGGACGTGATACAATGTTCACTGGGCTATCTATGCAAGGTGTAACAAAACTAAGTGATAATACTTTAGGGTGTGTACGTGTTTCTTGCGTACTCTGTGTACACTGTGAAAGTAGCAGTGATGAAAACCAATTTTTTTATTCACTTTCGTATGGAGAAACTCGTGACGCTGGGGCGCTTGCCCATACAAAAGTGACAAATCAGCGCTGCTACTTTCACAGTGAACTCTCTACAAGGAACACGTACACACCCTAAAGTATTATCACTTAGTTTTATTACACACTGTATTTAAGTAGTAGAATAACAACGATACTATGATAATGTCGAATTTAATATTTTTTCTCCTCTCTCATTTAAAAATGCATCGCTTTGCCACGTCACGTTGCAATATAATATGACCCTTGTATACGTAAAACATTTCCCATTATATTTCATTGTAGGTTAAAAACAAATAAACTTTTAAATGAGAAAATGCACAAGAAAATTGAAAAGATTTTCCGCTCAAGCAGCCATTCATAAATTCAATTACTAATGAAGAATGCTTTGTTCTTTGATCAATTCAGGACACCGACTTGCATACCGAGTGGCTTCTTGTGTCCTCTAGTGTCTTCTAGTGTCTGCTAGTGTCGTTTAGTGTCACCTAGTATCTCTTAATGTCGCCTAGAATATGAGTGTGAATTTTGAAACTCGGAAATGCCGCATTGTCTGTTATCAACTTTCAGTTCTTCAATTTAACAAAAAGTTTGACAATATAAATTACAGTTAATTACATAGGCCAGGTACAGGTTGCGATCTATAGGGGTAATTTTCGGTGCATAATAAAAAGGAAGCACTGAAATTACCAGCGCTAAGTTACTTGTAACTTATATGTTTCTATGCGAAATGTACTCTATAATCATGCACTCCCCACACAATAATAAAGAAGTGTTCCTGCGTTGCTTTTTTCACAGTGAACTCTTTATACAAGATGTTAGTGTAAACACCGATCCTTGAAACCATCAAATGAGCCCGTCAAAATGAACAACTTTTTCTATGAAAACAATGCTGAGAACTCAAAAAAATCCGTCTTCATACCCATCCAAATTGACGATCCGGGCATCCGTATGTGTATGCTTTTTTTTTTTTGAGTTCCCAGCATTGTTCTCATAGAAAAAGTTGTTCATTTTGACGGGCTCATTTGATGGTTTCATGGATAACGGTGTTTACACTAACACACTGTATAATACCTGCATAATTATCACCAAGGGCCTGTTTCACCACTTCCTGATAATGTGCCGAATAGGCTATCCACCACTTAACTTTACAGGTAAATTATGGAGAATCTGTCAAAAAAGCTGTGAACAGCCTATTCGGCACTTTGTCAGAAAGTGGTGAAACAGGCCCTCAGTATCATAATGCCCCGTATAAACGTAGTCTGTAGCTCACCAGTTAGTTTTGTAAGTTATTTATGTTGCAATTTCGCAACAAACACGCGGTGCTGCGTTTGCTGCACTGATCCAATTTACGCGCGAATCATGTCACATTAGTGTTGGTTTGTGTTTGAGGTAATTGAATTTTGTTAGTAAGCTAGACTTGCCCGCAACTCCGTTGCTCCAAAATTCGTTGATTGCAAACCGTACACTCTGTAACTAATAATAATATTATAATAATATCTATGGACGCTTCACACCACGTCAGTCTGGCCCCGTGCTAAGTACCTAAAGGACTTGTGTTACAGGTACCAGACAACGGAAATATATTTAATACTTTTATACTATACATATATTTAAGATTTTTATTATATCATACACATATTTAATGCACATCCAGACCCGGGAACATTGAAAACTTTTTGTTCCGTCGGCGGGATTCGAACCCGCGACCCCCGGCTTGAGCTACCAACGCGCTCACCACTGAGCCACAGAGGTCGTCATCGATCGATCACTGCTCACTCAATTAATATGCTAATTACACTAGTTCTGTTTGACCGATGTATTTCAACTGTGTCTGGTATTTGTAATTTTGCATAGAAATGGTTCATGGAACTTTATTATGTACTTAAAGAACTGATTCATTTCCAGATGGTGGACCTCCGAGATTCGGTTGGGTTATGTCGCACCCAGATGGCAGATCACTTGACATAGCTACAAAATAACGTAGGTCCGCCATCCATAAAATTGTCTAATGATAATTATATTATAATAATCTATAAATATAACCATAAGCTATTAGTTATTACTCAATGTCAAAAGCGTGTAAAGTATTTTGTCTGAACCATAAAGTTAATATACCTAGCGGAATAGAGCAACAATCTCGAGCTGTCAAACGTAACCGAAATTGGTTTTCATCTGTGTGAAAAATATGTATACGTATACACTTACACAAGCATGATTGAACATGAATTCTATGAGATTAAATTGTCAACGTGTGGCACGTGCCGACTGGACGTCAAAAAAAGAGTGCTGCTGTCATGTATCACAATTCACACGTCTCTTTTTACCACGCAGTGTTTCTGATAGTGACATCTCTCTTGCTCAGGCCTTTGTTTCTCTATTCCGCTAGGTATATTAACTTTATGGACGAGTCAGACATTATCCTACACATTTTGACATTACGGTAGTATATAATATAGTAGGGGCAAAGGCGATGCTTAGTATGTAGTAGGGTTAAGGGTGTAGGCGGCAAGTCTGTCAATTCAATGTGAATTTTTTTATGTAGTAAAAAGAAATATGTAGTAAGACCCTATTACTAAGACTTCGTTGTCTGTCCGTCTGTCTTCTCCAGGCTGTATCTCAAGAACCTTTATAGCTAGAGTTCTGATTTTTTTACAGATTGTGTAAGTATATCTGTTGCCGCTATAACAACAAATACTAAAAACAAAACAAAATCAATATTTAAGGAGGGCTCCCATACAACAAACATGATTTTTTGGCCTTTTTTGCTCGATATCAATAATGACAACAGGCAGGCAGTTGAAATTTTCACAGAATCCTTAATTATATGTGTACTTTAAATTTTAATAATTAATAATACGATTAGAATATAATTAAAATTTCAGGGCCCATACAAAAACACAACTTTTGGCCTATTTTTTCTCTATAACGGTACGGAACCCTTCGTGCGCGAGTCTAACTCGCACTTAGCCGATTTTATTGTAAACATGGTATCAAATTCGGGCAATCTAAACAATAAAAAAAGAATTTTGAAAATCTGACCACAAACAGCAAAGTAAACATTAACTCCTCCTTTTTTGAAAGTCGGTAAAAAAATGTAGCTAAGATGATCAGGGATGTAAAGTATCATCATGCCAAATTTCATTGAAATCGGTCCAGCGGATTCAGAGATTAGCCTGTACAAACAGACAAACAGACAAACAGACAGAGAAACAAAAATTTCAAAAACAGTTAAAATGTGTTCTATTACTCTTCTAACATGCCCCTGACTCGTTTTTTCAAGTTTATTTTCAATGTACAAACATTTTACCTCTACGATTTTATTATAAGTATAGATATAGATAATTGGTATCTCGGAATCGGCTACAACGATTTTCATGAAATTTAGTATATAGGGGGTTTCGTGAGCGATAAATCGATCTAGCTAGGAATCATTTTTAGAAAATGTCATTTTATTCGTGTTTATCGAATACCGAGCAAAGCTCGGTCAAATAGCTAGTTTATTATAAACTGTAATCAAATGGAAGATTTTGACATAAGCCCCATACATTATCTGTCAAACTCTCCATTAAATTGTCACTTCATTGTTCACTGGTCGATAGGGCCCGCATGCGGGGTGCGGGAGATCATGCCACGACCAATAGACATGCGCCATTCGTTGTCATAGACTCCCCGTATGCTGTATACCGTACGAGTTAACGACTAATGAAAATGCGCCCTTAATGTGTCCGAGTGTAGTCGTTAGACTGTCCAATAAACTTCACTCGCAAGTAGGAATGACAGGTATTACACGCATCAATATTATCATGATTCTATATTAGTATCACACGAGTCACAAGTGTAGTAGTGATACTGCAATTCGGCCTATTACGCCATCAATGTTATCGCGGAATCGTGATAATATTGTTTTTTTTTTTTTTATAAAATAAGGGGGCAAACGAGCAAACGGGTCACCTGATGGAAAGCAACTTCCGTCGCCCATGGACACTCGCAGCATCAAAAGAGCTGCAGGTGCGTTGCCGGCCTTTTAAGAGATAATAGTGTAATAGAGGAGGGTAGGGAAGGGAATATTGGGGGGTAGGAAAGGAAATAGGGGACGGTAGGAAAGGGAAAAGGGTAGGGGATTGGGCCTCCGGTAAACTCACTCACTCGGCGAAACACAGCGCAAGCGCTGTTTCACGCTGGTTTTCTGTGAGCCCGTGGTATTTCTCCGGTCGAGCCGGATCATTCGTGCCGAAGCATGGCTCTCCCACGTCAAAACGTGATGCGTGTAATTTGCCCCAATAACAGAATAATAGCTCTATTTTTGAACAGTAAATACAATACTTATAATAACATCTAAATGAAATCAAGCAATAACTAACTTAATTTTGTTTGCTTCAAAACACTCAATAGGAATCATTTACCCCCGGGACCTAACAATAACTTATAAACTACATAAGTAAGTTAACCTTACTAATTGACTTAATTCAGTAAGATGTCGGATTAAAGTTTAGCTAATTGATTGCGACGGATTCAGAAACTTTTGCTAACTAAATATATACGAGTCTTATTAAGGCATTGTTAGTATATTCAATGAGGCACAACATATTATTATTTAGTATTAATTTGTAATATTATATCATCTATGAACTCTTTACACCACGTCAGTCTGACCCCATGCTAAATACCTCGAGGAATTGTGTTACGGATACCAGACCACGGAAATATATTTAATACTTAAACCTATTTAAGATATACGATACACATAAATCTAATACACATTCATGACCTAGGAACATTAAAAACTTTTTATTCCATCGGCGGGATTCAAACCCGTGACGCCTGGCTTGAGCTGCTATGCGTTGAACCACTGAGCCACAGCTCTATGTCACGATAGCTGAAGAGCTATTGACGATGACGAGAGCGTCATTATTATCTAAAATTAAATACAATATAATTATTGAAGTGAAAACATCTTTAGCGGGGTCTGTACTTTTTAAATTTAGTACTTATATTAATAAACTGTCTAACAAAGTAATCTGACCAACCTGACCTGATCATAAGACAGAAAAGTGGAACCAGAAGATCTTTTCATTATCACTTCGTTATATGACATAAGACGAGACGAACGTCAACGTCATATTAACGAACGCTGGTGTCAATTCCATACATTTTGGTTGGCTATTTTATAACGTATCGATAATGAAAAAGTTTTGGCTAAATGGCCTGGTGGGGTGTAAGATTTTCTACCATCTTTCTACAATGGATATACCTGCTCTTGCTGTTTCGTGTTCACATTCGCCAACACTCCTAGATTGCTTGTTATTTTTATCTTAACCCTTAATCAGCCATAGTACGATTTATCGACCACCTAGGTAATTGTAGTTTTATTGTGATCTTTGTCTTTTTTTAAATTCATAAAGCCTTTTTTGATTACCAAATTTTGTATCTTTCGTATGAAACTAAAAATATTTTACTAGACAATTCATTTTGGGTAAATCATTATTCAAAGCAAGTGGTAATTATATGCCCTATGCCCGTCTGGCGGTAGTATAATATGGACACTGTTCATTATACAAGATATTACAGATATTACATACATTATAAGGGAGATCTCCCTAATAAACAATATTATTCATTGTCCGTTATCAGTAAAGAGTTTAAGTTCAAAGTATGCATATATGTTTACTAATTAAAAATAGGGTTAATGGAAACAAATTATAAAACGCCAAAGAGCTCCTTATCAGACATACCGCATAGGGCATAATACGACCACTTAGTTTTTATCTTAATTTTAATATTTTTTAAGAAACAGTTCTAAGGTATACATTGTACAGGTAAAAATTAAGACCACACCATATTTAAAAATATTTTTAATGCCTGTTCACATGGGGCCTGTTTATGGGTTAAACTACTTATAAGCTATATAAATATAATGCTTTAAGTACTAGCCGTTTTATAGCAAACGAATAAAACAGCTATCTGCACTAGGGATTATAAACTTACAACAAAGCTCTCAAAGCTCCGACAAGTGGCGGAAGCTCGTTACTCCTCAAAGCTCCAGGACCCTTCAAAATAAAGCTTCTATTTGCTTCAATTGATACGATAGTTCTATTGGCTATTATTTTAAGTAAATTCGTATTTGATTACTTACTAAGCGACTTTGTAAATGAATCCATACAGAAAATAACGACGTTATAATAATAATATATTCTATGGACGCTCCACAAAACGTCAGTCTGGGCCCGTGCTGAGTACCTGAACGACTTGTGTTACAGGTACCAGACAACGGAAATATATTTAATACTTTTAAACTATACATATATTTGGGGTTTTTATCATATGATACACATATTATTTAATATAATTTATTAATACACATCCATGACCAAGGAACATTGAAAACTTTTTATTCCGTCGCGTCGGTGGGATTCGAACCCGCAACCCCCGGCATGAGCGAGCGAGCTGACAACGCGCACTCGAGGCAACGTGGCATTGTGCCACAGAGATCATCAAATAAATTAGTGTGTCCGTCTGTCTTTCTGTCACTACCCTCTATGTATCTATTCACACCCGCTGAATCGACTTTGATGAAAGTTTTTATGAAGAAATTTGGGGTCCCGAGGAAGACTACTAATAATTCCGAAAAAATGCCAGTTACCGTGGTACAAATGAATTTCGGCATAACAAACAAGCTAGAAAATGTATTATAGGTTTTAATAAAAAACAAAAAATTTGAACTAGTTTCAAATTCTTCAGTTTTTAGTCAGCATTTTGTTTTGTATGGTTTCCAATTAACATAACAGTAAAAAATGCGGTTACATAAAAAAAGCATTTGCAGTTTAACGGCATAGTTAAGTAATATTGAGCCTTTTAAATAAAATTGAGCCTGCTGTTCAAAATTTCACATTCCTATTCAAAGTGTGCTTTTTCGCTTTTTCGGGGCTGGGTAAAAAATATATTAAACTAAATGACGCCCGCAACTCCGTTGCACCAAAATTCGTTTATGGCGCGGGAACCGTACATTTTTCCGGGAATAAAAATGTTCTTTCCCGGGACTCAAAGTATCTCCATCTCTATCAGCGAAATTGGTTCAGTGGTTTAGGCGTGAAGAAGTAACAGATAGATGGACAGACAGACACACTTTCGCATTTATGATATTAGTATTCGCGCCAGAACACTACCGGACAGGTCACAGGAGAGTAAAACACCGGCGCGAAATAGGAGACGAAGTAATATTTCCCTCTTTACAACGGGGTGCAGCAAAAAAGGGATTTTCCGCCATGTCGACGGTTTTAGTATTTTTAAGTGCTTGTTCCACTGCTGGGTAAAGGTCCGGTTTTCCACCCCTCTTGATGGCGTTAGTCTTGGCATAAAAAAAACTCAGTTGAATGCTCGTACTAAGTATGCATTAGAAAATTTTTATCTTGGCTGAACAGCCATGATATTGTCTTTGCCTTTGGTTTTTTGGAATAGTAAAAAGAGTTAAAGTCAACGTTTATGAGATGGCGCTTTTCCTGTTCTCTTTGATTTTTGATTTCTTACCGTGCAAATGTGAGTTACGAGTACATTAATAAAACAATATATTTCAGTAGTTTTTTTTTTAGTTTTATCTATTGAAAAGGCCTAATTCCAAAATCTTGAACTGACTACATGACGCCCGCATCTCTGTTGCGCGAGTTTATTGCAAGGTAACCGAAACATGTGCCGCAATAAAAAGTATCCTATGTCCTTTCCTGGGACATAAAGTGTCTCTATACAATCACAACAAAATCGGTTCAGCTAACAGACACACCCTTCGCATTTATAACAACAGTATAGAATAAAATATATTATGACGAAATATCAAAACCATACCAACACCACAACCACAAGCCCAATGATCACGCAGTAATGTAATTTCGGGGCCGGTGATCCTGTGCAAACATTCAAATTGTGTGGGAATGGCCCCAAAATCCCTGAAAAGGGTTATTCTACCCTCATTAGTCGCAAATTAAAGATCTCAGCACGTGCCTGGAAAAATTAATTGAAAGACTTTTCATTTTACGAATATTTTCTCTTAATTTAATACTTTACTTGAAGTTTTGAATGAAAGACTGTTTTAACTGTAAAACGCTAATTGCATTGAAATTTGAAATTACTTTTATAAAAGGAAATTTGATTTCTAAAAAAAAAGGTGATTTATTAATGCCTGATTGCTGAAGTTTTGTGACTAGAAAGAAAGAAAGAAAGAAGGAAACTTTATTTGGTAAAAATAATTGTACATTAAAAGAAGAAATAAAACATAACATTTTAAACTTTCGCGTTGCATTATAATTAAACTTTTTAATCGGGACTTAACGCGACTTATTTAAGTAGTAATGCTACTACGAGTACATACTTTTTTCTCGACGTTTCGGCCGTGTTGCAACGGCCGTGGTCACGAGGGGACTGCAGGAGCGCGACGTCTTCGTTTGCACCGGGCGGTCGGTTCTACGACTACCCTCGAATTGTCCAATATTTGTGTTCCAATACACTGAAAGTCAGTAGGTTCACTGCGACACACAACACTAACTGTATCCGGGTTTACACTTATAGACACAGGTGACACACGCGGTTTGCACTTATTGATCACTGGATTCCAGGCGGGCGACAATTTAAATCCGTCCTCACGATTGAAATTTTTGTACTTTTTAATTTCAATTGCTTCACGTATTACTCTCGTGTGGTAATGACGATCCGTAGAGAGGATTTTAGGGTCGTGTAGCTCCATCCAGTGATTAGTCCCCATATCAAGCAGATGTTCTGCTACCGCGGATTTATTTGTCTGGCGATTTTTCACTGCGGCTATGTGCTCTTTCACTCTTTCGCCAATAGTCCGTTTCGTTTGGCCAATGTACGAACTACCACAGCTACAATCTATTTTATAAACCCCAGGAGTTTGGAAAGGTAAGGAATCCTTTGGTGACCGAAGTACTTGTGATATTTTACGTAACGGAGTATACACAGTCTTAATGGAGTATTTCCTCAGCTCTGTTCCAATTTTGTCCGTTACGCCTTTGATGTATGGTAAAAATGCTGCTTGACGGTTCACCTCTGGATACCTCGTTTTCTCCTTCTGTCTTCTCAATCCCCTCGACACCTTATACCCGTTACGTCTAAGTACCTCCTGAACATGTGTTAGCTCCTTGGGTAAATGTTCAGGGTCACAAAGGTTATGAGCTCTGTTTGTTAATGATGATATAACAGATTGAAGATGCCGAGGATGATGATGAGAAGATGCGTGTAGATATCTGTCAGTGTGTGTAGGTTTTCTGTACACAGTGTGGGATAATGTACCATCCTCCTTCACTTTGATCTCCACATCCAAAAATGCGAGGCATCTGTTTTTCTCTCCTCGAGAAAATTGGAACAGAGCTGAGGAAATACTCCATTAAGACTGTGTATACTCCGTTACGTAAAATATCACAAGTACTTCGGTCACCAAAGGATTCCTTACCTTTCCAAACTCCTGGGGTTTATAAAATAGATTGTAGCTGTGGTAGTTCGTACATTGGCCAAACGAAACGGACTATTGGCGAAAGAGTGAAAGAGCACATAGCCGCAGTGAAAAATCGCCAGACAAATAAATCCGCGGTAGCAGAACATCTGCTTGATATGGGGACTAATCACTGGATGGAGCTACACGACCCTAAAATCCTCTCTACGGATCGTCATTACCACACGAGAGTAATACGTGAAGCAATTGAAATTAAAAAGTACAAAAATTTCAATCGTGAGGACGGATTTAAATTGTCGCCCGCCTGGAATCCAGTGATCAATAAGTGCAAACCGCGTGTGTCACCTGTGTCTATAAGTGTAAACCCGGATACAGTTAGTGTTGTGTGTCGCAGTGAACCTACTGACTTTCAGTGTATTGGAACACAAATATTGGACAATTCGAGGGTAGTCGTAGAACCGACCGCCCGGTGCAAACGAAGACGTCGCGCTCCTGCAGTCCCCTCGTGACCACGGCCGTTGCAACACGGCCGAAACGTCGAGAAAAAAGTATGTACTCGTAGTAGCATTACTACTTAAATAAGTCGCGTTAAGTCCCGATTAAAAAGTTTAAGAAATAAAACATTTGAAAACCGTATCTACCAAATTGGTGCTTACTCAGCATGTGTTGCACTTGCGACTTGCGAGCAAGTCGCGACATAGACATAATATTATGATATTGAATGTACTGTCACTTCTTGGTGGAAATTCATCTTCAATTAAATAATTATACACTTTCCTTGCACTTATTCCACTTTATTTTAATATATTTATTACAAAATTGTTAAATATACGACCGGTTTCGAAAAAATCATCATCAGGTGTACTGCAGGTAATTTTAAATTTTTAAATTTTTAAATACACGACCGGTTTCGAAAAAATCATCATCAGGTGTACTGCAGGTAATTTTAAATTTTTAAATTTTTAAATACACGACCGGTTTCGAAAAAATCATCATCAGGTGTACTGCAGGTAATTTTAAATTTTAAATTTTTAAAAATTTAAAATTACCTGCAGTACACCTGATGATGATTTTTTCGAAACCGGTCGTGTATTTAACAATTTTGTAATAAATATATTAAAATAAAGTGGAATAAGTGCAAGGAAAGTGTATAATTATTTAATTGTACATAATATTATGACGCCCGTAACTCCGTTGCGCCAGAATTCGTTAATCGCGCGGGAACCGTACATTTTCCGGGATGGAAAGTATCCACCTATGTGAAGTTAGCAACCGAGTTCAAGGTAAATGATTTTTATATATGTCATTCGATTGTACCCGGAGTGTACCCGATTGTACCGCAATTAAAATCGTTTGTACCTCAATAGGGTAGAAATGGGGGGGGTGGTAAAATTTGCTTAGCAACCGACATAAAGATACCGGAATTTTAATGATGCCATCTGGAAGAGTATCGTTTGTACCGGATTGTACCCGTTTTTAAAGTTAATTTTTTTTTGATTTTACGAAAAAAAAACAAAAAAATTTTTTTTCCCTAAAAATAAGGCTTTGTACGGAGTAGAAGGAAAGAAAGTATATAAAGCAGTTCAAATGTGTAAAAGAAGTTATTTTTTGAGGTAGATTCGTTCGGTCTTGACGAATTTTCCAATATCTTACTATAAAAGTCGGAGTTATATTTTGCAGTTTTTTTGTCGTTTGTACCTCGCCAAAACAGAAAGATTATAAAAGAAGATACTATTCACTTTAAATTCACACAAAATTTTTTGAGACAACAACGACAGAAATTCGATCGGTCTTGACGAATTTTCGAATACCTTACTATAAAACTCGGAGTCAAATTTTGCAACTTTTGTCGTTTGTACCTCGCCAAAACAGAAAAATTATTAAAGAAGATACTATTCACTTCATATTTACACAAAAAAATTTGAGGTACAAACGATTTTTCATATAGTAACAACGTCAGAGATTCGATCGGTCTTGAAGAATTTTCGAATATCTTACTATAAAACTCGGAGTCAAATTTTGCAACTTTTATCGTTTGTACCTCGCCAAAACCGAAAGATTACAAAAGAAGATATTATTAACTTCATATTTACACAAAAAAATTTGAGGTACAAAACGATTTTTTATATAGTAACAACGTCAGAGATTCGATCGGTCTGGACGAATTTTAGAATATCTTACTATAAATCTCGGAGTCATATTTTGCAACTTTTATCGTTTGTACCTAGCCAAAGCCGAAAGATTATAAAAGAAGATACTATTCACTTCATATTTACACAAAAAAATTTGAGGTACAAACGATTTTTCATATAGTAACAACGTCAGAGATTCGATCGGTCGTGACGAATTTTCGAATATCTTACTATAAAACTCGGAGTCAAATTTTGCAACTTTTATCGTTTGTACCTCGCCAAAACCGAAAGGTTATAAAAGAAGATATTATTCACTTCATACTTATATAAAAAATTTTGAGGTGCAAACGATTTTACATATAGTAACAACGTCAGAGATTCGATCGGTCGTGACGAATTTTCGAATATCTTACTATAAAACTCGGAGTCATATTTTGCAACTTTTATCGTTTGTATCTCGCCAAAACCGAAAGATTATAAAAGAAGATAATATTCACTTCATATTTACACAAAAAAATTAGAGGTACAAACGATTTTTCATATAGTAACAACGTCAGAGATTCGATCGGTCTTGACGAATTTTCGAATATCTTACTATAAAACTCGGAGTCATATTTTGCAACTTTTGTCGTTTGTACCTCGCCAAAGCCGAAAGATTATAAAAGAAGATACTATTCACTTCATATTTACACTAAAAAATTTGAGGTACAAACGATTTTTCATATAGTAACAACGTCAGAGATTCGATCGGTCTTGAAGAATTTTCGAATATCTTACTATAAAACTCGGAGTCAAATTTTGCAACTTTTATCGTTTGTACCTCGCCAAAACTGAAAGATTACAAAAGAAGATATTATTCACTTCATATTTACACAAAAAAATTTGAGGTACAAACGATTTTTCATATAGTAACAACGTCAGAGATTCGATCGGTCTTGACGAATTTTCCAATATCTTACTATAAAACTAAGAGTTAAATTTTGCAACTTCTATCAATTGTACCTCGTAAAAACCGAAAGATTATAAAAGAATATTCTATTCACTTCATATTTACACAAAAAAATTTGAGGTACAAACGATTTTTCATAAAGTAACAACGTCAGAGATTCGATCGGTCGTGACGAATTTTCGAATATCTTAATATATATATTTCTTGTGTGCGTGTGTATGTGACTGAACTCCTCCTAAACGACTGGACCAATTTTGATGAAATTTTTTGTGTGTGTTCGTGGAGATTCGAGAATGGTTTAGATTTACAGTTTGGTCTACTGGAAAATGTTTTTTCAATTAATTTCTTATTTATAAGGAGTTGTTGATTTTGGAATGTTTTACATTAGATCCGGCGGACGGCGCTATCATCGCATTCAATATTATTCTATTTCAATTTTAGTTTGTCCTGACAGATGGTGCTACGATTAATTTGAAAAAAATTTTGTTATTCAATTCATGTGCTGATTAAAATATTAAATAAATAACACATAGGCTACAATTTTAACCGACTTTCAAAATGGGGGAGGTGTTATGTTCGTTTTCTTATATTCAACGATTACTCCGCCGTTTGTTAACCGATTTTCAAAATTTTTCTTTTGGTATATAGGCTATCATCCCAATTTGGTATTATATTCAGAAAAGTGGTGATCTGATGAAGGATCCATAAGTAATCGAGGGAACTCCTCAAAACTTATAGGGAAACATATGGTGACTTCGGTTTCGTGAGAAGTATTCTAAGCATATGCTACCAACAAGTAAGATTTTGCACCGAGATATACCTGGTATACCGTGGTTCGGAAGGTGCTGAGAGAATTCCTGATTCTTTATAGATACAAGTTTGGGAGTTTCGGCGTTGTTTTAAGAACAGAAAGCATATGCTACTATGCAAATTACATTCTTCATCATCATCATCATCACTACCATATTATACCATTTCATAGTCTTTTAGATCGAGACTCGAGTTTGTCAAGCGATAATTAAAAAAAATCTATATCTACCTAATATTATAAACCTGAAGAGTATGTTTGCTTGAACGCGTCAATCTCAGAAACTACAGGTCCGATTTAAAAACTTATCTCAGTGTTAGATAGATCATTTATCGAGTAAGACTCATCATTTATCGAGAAGGTTATATTATATTATTACTCTAAGACTAATACGACAGAAGAAACTCAGGAAAATGTGGGAAAACGGGGGAAATATTTTTTATGGGAAAATGTACCTACGGATTCTGTAAAATTTCTAATTTACGCGGGCGAAGCCGCGCGGGACATCTAGTCTTACTATAAAACTCGGAGTCAAATTTTGCAACTTTTATCGTTTGTACCTCGCCAAAACCGAAAGGTTATAAAAGAAGATATTATTCACTTCATACTTATATAAAAAATTTTGAGGTGCAAACGATTTTACATATAGTAACAACGTCAGAGATTCGATCGTCGTGACGAATTTTCGAATATCTTACTATAAAACTCGGAGTCATATTTTGCAACTTTTATCGTTTGTATCTCGCCAAAACCGAAAGATTATAAAGAAGATACTATTCACTTCATATTTTCACAAAAAAATTTGAGGTACAAACGATTTTTCATATAGTAACAACGTCAGAGATTCGATCGGTCGTGACGAATTTTCGAATATCTTACTATAAAACTCGGAGTCAAATTTTGCAACTTTTATCGTTTGTATCTCGCCAAAACCGAAAGATTATAAAAGAAGATAATATTCACTTCATATTTACACAAAAAAATTAGAGGTACAAACGATTTTTCATATAGTAACAACGTCAGAGATTCGATCGGTCTTGACGAATTTTCGAATATCTTACTATAAAACTCGGAGTCATATTTTGCAACTTTTATCGTTTGTACCTCGCCAAAGCTGAAAGATTATAAAAGAAGATACTATTCACTTCATATTTACACTAAAAAATTTGAGGTACAAACGATTTTCATATAGTAACAACGTCGGAGATTCGATCGGTCTTGACGAATTTTCGAATATCTTACTATAAAACTCGGAGTCATATTTTGCAACTTTTGTCGTTTGTACCTCGCCAAAGCCGAAAGATTATAAAAGAAGATACTATTCACTTCATATTTACACTAAAAAATTTGAGGTACAAACGATTTTTCATATAGTAACAACGTCAGAGATTCGATCGGTCTTGACGAATTTTCGAATATCTTACTATAAAACTCGGAGTCATATTTTGCAACTTCTATCGTTTGTACCTCGCCAAAACCGAAAGATTATAAAAGAAGATACTATTCACTTCATATTTACACAAAAAAATTTGAGGTACAAACGATTTTTCATATAGTAACAACGTCAGAGATTCGATCGGTCGTGACGAATTTTCGAATATCTTACTATAAAACTCGGAGTCAAATTTTGCAACTTTTATCGTTTGTATCTCGCCAAAACCGAAAGATTATAAAAGAAGATAATATTCACTTCATATTTACACAAAAAAATTAGAGGTACAAACGATTTTTCATAAAGTAACAACGTCAGAGATTCGATCGGTCGTGACGAATTTTCGAATATCTTACTATAAAACTCGGAGTCAAATTTTGCAACTTTTATCGTTTGTACCTCGCCAAAACCGAAAGGTTATAAAAGAAGATATTATTCACTTCATACTTATATAAAAAATTTTGAGGTGCAAACGATTTTACATATAGTAACAACGTCAGAGATTCGATCGGTCGTGACGAATTTTCGAATATCTTACTATAAAACTCGGAGTCATATTTTGCAACTTTTATCGTTTGTATCTCGCCAAAACCGAAAGATTATAAAAGAAGATAATATTCACTTCATATTTACACAAAAAAATTAGAGGTACAAACGATTTTTCATAAAGTAACAACGTCAGAGATTCGATCGGTCGTGACGAATTTTCGAATATCTTACTATAAAACTCGGAGTCATATTTTGCAACTTTTATCGTTTGTACCTCGCCAAAGCTGAAAGATTATAAAAGAAGATACTATTCAATTCATATTTACACAAAAAAATTTGAGGTACAAACGATTTTCATATAGTAACAACGTCGGAGATTCGATCGGTCTTGACGAATTTTCGAATATCTTACTATAAAACTCGGAGTCATATTTTGCAACTTTTGTCGTTTGTACCTCGCCAAAGCCGAAAGATTATAAAAGAAGATACTATTCACTTCATATTTACACTAAAAAATTTGAGGTACAAACGATTTTTCATATAGTAACAACGTCAGAGATTCGATTGGTCTTGAAGAATTTTCGAATATCTTACTATAAAACTCGGAGTCAAATTTTGCAACTTTTATCGTTTGTACCTCGCCAAAACTGAAAGATTACAAAAGAAGATATTATTCACTTCATATTTACACAAAAAAATTTGAGGTACAAACGATTTTTCATATAGTAACAACGTCAGAGATTCGATCGGTCTTGACGAATTTTCCAATATCTTACTATAAAACTAAGAGTTAAATTTTGCAACTTCTATCGTTTGTACCTCGTAAAAACCGAAAGATTATAAAAGAATATTCTATTCACTTCATATTTACACAAAAAAATTTGAGGTACAAACGATTTTTCATAAAGTAACAACGTCAGAGATTCGATCGGTCGTGACGAATTTTCGAATATCTTACTATAAAACTCGGAGTCAAATTTTGCAACTTTTATCGTTTGTACCTCGCCAAAACCGAAAGGTTATAAAAGAAGATATTATTCACTTCATACTTATATAAAAAATTTTGAGGTGCAAACGATTTTACATATAGTAACAACGTCAGAGATTCGATCGGTCGTGACGAATTTTCGAATATCTTACTATAAAACTCGGAGTCATATTTTGCAACTTTTATCGTTTGTATCTCGCCAAAACCGAAAGATTATAAAGAAGATACTATTCACTTCATATTTTCACAAAAAAATTTGAGGTACAAACGATTTTTCATATAGTAACAACGTCAGAGATTCGATCGGTCGTGACGAATTTTCGAATATCTTACTATAAAACTCGGAGTCAAATTTTGCAACTTTTATCGTTTGTATCTCGCCAAAACCGAAAGATTATAAAAGAAGATAATATTCACTTCATATTTACACAAAAAAATTAGAGGTACAAACGATTTTTCATATAGTAACAACGTCAGAGATTCGATCGGTCTTGACGAATTTTCGAATATCTTACTATAAAACTCGGAGTCATATTTTGCAACTTTTATCGTTTGTACCTCGCCAAAGCTGAAAGATTATAAAAGAAGATACTATTCACTTCATATTTACACTAAAAAATTTGAGGTACAAACGATTTTCATATAGTAACAACGTCGGAGATTCGATCGGTCTTGACGAATTTTCGAATATCTTACTATAAAACTCGGAGTCATATTTTGCAACTTTTGTCGTTTGTACCTCGCCAAAGCCGAAAGATTATAAAAGAAGATACTATTCACTTCATATTTACACTAAAAAATTTGAGGTACAAACGATTTTTCATATAGTAACAACGTCAGAGATTCGATCGGTCTTGACGAATTTTCGAATATCTTACTATAAAACTCGGAGTCATATTTTGCAACTTCTATCGTTTGTACCTCGCCAAAACCGAAAGATTATAAAAGAAGATACTATTCACTTCATATTTACACAAAAAAATTTGAGGTACAAACGATTTTTCATATAGTAACAACGTCAGAGATTCGATCGGTCGTGACGAATTTTCGAATATCTTACTATAAAACTCGGAGTCAAATTTTGCAACTTTTATCGTTTGTATCTCGCCAAAACCGAAAGATTATAAAAGAAGATAATATTCACTTCATATTTACACAAAAAAATTAGAGGTACAAACGATTTTTCATAAAGTAACAACGTCAGAGATTCGATCGGTCGTGACGAATTTTCGAATATCTTACTATAAAACTCGGAGTCAAATTTTGCAACTTTTATCGTTTGTACCTCGCCAAAACCGAAAGGTTATAAAAGAAGATATTATTCACTTCATACTTATATAAAAAATTTTGAGGTGCAAACGATTTTACATATAGTAACAACGTCAGAGATTCGATCGGTCGTGACGAATTTTCGAATATCTTACTATAAAACTCGGAGTCATATTTTGCAACTTTTATCGTTTGTATCTCGCCAAAACCGAAAGATTATAAAAGAAGATAATATTCACTTCATATTTACACAAAAAAATTAGAGGTACAAACGATTTTTCATAAAGTAACAACGTCAGAGATTCGATCGGTCGTGACGAATTTTCGAATATCTTACTATAAAACTCGGAGTCATATTTTGCAACTTTTATCGTTTGTACCTCGCCAAAGCTGAAAGATTATAAAAGAAGATACTATTCAATTCATATTTACACAAAAAAATTTGAGGTACAAACGATTTTCATATAGTAACAACGTCGGAGATTCGATCGGTCTTGACGAATTTTCGAATATCTTACTATAAAACTCGGAGTCATATTTTGCAACTTTTGTCGTTTGTACCTCGCCAAAGCCGAAAGATTATAAAAGAAGATACTATTCACTTCATATTTACACTAAAAAATTTGAGGTACAAACGATTTTTCATATAGTAACAACGTCAGAGATTCGATTGGTCTTGAAGAATTTTCGAATATCTTACTATAAAACTCGGAGTCAAATTTTGCAACTTTTATCGTTTGTACCTCGCCAAAACTGAAAGATTACAAAAGAAGATATTATTCACTTCATATTTACACAAAAAAATTTGAGGTACAAACGATTTTTCATATAGTAACAACGTCAGAGATTCGATCGGTCTTGACGAATTTTCCAATATCTTACTATAAAACTAAGAGTTAAATTTTGCAACTTCTATCGTTTGTACCTCGTAAAAACCGAAAGATTATAAAAGAATATTCTATTCACTTCATATTTACACAAAAAAATTTGAGGTACAAACGATTTTTCATAAAGTAACAACGTCAGAGATTCGATCGGTCGTGACGAATTTTCGAATATCTTACTATAAAACTCGGAGTCAAATTTTGCAACTTTTATCGTTTGTACCTCGCCAAAACCGAAAGGTTATAAAAGAAGATATTATTCACTTCATACTTATATAAAAAATTTTGAGGTGCAAACGATTTTACATATAGTAACAACGTCAGAGATTCGATCGGTCGTGACGAATTTTCGAATATCTTACTATAAAACTCGGAGTCATATTTTGCAACTTTTATCGTTTGTATCTCGCCAAAACCGAAAGATTATAAAGAAGATACTATTCACTTCATATTTACACAAAAAAATTTGAGGTACAAACGATTTTTCATATAGTAACAACGTCAGAGATTCGATCGGTCGTGACGAATTTTCGAATATCTTACTATAAAACTCGGAGTCAAATTTTGCAACTTTTATCGTTTGTATCTCGCCAAAACCGAAAGATTATAAAAGAAGATAATATTCACTTCATATTTACACAAAAAAATTAGAGGTACAAACGATTTTTCATATAGTAACAACGTCAGAGATTCGATCGGTCTTGACGAATTTTCGAATATCTTACTATAAAACTCGGAGTCATATTTTGCAACTTTTATCGTTTGTACCTCGCCAAAGCTGAAAGATTATAAAAGAAGATACTATTCAATTCATATTTACACAAAAAAATTTGAGGTACAAACGATTTTCATATAGTAACAACGTCGGAGATTCGATCGGTCTTGACGAATTTTCGAATATCTTACTATAAAACTCGGAGTCATATTTTGCAACTTCTATCGTTTGTACCTCGCCAAAACCGAAAGATTATAAAAGAAGATACTATTCACTTCATATTTACACAAAAAAATTTGAGGTACAAACGATTTTTCATATAGTAACAACGTCAGAGATTCGATCGGTCGTGACGAATTTTCGAATATCTTACTATAAAACTCGGAGTCAAATTTTGCAACTTTTATCGTTTGTATCTCGCCAAAACCGAAAGATTATAAAAGAAGATAATATTCACTTCATATTTACACAAAAAAATTAGAGGTACAAACGATTTTTCATAAAGTAACAACGTCAGAGATTCGATCGGTCGTGACGAATTTTCGAATATCTTACTATAAAACTCGGAGTCAAATTTTGCAACTTTTATCGTTTGTACCTCGCCAAAACCGAAAGGTTATAAAAGAAGATATTATTCACTTCATACTTATATAAAAAATTTTGAGGTGCAAACGATTTTACATATAGTAACAACGTCAGAGATTCGATCGGTCGTGACGAATTTTCGAATATCTTACTATAAAACTCGGAGTCATATTTTGCAACTTTTATCGTTTGTAGCTCGCCAAAACCGAAAGATTATAGAAGAAGATACTATTCACTTCATATTTACACAAAAAAATTTGAGGTACAAACGATTTTTCATATAGTAACAACGTCAGAGATTCGATCGGTCGTGACGAATTTTCGAATATCTTACTATAAAACTCGGAGTCAAATTTTGCAACTTTTATCGTTTGTACCTCGCCAAAACTGAAAGATTACAAAAGAAGATATTATTCACTTCATATTTACACAAAAAAATTAGAGGTACAAACGATTTTTCATATAGTAACAACGTCAGAGATTCGATCGGTCTTGACGAATTTTCGAATATCTTACTATAAAACTCGGAGTCATATTTTGCAACTTTTATCGTTTGTACCTCGCCAAAACCGAAAGATTATAAAAGAAGATACTATTCATTTCATATTTGCACAAAAAAAATTGAGGTACAAACGATTTTTCATATAGTAACAACGTCGGAGATTCGATCGGTCTTGACGAATTTTCGAATATCTTACTATAAAACTCGGAGTCATATTTTGCAACTTTTGTCGTTTGTACCTCGCCAAAGCCGAAAGATTATAAAAGAAGATACTATTCACTTCATATTTACACTAAAAAATTTGAGGTACAAACGATTTTTCATATAGTAACAACGTCAGAGATTCGATCGGTCTTGACGAATTTTCGAATATCTTACTATAAAACTCGGAGTCATATTTTGCAACTTTTATCGTTTGTACCTCGCCAAAGCTGAAAGATTATAAAAGAAGATACTATTCAATTCATATTTACACAAAAAAATTTGAGGTACAAACGATTTTCATATAGTAACAACGTCGGAGATTCGATCGGTCTTGACGAATTTTCGAATATCTTACTATAAAACTCGGAGTCATATTTTGCAACTTCTATCGTTTGTACCTCGCCAAAACCGAAAGATTATAAAAGAAGATACTATTCACTTCATATTTAAACAAAAGAATTTGAGGTACAAACGATTTTTCATATAGTAACAACGTCAGAAATTCGATCGGTCTTGAAGAATTTTCGAATATCTTACTATAAAACTCGGAGTCAAATTTTGCAACTTTTATCGTTTGTACCTCGCCAAAACCGAAAGATTACAAAAGAAGATATTATTCACTTCATATTTACACAAAAAAATTTGAGGTACAAACGATTTTTCATATAGTCACAACGTCAGAGATTCGATCGGTCTTGACGAATTTTCCAATATCTTACTATAAAACTAAGAGTTAAATTTTGCAACTTCTATCGTTTGTACCTCGCGAAAACCGAAAGATTATAAAAGAATATTCTATTCACTACATATTAACACAAAAAAATTTGAGGTACAAACGATTTTTCATATAGTCACAACGTCAGAGATTCGATCGGTCTTGACGAATTTTCCAATATCTTACTATAAAACTACGAGTTAAATTTTGCAACTTCTATCGTTTGTACCTCGCCAAAACTGAAAGATTACAAAAGAAGATATTATTCACTTCATATTTACACAAAAAAATTAGAGGTACAAACGATTTTTCATATAGTAACAACGTCAGAGATTCGATCGGTCTTGACGAATTTTCGAATATCTTACTATAAAACTCGGAGTCATATTTTGCAACTTTTATCGTTTGCACCTCGCCAAAGCTGAAAGATTATAAAAGAAGATACTATTCAAATCATATTTACACAAAAAAATTTGAGGTACAAACGATTTTCACATAGTAACAACGTCGGAGATTCGATCGGTCTTGACGAATTTTCGAATATCTTACTATAAAACTCGGAGTCATATTTTGCAACTTTTGTCGTTTGTACCTCGCCAAAGCCGAAAGATTATAAAAGAAGATACTATTCACTTCATATTTACACTAAAAAATTTGAGGTACAAACGATTTTTCATATAGTAACAACGTCAGAGATTCGATCGGTCTTGACGAATTTTCGAATATCTTACTATAAAACTCGGAGTCATATTTTGCAACTTTTATCGTTTGTACCTCGCCAAAGCTGAAAGATTATAAAAGAAGATACCATTCAATTCATATTTACACAAAAAAATTTGAGGTACAAACGATTTTCATATAGTAACAACGTCGGAGATTCGATCGGTCTTGACGAATTTTCGAATATCTTACTATAAAACTCGGAGTCATATTTTGCAACTTCTATCGTTTGTACCTCGCCAAAACCGAAAGATTATAAAAGAAGATACTATTCACTTCATATTTAAACAAAAGAATTTGAGGTACAAACGATTTTTCATATAGTAACAACGTCAGAAATTCGATCGGTCTTGAAGAATTTTCGAATATCTTACTATAAAACTCGGAGTCAAATTTTGCAACTTTTATCGTTTGTACCTCGCCAAAACCGAAAGATTACAAAAGAAGATATTATTCACTTCATATTTACACAAAAAAATTTGAGGTACAAACGATTTTTCATATAGTCACAACGTCAGAGATTCGATCGGTCTTGACGAATTTTCCAATATCTTACTATAAAACTAAGAGTTAAATTTTGCAACTTCTATCGTTTGTACCTCGCGAAAACCGAAAGATTATAAAAGAATATTCTATTCACTACATATTAACACAAAAAAATTTGAGGTACAAACGATTTTTCATATAGTCACAACGTCAGAGATTCGATCGGTCTTGACGAATTTTCCAATATCTTACTATAAAACTACGAGTTAAATTTTGCAACTTCTATCGTTTGTACCTCGCGAAAACCGAAAGATTATAAAAGAATATTATATTCACTTCATATTTACACAAAAAAATTTGAGGTACAAACGATTTTTCATATTGTAACAACGTCAGAGATTCGATCGGTCTTGACGAATTTTCGAATATCTTACTATAAAACTCGGAGTCAAATTTTGCAACTTTTGTCGTTTGTACCTCGCCAAAACCAAAAGATTATAAAAGAAAATACCATTCACTTCATATTTACACAAAAAAATTTGAGGTACAAACGATTTTTCATATAGTAACAACGTCAGAGATTCGATCGGTCTTGACGAATTTTCGAATATCTTACTTTAAAACTAAGAATTAAATTTTGCAACTTCTATCGTTTGTACCTCGCGAAAACCGAAAGATATTGGAAAATTTGTCAAGACCGATGGAATCTCTGACGTTGTTACTATATGAAAAATCGTTTGTACCTCAAATTTTTTTGTGTAAATATGAAGTGAATAATATCTTCTTTTGTAATCTTTCGGTTTTGGCGAGGTACAAACGATAAAAGTTGCAAAATTTGACTCCGAGTTTTATAGTAAGATATTCGAAAATTCTTCAAGACCGATCGAATCTCTGACGTTGTTACTATATAAAAAATCGTTTGTACCTCAAATTTTTTTATGTAAGTATGAAGTGAATAGAATATTCTTTTATAATCTTTCGGTTTTCGCGAGGTACAAACGATAGAAGTTGCAAAATTTAACTCTTAGTTTTATAGTAAGATATTGGAAAATTCGTCAAGACCGATCGAATCTCTGACGTTGTTACTATATGAAAAATCGTTTGTACCTCAAATTTTTTTGTGTAAATATGAAGTGAATATAATATTCTTTTATAATCTTTCGGTTTTTGCGAGGTACAAACGATAGAAGTTGCAAAATTTAACTCTTAGTTTTATAGTAAGATATTCGAAAATTCGTCACGACCGATCGAATCTCTGACGTTGTTACTTTATGAAAAATCGTTTGTACCTCAAAGTTTTTTGTGTAAATATGAAGTGAATATAATATTCTTTTATAATCTTTCGGTTTTTGCGAGGTACAAACGATAGAAGTTGCAAAATTTAACTCTTAGTTTTATAGTAAGATATTCGAAAATTCGTCACGACCGATCGAATCTCTGACGTTGTTACTTTATGAAAAATCGTTTGTACCTCAAATTTTTTTGTGTAAGTATGAAGTGAATGGTATTTTTTTTTATAATCTTTTGGTTTTGGCGAGGTACAAACGACAAAAGTTGCAAAATTTGACTCCGAGTTTTATAGTAAGATATTCGAAAATTCGTCAAGACCGATCGAATCTCTGACGTTGTTACTATATGAAAAATCGTTTGTACCTCAATTTTTTTTGTGCAAATATGAAATGAATAGTATCTTCTTTTATAATCTTTCGGTTTTGGCGAGGTACAAACGATAAAAGTTGCAAAATATGACTCCGAGTTTTATAGTAAGATATTCGAAAATTCGTCACGACCGATCGAATCTCTGACGTTGTTACTATATGAAAAATCGTTTGTACCTCAAATTTTTTTGTGTAAGTATGAAGTGAATAGTATCTTCTTTTATAATCTTTCGGCTTTGGCGAGGTACAAACGATAAAAGTTGCAAAATATGACTCCGAGATTTATAGTAAGATATTCGAAAATTCGTCAAGACCGATCGAATCTCTGACGTTGTTACTATATAAAAAATCGTTTGTACCTCAAATTTTTTTGTGTAAGTATGAAGTGAATATAATATTCTTTTATTATCTTTCGGTTTTTGCGAGGTACAAACGATAGAAGTTGCAAAATTTAACTCTTAGTTTTATAGTAAGATATTCGAAAATTCGTCACGACCGATCGAATCTCTGACGTTGTTACTATATGAAAAATCGTTTGTACCTCAAATTTTTTTGTTTAAATATGAAGTGAATAATATCTCCTTTTGTAATCTTTCGGTTTTGGCGAGGTTCAAACGATAAAAGTTGCAAAATTTGACTCCGAGTTTTATAGTAAGATATTCGAAAATTCTTCAAGACCGATCGAATCTCTGACGTTGTTACTATATAAAAAATCGTTTGTACCTCAAATTTTTTTATGTAAGTATGAAGTGAATAGAATATTCTTTTATAATCTTTCGGTTTTCGCGAGGTACAAACGATAGAAGTTGCAAAATTTAACTCTTAGTTTTATAGTAAGATATTGGAAAATTCGTCAAGACCGATCGAATCTCTGACGTTGTTACTATATGAAAAATCGTTTGTACCTCAAATTTTTTTGTGTAAATATGAAGTGAATATAATATTCTTTTATAATCTTTCGGTTTTTGCGAGGTACAAACGATAGAAGTTGCAAAATTTAACTCTTAGTTTTATAGTAAGATATTCGAAAATTCGTCACGACCGATCGAATCTCTGACGTTGTTACTTTATGAAAAATCGTTTGTACCTCAAATTTTTTTGTGTAAATATGAAGTGAATATAATATTCTTTTATAATCTTTCGGTTTTTGCGAGGTACAAACGATAGAAGTTGCAAAATTTAACTCTTAGTTTTATAGTAAGATATTCGAAAATTCGTCACGACCGATCGAATCTCTGACGTTGTTACTTTATGAAAAATCGTTTGTACCTCAAATTTTTTTGTGTAAATATGAAGTGAATAGAATATTCTTTTATAATCTTTCGGTTTTCGCGAGGTACAAACGATAGAAGTTGCAAAATTTAACTCTTAGTTTTATAGTAAGATATTGGAAAATTCGTCAAGACCGATCGAATCTCTGACGTTGTTACTATATGAAAAATCGTTTGTACCTCAAATTTTTTTGTGTAAGTATGAAGTGAATGGTATTTTTTTTTATAATCTTTTGGTTTTGGCGAGGTACAAACGACAAAAGTTGCAAAATTTGACTCCGAGTTTTATAGTAAGATATTCGAAAATTCGTCAAGACCGATCGAATCTCTGACGTTGTTACTATATGAAAAATCGTTTGTACCTCAATTTTTTTTGTGCAAATATGAAATGAATAGTATCTTCTTTTATAATCTTTCGGTTTTGGCGAGGTACAAACGATAAAATTGCAAAATATGACTCCGAGTTTTATAGTAAGATATTCGAAAATTCGTCACGACCGATCGAATCTCTGACGTTGTTACTATATGAAAAATCGTTTGTACCTCAAATTTTTTTGTGTAAGTATGAAGTGAATAGTATCTTCTTTTATAATCTTTTGGCTTTGGCGAGGTACAAACGATAAAAGTTGCAAAATATGACTCCGAGATTTATAGTAAGATATTCGAAAATTCGTCAAGACCGATCGAATCTCTGACGTTGTTACTATATAAAAAATCGTTTGTACCTCAAATTTTTTTGTGTAAGTATGAAGTGAATATAATATTCTTTTATTATCTTTCGGTTTTTGCGAGGTACAAACGATAGAAGTTGCAAAATTTAACTCTTAGTTTTATAGTAAGATATTCGAAAATTCGTCACGACCGATCGAATCTCTGACGTTGTTACTATATGAAAAATCGTTTGTACCTCAAATTTTTTTGTTTAAATATGAAGTGAATAATATCTCCTTTTGTAATCTTTCGGTTTTGGCGAGGTTCAAACGATAAAAGTTGCAAAATTTGACTCCGAGTTTTATAGTAAGATATTCGAAAATTCTTCAAGACCGATCGAATCTCTGACGTTGTTACTATATGAAAAATCGTTTGTACCTCAAATTTTTTTGTTTAAATATGAAGTGAATAATATCTCCTTTTGTAGTCTTTCGGTTTTGGCTAGGTACAAACGATAAAAGTTGCAAAATTTGACTCCGAGTTTTATAGTAAGATATTCGAAAATTCGTCACGACCGATCGAATCTCTGACGTTGTTACTATATGAAAAATCGTTTGTACCTCAAATTTTTTTGTGTAAGTATAAAGTGAATAGTATTTTCTTTTATAATCTTTCGGTTTTGGCGAGGTACAAACGATAAAAGTTGCAAAATTTGACTCCGAGTTTTATAGTAAGATATTCGAAAATTCTTCAAGACCGATCGAATCTCTGACGTTGTTACTATATGAAAAATCGTTTGTACCTCAAATTTTTTTGTTTAAATATGAAGTGAATAGTATCTTCTTTTATAATCTTTCGGTTTTGGCGAGGTACAAACGATAAAAGTTGCAAAATATGACTCCGAGTTTTATAGTAAGATATTCGAAAATTCGTCAAGACCGATCGAATCTCTGACGTTGTTACTATATGAAAAATCGTTTGTACCTCAAATTTTTTAGTGTAAATATGAAGTGAATAGTATCTTCTTTTATAATCTTTCGGTTTTGGCGAGGTACAAACGATAAAATTTGCAAAATTTGACTCCGAGTTTTATAGTAAGATATTCGAAAATTCGTCAAGACCGATCGAATCTCTGACGTTGTTACTATATGAAAAATCGTTTGTACCTCAATTTTTTTTGTGCAAATATGAAATGAATAGTATCTTCTTTTATAATCTTTCGGTTTTGGCGAGGTACAAACGATAAAAGTTGCAAAATATGACTCCGAGTTTTATAGTAAGATATTCGAAAATTCGTCACGACCGATCGAATCTCTGACGTTGTTACTATATGAAAAATCGTTTGTACCTCAAATTTTTTTGTGTAAGTATAAAGTGAATAGTATTTTCTTTTATAATCTTTCGGTTTTGGCGAGGTACAAACGATAAAAGTTGCAAAATTTGACTCCGAGTTTTATAGTAAGATATTCGAAAATTCTTCAAGACCGATCGAATCTCTGACGTTGTTACTATATGAAAAATCGTTTGTACCTCAAATTTTTTTGTTTAAATATGAAGTGAATAGTATCTTCTTTTATAATCTTTCGGTTTAGCGAGGTACAAACGATAAAAGTTGCAAAATATGACTCCGAGTTTTATAGTAAGATATTCGAAAATTCGTCAAGACCGATCGAATCTCTGACGTTGTTACTATATGAAAAATCGTTTGTACCTCAAATTTTTTAGTGTAAATATGAAGTGAATAGTATCTTCTTTTATAATCTTTCGGTTTTGGCGAGGTACAAACGATAAAATTTGCAAAATTTGACTCCGAGTTTTATAGTAAGATATTCGAAAATTCGTCAAGACCGATCGAATCTCTGACGTTGTTACTACATGAAAAATCGTTTGTACCTCAAATTTTTTAGTGTAAATATGAAGTGAATAGTATCTTCTTTTATAATCTTTCGGTTTTGGCGAGGTACAAACGACAAAAGTTGCAAAATTTGACTCCGAGTTTTATAGTAAGATATTCGAAAATTCGTCAAGACCGATCGAATTTCTGTCGTTGTTGTCTCAAAAAATTTTGTGTGAATTTAAAGTGAATAGTATCTTCTTTTATAATCTTTCGGTTTTGGCGAGGTACAAACGATAAAAGTTGCAAAATTTGACTCCGAGTTTTATAGTAAGATATTCGAAAATTCGTCACGACCGATCGAATCTCTGACGTTGTTACTATATGAAAAATCGTTTGTACCTCAATTTTTTTTGTTTAAATATGAAGTGAATAATATCTCCTTTTGTAATCTTTCGGTTTTGGCGAGGTACAAACGATAAAAGTTGCAAAATTTGACTCCGAGTTTTATAGTAACATATTCGAAAATTCTTCAGGACCGATCGAATCTCTGACGTTGTTACTATATGAAAAATCGTTTGTACCTCAAATTTTTTTGTGTAAATATGAAGTGAATAATATCTCCTTTTGTAATCTTTCAATTTTGGCGAGGTACAAACGATAAAAGTTGCAAAATTTGACTCCGAGTTTTATAGTAAGATATTCGAAAATTCGTCACGACCGATCGAATCTCTGACGTTGTTACTATATGAAAAATCGTTTGTACCTCAAATTTTTTTGTGTAAATATAAAGTAAATAGTATCTTCTTTTATAATCTTTCAGTTTTGGCGAGGTACAAACGATAAAAGTTGCAAAATTTGACTCCGAGTTTTATAGTAAGATATTCGAAAATTCTTCAAGACCGATCGAATCTCTGACGTTGTTACTATATGAAAAATCGTTTGTACCTCAAATTTTTTTGTTTAAATATGAAGTGAATAGTATCTTCTTTTATAATCTTTCGGTTTTGGCGAGGTACAAACGATAAAAGTTGCAAAATATGACTCCGAGTTTTATAGTAAGATATTCGAAAATACGTCAAGACCGATCGAATCTCTGACATTGTTACTATATGAAAAATCGTTTGTACCTCAATTTTTTTTGTGTAAGTATGAAGTGAATAGTATCTTCTTTTATAATCTTTCGGCTTTGGCGAGGTACAAACGATAAAAGTTGCAAAATATGACTCCGAGATTTATAGTAAGATATTCGAAAATTCGTCAAGACCGATCGAATCTCTGACGTTGTTACTATATAAAAAATCGTTTGTACCTCAAATTTTTTTGTGTAAGTATGAAGTGAATATAATATTCTTTTATTATCTTTCGGTTTTTGCGAGGTACAAACGATAGAAGTTGCAAAATTTAACTCTTAGTTTTATAGTAAGAAATTCGAAAATTCGTCACGACCGATCGAATCTCTGACGTTGTTACTATATGAAAAATCGTTTGTACCTCAAATTTTTTTGTTTAAATATGAAGTGAATAATATCTCCTTTTGTAATCTTTCGGTTTTGGCGAGGTTCAAACGATAAAAGTTGCAAAATTTGACTCCGAGTTTTATAGTAAGATATTCGAAAATTCGTCACGACCGATCGAATCTCTGACGTTGTTACTATATGAAAAATCGTTTGTACCTCAAATTTTTTTGTGTAAGTATAAAGTGAATAGTATCTTCTTTTATAATCTTTCGGTTTTGGCGAGGTACAAACGATAAAAGTTGCAAAATATGACTCCGAGTTTTATAGTAAGATATTCGAAAATTCGTCAAGACCGATCGAATCTCTGACGTTGTTACTATATGAAAAATCGTTTGTACCTCAAATTTTTTAGTGTAAATATGAAGTGAATAGTATCTTCTTTTATAATCTTTCGGTTTTGGCGAGGTACAAACGATAAAATTTGCAAAATTTGACTCCGAGTTTTATAGTAAGATATTCGAAAATTCGTCAAGACCGATCGAATCTCTGACGTTGTTACTATATGAAAAATCGTTTGTACCTCAAATTTTTTAGTGTAAATATGAAGTGAATAGTATCTTCTTTTATAATCTTTCGGTTTTGGCGAGGTACAAACGACAAAAGTTGCAAAATTTGACTCCGAGTTTTATAGTAAGATATTCGAAAATTCGTCAAGACCGATCGAATTTCTGTCGTTGTTGTCTCAAAAAATTTTGTGTGAATTTAAAGTGAATAGTATCTTCTTTTATAATCTTTCGGTTTTGGCGAGGTACAAACGATAAAAGTTGCAAAATTTGACTCCGAGTTTTATAGTAAGATATTCGAAAATTCGTCACGACCGATCGAATCTCTGACGTTGTTACTATATGAAAAATCGTTTGTACCTCAATTTTTTTTTGTTTAAATATGAAGTGAATAATATCTCCTTTTGTAATCTTTCGGTTTTGGCGAGGTACAAACGATAAAAGTTGCAAAATTTGACTCCGAGTTTTATAGTAACATATTCGAAAATTCTTCAGGACCGATCGAATCTCTGACGTTGTTACTATATGAAAAATCGTTTGTACCTCAAATTTTTTTGTGTAAATATGAAGTGAATAATATCTCCTTTTGTAAACTTTCAATTTTGGCGAGGTACAAACGATAAAAGTTGCAAAATTTGACTCCGAGTTTTATAGTAAGATATTCGAAAATTCGTCACGACCGATCGAATCTCTGACGTTGTTACTATATGAAAAATCGTTTGTACCTCAAATTTTTTTGTGTAAATATAAAGTGAATAGTATCTTCTTTTATAATCTTTCGGTTTTGGCGAGGTACAAACGATAAAAGTTGCAAAATTTGACTCCGAGTTTTATAGTAAGATATTCGAAAATTCTTCAAGACCGATCGAATCTCTGACGTTGTTACTATATGAAAAATCGTTTGTACCTCAAATTTTTTTGTTTAAATATGAAGTGAATAGTATCTTCTTTTATAATCTTTCGGTTTTGGCGAGGTACAAACGATAAAAGTTGCAAAATATGACTCCGAGTTTTATAGTAAGATATTCGAAAATACGTCAAGACCGATCGAATCTCTGACATTGTTACTATATGAAAAATCGTTTGTACCTCAATTTTTTTTGTGTAAATATGAAGTGAATAGTATCTTCTTTTATAATCTTTCTGTTTTGGCGAGGTACAAACGACAAAAAAACTGCAAAATATAACTCCGATTTTTATAGTAAGATATTGGAAAATTCGTCAAGACCGAACGAATCTACCTCAAAAAATAACTTCTTTTACACATTTGAACTGCTTTATATACTTTCTTTCCTTCTACTCCGTACAAAGCCTTATTTTTAGGGAAAAAATTTTTTTTTGTTTTTTTTTCGTAAAATCAAAAAAAAAAATTAACTTTAAAAACGGGTACAATCCGGTACAAACGATACTCTTCCAGATGGCATCATTAAAATTCCGGTATCTTTATGTCGGTTGCTAAGCAAATTTTACCACCCCCCCCATTTCTACCCTATTGAGGTACAAACGATTTTAATTGCGGTACAATCGGGTACACTCCGGGTACAATCGAATGACATATATAAAAATCATTTACCTTGAACTCGGTTGCTAACTTCACATAGGTAAAGTATCCTATATCCTTTACCGGGACTCAAAGTATTTCCATACCAAATTTTGAAAAAATCGGTTCAGTGGTTTGTGCGTGAAGGGGTAACAGACAGACACACTTTCGCATTGATAATATTAGTATGGATTTCAAACCGGTATGGAGTTGTAGCTATTTGTCTACAATCTCCATGATCGATGATGATTGTGATTGTTATCCATCATGAGCAAACGTTAAATGCAGTTTCTTTTTTCACACAACAAAATACTTTTACGAATTTATGAAATGTTTTTTTTTAATCAATGTTCACAATTTTTTTATGTGCTATCAGGGAAGTTGATTCCTAGGCAGGTGGGGGACCAACGTAGTTTGGTCGCGTTACGTCAAACGGTCAAACCCAGCCAAAAGATCACAATTAACATTCAATTGGCATGACCCGACCAAATGACATTGGTCTGTCAACTGCCTAGGAATCAATTTCCTCGATGGTACATAAAATCTTATGATTGAAGATTGGTGTCTGAACTGACCAACTGTGTTACGAAAGTTGGCGGATTAAAGCACTAGAAAAATATCTATTAAACTGCCGTAAAAACTTTAATTTCTATCATAAAACCATAAAATAGTTTTAAAAACCAATAACGACCGATTCAACTGTATTAATAGAGTAGTATATAAATTGCCAAAGTTGTATAGTTTCGGGAAGTTGATCAAAACTTGACCGAAAGTGATTTAAAACAAATTCCCTCGTTTTATGGATGGTGTACCCTGGTGGGTGCGGCTTGGACTCGCGCCAGAAATAGTCACCTGATGACCAGAAAGTTTTTAGATCAGTTCGTAGTTTGGAAATTAAGTAAAATCTATTAGCTCCGGCAGATGTTGTTTTGATAGAAACGCTGTGGGATTTCTTGTTTCCTATGTTTAACTTTCAGACGTCGTCATGGAGTCGTTGTTTATCATACGAATCTCAGAAAATTCATCAGGCGTAATTAAGGAGGCTGTTTAACAATAATGAAAAATACATATTAGTAAATTCTCAGACTTTGTAGAATAAGCACACAACATTTTTGCACAATCAATCTAGCCGATTAATTCTAAATACTCACATACGGTTTTACTCGATCGAGCAGTCACGTAGAGTAAAAACCATGGCTCGGGCTTTCGTCCACACATTCAGCATTACTCGATAGTTTTACTCCGAATCCAGTAAATATTATCGTGTGGTCCGCAAAACTCACACGCTTGAGTATTGTTTGAGCAAAGCTCGACGTCTCGCGTCGCGTAAGTTCGAAGGAAATTAGATTTATTTAATTCCATCGAGCTGGCTCGATGCGAGCCTTCGAGCTGTGTGTTGTGCGGTCGGACTGAAATTTGGAATGCAGGTAGATGGTTCTCACTATGACGTAGGCATCCGCTAAAAAAGGATTTTGATCAATTCAACCCCTAAGGGGATTAAATAGGGGATGAAAGTTTAAATGAAACTTTGTCAATTTTAAACTGGTCGGGCTGAGACTCTGATACCTAATTAAAATATTACTTCGGGCAAAAGCTAGTAATATTTTTTACTAAAAGACTCTATATTATTTTCTATGAAAGATAAAAAGATAATTCAAAGCTAATTTCAATTTTAAACTGGTCGGGCTGAGACTCTGATACCTAATTAAAATATTACTTCGGGCAAAAGCTAGTAATATTTTTTACTAAAAGACTCTATATTATTTTCTATGAAAGATAAAAAGATAATTCAAAGCTAATTTCTTTTCTGTTGTAAAATAGTTTTGTTCTGTATAAAATAGACATCTACATAATATTGTAAAATAAACGAAACGACATTGTAATTACATTGAAGTTCATCTCAAGCAATACTCAATAGAATTTCGAAAAAGTAAATTGAATTGTTAAAATTGAATTCTATTGCATCTATTACAATTTTAGTTTCTAAAAACCAAATCTAATTTCAGTATAAAACTTGAATTCAATTTGTAAAATGAATGGTTTAAACCATGTTTTAACTTTTATTTTAATCGCATAAAATACTTTTCGCTGTGTAGTGATGAATGTATAAAGTGCAGGAAACCACATTTGTGCTTAAATGGCACACGAAAAGTGTCAATACTTTTAACACTGAGCTCCCACGCTGTGTGCCAATTATGGACCATATTGTTAGAGTTGTAAGGTCTAATATACAAAAGAATTTTCGGTGATGCCACTTGAATTTACAAATTCTATTTGGTAGAACGTAACAGAATTTGCTCTACTGTTCGTCGTGTTCCTACGTATTTTACCTACAATTTCGTATATTCGTATTTAAATATACAAACTTTTCCTTTTTACAATAAAAATATACTTTATTTTGCTGTTTTGTAGCTCTCTCTCATGGGAATCATAAAATTGCCTAAAGCTTTAACTTGTAATTCGTTTGTAATTGCCTAATTTTGGGGCCATCAAAGACCGTTCCCAGCGGAGGATCCACTCATCAACATGAAGATCAGGTTTTGAGTTAAAATGCCCTTTATATAATATTGACTCGTTTATATAGGGTGTAACAAATCAAAGTGTAAGTAATACTTTAGTGTGTATAAGTCCCTTGTTTATACAAATATACTGTAAAAATAGCAGCACTGAAAGAGTTACTTTTGAGTTTTAAAATTTAAAAAAATCTTATAGCACTGTTACTTTTACAGTTAACTCCGCATAAAGAACATATAACACTGTAAAGCATTGTCACTTTGTTTTGTTACAGCCTGTATACACTTGTGCCAGAAATGTCACGGACATTGTCACTATCCGGACCACAGATCCGGACTTTCACTCAATCAAAACAAAAGACGTGTCACAATGGATTGTCCCCGTCGATGTCCAGTTAATTAATGATCCGCTAATAGCTCTTCATTCTGTGGTGTATGAGAGGTAGAGGGGGGAGGGGGAGATCCTTTGTGTATTGAGTGGCTATAATGACCATGGTGTATATAATATACTAGAATTTGCACGCAGCCTCGCCTGCGTAATATCGTGCGGTAATCGTACATCCTCCGCTATGAAAAGTATCATAATATAATATCCTTTCCCGTGGTCTAGTTTAACATAGTAATCAGCACTGTAATTTTGGAGCCCATATCGCATAGGCTCCAAAATTACTGTGCTGATTTTTTAATTCTTCTTTTGAAAACTGGGTCGTGTGCTTGGAATCAAAATTATTTAAAAATAGGGACTAAGTTTGTTTTGTTTTGCTGTCATAAGCTATCTAAAATCACATAGGGTATTTTAATAATTTGTTTTTTAAAAAATGACCGTTTTACTTTAAACTTCATAAATTTATAGGTAATATATTATTAATATATATAAATCTATATATATTCATAAATAGCTGACCCGGCAAACGCTGTTTTGCCATATAAATTATTTCTAGTATCAATATAAAAAGTAAATAAAAACTATTCTCAGGCCTATCTAATGTACTATCAGAGAAGTTGATTCCTAGGCAGATGGGGACCTACGTAGTTTGGTCGCGTTACTTCAAACCCAGCCACACAGATCACAACATGGAATTGCCATGATCCGACCAAATGACGTTGGTCTGTCAACTGCCTAGGAATCAATTTCCTCGGGTATACATATTTTCATTAAAATCGGTTGAGCCGTTTTAGAAGTTTTCACGTACAAACACTGTGACACGAAAATTTTATAAGTATATTAGGAGATTGTTTTTTTTTTGTATAGACAATATAAACATATTAATATCTTACTTCTAGCTAAAAAATTTGATTTGCATTTATATCAAACTTAAGTTTCCAGCACTGCAATGCGTCTTCAATATGTGAATACTACACTGTAAATTCACTTACACTACGACTGGCGCTGATGCCACCTCATATTCTATTCCCTGTGTGCCCGGAGGCTGTAAATGAAGGTAATCGTGGCCGAATACAAGTTGAAAACTATAAACATATTCAAATGGTTGGCTGGTAGAAAATGCCCTATGGAATTAAGTCCGCCATTGTACATTGTGTAAAAAAGTATAAAATAAAATTTAGGTTACGTTAATACAAGAAGTTTTAAGCATACTAGCTGACGCCTGCAACTCCGTTGCGCTTAAACTCGTTTATCGCGCGGGCACCGTACATTTTTCCGGGACTATGTCCTTTCCCGAGACTCAAAATGCCTCCATACCAAACAGCAAAATCGGTTCAGCGGTTTGGGCGTGAAGAGGTAACATACAGACACACTTTCGTATTTATAATATTAATATGGATTTAGTTCCTTTACTAATAATAATGTTTAAACTAATAAATTTACACAGCCTCGAATTCCAGACTAAGGCTGCGTTTCGACTGAAGCGGAGCGGAGCGAAGCGGAGCTTAGCAGTGCCCGAATTGACCAATCGTGCTATTCCAGCGGAATGACAGCGAAGCGGAGCGAAGATTTCGAGCATGGTGATTGGTCAATTCGGCACCGCTAAGCTCCGCTCCGCTTCAGTGGAAACGCAGCCTTATACTTTGTCAGCCTGCATCAGAATAAAAAATATTGAACCGATGAAATCACTGGACGTTTAAACATCTTTCATGAAATGGTAAGCCCAAATTTTTCACCACTTAGCGGGCTGATAATGATGAAGTATAGTTACGAACACTCTTGATCATGTCAGCTTTAAAAAATATATAATCGGTCTGCCCAGGTTGCACAAAGGCTATGTTTGATTTGGCTTACATCGCTTTTAGCCGTAGTAAAGAGATGTACCGGCGATTTACAACACAAAGAGCTGAAGAGAATGCTTTTATGCTACGGGCAGACATACACACAGAGACAGACAGACACAACAAACTTAATAAAACCTTTGTTTTAGGTCGGGGGCAAAGCATAATTATTCGTAGACCTTCCTTAATCATAATTATGTGAACTTTGCCGTTTCTAAACGCAAAAACTAATTAACGGATTTTAACGGAAGTTGGTCTCGTATCTGGAAAACACAGGCTACTTTTTATCCAACATGTACCATCGAAGAAATAGATTCATAGGCAGTTGACGGACCTACGTCATTTGGTCGGATTATCTCAATTCAAAGTTAGCTGTAAGCTATCGGATGGATTTGACATAACGCAACCAAGATACGTAGGTCCACCATCAGCCTGTCGCGGTGGGTTGATCGTGCCCGTAACTGTGCCTAAGCGGGTAGTGGAGCACCATGGGCTTTTAGTAGGTAGTTCGTCGGTCCCACATACCACGACCGATGTCCCCAATCCGCCAGGAATGCGCAAAGCATTTCCCCATGTAAAATAATCAGCCAAGTGCGAGTTGGACTCGCGCATGAAGGCTTCCGTACCATAATAGAGCGCAAATAGGCTGAAAATTGTGTTTTTTTGTATGGGAGCCCCCCTTTATTATCTAATTTGTTTAAATTTTACTGTTGATTATTAAAGTACAAATACAACTGAGTATTTCGTGAATATTTCACGTGCCGTGTTGCAGTTATTGATATAGTTATAGCAAAAAATCACGTTAATTGTATGGGAGCCACCCTAAAATATATAATTTATTTTGTTTTGAGTATTTGTTATTATAGCGGCAACCGAAATACACAATCTGTGAAAATTTCAGAAGTCTAGCTATAGCGGTTCTTGAGTTACAGCCTCGAGACACGCAGACAGACGGACAGACGGACAGACATCGAAGTCTTAGTAATAGGGTGCCGTTTTTACCCTTTGGGTACGGAACCTTAAAAAAGGACCAAGTCATCCTATGAATTAACTTCTTCGACAGTACATTGTCCCAATAGATTACTCTAATCACATACACCCGCGAGCAAAAGCTAGTCCTTCATAATGACGACCGATTAACGATCTGTTTATCGGTATTGACATAACCTAACCAAACAAAGGCTGTCAATCAGATTATTATAATCACATTGGCGGAAAATATGATGGTCCCCGGTAATATGATTTAAGTGGTTTCTCCCCATTCTCGGCCTGACCCATATTGTGTTGATTGTTATTTTCTTATTCCCCGTTGCTGGGCAACGCCCGAAGGCACTTCAGTACAGCCTCCAATAATTCAGGACGAAATCGACGTAATAAAGTTAGTTAGTTAGTTTTTGTGCCTTTTTAACCGGAAAATAGAGTGGTGTTGGTGATATTGATGATTTCATAACTGAAAGCTAGATAGTATAATCGACTGAAAAATCTTCTAAAGATTTTCATTTTGGCCCATGATAGAAAACCATGATTACAAAGTCGATCGTTGGCAATCATAGACGAGTATGCCTCTCTATATTTTCTTAATCGTATTGGTCGATCGTAGACGACGCGACGGTGTGTAAGAAAAACTTACGTCACCTTAATAAATACGAAAGTGTGTCTGTCTGTCTGTTACTTCTTCACGCTCAAACCACTGAATAGATTGTGCTGAAATTTGGTATTTAGATACTTTGACTCCCGGGAAAGGACATATTAATAATAATAATGGACGCTCCACACCACGTCAGTCTGGCCCCGTAATACTTTGGCTTTAATTAATTTACAAACTCACCTCCGATAAAAATCTATTTCATCGAAATATAAGTATTAACTAGGATAATTATACATTTTATTTGAATAAATATATATAGTAAATCTATATTAAAATGTCCTTAACCGAACAATTTTGTTTCTTAATGTTTATTTCCAAAGATATTTAAAAAAAACCTGAAAAATAGAGAAGATCCGCCCGAGTAACCACAGTTTTATGCTAAGCTAAAATGAATCTTATTGCGATGCGTATACGCTTGGTCTTTGGTTGTGTGCAAGGTTATCGTTTTGGATTGAGATTAATCCCCGTCTTAATACACCATGACCCAGGAACTATTTTAAAACTTTTTGTTCCGTCGGCATGATTCGAACCTGCGACCCCCGGCTTGAGCTACCAACAGCCCACCAACTGAGCCACAGAGGTCGTCACGTCAATGATGCTTTTTATCTCGAAAAAATGTACGGTTCGCGCGTTAATCGAATTCTGGCGCAACAGAGTTGCGGATGACATCTTGTCTAGTTTACTATAACTTTTTATCCAATTTTCTCTTTTTATACAAATTTTTAACCTTGAAATTTCAAATAACTATGGATCATTAAACGCGAAGGCGATCTTATTAACCTTTCACCGAGGACTTTTTCGTAGAATGTGGGTCCGAATGACTCTTGTCAGCGACAAGGATCCTTTAATATTAAATAGGATGGTCTCATTTTTATTATTTGATTGCTGCGTGCTACCCTTTTACAATGTGTCACTTGTATTTTAGGGTTAAACGTGAAATGGCCTTTGTATTCGAGGGTTAAACATAAATATGGCGCGAATGTGCACAGACATAAAAATATGTGTGCCAAAAATAATGCTATCAAGAACAAAATGTGCGGCATAAAATTGGTATCAAGTGTAGCCGATGTCCATTCCCGTGCTCTTTTGGTGATGAGTGATGACCAAGGGAACACGGGAAAGGCAAAAGGAAGTATGAACGGTTGAACCGATTTTGACGATTTTTGGCACAGATATAGACTTACTGCATGGTATGTGAGTAATATTTTTATTTTCAAAAAAAGTTGCGGAGAAGATCCTGTATTTAAAACTAGATAACTCGACGAATTTCGTATCACTTATCTCATATTATCGACTTTCACGGATATTTCAAGACTAAAATAAGCCAAATCGATTCAGGCGTTCTCGAGTTTTAGCGAGACTAACAGAATTTAGAATTCATATAGATATATTTTATTAGACTTTAATTTAAAGTTTAATAAAAATACTAGCTGTCCCGGCAAACGTTTCTTTGCCATATATAAAGTATTTCGATTTTCGCCCATATTATTTTATTGAAGTGACTAAATAAGTATGTCACCATGGCAACGTCCATCGCTATCCCGTCGCACAAACAATGGTCGCCGTCAGTCTCGAATTGTAATAATTTACTATTATTTATTCAACAAATGCACTTATTAATATAAAAAGTATCCAGTAGCCGATTCTCAGACCCACTGAATATGCATATAAAATTTGGTTAAAATCAGTAAAGCCGTTTCGGAGGAGTACGCGGCCTAACACTGTGACACGAGAATTTTATATATAAGATTAATCCCAACATTTAGAAGGCAATTTATGTTCGTAATTCGAAAGAGGTTCACCAATTCTATTGATTAATGATTATTATGTTTCTTGCGATAATTAAGATTAATGAAAAGCTAAGGCTGGGATTATATTTCGAAAATCTGAAGACCGGAATATAATTCCAGCCTGTACCTATATTATAGAGGTTTGTATTTTATAGCTGAAACTAGCTTTTGCCCGCGGCCTCGCTCGCGTTAAGAAGTATTATTATATACAATCTTATCTCCTATGTTATCCCCTTAGGGGCGGAATTTATCAAAATCCTTTCTTAGCGGATGCCTACGTTATAACATCTACCTGTATGCCAAATTTCAGCCCGATCCGTCCAGTGGTTTGGGCTGTGCGCTGATAGATCACCATGTCAGTCAGTCACCATTGAGTTTTATATATTTAATAGAAATAGATAGTGTGTAACTTTATAAATTTATAACAGGATTGTGAATATACGTGGGAGAGCCATGCTTCGGCACGAAAGAAATACCACGTTCTCACAGAAAACCGGCGTGAAACAGCGCTTGCGCTGTGTTTCACCGAGTGAGTGAGTTTACCGCAGGCCCAATCCCCTACCCACCCCTATAATTCCCTTCCCTACCCTATTCCCTCTTGAAAGGCGGGCAACGCACTTGCAGCTCTTCTGATGCTGCGAGTGTCCATGGGCGACGGAAGTTGCTTTTCATCAGGTGACCCGTTTGCACGTTTGCCCCCTATTTCATAAAAAAAATGTGCTTAATAAAAAAGCAGGTGTGCTTTCCTATGACATCGACGAAAGCTATCTCTGACGTCATACAAAATGTATTTTAAAATTGTATTTCTAGCAACGTCGTTAACTTGGATTATTTTTAATAGACTGAGCTTACGCGGTATGATAACATTAATAATTTCAAATTATATAATACTTTTCCTTGGAAAAATAGGGAATCTTAACTTGTGTTTATAAGAATTTAAATTACGAGCAATTTTTTTTTATATCTATGGACGCTTCACACCACGTCAGTCTGGCCCCGTGCTAAGTACATGAAGGACTTGTGTTTCGGGTACCAGACAACGGAAATATATTTAATACTTTTATATATAATATAATACATATCATAATGATTAAGATGTTTATTATATGATACACATAATTATTTAATATACCATCCATGACTCAGGAGCTTTGAAAACTTTTTGTTCCGTCGGCGGGATTCGAACCCGCGACCCCCGGCTTGAGCTACCAACAGCCCACCAACTGAGCCACAGAGGTCGTCAATTTTCTACAGTAAGGATTTCTACGGTAACTTGAGTTAGTATACTGGTGTTCATATTTCAACTACAAAAATTATACAACGTTTAAAACCAAACCGCTGAACTGATTTTGCTGAAACTCGGTATGGAGTGGGAGAGCCATGCTTCGGCACGAATGGGCCGGCTCAACCGGATAAATACCACGTTCTCACAGAAAACCGGCGTGAAACAGCGCTTGCGCTGTGTTTCGCCGAGTGAGTGAGTTTACCGGAGGCCCAATCCCCTAACCCCTACCCTATTCCCTTCCCTACCCTCAACTATTTACTTCCCTTCCCTACCCTCCCCTATTACCCTATTCCCTCTTAAAAGGCCGGCAACGCACTTGCAGCTCTTCTGATGCTGCGAGTGTCCATGGGCGACGGAAGTTACTTTCCATCAGGTGACCCGTTTGCCCCCTTATTTCATTAAAAAAAAAATGGTACTTTGAATCTCAGGCAAGAACATTGGATACTTTTTATTCCGGAAAATGTACAGTACCCGCGGGATAAACGAATTTTGGCGCCACGGAGTTGCGGGCGACATCTAGTACTCAGTACTCTATAAATCGTATTTTTTTCTCTACTAACTATATAGACAGTGAAATTTCCTATAAAAATAAGTTATCAACATTTTTATAAAGATAAGTGGTCGATGATTTATTCAAGTTTGAAAAGTACAGTTTTGCTAAATTGGGCGTGGACGCCGTAAACGTTCATTAACCATTCACTTTATTCACTAACTGATTAAAGTAAACTTTTTACAACGTCAATTTTCGTTTATGTACATAATATTTCGTACGTGTATTCAACATGACTTGTTAATACACTGAACCCTAAAAATGACGCAGCTACAACTCGTTATTATCACACGCTAAGTGGTTCCGTCGTTCGTATCCGCAGTTGATGCTATTACTGAACCAATCTCGGATTAATGTTCAGTCATAATCGGTATGTGCTTTTGATAACTACGGAAATGACGAATGAAAGAAGTTACGTAGGGAAAATTTAAATGAAATCAGAATAATTGATTTATGGATGGCGGATCGACATTATTTGATTGCGTAATGTCAAATTGATGTTAGGTGGTGACCTTTCGGCTTGATCAACAAATCAATTTATCTAAATAAATCATTTAGATATATTGATTTGTAGGCAGATTGACTTCGTTTTGTGTAAAAGAAGTAGGCAGAATATGTCACTTATTTATAACGTGTGATATTCTTGCATAAGAGAAATAATTTGCATCGACTAGACTGAAATTGATCATAATATTGGGCACAGAGATAGAGCAGACCACAGGGAAGAGTTTTTGCGTTTTAAGACCACAGTGTTTTTGCGCGCATAAAATCTTTACTAAAATCTATTTTTGCATAAATTATTCAAACATGACATTTAACTAAAACAAACAATAAAAAAGTAATAAAACATTTATTGAGGTGTTTATGTTTATTGTATGGTTTATTGGTGTGCAAATATTTAATATTTTTGAGTAATTGCATTTCTAAATCACGAAATACGTACGATTGAAAACTATTCAAGCGGTTCATCCAATAAATATCAGATTTTTCGATTAAACATCAGTTTTCCCTCGAGGCATTTTGGCACTCTAAAATTTTGCCTGGTACGTAACCATCAGAGAGATTTGTAGGCAACCTACTGAAATGATGGCGGCTTATGGTAAACGGTAAAGATTATAAAATCTTATGTTGTACCATCAATCTTTTGTTTCTTTATTTATGTACTTCTTATTAAAAATAAATTATTTAACAATTATTTAATAAATAAGTATACTACAATATAAGTTTGCTACTTTTTTTTTAATGAAATTAGGGGGCAAACGAGCATACGGGTCACCTGATGGAAAGCAACTTCCGTCGCCCATGGACACTCGCAGCATCAGAAGAGCTGCAGGTGCGTTGCCGGCCTTTTAAAAGGGAATAGGGTAATAGGGGAGGGTAGGGAAGGGAATAGGGTAGGGAATTGGAAACACAGCGCAAGCGCTGTTTCACGCCGGTTTTCTGTGAGAACGTGGTATTTCTCCGGTCGAGCCAGCCCATTCGTGCCGAAGCATGGCTCTCCCACGTGTAAAATGTACTTTACGGTAAGGGTCAATTCAGACCGCAACGCGACGCGTAGTCGGCATAGATGCATTAATGGGGATTGTCCATTTTTTTTTTTAATTTTGCTCATTACAAAAACATTTCGAGGAATAAGGTCAGTGATCGTTTTTCTGTGTATAAACGAAAAAAAATACCTATTAGTTACTTATATTTTTGAACAAATATGTTTAACCTTTGTTTGACCTTCAATGGCATTAAATTAGCAATAAATTCGACCAACATTCCGTTTCGAACTTTTGGTAAGCTTCTCGTATCACCTTTCACATAATGATAACTTGCATTTGACGAACCAGCCATTATAAATAAGATTGAAAGGAAAAAACATACTGCAGAGGTCAATTATTGGCCGCCGATGATGACGTCAGAGCGAAACTTTAAAAATTTATTGAGAAAAAACCAGCCAATGAATTTCAAAATTATTTAATTTATATTCTTAAAATACCCTATTTTAACGAAAAAAAAAATAAACAGTACATGTGATTTTTTTTGGACAATGCCCATTCTAAAGTTGCATTGAATTGACAGATTTCAATCGCGTAGGACGTAATGCAAATCTGTCAGTTTAATACAAATAACAGAATAGATAACAGTACTGTACAAATGTATAAATATAAATGTATAAATGTAAAAATGTACAAGTATGTACAAATTTAGAAATGCATCTACGCGTCGCGTTGCGGTTTGAATCAACCCTAAGCCTGCCAAACACTCGCTCTCAGTCTACTACAATCCCGCAGACAGGTACACAAACATACAACTCAGAGTAGTGTTATAAGGTTATTGAGCCCCTGACGACTGAACTCACGTCTCAGTATATAAACAAGATGCTTTACAGTCTGTTTGTTTTCGGTTAAACAACAATATAATTATTAATCGTGAGACCCTCTTTGACGCAGCTGCGAGCACCCAGTCAATCAAACTAAACAAATAGTGACATTAGCCGGAGAATAAGTTGGAATTTATGAGACGCCACTTAAATATACAATACAAGATTGATCGGGATAAATATTGCATTACTAGTGGTTCTCGATTGAAGCGAAATCCGTAATCTAGTGGTTTTAGGGTCATTTCAGACCGAAACGCGACGCGAAGATGCATTTCTAAAGTATGGATTTGACAGATTTGCAAAGCGTCTCGCGCAATTGAAGTCTGTCAATTCGGTACAAATTAAGAAACACGTCGCGTTGCCGTCTGAAGTGAGTCACTTTAGGTAAACAGTTTGAATCTTGAACAGGGAATTTACCAAGACCACAATACAAGAAAAGTTATTGTGTGTGTAAATACTCTCAAAACCCGACACAATAAGTAAGAAATCAGGTTTACTTTACCTTTCTTGTCAGACAATTAGATAAAGCCACAGTTGCCACCATTTTAAAACACTTTAATTTCCGGAAATCGACCCTCCGCTCCCCCCGACCTGCAAGTTAAGGGCCACTTTCAAAGCCACTGGACGTTGACTATACACACAATATTATTTATTATCACCTAATTTCAATCTGCACTGTCTTCGAGAACTCGTAGTACGGGCGTCTTCCACTATATTAGTCGATCGTAAATTACTCGGTGGCTCGCAATTTACGTCACCTTTGATTAAATTCGTTACCACAAAGTGATTTGGGGGTACAGCTTTATTAAATACCCCCTTTAAGACTAAACCTTTGACACTCTTCGGTAATCCGAGATATAAAATGTATGTTTAGAGCTTAGAATGACTTTGGAGTTAGACTATGTATGCTGACAAAATTCTCGTTGAAGTTTACTCAGTGTTATCCGAGTTAAAAAAGGATGTTATTAATTAGACCCGAATTCTTATGTTTGTGTTCGCATCATAAAGTTAATATAGCTAGCGGAATAGAGAAACAAAGGCCTGAGCAAGAGAGATGTCACTATCAGTAACACTGCGTGGTAAAAAGAGACTTGTGATACATGACAGCAGCACTCTTTTTTTGACGTCCAGTCGGCACGTGCCGTACGTTGATAATTTAATCTCATAGAAATCATGTTCAATCATGCTTGTGTAAGTGTATACGTACACATATTTTTACACACAGATGAAACCAATTTCGGTTACGTTTGACAGCTTGAGATTGTTGCTCTATTCCGCTAGGTATATTAATTTTATGGTTCGCATATAGGTATCCGGAACTACGAGTCTGATTTAAGTAAATATTTTTTATTGTATTAGGTATTGTTCAACTTAGAGAATACTGAAGTTTCAACAAAATCGGTTTAGTAGTATTTGAGACGGGGAATTTTAAGTACATTCTCAATTATATTGTGAAGACAACACAAAGTGAAGAGTGGACATAGAAACTGCAAAAACGTTTTCTCTAAGCTCATTAGATATTATGATAACATAAAAGATGGCTTGAAATCTCTATGCTTCCTAAATACTTAAATCCAGTGGCAAAAAATTATTACAATAAATCTTAGTAATTTTTATTATTTGAATATCTGTACAGACTGCGCCAAACACGTACAAAGATCAAATTAAAATGTTTTCACTCAGAATACTAATTTAAATTTGGCGTCTTATATTGTTACTTTTCAAGTTGTTATATAGTTTTCGTTACAGATAATATTTTTCTCACTAGTAATAATGTAAATAAATAAACGTCAATTGTAATAAGCATAATCGTTGTAAAGATCCGGAGGTCCAATCCCCTACCCTATTCCCTTCCCTACCCTCCCCTATTCCCTTCCCTTCTTATCCCTACCCTCCCCTATTACCCTTATTCCCTCTTAAAAGGCCGACAACGCACCTGCAGCTCTTCTGATGCTGCGAGTGTCCATGGGCGACGGAAGTTGCTTTCCATCAGGTGACCCGTTTGCTCGTTTGCCCCCTTATTTCATAAAAAAAAAAAGATTTATATTATTTTAAAAAGTCAAATATTTTATACATCTAAAAATAATATGTTAAAAATGTTAATTTCTGTTTATTGTAATACTCGTAGTAGATACTTAATAATAATATAATGTTAATTATTCAAATACCGATTGCTCTAAACCACATCGTAAATGTCCCTCTCCGTTATTTTATCCGCAAATTTCTATGAAAATGGTCCTTATATAATTAGAATAAGGGCTCTGTGGAAGGTAAATTAACTATAAATATGCACATCGGCCTGCAACCGTTGGTTAACTTTAACTGAAGTAATCTAACTGGAACAGGCTTCCGTCGAAACTTGTTAGCGACGACTCTCGCTGACTTTCTTAAGAATTATTATCTTTCAGAAATACCTACCCGGTTTGTTTATCAAGATGGGAAGGGCCGCTTGGGAGTTGAAGCGTTAATTGACATACGTTTAGTCACACAAACACGCTAAACGATACACGGCAACGCCGCACAGTCAAAGGGATGTTAGGTTTTTTCGTTACGGAATTTCTTGATTCGGTCCGCGATAAAAGCTTTGCAATAGCTTAAAAAGTTCAATTTCTATGAAATGCCTAACGAATTAGAGGTATAAGTTATCCATAATAAATAAATACTTATATCTCTAATTTTCTTTTTTATATTTTTACATTCTGTCAGAATAATATCAAACGTAAGAAACGATGGCACAATAATTTAAATTATATTACATAGGCAAATTTTAGATCTAAAAATATTATATCTACTTTAAGTATATATTCCATTAGTCGTTTTTCTATGGAAATTAAAGTACAAAGATAATAATTATAATGTATAATTTAATGATTCCCGAAAGAAATAAACTACCACGCTCGAGGAGAATATTAATTACTTACTATTACTATAATAAACTAATACATATTTTGACACAAGCCCTATACATTAATCATTATTGACTCTTCATTAAATTGAAGTTTAATCATCATTAAATATCTCTTAGTGTGGCCCCGGCCGTGACAACATAATGATATATTGTACTTGGACCGAACAGTGAACAATAAGGTGCCAAACACGTATTGTAAATAGAATTTCCTCAAACGGAATTGACCAATTTGCTGTAGTGCTATGATCGTGAAATGGTTTATCACCGTCAAAGGCAGGACATTCGGCAATTACATACCAATCAAGTCAGTCTGATATGAACTATGCTGCAAATTCATCATCATTTTACCCAGTTTGTTAGTTATAGCCAGAAAACATCGTGATAAAACCCGCACATAGTTGGTACCAGACGTATTGACTAGTTCAATCCTCTGGACTAGGCCGACTATGTTGCGAGAATGCCGTATGCGCTTGGGCAACCATACGGACATTTAAATCTTGTCCCAGGCACTACAGTTATTGAGGAGTGGTTACTTCGCTCTGAAAAATACTATATAAAGCATCCACAACGGATGTAAAGGCCTAGTTTTAGTTTTAACCTGGTCACCGAACATACAGTTTTGCCTGTCGCTTGTGTCTTTTTCTCGCACTTTAGATATCCCGTTTCCATTTCAAATAGGAATGAGAAAACGATATGTTTTGCAATGAATGAAAAACACAGGCTGTAACTTATTGGCCCTACATGTTTCATAATATATAATATAGCTCCCACACTGGTTTCGGTGACGATGGCCGGTTTCATTGAAACAAGGCCTGTTACGCAGATGTAATTTTATAGTGCCCAAGTGTGTGCGCAGTACACAAGAGCACTCTCTATTCCTTTACTCTCATAACCCAGTGGGACGGAAGACCGACACGACTGGCGAGAGATCAGGCGCAGGACCGACTTTTTACATCATCTTACTTGTCAGACAATCAGATGATCAGCCTGCATTGTCCTAACTAAACTTGGAAATAACATGTTTCCAACGCGGGAATCGAACCCACGACCTACGAGTCAAGAGCCGCGCTCTATTAAAAAATACAAAATTCTCACATTAAAAAATACAAAATTCTCACATTAACTAGCATATACATTTATGAGATGAGCATATTTGTGAAAAGATTCATGTCCAAACTATATATCAAAAAAAGTCAAGAGCTGCAAAGAAATACAAGATATCCGAATCAATTAGTGTTACCAATGACAAAATCAAGTTTTGCTAGCAGGGGGTGCTACAATATGTCGGTGAAAATCTACAACAAATTGCCAAAAGATATCAAGGAACAGCCAACCCTCACAACTTTTAAGAAACAACCTTATAATTGGCTGATTAACAAATGTTTCTATACCTTAAATGAATTTTTGTAATAAATATTAAGTAATTTGACATTAAAAATATTGTTTAGTAGGATAGTATTATATTGACATATTTATTTTAATTTGGACATCGGATATTATTAATTTGACTTATTTAAGAATTATTATTAGATTGACATTAGTATGTACTCTTGACTTGATTTGATTCATAATAATTAATTGGTATCTAGTATTTTAAGTAACATTGACATATTATTTAGAACAACATTATTAATGAAACTACTGATCACTTATATATTATCATAAAATCATAACCCGTTGATTTTTGTTAAAATATGATAATTGATTGATTTAGTATACTTCCAATGTTACAGGCATCTATTTTGATATAAATAGGTAGATAATTATGCAAAAACTAACGAACTAACTGTAAGTAAATTGTAATAACTTGACTAACATTTATTTAACATTTTGCACGTCGAAAAATCGACAAAATATGTGAAACACTGCTTGAATTGTATCACCCTCTGTACCATATTTTTGCAAATAAAAATTATTATTATTATTACTATAACACTAAACCACGGAGGCGTAACCGGGCTAAAACTCTGAGCATCCCTCGATAGTCTTAATCAGTCCCACTGGGTTTTGAAAGTAAAGTAAGAGAGTACTGCTGTGTTTTGCATGCACATTTCACGTGGTAGAGCCATTCTTCGGCATGAGTGGGCCGGCTCGACCGGAGAAATACCACGGGCTCACAGAAAACCGGCGTGAAACAGCGCTTGCACTGTGTTTCGCCGAGTGAGTTTACCGCAGGCCCGATTCCCTACCCTTCCCTTCCCTATTCCCTTCCTTACCTCCCCTACCCTGTAATCCTATTCCCTCTTAAAAGGCTGACAACGCACCTGCAGCTCTTCTGATGTTACGTGTGTCCATGGGCGACGGAAGTTGCTTTCCATCAGGTGACCCGTTTGCTCGTATGCCCCCTTATTTCATTAAAAAAAACACATTTGGGAACTATAATATCACCTCTGATTCCAATGAAACAGGCTACCGTCACCGAAACCTGTGTAGAAGGATTTATATTAAAAAATAACATTTTTAGTAATTATATCTCAGTTTAACCTCTTTAAATATATTTAGGGGCTATTTAATAAAATGTAAAATCGTTTAATCTCTACATTTTGTATCTCGTTACACAAGAACTGTCAGAACTCCCATTACGGTACCATAACTTTTGTTCAATATGTTCCACAGTCCACACTCGATATCTTCCCTTTCATATTATGGCATCGATGACTTCTTAAGTAAGGAAGAGCTCTTGGGGACCGTGTGACTTGATCCAATCAGTGAATAATCTACTAACATTAGTTAATTACTATACTTATTATATTTTTATGTTTCCAATTTCATAAAAAAATTAAGGTATATCATTTGAGAATTGATAATTTTTAACCTGATAATTGAAGATGTGAGTGGAAGAAACAGAATATGAAACAGATATTTTATAACATACCTACGAGCAGTTAATCATTTTTCCTTATAATTTGAACAAACCCAAACCTTATCTACTTCATCATCTGGCTAATATATCATAATATACATAAAATGCACATTTTTTTATTTCTAATCATTTTTCCGGCCCTTAAGACTCCATTTGTGCAAAAAACGGCAATTTTCACTGCAGCTACTTACCTGGTTCTTCCATTCACATAAAATGTTACTGTGACGATTGCCACAAAATATTGTTGATCAAACGATTTTTGAAGTGAAACTTCTTTAGGCGCGTTGAGAGTAAAATTTCAAGGTCGCGTCATGGCGATACCGTTACGGAGTAAGGCGACGATTTTGACATTTCACATCTTACACGTGTGCTCGGCACACACGCTCTTTTTTTTTCTGCTTCTCACTTGATAAGAGATAAGCCCATGTTTAGTTAAAATAATTTACTGTTGCTTTTTAAATGTTTTGTGACAGTATTCGTATCGCACATACTTTTCGTACGTAACTCTTGCGTCTGCCCCATAAAGGCAGGTAAGTTGGCGACATTTCAACGTTGATACAACCTGTCCCTACTACAAACATCGACGCACTGTACAGGGTGGTAATGTTAACGAGCAAACTGTAAGCTCTTAAAACGCCGCCTTTTAAGTGGTACTCCGCTGTCTTTTGTGTTTTCAAATAAACGAGATATTTCACGCTTGCTTTAGGCTTTTCAGGACTTTTTAAATTATTCGCTGTCGTATTGTATATCTGTCTTTTCTTTTGAATTATTCGGTTCGTTAGAGTTGATAATAAAGGTTAGTAAATATGTTATGAACTGCGAAGGACCCCTTGTGAAGACCTCTTGTTGTGCGTCATGATAGAGTATTTTTTAAAATTATTTAATGTAATAAGTAAAGTTTAAAGAACCACTAGTTTCTTTTATTATCAATAATTATTTTACAATCATTAATAATGATATAAGAATGCTTTCAAGCCAAGTGCAGGTTAATACGTTTTAGTATAATCCTAAAAATACAAAATATACGAAATGCATTTAATAAAACTTCTCGCACATTGCGCGCTTAAAATTGTTAAAACAAAGTGCAATAAGCTGAAATGAAGTACGTAAAATATGAGTATGTTTTAATCTGAGCCGGCAGAAGCGTATAATTAAACTAATTACCCCTAGTTTTAGCTGCACCTGTTTATTACCGGGCTTATATAAGCAAGAATATGTAATATTTAGCTTGGCAATATTTTAACGTAAGCCGTAAAAGAAAAACGTGGCGAAAGGAAATAGGATTTAATATTTATCCGCAGTCGTTAAACTAATAGCGCACTTCCGTGGAATAATAAAATGTATTGCAACGCGTTCAAGAAGCTGCGCCATCTATTGGTGCTGTAGCTTAAACTTAAAACATTAACACAGCCACATCTATTGTTGGTTCAGTCGAAACTTTGAACCCTCAACACATTGTACGCTATAGCGCTATCTATCGGTAATGATGTGGAACCAGGATATTTATTAGCGCCATCTGTTGCAGGCACGGTCGAAACTGCCGAAGAAAAGACGACGGGTGCTGCCCGTGGAACAACCCCGGAGGAAACGCGATGCCAGCGCTTCCAACCGGCGGGTGAACGCGGTAAAACACCCCGTGGTACTGAAGGAGATACCAGTGAATAATAAATTAGGTAAGCGAGTGTTTAAGTTCGGTTGTATTTCACTAGATGGTGTGACAAACGACAAAGCATGCAAGTGTGTGTAATGTAATCATTTCGAGAATCGTTCGTTGACGACAATGAATCTCGACCTACAATATTAATGTAATTTTAGAACTAGATATACTATAAGACTGATCATTAGACCCCTTTATCTTTAATTTCAGGAGTAAACGGTATGAACATGATAAGCCTAGCACTCCAGGGGCCATCGAGTATGCTCCGACCGCCGATCACCCAACCCCTTCAAGCCAGGGCACCCATAGGTAAACACCGTAATAGCCATAGACTAAAACCCCCTGTGATTGGAGCCCGAACCAACCCTAGTCCAATGTCGTAAAAATAACCCATTCTAAGGCTAGAGTATCTTTCTTTACATAAAAATACTCAAAAATTTGGGTAAAGCTAGGCAAAGTATATGATTCTTTATAAAGATAATTAAATGAATACTCAGAGTAACTTATGAACTTATAGTAACTAAGTAAGACTATTACTTCTTACTCTAACTTAGTAAGACTATAAAGATAGTTGCAGTTGCAAGGCACATGTAACACAACTCTCATTTTCTCTTTCAGTCGAGAGTCCCATAGTGAACACGCAAAGCGGCGCGATATCGCTCGCGTCCCTGCAACCACCTCTGGTGACCGCTCCACCCTTACAACCTCGCCCTGCCACCACCGGAGCCCTAGACCTCATGCTGCCTCTGCAACCCAAGCTACTGCCAGGCTATAACCTCCAAGCGTCATATCTCTCCAACACCCTCTCAACAGTGCGACCACCCGACCTGCCCAGTAGAAAACTAGTGATCATAAAACCAGTAAATGATAACTGTGAAAAATTAGATAGAGATGATAATGAAATTGTAAATATTGGTTTAGAAGAAAATGACAATTTAGATGTAGAAGAGAACGATAACGTTATTGAGACTGTAGATATCAGTAAGAAAGAGGATGAAATCAATTCTAACGTTGTAACTGAAACTAGTGACAGCACAGACAATGTAAGTCCTAATAAGAATTCGGAGTAAGTGATGAACCTAGCTGTAAACCCCAATGTCTCATTAGATTTAAAATTTTGAAATTAAAAGTAGAATATACTAAATTCGATATTAGCTCAGACCAAATAAAATGAAGAGAGAGTTCTGTAAGCCACAAAGCCAAGTCAAATTATACTGTATTTTAATACAACATCACACACACAATGTGTATCGAACTGTCTTGATGTGTGTGTACACAAAAATAGTGATTCTTGTAATTGCAAGATTAATACTTAACTTCTGTCTTCACTTTTTTGGTCTGATATAAAGTGTTTTAAATTCTAACGAAGAAGTTAAAAATCTAGATAATGTTGAACCTTTCTTGACCAAAGTAGTGTAGCGTTTAATTTTTAAAATTATTTTGTATATTTTGTAAATTGAAAGACGAAACAGTGATCGTTAGGATAAAATTTAATATAGATAAATAGATATTTACATACTTGTCATTGTTAAGATTGTTTTTTTAATAAATATTTTGTTGTTTATTTGTGATTCCTTTTTTTTTGTTTGAAATATAGAAAATTATAAATACGTGTTAAAATATTATAAGTGCAGATATTTTATTGAAAGAATTGGTTGCTTTTCTGGCTTTTTCATAATGCCAAATTTTAAACATTGTAAGATGGTAGTAAGCTTACTAAAATTATCATGTCTTTGTCAAGGGGGCCTGTGAAGGCTTTTTGGCTTATATTTGAAGTGCCAAATTGGAAATCAAAATGAAATAGGATTCAACTTAAGGCATCGCTAAGCCGGCATGTCACCTTGCGATGCCTTTTCAATTACCATCCAATTTTTTTTTAAATCTTTCATAGTCAAATTACGGAAAGCATCTTCTCTTGTCTATGGATCTTAACTTGTAGCTCTGAGGAGTACATAACATTTATATTCCTGAAGCGAACTAGGTAAATCGAATTAACTTACAACCGAACATTGTAACGAAAATATTGTGTAAATCAATAAGTTTGTTTACCGCAGCCGGCACACGCATACCTGACCCAAATAACATGACACGACTGTTTAACATGTCGGCATACTATTAAAGTACACTTTATGTCGAACCGCAATCTGATGGGCGATGTGATACTACTCGTATAGTGATGAATGGTAAATGCGCCTTGTAGCCCAACATAAGGTGAATTTACTAGTAACTCTTGAGTGCTGTTTTAAGGCTTTCGTTTTGTTACAAGAGCTGCTTAGAGGGTGAAATACAATTTTATTTATATTTCTGGCTTTAAATGTTTGTATTCAGACATATTTTGTTCCAAAAAATCCATTCGCACAAGGATGTCTCAAAATATTTATATTTTTAGTTATGTTTCTTTGAGTGCAAGTTTTGTTAACAGATCACAATTAATATTTAATGTTGTATCACCTACATTAAATATAAACTCTTTTATATTAACTACCATATTAACTTTTCAATTCAGTGTTAGTTTCAACTTGTTACTTTCTTGTGTGAATAAAACACTGTTGAACTAAACTGGTACAAACTGTAGCTCAGGGGAAATCTAAACTTCAATATCTCCATATTTGATTGTCAAATTAAACCAGTGCACCGATTCTATTATTTAAGTGCAACATTAATTATTCAACCTCGTTTCATATTCGATCGAAGATGTGTCATCAAATGTCAAACTGTCCACACCATATTTTTAGAGACAAGAATGAAGAAGTTACAGACAAAAATACTAAAAATGTTCTGTAGTTGCTCTAAGTGTAACGACCACAGAAATAAATCAAGATAGAACGGCTAAGCGGGTGGAGTACGCGTGTTTCAATCTTGCACAAGTGAGCAAGCTTTGTTGAACTTTCGTTTAGTCAGCGCGCACGTCTCGACTTGATTACACCGGAGCGGTTGTGCAAAAATGCCTCATTGTGCAGTGTCTAATTGTAAAAACAAAAGTACGAAAGTGAATCGGTCAAAAGGAGGTATTTCTTTCAACGGGTAAGTTATTTGTTCTAACTAAATGCAAAGCAAAAATTGACACGATCGATTCCTTAGCAACGCACGCGCGTCGCCGTTCTATCTTGATTTATTTCTGTGCTATCGACACTACAAATGTGAAAACTTGAGTAACCCGATAAGAGTACTGCTGCTTAATTCAACATCCGTATAATTATTGTAAACTTCATGCAAGTACGATCGTTATAGAGATTTTTGATCGAATTGACTATGTGCCAAAGATAAAGGCTCGTGTACATAATATAAGAACGATTTTATATTTATTATCCTTCTAGTAGTAATAACATAATAAATGAAGGCATGAGTGGACGAAGACGGTAACTAACAATTTGAAAACTGTAGATTTTTTGCATTAAAGGAGGCTTTAGGACCGGGAAATGATTTGAAATTATAAAAATGTAATTCTATGTATAGTTAGATATATTAAGTAGATGATAAAGTAGGTATGTTACCAGGTTCGTTAAAAAAAGTGAAGAAATTAGTAATTGCTCAAAATCTTAGTTATCCACTTCATCCACTAATGTCTCCAATTGTATTTATATTATTTTATGTTCTATGTCCTATGTAATATATATTATTATACTAGTGAATCATCTTTTGCAGTCTAGCGCCATCTTGTGACGTGACAGCGAATCTCTACAATGCTGAAAATCTGAAAATATACTAAAAAATAAAAAGTATTTCAATCTGCATAAATTAAATATTCAATATACTTCACTATGTATCAAAACGTAAAACTTTTCTCAAGTTTTTCAGACATATTGCCGAACTAAAACGAAGTCAAACATATTATTTTCTTTAACTTTGAAAGTAACATTAAAGTGAAAATATGGTTCATTTTCAATCTAATGTATAATATCTTATAACTTACAAGTTGTAAACAAAGCATTCCCAACATATGGTACCGAAGTAAAATAAACAATTTTAAGTAAAACAACCAGTATAAGCGTGACTACCGTAGCATATAGTTTCTTCGCTACGCGGGTCACAGTTATGCTGGACAATGTTAAAATATTTTTATATTGTTTTTCGCAGCTTGACCACAACTAAAAGTTTGTGTTATAGGTATTTGTTTAGATTTAAAAACTAGTCGACGGTGGCATAGTGCCCAAGTGTGTGCGCAATACTCGAAACTATATTATGAAATACACGTATACTAGCCGAAATTAAAACATGTCCATACAAAATCAGATTTTTTATGTTTCTTAGTGTATATTTGTAGGTAGGTTGTATAGTTAGAGCCGAATATTTTTCTAATACTAATGATATTCAGATCAAATCGGAATTCCTAAATGTCTAGATAATGTTACTAGAGAAGTTTTTACTGTACTAATATTTTATTTGAATAAATTGTGAAAATTATTGTGTGTTTTATTTATTTAAAGAAGAACTTGGCTGTGTAAGCTTTTCGTGATTAAATGATAAACAAAAGTCAAAGATAGCATTTTCAAACTCTTAAAGAATATGGTATATAAATGTTGTTGCCTAACCTCTTCGAACAGATGTACCGATATTGATTAAATTCTATGTGATATAATATTAACTGTAGCCCTAGCATGGCCACCAGTAGAAATGCGAAAGTATAGACAAAATGTGGACACAAACTTAAGGTGCCGTTCCGATCTTTACTGCGGCTAATCGCGACCAACAAAAATTCAATTAAAATGCCACTTTATGACAGACTATAGTATATGTCATAAAGTAGGATATTATTTGAATTTTTAGGACTATAGTCTGTCATAAAGTGGCATTTGAATTGAATTTTTCGGAACGAAAAAAGATCGGAACGGCACCTTAAGCTTATCTCCACAGTTAGTCTTTACTTTCGCATTTCTAATGGTGGCCATGCTAGGGCTACTGATAGGTGAGTAGGAAAGAGAGCATTTCAAAAAATATCATATATATATATATATATATATATATATATATATATATATATATATATATATATATATATATATATATATATATATAATATTAGTATTACTTCCTCTCTTACGCCGCGCCGGCAGTCTACTCTCGTCTCGTCTTAAGAATTTTCGATCAGGTCTCAATATGTCCCAATACAAGCTTAACACTTTTTACTAACCAAAAAAAATGCACACCGCAGCTAAAGACATTTTCCCTTCAACGTCACTAAGGGCCTGTTTCACCACTTCCTGATAAGTGCCGAATAGGCAATCCACCACATAACTTGGCAGGTAAAGTATGGAGAATCTGTCATAAAAGTTGTGAATAGCCTATTCGGCACTTTATGAGAGAGTGGTGAAACAGGCCCTTAATGTAATAAAAAACCAATCATCAGCTGAAATAAAGCTCGTTTATCGTTGGTTTATCGTCTGGTGTAATTAAATCGTGGTCTGATCAAACGGCGCAAATATTGACTCAGGACTGTTCATTAACTGTATTACTGTATTGGAATAGGGATATTGATTACTGATTATTAAGACATAAGTTAAAGTGGATAACTAACATTTTGAGAGTGGTCGTTTTTTACAAAAATTGAGACTTTAGGATCGGGAAAATTATTTTAAATAAAATAATCGGCCAAGTGCAAGTTGGACTCGCGCACGAAGGGTTCCGTACCATAATTAATAGAACAAAAATAGGAAAAAATGTGTGTTTTGTATGGGAGCCCCCTTAATTATTTAATTTATTTAAATGTTATTATTAATTATTAAATTATTAATACAACTGAGTATTTTGTGAATATTTTAGGTTCCTATCTATTGCCATCATTTTAAATCGGGCAAAAAATGGCAAAATAATCACCTTTGTTGTATGGGAGCCCCCTTAAATATACAATTTATTTTGTTTTTAGTATTTGTTGTTATAGCGACAATAGAAATATATAATCTGTGAAAATTTTATCTCTCTAGCTATTACCGTTCTTGAGTTACAGCCTCAGACAGACAGACGAACAGACAGACATCGAAGTCTTAGTAATAGGGTCCCGTTTTTTTCCTTTGGGTGCGGAACCCTAATTAACAAAAAATTAAAACCGACTTCCAAGGTAAAAACAAAAGTAATATTCTTAAACATAATCTAAAAAGAATCAAATAATTCTTATTCCTTATTATAGTGCCGTCTTCAGACTTCGCCTAAACCTCAACTATTTCTGTACTCAATCTTCGTACTTTTGAAGTCGCTACCAGCCCGGAAAAGTTCTGAGATCCTTGACATAGAACTTACGCTAAGGTAAGCTGGTACCGACTTCAAAAGCATGAAGATTGAGTACAGAAATAGTTGAGGTTTAGGCGAAGTCTGAAGACGGCACTATAATAAGGAATAAGAATTATTTGATTCTTTTTAGATTATGTTTAAGAATATTACTTTTGTTTTTACCTTGGAAGTCGGTTTTAATTTTTTGTTAAAAAATAATAATTTTACCCTTTTTAGTTACCTATGAGACCACAAGGCTATATTACTTATAGCTCGTTGTCTTAGAGTTGTACATATTATTACTAGCGGTCGCCCGCGGCTCCGCCCGCGTGGATGTCGGTTACGGCTGCAAAAAGCCTACCCAGGAAAGACTCGGTCAGCAAAATGATTCCCAGGTCGACAGTGTTGGACACTGACATCGACGACGCGGATGCAGTCATTATCCGAAGGGATGCATAATATAGTGCACACTGCACAGATTGTCTTCCTCCCGCACACGCACCCCCGCTTAGTGACGCCCACTATCGTTATATTTTAATTTTGCCATAATTTCAAAACTAAACGTCCAATTTTAATCATTTAAAGACCAAATGTTATCTACATAAACTGTACTTAGTGATGAAATAATTTATTTTCATAAGGATTAATAGCATAAGAAAATAAACGCGTTTAAATGTAGTCCAAAAAAATACAAGACTTTTAAATAAAAAAATGGTTATTGTGCCTCACTCGACATAGATAAGTATAGTGTGTCGCGGACTTTTTAGTAGATATTTATAAGATCTACAATTACTTATAACATTTATGGTTCTATCTTTTATAGTTTCGGCAGCGTACGCAAAATAAGTAACTTTTCTGGTTGATTTTACACCTGGCGTCTGAAAAACCCAAATATCTTACGAAACCCAATTTTTTCCAAAATAAAATTTAGCCTATGTTCAGCAGAAGTAATGTAGAATCCATTGGCTTTTGCTTGGAGTAGTTTAAATAAAGCCAAAATCCTCGAACTTGTATCTATAAGGATTCAAAAGTTCTGTTGGGTACCTTCGGAACCAGGGTACATCTTGGTACAAAATCTTACTTTTTGGTAGTATATACCTAAAACACTTCAGAAAAAATTGAAATCACTATATGTTTCCATATAAATTTTGAGGAGTTCCCTCGATTACTCATGGATCCCATCATCAAGTCACCATTTTTATGAACATGGTACCAAATTCGAGTCAAACCCTATACAACACAAAAATAATTTTGTAAATCGGACCACAAACGGCTGAGTAATCGTTGAACATACATAAAAAAAAACATACAGCCGAACGTATTACCTCCTCCTTTTTGGAAGTCGGTCAGAAATGTGGATGCTTTGTATAATTGTATGATGAAATAGATAAGTTACAATGGTTTGTTCAGGTTTTAAGGAAAAACAAAAGCAGTTATAACTATATCCACTTCACTCACTTACGTAATTTATTATGACTGATAATACTAGTGAAATTTGATACCTAGAAAATGGCTACTTTAAGTACAAACATATTGGGTGTGTTCCGAAATGTGACTTCATGAAACTATAGGTAAAATAACGTTTTACAGCTTTTAAATACCAACAATTGTTTATCTACACTTTAATAAGGCTGAAGAGTTTGTTTTTCAATTTTAATTTTTTATTCTAAAGTTCATTATTCGAAAAAGGTCATTATATTATAACATCACGCAGCGACCAATAGGAGCAAAGAATCGGTGAAAAACGTGGAAAAATCGGGGAAAATAAGTAATTCATATTATATTGTGTTAACGGCTAACGCGGACAAAGTCACAGCCCGTAGGCAATAGCTAGTTTACTATATTAAAACCTTTTCATGTCAATTAAAATAGCATAGCAACCGATTAACTCCAACTCGAGCTCCATGTTCCGTGCGCCATATTCTGAAACTAATCAAAGCTTTACACGATTGCCATTTCAATTAGTTCCTATCATGCTTGGCTGTATCCGTGACTTGGGCGGCTATTACATGTAGCAATACTATCTTTAGGTTTAGGTTGAGAAGCCATAGATATATATTTAGGTTTAGGTTGAGATATTTATGTTAAAGAAGATTAACTACAGTCAAAATAATTTAAGGTGGGACCGTCGGTAATTGACCTTTCTACTAAATTAGAAAGGTCGATTAGCTATGTGAAAAATGCTCGCACTGTATTCTGTTAAAGGAGATGGCAGACGTGCGAGTAAGTACCTACGCGGACTTATGGCTCGACGATCTTAATCGCCTGTGTGTCAGCAAAGAGCCGCGAGCCGCGAGCCTGGGGGCATGGTAATCCAGTGTGAGCAATTCTCGTGTGTCACCGACGCGAGCCGAGTAAGTTCGCGTACTTAAAACCCGCGTGCTTTAAGTTCGTACGTCTATCAGACCTTTTACTTAAGAAAATAATTACACTCCTAAAAAAGACGCAGACTATTTATGGATTCATCGGAAAACCTCTTTGTAACTATTGGTATGATAAAATCCAACTATATAATATATATTATAGAAATATTCGTTCAGGGAAGGTTCTCTGAACTTTCACGAGTATTTCAAGACTACAATTAGCCAAATAAAAAGCAGGGATACGACTACTGATTTATGCAGTAAAGTTTAGTTTGCAATGGACTATTTACAAGAGCCTAGCAAAACCTCACGACGTTGATGTGAACGGACCCTTGACCATTTACGTAATAATCCTGGGGTTAATAACCAGTCTGCGGTGAGCCCTAAACTAATATCAGCATCCGAGTTTCGATCGCTTGTCGTTAATTGCTATTGTCTCGTACTAATTGTACAACACGTGAGTTATACTGGAGTTATTGAGGTTATTCGTAGGTTATATTGGGGTTATAGTATATATTTTGCTTATACTTTTGTTACTCATGGGTTTTACTGGGGTTACACTGAGTTTACAATAATTCGGTTATAATATTGACACTAAAATTACACGTGGGTTTATACTGAGGGGTTACAGTTATACAATATACTGGAGTTATGGTTCTAACGTTACACTGAGGTTACATGTTGGATGAGGTGCTGGCCTTTTAAGAGGGAATACGCTCTCTTCTTGAAGGTTTGCAGGTCGTATAAGTCCGGAAATGCTGCTGGTGACAGTTCGTTCCAGAGTTTTACAGTGCGCGGCAGAAACGCACGGTGGAAGACTGCCACTCATCATGGTTTGTACAGGGGTTCAATCACTCGGGTTTAATCACAGTATTCTAAAAAATTACTACAAAGGCTGATTAAAATGTTGTAAATGATACTGTCGGTGCACACCATTGCTCAGCAGAATATTTCAGCAGGTTGATATAAAGTTACATCAATATACAGTGTATGAAAAATCGGGATCAAATTTAAATAAAATAGCAGTTGGTATCACGGAGAGCTGTATAAATCTTCACTTTATTATCATTTTACAGCTTTTATATCCATAATTATACTCCAATGCCCTCGGAGCAGTAAAACAAAAGTGTCTTATAAAAGTGGCGTCAAATATTCCTTTTTCTTCGACATTTTTAAGTTCTCAAGTGTTACTTTTTAAAGGTCATATAGTTTAAGAGTAAAACGGGGATTCAGTGAGAATATATAACTAAGACTGTCCGTCTGTCTGTTAGTATAATATCTCCGTTAGGCTTAAGTTAAATAAAGTTTATTGACTTCCAATTTTTATGGGATTTGTGTTGAAAATTTACTATGATCAAGTACTCTTTTGTGTTTGTGTTTGTTGTGTGTTCTCTTACAATTACTAACTATAGAATTAAGAATTTACATTACTATAATTACTTACATTATTATATATACAAGTTAAACGTTCAATTTCTTTTTCAAACCATATTTTATCATGTAAAATATAAAAATGTATAAAATAAAAAACCAAAATACTTCTGCAAAAATCGTTTAAGAAAATAAAATAACGAAAAAACTACAAAATATCTGTCCTGAATATATGCATAAAGTTGATAGTGTAATACGGTGGAGGGACATAACTTGGTGACTGTATGGAGCTCTTTACTTCAAGGTTTATCGGCCAGACTTCTCTTGTAAGTTTGGCATATTTTTTATAATGGTCTCTCAGGATTTCGATAACGTTTTAATTTAGATTACAAAACTGTATGTGGATTCTTTAAGATAATCTAAAATACTTTTATAATATTGATTTGAATACAGTCTCGGTATAATAAAATAACAAAATTATAATCTTAAAGAATGTCAAAAATTCAGATGCGAAAACTACAACAATGATATTTATGATTGGTATTTGTTTGACTTATATTATGAAAATATTACTTTGCCCTTTGATAGGACTAGAACCTTAAGACTTATGATATATACTCATTATAGGTTTATGACTAGAACTGGAATAATTTAGAACAAACAACTTTTGAATTTGTAGGCCGAATGTACTTTAGATTTGACATTATGTTTTTTTTTATAAATTTGTACTATAACTTGGTCAATGTACAGACACTGTACCTATTTACTACAGAAACAGAAACTTATTTATCCTCGCAGACCACAGATCACTTAAACATAGGTATAAGTGAAGTCTCCACCAAAAATACACAAACACAAGAAAACGACAAAGAAAATGACATTAGTGATCATTTCAATCACGATTTCAATCAATTCTATACCCTAACCCCTGTACTTTAAGTTTGTTATTAGTCTTAGGTTACAGTTAGGTCTTATTAGGTATTCTAGCGTCACCGTAGATATGGTATGCGAGACCACACCAGAATACTAAGAGAGGAATCAAATACACCTTATGTCTTCTTTTGGCTAGAGTTCCTAACTACCTACTTATATGGAAATCAAAAATTCATCGAGCCTTTCTAAGAATAGAAAGCTTTTGGTCTTTCGCACTTGATGCTCTGTGCTTACTTTATTTCCTATTTAAATTAATTAAAAAAAACTTGAGAGGTGTCAAGGGACACCCGAATGGAACCAAGCTATTTCTTATGTTCAAAAAACCTGTATACATATATGGACGCTGTTAAGCATTCGTGTACTAACCCACACACAAATTACGTATTGAGTTATGAATGGAGTTATTTTCTGTAGATGATTTAGAACAAGACTGCATTCAAAATTTAACAACAAAAAAAATTGTGGGTTAGGACACTAATGCTTAACAGCGACCATATATACACTCAAAAAATTATTAAAAAACCGCCATCTTTTGACGCCCAGGAATACTAACAACGAGTCGCTGATTATTTAAAGAAAAAATGCCGTCTAGTTGACGCACTGGAATACTTACCATCAACGCCCTCTGCCCCTAACATGCAGGTACTAATAAAAAAGTGTCGAGGTCAAATCAAGGTCAAACTTCGTTCTGTCTAGCCTTCAGATTTACGCCGAACGCGCGATAAGGAACTTCGTCCAAAAAATCTTTTGTCGCACTTTTAGTCGCCAAACTCCTCCAAATGGCTGGACCAATTGCGCTGAAATTAAGTGTGCTTGTTATGTAAGTCTAAGAGGGGGCTTTTCTTTCAAAGATAAAAAATACACTCTTTATGTTTTTTGTCTACATCAAAATGAATTAAAATTAATTAACGGATAACAGGTAAACTGTAATACAATAATTATACCAATTTATGTAACTTACATAGTTACGATTATTATTATACGTCTGTTTATGTTAATCGTCTATAAAAAAATTATGGATGTTCTTCTAAAGAGAAAACATGTTTAATAAAATAATCACCAAATGTAAGGCCTATCCACATTGGACCATAATGAATAAAGTGACAATCATGAGCACCCATAAGCTTTGTACATACTGTGCTTTTTTCTGTTCGTCAAGGGCATGTGTTATAGCGCAGTCAACAGCGAACGTGAGGCATGCCCGCGACGCATGCGCTCTGACCGTATCCAAAAATCCGTTGCGTTCATTGACGTATTCAATTATTGAATGCGCCAAAACGAAAGTTGAATGTAAGAAGATGACGAAAATTGAAGACGAAAGCGCATAATGTGGACATAGCTAATACCCCTCTTATGTAGAGGGGCTAATATCCCCTATATGTTTTTCCATCATAGGCCAACAGAGAGGCCGCATACTAAATAAAATGTAATTTAATTCGCATCGCGTGTTGTTCTAATGCAAAAAACGCTGATAAGAAAAGTCCAACAGTGAAATCTAATTCACCCTCACTTAGCAGCTGAATAAGCTTTATTTTCCAAACCTATTAGTGTTATCTTGACAGACGTGTCGTGCTGACACGGGTCGGACATGTGGGGGCGTGTGGACGCGTTCGGAAGTATGTGGACGCGTTTGGACGCATTTGGACGCGTTAGGAATTAGGATACATGTAAAAGGACTGGTACCAATGTGGAAGCATTGTAAGAGGACGTTTGGACGCATGTGGACGCGCATCAACATAATATGTGGATTTATAAATATTATGGTCTTCCTACTCCTCCTATTTTCTTCTGATTAATTTCATTGCGGGTCCCAAGACAGCTTTAGCATGTCTCTCGGGTTCCTTGAGATCATATCAAAGGGCTTTCGTGGTTGGATACTGCTGTCGATTATAATGACACAGGAGATACAGCGGTGGGAATGTGTGGTATGCCAACGCAGACGTATGAAATCGCAAAGGCTTACAGCTTTTTCGCAGCGTCCAGATTTTTTATAAACGATGCAAAGTCAAACCACCGGACAAAATTTGCTAGTTTGAGTAAATCATAAAATGTTTTGAATAAAGTTCCTCTACAGTCTACATTATCATATCATTGTCATAATAATTATTATTACTCATTATTATAGAAAACATAAAACATTTTCATAATATTAAAAAAGGGCACAAAGAATTAATAATTAAAAAATCATTAGGCACTCTGTAACCACGTGTGTTGTGAAATTGCGAACGCGAATGCATTTTTAAGTGCACATAATTATTACTGAAATATTAAGTACCTACTGTATTAAAAACCCGGGCCATTTTGTTTACTTTGTGAAATCAGAAAATACTGTAAACATTATATTTTACACTGAAATAATGAAAAGTAAGCAAAAGCCTGCACTCTCGGAGTGCCGGTAGAAGTGAAAACGAAACAGTAGACAGACATGCACATTTGCCGCACGGTATAAATATACGAATATTGCTTTCTTCATTGGCTGCGCCGGCGGTCTACTCTCTACGCCGTACAAATTCTCACCTTAAGCCGCTAGAAGTTCTACATTTTATTACAAAGATTTTATGCTTAATACCTACCTAGAAGGCAAGGAAAAACTTACGTTGCACAGTTTTGGGTCCTGTATAAAGGAATTTTTATACAAGCAGTGGCAAGATATGACAGACTATAAACTACTAAAACATTTTCTATTGTGTCGCGACATCGTACATGTATCGAGAATTCACAACTTTCAAGTTTATCGCAGACGGGTTATGGCGCAAACTTACCGACAATGTTGGACTAAAGTTGCGTTATATCAAATCTTTTTTGACACTTTTAGCAAAACTTTGTTTCGTAACTTTTTAGGATTTAAGATACATAGTTTCATTTGCATACATTATAATATTATGTTACAAAGGTCTTGCTTGCTGGCTTGCAAAGTATTCTATATTATATTATTATTTAGGCTGATTTATATTTTATATATTGTGTCTACACGAACGCGCGTTTTAGCTATACCGCAAGATCACAAGCAATTATTGCATGTAAAGGTAGATCACAAGCAATTATTGCATGTAAAGGTTGGTACAACTAATATATTTTCTGTGGTAAAGGTGAATACTGACCAACGTTACAAGGTGTAATGTAACATTCGCATCAAGCGTGTTACGTATCGAGCATGTTACGCTGTGTTCTATGATCGGCGTAATGTGCTCGTCAAAATTCTGTGCTCCACTTTCGCCGCCAGTTCACTCCACGATGGCCAACAGCGAGGACGTCTAGGATGTTGTATCATCCAAATTAAGAAACAGAAAAAACCCTACTGGATATGAAACTTATTTATAAACAGAGTGATATTGTTATCAACGACAAATAGTGTGATGGTTTGTCGTTGATAAGAATATCAATCTTGTGATGACTTGCAATAGCGCACTGGATGAACTGCGTAACAGTCAATGGATTCGCTAAAAAACCGACAGCCAGGTGGAGCACTCAAAGCGAGCGACGAGCAGCTCGATTCCCCATAATAATAATAGCTCCCACACCGGTTTCGGTGACGGTGGCCGGCTTCATTGAAACCAGGCCAGCTACTCAGGAGTAATTTTATAGTGCCCAAGTGTGTGCGCAGTACACAAGAGCACTCTCTATTCCTTTACTCTCATAGCAGAGTGGGACGGAAGACCGACACGACCGGCGAGAGATCGGGCGCAGGACCGACTTTTTACATGCCCATCCGATGCATGGATCATCTTACTTGTGAGACAATCAAGTGATCAGCCTGCATTTCCAACGCGGGAATCGAACTCACGACCTCCGAGTCAAGAGCCGCGCTCTATACCACTAGGTCACGGAGGCGGCAAATTTCCTTATAAAACGATGTACTGACTACACGAATGCTCGCAGTGTAAAATGTTACATGATGCATCACACCTCGTCAACGCTGGCCACTTAAATGACGGCGTGACCACGCCGCTAATAAATCGTATACGATTGCTTGCCATCTCGCGATCTGAGGGCCTAGACAAGCGGCAAGCGATTATCGTAAACGCCAACGCCATAAAATTTATGGGATTTGACATTAGTATTTGCTAGCGAAGTGATGACTTATGTCAAATCGCATACATTCTGTTAGCGTTTACGATAATCGCTTGCCACTTGTCTAATATTGCAGAGCGCTCATTCGCGCGGATACAAATAAATCAAACCTATGAATCAATATTTCTGATAGCACAGTACAATGTACGTATAATTTTTCACGCTTAAAGCTTCGAACAAAACAATTAACACTGTCAGCGAGTTATTTGTATGAAATCATGTGAGAGTATCGAAAAACAATAAATCACATTCGCTGAAATGTGCGCCCAATTCGGAAGGTCGATTCTTGTTATTAAAATTATTTATTTTTTATACGTTGAAAATAAAAATTAACTAGCTAAAAGCCGAGCTTTGTGAGGGCTCGCGTCGTCACACCTTGACTGACTGATGATGACAATATCTAAATAATATTTTATTTATAATATTAATTACTGTGTTAAAGCACAAATCAATAGGCGTGATATTTTTCCGTAAAGTGTACCACAAAATGTTCAGGTTGTGACATATACTAGGGCTCGCTTCGCTGGTCCTGATTATTCGAGAATGAGGCTGGATCGCACGATCGTAGCCAAACCATAGTATGGAGGGGTTGGTAGTAATGTTTTTATCAATTAACGGCCGTTCCCAATATTCAATCTATCTCTGGTTTGACATACAACCGATCGCAGCTAACATTGAATTGACATAAAATATATGTCTCTAATGTCTAATGTGAGCTATTCCTATCTCTAGTAGGGCAAAACCAGAGAACCAATTCAGACTGCAACGCGACGAGGCGAGGTGAGGCGAGGCGCGGCATTTGTATGGATTTGACAGATTTCAACTGCGTGAGACGTCTTGCGAATCTGTCAAATCCATACAAATTTAAAAATTCATAGACAACGCGGTCTGAATCAACTCTAATGAGTCTCGTAGCGTAGAGATCGTAACAATCTCGAAGTACATCGCGCACCCGGAAATTAATTAGTGTTGTGTAGACTATGTTGTGCCACAATAGACATAACGACCAGTAGTTCGACTGCAAAGATACGGACAGGTTTCAATATCTGTCAAATTCGTCGGGTTTCACTAGGATTATGAACGGAATGTGCCTCGCGCTGGCTGATATAATTTATTTATAAATATTTAAAATAAAGATTTCAAAATTGGATTCTGACAATTTTAATCGCATGTGCCAAAACACAAACTACAATACGACCAAAGAGGAACACGTCCAGTGAATATGTCATATAAAATTCGTAGGTAACAAGTTATCAACCCTAGCGACGACTTTCGTCATAATACGTCAAATTTAAAAATTTCGACATCAGTTCTAAGTCGGCATACTCTATCATTCTGTCTACTTTGGTTGTGCTATCGAAAAAATATATTTATTGAAAGTTTTTCAATTCAGAAATTCACGGAGAGCCTCTCCCGTGAATTTCTGAATTGAAAATCTTTCAATAAATATATTTTTCGATAATTATTGATTTTTGATAAAAATATAAAGAATAGAACCCCACCTGATACTATGGCCAAACCGTGCGTTCGGGCGGACGCAATTAAATCGAGCCTTATATTTACATCGGAAGTAATTGGTTGTTATTTGTTAAGAATATTATTATGATGTTT